>NC_139929.1:18419747-19108081 GCF_963514095.1 Eutrigla gurnardus | reverse complement strand
TACGGGCGGATTACGTAAACACGACAAAACGCTTTAGTATAACGTTATAGTTGTATAAAAATATAAAAACCCTCCCTTAAAACGGACCGATTAGTCCGATATCACAGCCTAAAGTGTTTCGTTCAGAGACCAAAGTCTGCCTTTTAGACGCACAGAAAACAGCATTGCTTTACCACACTACAATCATACAAGACCAGCGTCAGATTTCAGAGGGTCACGCCGGGACAAGGCAGTCATCAGCGGGGTAGCAGTAATGCTAAGTGCCCGGGCCAACTTGCTAGCGGCTAGCGAGGTAGCTAGCCGTGATAGCCGTTAGCGGCGAAAACGTCGGTATAAAAACTACGTGCTACAGTAATAAATCACCCACAGCACCGATTTGAAGTTCTAAAAATGACATTCCCGCAAAAATACATAAAAACATTTATTCACCCCAAAACAGTAGAATTTCAAAACTTCTAACGTTAACTTACAATTGTGCGTCTTCTCCTCCGCCATTGCTTTATTGAAATGCATTCTGGGATACGTAACTGCCCAAAGTCCACACAAGTCTCCTCCGATGCATCCTCGGTGAAATGGGCGGGGCAAGAACACATCCGGGGTATTTGACCGTACTTGGCCAGATGCGAACTTTGAATTGGAACAGTACTCGGTCCGATGCTGATGACGTTTCTCAAGTCCACAAGAACAGAAGTACAGAGAAGAACGCATATTGAGAAACGGCCGAGGTTTTGAAGTCCTGCCACAGATCCCAGACACCATGTTGTGTTTAATGTGGGTGGATGCTGAGAGGTGGATTTGCCGTTGGGATGTGACACAACAGCAAGAAGCAACTTGATTTTTGAATTCCGAAGCCAAATGTTGGTCGTTTCCTGTCGTCTCCTTCACAAACTCAACAAGAACGCCACCCTGTTGGTGTTTTGTCTCATTTTTATTTGGTGCCATGCTCAGAGGAAACATTTGATGATTTTAAGCTCTTGTGTGTGCACGTTTTTTTTATTATTGCAGGTGTTTCTGTGTAATATTGCAGCCAGTTTTGTGCACATGGTGCAAATAATTCTTATTGTTTTTAAGAGGTTTATTCAACCGTATTGTAAAGAGCCGTTTCATGTTTTCCTCTTCCATGAATGACTGACTTCCCATGGTGCAGTTCTCTCTGAAGCAATAAACATGTATCGTTTTAAACACGCAGACGACGGCGGCTCTCGACTCCCCGAGGGTCTGTGCTGTAAATGTATATGAAACAATAAGCTCTGGTACTATAAATACTGTAAATAAACATTTCACAAGTGTGTTAAGAGTGTTATCATTTGAGTATGTTGTTGATGATGATGTTGAAGGGCCTGAGTGCACACCAGTTATTAGTTATTAAACACACACACATTAGGTGTATTACACACATTTATATATATATATAGACTCACTGATCCACACCACCAGGATCTACAGTGATGATATAGGGATGTCAATCGGATTGGACAAGTGTGGCCGGATGGTCTCCAAGAGAGGCAAGATGATCAGGACTGAGGGGATCGACCTACCAGAGGGCAACATATGTGATATCCAAGACAGCTACAAGTACCTTGGCATCCCACAGGCTAATGGAAACCATGAAGAGGCCACAAGGAAATCAACCTCAGCCAAATACCTCCAGAGAGTAAGGCAGGTCCTGAAAAGTCAGCTGAATGGTAAGAACAAGGTCCGAGCCATCAACATGTACGCACTACCAGTCATCAGATACCCCGCTGGTATGATAAGCTGGCCAAAGGAGGAGCTAGAAGCCACAGATATCAGGACTAGAAAGCTCCTCACCATGCACGGAGGGTTCCACCCCAAGTCCAGCACCCTGAGGCTATACACTAAGCGGAAAGAGGGAGGCCGAGGGCTAGTGAGCGTCAAGGCCGCAGTCCAGGATGAAACATCGAAAATTCGAGATTACATCGAAAAAATGGCCCCGAAGGATGAACTGCTAAGTGAATGTCTCAGGCAGCAGAACCCTGATGAGAGTGCGGAGGAGGAGGAGCAGACAACCTGGAAGGACAAGCCCCTACATGGCATGTACCACCGTCAGGTAGAGGAAGTGGCTGATATCAAGAAATCCTACCAGTGGCTGGAAAATGCAGGACTGACAGACAGCACAGAGGCACTAATCATGGCAGCACAAGAACAGGCCATAAGCACAAGAGCCATAGAGGCCAGGATCTACCAGAGCAGATCAGACCCAAGATGCAGACTGTGCAAAGAAGTCCCTGAGACAGTCCAGCACATAGTAGCAGGGTGTAAGATGCTAGCTGGATCAGCGTACATGGAGAGGCACAACCAAGTGGCTGGGATAGTACACAGGAACATCTGCAACCAGTATGGAATAGAAGTACCCAAATCCCAATGGGCCATACCACAGAAGGTGACTGAGAACAACAGGGCCAAGCTAACCCATTCAAAACCTCAGTTGTAACCAACAGCATAAACAAATTTACAACTCACAAAAATATTGTTTAAAGTGCAAATGAAATAATGGGCCCAAAATAATAAACAAACAAAGTCCAATAAAGTCCAAAAATAGTAAAATGTCCAATTTAGTCAGTGTCCGCAGTTTTTGTATTAGTCCTTTAATGTATGGTAGTGCAATTGTTCATGTAATTGTTCATCTACCCGGGTAGTGTGATTTTTTTTTTAGTCTTAACTGTATGGTGTGATAGATGCTTTCTCCAGATGCACGATGAGCTGTTCCGACGTCACACCCTCCACGCATGTAAGCCGGTGTCCTACTCCACGTTCCTCGGGTTTGGGCTCTGGTTCGCCATCAGAATCGTTTCATACACCAAAATGCACATAAAATATGAATGAAACCACATATCAATCATGTTTAAGAATGACTAATCGAATTACTGTCCCTCACTAACTCAAATGCACACAGCTGCACGTGTTTCAGCTCGCAAAACCAGCTTGGTTAGCTGTTTAGCATTAACTAGCATTTTAGCCATAGCACGAGGCAAATAGCAATATAGCTCGATTAGCACTGATAACTTCCACACAGAAATACAACATTAACCACATTCTCAACTCAAATACACACTCTTACATACCCCCGGTTGGTTTTAAACATTTTCTCAGAAACATATCGACACATACTAAGGATGTATTCATGAAATGAGTCAGCATTAGCCGTGGTCGGCATCCGCTAGCATGCTATGCTGAGCGCTAATTGTTGCTACTCACCGGAGTTTTTCCTCGACAAAACACAACAACACGGTAATGTCCGGTACTCAAAAAAAAACCCACACGGATTGTGGATACCTCACGGATCAATAAGGCAAGACAAAATAAAGTTTTAACCACTTTTAGTCTAGCTATTAACATTAGCAAGCTCTCTTCTCGGCTAGTGTCTGTCCTCATCGGCATCAGTGAAGGAAAGAAACAAGCAGGGGATACAAGGAACTACGAGCGTGAGCGGCGCTAGCGCGTGTGGAATACGCACCCTGCTGGTGAAATAAAGGAACTACATCTACAAAACTCAATCAGACTGTATAGCTCAACATAGTTGAACTAGAAATATTGGGGATTGCAGTGTGTGTGTGTAACTAAAGGGTGTTACCTATATATATATATATATATATATACACTCAGCATCAATGAAAACTTAACACTTACAATACCACTCTAGTTTTAGCTCAGAGTTTAGTATTTGTATTTACCTCTCATACTTGAGTAGTAATGAGCCAAACAAGTGAAATCTGGGTGGTTGTTTTGCCATTGACCTACGGTCACACCTGACTGCACTTGCTTTGTAATTAGAGCAATGTCGTTGTGCTCGTTGTGTTTGCTGCCAATCCTGTGAGTTTTTGGGATTGGTTCTCGTTCTCTATAAAAAGCCATGTTGAAAAAATGACTTTTCATTGTCCTGGATGCCATTATGCCTCGCCTATCAGAGAACGACCGACATTGAGCTTTGGGTCTGTTGGAGGGTGGACTGTCGATTCGACAGGTGGCCCATAGAATGGGTTGTTCTCCACCCACAATAATGAACTTGAGACGCAGGTTCAACAAAACCCAGTCTGTGAGGGATAGAGCACGTCCTGGACGCGAAAGAGTGACGACTGAGGCCGACGACCGTTACATTGTGATGCAGCACCTGCAGGGCAGGTTCCAGACAGCTGCCCAGACGGCTGCAGAGACTCCAGGCAGGCACCAACCACGCATCAGTACCAGTACTGTACGTCGGCGCCTGCATTCTGCCAACTTAGCGGCCAGAAGACCCAATATTGGACCTGTCTTGACCAATGAACGTCGCCAGAATCGTGTGGAATGGGCTCGACGCCACCTACCCTGGACTCAGGCACACTGGCGTGGAGTCCTCTTCTCTGATGAGTCCAGATTCTGTCAGTACAGGAGCGACGGACGTCAGCGGGTGTGGCGCCGCCCTGGGGAGAGGTATGCACAGTGCTGCGTGCGTCAGCACGATCCATGGGGTGGTGTGGGTGTTATGGTGTGGGCTGGCATCTCTGCCAACCATAAAACCCCACTGGTCATCATTAATGGCAACCTCACTGCCAGACGTTACATTAACGAGGTGCTGGAGACAACGTGTGTGCCGTTCATCAGGAATCATCCTGAGATCAGCATTCTGCAGCAGGATAACACCCGCCCGCATGCTGCACGTGTCACCACAGCGTATCTTGAGCAACAGAACATCGATGTGCTGGACTGGCCACCATACTCGCCGGATCTCTCACCCATTGAGCAAATCTGGGACCAGCTGGGACGACGTGTCTCTCGACGTGTGCCTCCACCCAGGAATCGCCAGGAACGGATGGCTGCGTTGCACCAGGAATGGGCAAACATACCCCAGGACAATGTTGGACGTCTTATACGGTCAATGCGTAGAGTTGTGTGGCCTGTCTTGATGCTAATGGCGGTAACACGAGATATTGAAATTTCAGGAATTTGGAAATTGGGCATGTCATTGTTAACTGTCAATAAAATTATGAAATAGTGTACTTTTTGTTGCTTTCTTTCAAAACTCATCAGTAAAATATCCATACTAACCGAATATAAAAGTTCAAGTACCTACATCAAAAGGATCCGACCACACATAAAAAAATACCAGTGTTAAGTTTTCATTGATGCCGAGTGTATATATATTGATCATTAATATGGTAATTTTACAACATGTTCTCCCTTTAATGCATCAAATAACAGCTTGGCCAGAATATCTTTTCAAAATAAACTTCCATCTTCACACAAACTTAGGTTCAGACAACAACAGAGCATGGTAGACGTTAACCTGACTAACTAACTACACTTCCCATGATGCCGTGTGTGGGAGCATCACAGACAAACTAAATGAGCGGCCGTGTCGGGACCAAGCTGCAGAACAGGCTGGATTTCATATGGAGGACCGAGTCTGTCATAGACGAGCTACGGCTTTAGAGCCTCAAGTCCATATTTAGGCTGCTGAGGAGCGACGGGTGGATCTGACGAACAAATCAGCAGAGTAGCACCCTTACTGGATCTGGGGCCTGTTTCAGGAAGCAGGTTTAGTGAAAACCTTGAGTTAGTTAAAGTGATGGTTCGGAGTAAAATGCACCCTAGGTCATTTCCACCATGACATCCAGCCAAACAGCCCCTCAGAAGCATTTTTAGCGATGGTCAGCATTGGTCAAGATAGGGCTATCAGCCGAATGGCTTAGTACTGGCGCTATGGTACATCTTGTATATCTCGTAAATTACCCCACTAATAATGCATGGAATGTTACCAAACTTCTGCAGTAGTACACATAGTGTCTGTACTCACAAAACGAGGCATTTGAAAGTTTGTAAGTTACATCAGGAGTTTATTTAAAAGAACACTTGCCTGATACCTTCTATCCTCTGCTGCTAATGCTACCGCAGCGTAGACGCCACTTCCATGTTTACCCAGCTATTTCCGTGACTCGAGTTTCACGCAAGAGTATGAAAAAGTTTTGCTGAATCTTTTTAGAAATGCTTGTATTATCAGGTAAACAAGTGTTGACAAGTGTGCAACCGGAAGGGAACAATGTCCTACTCTTGCCCTGATGATACAGACAATAGTCCCAACCCCCCTGCTGATGCACGAGATGGAAGAGCTGTTAGAGACATGATACGCTTCAATCATTTCTAAGCGACCCATCACCAGTGTCGAAGAAAGACAATATGCCTGTTATTTTATGAGGTCTTCTTTATTTCCTGGAAGTACAAATGTTGGACAGTTAATCTTTTGTTGTTGAAACAATTAAAAATCATCCACCTGTGGGCACATCACCCACCTTTAACTGATGATCCAGCAGTTGTATTTCCATTTGTTCCTTTTGAATCTGCAGCCTGATGTGATCCATTTCCAGATGTGATTTATCGATTTGTTTTTTCAAATACACTTTGTACAATTGTCTCACAGGCAGCTATAGGGAACACAAATAACGTTGAATTTCACAGTGCCATGTCTACCAAGTGTCATATTTAGTTGAAGCTCAATGCTGAACAACATCTTACTGAGGTAAACTGTGCTGTGGAGGTTAAAGGACCCTCTTCCTCATTGTAATTTCCAGCATTGCTCTGTTAGAGAGAAAGAAGCTGGAAGTTGCATTGTGGAACACCATCATTAACTGAAAGTTATTTTAAAAAGGTGTAAACCTCAACAGGCCTTTCTGCATCTTCCCTGCAATAAAACAGAATTGTTGTGTTATATTCTACCCATCATGAAAATGTGGAATATTAAGAGTACTTATAACAGCATGGAGGTCTGTTATAGCAGACGGCTCCACAAGACAGATTACACCATCAGTAACTGCTAGAAGAAGATTAGTCAGTTGATGATTACCCAGAAAAGTGCCCACCTAATGTACATTTCCTTTTTTAAACAATAGTGTGCAGGTCGCAGCTCAGACTCTGAGTCACCTTGAAATAGATTGATATCTGAGAACAGCAGCCAATTACAGAGAAGTGTAGCCTACTGCTACAAGAAAAATCAGTGTGCCAAGTTGTGTCTATGATGAATGGATTACTGAGCTAACACTAGAAAAAGGATGTACATATATGTACATTCATCCTGAACGCCATATATGCCAGTCATTTGAATAATTTACCTCTTATGCAGGCCCTTGTGTCCTGGGGCGTGGCTGGCTCTGATGAGATCCCCCCAGAGAGGCCCTCAGCAATATGTTGCCCACTGTTCTGACTGAGGGCCATCTCTTCAGCCTCTGTGAGCGGTGGTGGTGAACCGACAACCGGTTTGCTGGCCTCTGCCTTTTTTCTGTTGGCTATACAGGAGGTCAAATTTTAACATATCCACAAAACAGACACATGCATGTCCAACAGGCATTTAGGTGTGATCTCATATAGACAATATTTAATACTGGCAGTGATGGGATGGCTGAAGATTTGACTTTGTCTTTGTTTCCCTAATTACTTAAATATCACTTTCACATGTTGAATGGAGCCACTGAATGCTGTTTAATGAGGGCAGGCTAAACAACACCACAATTGCTTGTAATTAAATGTGACCTTACCTGTTTGGACTATATCTTTATATTTCATCTTTAGTTGCTGCCAGGTCTGTTTTGAGCCGGTTAGGTTGTACCTGTGTGCTCAAACACATAGAATATAAATGTTGAATGAGTGGAACACTCAAGACGAAACATTTTTTTTTTCTACAATTAATACTCAGAGTTGATTGAACTAAATCGTAACACCTGTTCTGAAACCAAAAACTCTGAGTTTGACAGTTCAGAGTTGGTCAAGCTAGAGTTCAGGTTTTGACTCAGAGTTTGTTAAACTTGCTTTCTGAAACGGGCCCCTGCATCCATCTGGATTCTGGTGTGAAGCTGTTAACAAAGTCATCGTCATAATTGCAGGTCAACTCTACAGCTAAGCGTTAAAGTCATCTTAGTAGCTCTCTGCATTGGTACTTTATGGCATTTCCTGCTGCCAGATATACACATTTAGATGAAGAAAAACAGAAATAAATAAAAAGATAAATAAGTAAGGAGTTAGTAAACATAAAAAACATTATATATTGGGAAATAATTAAATATGAAAATGAACTTGGTTCATTAACGTTTTGTTTGTTTAACTCTGCAACAATTCAGTCTGGAAGAAACCGTTCTCTTCTTGAACCTGCAGTTTAGTTGTATAAGAGACAGGGTTGCCATCCAGTTCACTTAAATATTTTCCCTGTTTTATCATGAAACCAAGCCTTTTCCACCAGATGTCACTATTTATCTGTATACCTTGAAGCCACAAACATTTGGCTTCTGTGCTTCCTGAAGCTTTGCAGAGACAGCAACACCCAACATCCCAACACACCTCTCTTCATCCTCCTGTAGGTGAAGTCTGAACAGCTGAGTCTTGAGCCTTTTTCAGAAGATGGCAGTGACTCTGCTGTCCTGACATTGGTTGGGAGTTCGTTCCACCACTGAGGACCAGAACAGAAAAGAGTCTGGACTTTGCTGAGCGACATTTGTTTGATTTCAGCGATGGTGGTACCAGCCGGCCAGCTGAAGTAGAGGAGCGAAGTGCTCGCTTCGGGGCGTTTGACCAGTGTTTGAAGGTAGATGGGTTCCGTTCCATTGATGGCCTTGAAGGCCAGTGCCATCATCTTGAATTAGATGCAGGCTGCTACAGGGAGCCAGTGGAGGTCACGGAGGAGGGGGGTCACATGGGAGAATTTGGGTAGACTGAAGATAAGGCGTGCTGCAGCTTTGGATACGCTGCAATGGTTTAGTCACTGCACAGGAACCTTGGATCTTTCATCGAGTTGTCGTGGTCTGCGTGTTGAAAAACGATCCTTGGATCTTTCATCGCGTTGAGACCAAAAGGGATTAAAAAAAAGAAGATGTTCGGGGAATATATTAGGATTTAACTCAGGAACAAAGCCTTGCTGGTGAGACCAATTTCTATATGCATTGCTAAGAACTTGTTATTGAGCTGCACTTTAAAAGACCTGCTAAGGTTTCTACTTTCACTGTGGGATTGTAATAATGCAGAATACTTGTTAAACTCTGAATGAATGTGACTCCTACCATAAAGCATATACTGTACTTGTGTAGTAAAGGACAGTGGGAGGGTGGACACATTTACTTGAAGCCATTTATTTTGTGGACATGAAATTTCTTTCATACAAGACGGCATTGCTTCCCGCTTTGACCTCCACAAGGCGAGTGGCGACCTTCGTGCTCTACCTGTGTTTTTCAATGGCCGATGCCGATGCCGATATTGAAAGAGCAGGGCAGCCGATGGCCAATCTATAATGCCGATATCATGTTTTTGTTGTTGTCTGTTTTATGTTGCATCTCATCTGTGCAGAACCTTGAAATAATAATTAATTCATTCAAAATGCATTAATAATTAACATAGCTGTTAATTTTCTTTTATAATACTATTCGAATTCAATTCCATATTTTTTCAATATTCACATTTCATTTATTATTTTATTTATCTTTTGGAATCTTAAAATGCTCCTAATAAGCATACGGCATACCAAAATGTAAAATAAATCCATCAGGTCTTGAAACTCATCAATATTTAATTCTCATATATTTCTGATAAAAGTCTGACCAATGATTTTAGTCGGACCGAATAAACTGATTGGTCGAACTTCCTGCCCGTCATCCGTCGCAGCGTCGCCTACCGCGGTCACGGCTTGCGGGTCGCGCGCCTCTCCAGCAGAGCGGTCTGAGAGCACGGAACGGCAAAGAACTGACAATGACGACCAAGGTGAGCCGCCACTTCCACCCAGGCTGCTCCCACAGAGAAAACTATCATCAAAAAGAAGACTATTTCACAAAAAGCTGCACTAAAGAAAACACTCGATGAGTCGAGAGGCAGGACGCGAGTCAACATCGGCTCTGCTTTCCAGCGATGGCGGAGGCTAATGCGGCTTCATCCGGATCTCAAAAGAGATGAGATGGTCGCGGAGTTTCTGCTGGAAGAGGTACTTTTAGTTTGCTTAGTAAACGCGCAACATTACATGTGATAACGTAGCATCCAGATGCTATCAGTTATCAGTTACTATAGTTCTGTAATACTGTAATTTGTGCAAGGAAGATTAGCGCTAGCTTAACGCTAGCTTTAGCATCAGCGCTAACTTCACTGGTTGTGTAAAGAATCCTGGGGTGCAGTCCAATAGTCAAAAAATAAAGTCCTAACTCCTATTCCTTGACCTCTGGGGAAAACGTCACGGGGTTAAGGAAAGGCGATAGGAGAACTCAAAAGGATTTAGGAAAAGACGGCGGCGGTGCTCAGAGAATCCGACCGGACTTTCACTAAGCTACGTCATTATAAAGCGGCCGCTGATGATTGACAGCTGATGATCGGCACCGGCGACTGACGTGCGTCTGCGCTGGATAAAACTACAATAATGGACTACAAAAAGCGCATCGTCCACTTCTCCACATGTTGGTTTAATAAAAGCTCGTTCACTGACCGGCTTCAGGTCCAGCAGCTCCTCCTACCTAAATGTTGCTCTCGCAGAGAATTGTGGGTCGGCGTAATCTCCTTTCCTTTCGTATAGGAAGGTCTGTTGCATCCTATGCTAAAGGAGCTCTGCAAGGAAGAATTGGAGCTCCGCTCCTTTGCATTTAGAGAATTTAAACGGCTCTTATCATGGCGGCCACTTGTTTACTTCCGGGTCACTTCTTCAGTTAGGAACCTCCCTAAGCAAAATAGACTATTCGACTGCATCCTGGCTGTGTCAAGTCAATTTGTTTACACTACCGGCGATGTAGCTTCAGCGTTAGCATAAGCGCTAACGTAGTAGTTGTGTAAACAAACTGACTTGTTACAGCCTGGTTTGTTTACACTACCAATGACGTGTTAATTGTGAAGTTGTCATTAACCCCGTTCTAGTATTAAAACTCCGGGCTTGCGTTTGACTTTGTTGGTCGTTCAGTAACCAGAGCAAGTTCAGAACATTGCTTCTCCGGCTAATAGATAATGCTGGCTAGATGACATCTGTAAATAAGAGCGATCTGTCTTTGCTTGTGACTTTTTCCATTCTTGGGCAGAAGTACTGTTTACCAGTACTGAACTTTACATTGTAAGAACCCATCCATGTTGTGTGTGTGTGTGTGTGTGTGTGTGTGGGTGTGTGTGTGTGGGTGTGTGTGTGTGTGTGTTTTACAGTTATAAAAAAACAACTGCAACTCCAGTAAGGCTTGGATTTACTAGGCCTCCTCCAACCACCCTTGCAGACTCTATCTCACAACGGTCAGCACATATTTATATATACAATCTGCAATCTGAGTTTATAATTTACGTCCTGAGTCACATTTCTCTTTTCTTTTACTCGTTGTCAAGGTAAAGCAGTATCGTATCGGACATCGTATCTGCCAAAACCCCAGCGCAGGCATCGAGCAGGGCAGCGTTGGGCGTACAGCCAGCTCAGTGGCCGACCCAGGTACCAAGCAGGTCTGGTGCTCTGTGGAGGTGTAGAGCACTTATAACAAGGACCATAGTGGACCATGAAGAGTTGATGCCATAACCTGCCCTGCGATGTCCTGTCTCTGATGTCATGTGATGTCCTATGCTGAGCTGTTATGTCCCGTACAAACAGGACAAATAAGTTAAGTAAGAATGTTCCTCCTAGTGGATTCTAGTCGGGGTTCATTCAACAGGTAATAGTGTCCTCTGGACCTGATGGTCCACCAGCAACACAACCTCCCTGTGGTGGACTTGAAGGATCAAAAGGTGAGTTGGACAGCTACACAATGTATGATTTGTATTCTTTATGCACCTGGCCTTGAAACTAATTACATTAATGTTGTATGCAGCATCCATTTGATTGTTTCAGCACTGCCTTGGACCCGAATTGGCAAAAAGACCCAGAGGAACCCCAGGACCATCAGGACCCCCAGGACCAGACCAGAGAGACGAGGGAAGCAATGACTTGATACTGACATGGAAGAACCAGGTAAGGAATAACTGTATTATGCTGCTATTATTATTATTATTATTATTATTATTATTATTATGCTTGATCTAATACCTTTACCTTTGTTTTCTTCATGAAGTCAATTTAATAAATCAATGAAATGTGTTTTTTCATTCATAAAGAAGCCAAAGGATGAGAAAGATGAGGGAAGCGACGTGTCCACAGAGAACCTGGACGAGCACAGCGAGGCATCAAAGTATGTGAACTTGATTATGTTGCAGTGACTTTATGTAAGCACACCTCTTTAAAATGTCTCTCTAGATACTGTAAGTTTCCTCCAGAATATTCTAGCGTTGCTCCCCACTGCTGCTCTAAGTCTGGTGTTTTCTGTTCTTCTTGTCCTTTCTCTTCAGGTCCATCAGGTCCAGTTCTATGAAGTCTGTCTGTCTCCTCACCAGCAGCAAAGCAGCAGAGCGTCTAAGCTCCAGAGAAGATGCTCTCCTCCAGAGACGTGTCCAGACTTCTGCTTATGCTACGTCACGTCACATTGTAGCACATGTTCACCTTTGTCATGTTTGTTTTCTTGTTCCAGCTGACCAGTTGGCAGAGAGCATTCTGGGAAGTGCCAGCTGAAAGAGACATCTCCAGCATCTACAGAATATCATCAGACCACCAAAACAGTTCCTCCAATAAAAAGTCAATAGTCTGTCTACGTTGACGATTGGTCTCTGTCTTTAATGTTGGATGTAAGAAATGATAGAAGCTGAAAACATGGAGTGGACTCAAACGTGTAAAATCATTGTTCTCAGTCACTTTGCTGCAGTTTTCAAATTCAAATAGTTTCACATCACATCATCATGGAATCAGTCTTGGACCTCTGGAGTAACTTCTATATATAAACAACCTTATAACTTATTCTAAACATACATCCTACAGATGTCATAAAGCCCTCAGATAACTTCAGATAGCAGGAAAACAGCACCACCTTGTGGTCGGCGTGTGTTGTTATAGGTCCAACCAGAAGCCTCCGTAAACACTGTTGTTACGGTGTGTTACCTTTCCAGCTTATCGGCCCTGAACCCTAGTTGGGAGCACGCTGTGGATGCTAACGTGACCTTTGCTCGTTCAGCTGGTGACCCGCATTTCTAGTGTCCGGGTGACACGACCAGAAGAATGACAGGAGAGATCCTTCACCGTCCAACCAGAGGCTTTCATTGAGTCGTCTACAAGAGGACAGGAACACTGCAGTCTTGTGAGGCTGTAATCTTGAGCTCATCTAATACACTTCTGCTGGCTAACAACACTCATCTGTACATCAACTTCACCGGCTGCAGCGAGGGAGCAGCGGCTTCTCACATCCACACACATCCACGGGGACTACACTTCCCATCACACCTCACCTCACATACGCAGGTTACCCATAAGACCGGCAACACTATAGTGTTGCAAATTCAGAAGTGTTAATTCAACTCCTAGGGAGTTAAATTCAACACTTTAAAAGTGTCTATATTGGTCCACACTAGATCGAGTTAAAATAACACTTTTGATAGTGTTAAACATGACAAAGTTGAAACAACACTCAATAGTTGAAATTTAACACTCACCAGTGTAGAATTTTCCTAACACTAGTGTGTAGTGTCAAAAATTAACACTATCATTGTGTTGTTTTAACACTGAATAAGATTCAGATTATATTAACACTATTGATAGTGTTAAATCTACTACTACTAATACTAATAATAATAATAATATAATTTACAAAGAAAACCACACAAGTTGCAGTTTGAATCTGTATTTATTTCAAACAAGCTCACCACATAAAAACAGCACTGGCTTTGCAATAACCAACAATGACCAACACAGGTCACACGATATGACAATGTGGCACAATATAATATTTTTCACACATCTCATTAGAAAACTGTTTGTCATAGGGTCTGTAATAAATCAACTCCTTAACTGGAAAAACAGAAAGTGAATCTGCGCTCTCACTGATACAGTATGCATTGAAATGATCATCAAAATAAAGAGTGTCCACTCTGCATGTCAAAATAAATGCTTGCTCATTATGTACAAGAATGTTTGTGATCTTTCTGAAAACAGGATCTTCCATATTTGTTCCAGTGCAAACAAACATACCAATCTGATATTCTGTTCCATAGTTCTTCACCCAATTAGTGGTTGACACTTCACAGTATGCATTTACATTAAATACAGAACTTAACCTAAGGGATTTGCTGTCTCAAACTCATCAAAATAGAGTTGAATTTGTAGAGCATGTTTGTTCTGGGAAAACAAAACGCTATTCTTGAAGTATGAACCATCACATATGTCTTTATAAACTCCTTCTTCTTGATGCTTGGCTTGCAAGAAACTTTCACACAATTCAGTGTTCTTGAACATAGACTTAAGAGTTCCCAGGATGGGTGTATACACAAATGTATCAGTTACAGGGACCTGACTGTAAGTTCCTGTTGTGTGATCCCTGCGAACATCAAACCGCACTCCAAGAACATATTCAACAGGTTCAACAATTTCCCACTTTTCCTCAAAGAACTTCTGTCGTTTCACTCGTGTTCAAAGTTGAGAACGGATTTTCTAGTTGATCAAAACACTTTTCCACCTTCTTTTCAAAATCTGTGCCTTGAATTTCTGGAGTACAGCTGAGAACTGCCTCTCTTGCTTGCGTATGAATGTCATTTACAAGATCCTCCATGGACCCCACCATTGCTTGGACTGTGCTCTCAGCAACACCAGATGCTTGCAACTGTACTACAACAGAAGCACACATGTTTAACACAAGATTATTGTCAACAGAGAGCTCGGTAGTTGTTGGAGAGTCTGTAACTGCCTGTGAAGTTGAGGGCTCACTAACTTCATTCTGAGTGTCCACATTGTCATCAGTATTAGTCAAAGCAACATCTCTATGTAAATGAACAAGATGCTTCTTGAAACCTGAATAGGTGCAAAACGATAAACAACATCCCGGCTAGGGTTGTCACAAGAACCGATACTTCGGTACCAATTCGATGCCGACACGAAAAAAATAATTCGATACTTGCTTCTTTCTGGTATCGTCAGAACCGAATATACAACTTTTCACTCGGCGAGCCGTGTCGATTCTTGGCGGAACTGACGGGGGCAGTATACGCGTGTGAGCAGCAAAGAGCAGTAAGCGGCGCTGAAGAAGAAAACTTGCCGTCTTCGAAAAAAATGGCTTCAGCAGGTGGGAGCGAAAGCACAACACGTCGGCTCGTCGACATGACAGGTGCGAAGAGTCGCGTGTGGAAATATTTTGCGTTCGAGGCGGATGAATCCGGAGCAATTCTTGATTCAAACAAGCCGACATGCAAAAAGTGCCTCAGAAGTTTTCAGACCAAAGGAGGAAGCACGTCAAACCTGGCTATAGGCCACTGCTGTTCTTTTTTTAATGTAAAATAGTTGACTATTGTTGTTATTTATGACCATATTTATAAGCACAGTATTGTTTGTTTTTATACTGGATGGCTATAGGTCTGTTGGCAGCTGGTACTGCAATTTAAATTCTGTGCAAAAAGATCTTAAAGCACAGTGGTGTTAAATACTTGACAGTTTGAAGCAGTTTTCAATAAATTAATGAATTTAAAAGTACATGGGTCCTGTTGGTTTTTTTTTTTAAATTGTGGTATCGAATTAGTATCGAGAATCGTGGAAATTCACAGGTATTGGTATCGACTACTGAAATTCTGGTATCGTGACAACCCTAATCCCGGCTGTCCACATTTTAAACGTTATGTCTTTCCAGGATATAGACCGTGCTGGAGTCTTAAATGCTGACAAAGCAATGCAGAACTTTTGTGGTGTGCCTTACAGACATAACAAAGAAACATATTTGCATCCAGCGTCGTGCAAAAATCTCGCTCTGAGCTCCTTGACTCTGGGACTTTCCTTGGCACTTCCCACATCAATGTTAAAAACTGTGGTTTGGATGAATGTATAGAAGTTGAAGAAGGATTCGTGGTAGTTGACACTGAAGATGAAGTGTGCTTTGAAGAGCTCGTCGAAAGCTGCCAAGGATGTCTGTGCCTTGCAAGGGATGGCCTTGTGGTCAATGATGATGTAGTATCTTTGGATGCTGTTCTTCTTTTGACCCACACACAGGAGGAAGGGCTGACCCGGCGCCACACCAGCAAGGAAGGTTTCGACACTGGCTCCATTCTTTAACAAAATGTAAACAAGAATTATGAGAAAATCATGAAATAGACTGTGAAATATGACTGAAGGCACAAGTGAAAGTTTGCATAATTATGTCCACATGTCTCCACGAGTTGATGACAATAGGAGTTTTTTTTTTTTATTAATTAATTGGTCAAAGTTATTATCTGTTAAAGGAAAGGTTGATTCGTTAATCATGTTATCTGCAGCCTTTCCAAAATGGAGATGGCGTACCAGTGTTTTTGTAAATTAATAATTGTTAACCTAAAAACAATCACAAGATTAGTCGAACAGCCCTACATAAGTACATTACTATTTGCATACCTGCAAATATCGAACAACATGGTCTTCAGCTTGACATGCGCTGATTTTTGGACTCTTTTTGTGGCCTTTGGACGTGGGCGGCAGCAAGTGAACCAACAGTAGAATGCTTGATAAGTCACTGTCCCAGCCTAGGGGAAAAACAGGAGAAAATGTCTGACACATTCACATCATATAATTTTAAAGAGAAGAAACTAACCAGACCCACCTGAGTCGTGCTGCGCAGACAAGAGGTCTTCAATGTGTTCATTAGAAGTCAGTTTTTTGCAGTCTGTCAGGATCCTAGGTTTGAAAAAAGTAGGCCATTTTGCCAAAAATCTGCCCGACACTTCCTCTCCAAACATCATGGTGAAATCCTGGTCAATCTACAAAAGAACACACATTTTTATACTTATGCAACTTAAAAGTTTATACATTTAGTTTTTTTTTTCAAGACAAGCATGATTTATGACACCCAAGTTTTGAGTATTATGGATTTTTAACATCAATTCTGACTTATATCCAAAAAAAACGAATCACACTTCCGTTGTTAATTATGTTCTAGTAGAGACTGATTGTAATTATCAAATACATGTTATCTCTATTGTTTGAAATTTAGATAAAGACAATTTATGGTTTATTAAGTAAAATGTATCAGAATTATTTTTAATACCCCAAATATATCCCGGGTCAATTTGATCCGAGGGATACCAGAGGGTCCCAAAAGTGAAGACCATACAAGGGTTAATTGATAGGGGATCAGTCCATCATCTCCCCCCCCCCCCCCCCCAGTGAGAGAACTTGAAGGCGAGGATGGGTAAAGGAATATCCAACAGAAGTCCATTGAACACGTAGCTGCAGCTGAGTGTCCATTGTGGTGGAAATCAGTTTATGATCACCTGATGAGAAATAAGAATACAACTCCTAACAGCGCTTTTAGTAATTTATTCTATAAAGAGTCCAAAACAGGCTAGCAGTCGCTACAGACAGACTGTAAACAGACAAAGTCTAATAAGTCAAAGCCCTCGCAAACAGGGTGTCCAAGCGGACCGCATCACCGACATACAGCTTCAGAGCAAACTATCTGGCCAGATAGGGGCAGACTCCTTAAGAGTCTGACCAATTCTTCAGTCTTGAGAAGGTTTTTTATACAGTTGTTTGTGATGTGTCATCAGAAAAGCGTAGACGGAGAACTTTGTCCAGAATGTGGTGTTTGAACTACTCATAAGCGTCTAAAGATCCATATTGACTTGCCAGCTGGTGTAACAAGATGCATTTCACAACTCATGTAACACATGACATAAGTGCAGAATACAGGTTACCTCATGACACTACTCAAACTACTAATTATTCTATAATGAACTACTAAATGAAAAATTCCCATCACATTTCTCCCTTTTTGTCATTCTCTGACAAACACAAAAGACAGTCGAACAGCTAAGCATACAACTTCATTTAGTACACAAAGACTTTAAGAGCGAGACATCACATCATAATAACTCTTAGTCCTTGAGAGCTTTTGCTGTCCTTCTAACTCATAGAAGACACATGATTTCATTCCTTACAAACAATCCTCATCACTATCTTTGTCATCCTTAGCTTTGTTTGCAGAAGTCTTCTCATCCTCTACATTGATCTTCTCCTTTTCTGTGGGCTCCTCTAGTGGTGCACGATATATCGGCCACCGATATAATATCGGCCGATATGGTCATTTTTTTACACATCAGTATCGTTCCGATGTCAAAATAGGGCCGATGTGAATCATTCCCGTGTATTTGCTGTGTGTGTAGGCTTAGATGTGAGTGTGTGTGAGAATTTAGATTTAAATCTGACCTGTGGAGGGCAGTAATACGCTTAACAGCGTCTACACTGCCGAAATTCTAGAAGAAGAAGAAGAAGAAGAAGGAGACGCGAGAGTGTCAGGGATGTTTGTGGATGCGGCAAAAAAAAAAAGTACGTTCGACTTGGCTTTTGGTGAGGGAGCAGCGATGTCGTCTGTCTGGTCGTTCTTCAAAGTGTCTGAAGAGGATTCTCGCTATGCTGTATGTAATGATTGTGAGGGCCAGGTGATGCGAGGGGGAGTTTGTGTCAAATCGTTCAATACGACCAATTTGATCACCCACTTAAAAAACAAGCATCCCGAAGCCTACAAAGAATACGATAAACTAGCTAATGCTAACAAGCAGCGGAAGAAAGCTGCTGCTAACGCTACGGCAGCTGCACCAGTCGGTAGCCCCATAGAACAAGCGCTGGAAAAGACCAAGAAATTCCACAAGGACCACCCGAAGCAAAAGGCATTGACCATGGCAATAACAAAGACGATTGCTGTTGATGACCAACCGTTTTCAGTAGTGGAAGACGGAGGATTCAGCGAGGTGCTGGAGGTCGCTGAACCCCGCTATGACAAGCCGAGTCGTTACTTTGCGGATGTCGCCCTGCCTGCCTTACGTGATATCATAGCCATTTTATTAATTTATTTTTATATAAATATTTATTTTTTCTTCTGAAAATCTGATGACAGTCATATTTTGCACACAGGTAAAGGTGCCCAATATCAGTCATTTCTGAAAATAAATCACAAAAGTAAAAAAAATGCGTTTTGGCTCTTTATTTGATTATCATAAAAATGTGTTTTCTATACAGATATCGACATCGGTAAATATCGGTATCGGCCATAACAGCAATATTAATATCGGTTATCGGTATCGGCCACAATTTTCACATCGGTGCATCACTAGGCTCCTCCAGTGAAGACTCTCCATCATCTGAACTATCATTGATAAAAGAATGTCCACCAGATCCGGAGGGACGGTTGTAGTGTGAGAAGGTGATGAAGCTCGGTTTGTGCTTCACCATGCGTAGGAGATCCAGGACTTTCGGCCCGAAATCAAGAACAGTTGCGAGGATAGTGAGTAGAGGACTGGAGTCCAGATTTAGAATAGGGCACAGACCCTTTGCTTCATGAACCTGTGGATTTGGGTCCACGTGTGCTCTGCTGAGAATGAGTGTCCAGGCTCCTGCAAGCACACAGCTTCCCGCTTGTGAATGTCTTCATCCAGTTCCCAGAGTGAGCTTCAGGGAGACAATGATTCCCTCTGTCTGGTCTTTGGAGAACTCGCTCATTCAGGGCTTGTTGTAACGTGGACTTTGAAAAAGCATCCTCGGGTGCAGGGTGTGTCGGAGGGGGAGAGGTTTGCACTCAGAGCCCCCTCTATGTCTAGATTAAGGTGGTCCAGTTTCCTTATCAGCTGGTTCATTGACTCCGACCAGGAAGACTTGACCTGCAGAGACTCCTTCTTACTGCTGGTCTCCTCCTCCATGTCATATCCATATTCCTATGTCTGGAGCACTGTTGTCACTTTTATGTCTATGTCGGTCGATGATGTTAATGTTGTCTGCGTGTGTGTGTAAGCAGCCAATTCTTTCTTTGTACCTGCAACCAAATCTACCTTCGGGTACAAATAAAGTTACCTTACCTTACCTTACCTTATAACCATACCTCCTGATCGTGCGATTGATTTCTGTACTCACAGTATCTCTCCTGGGCTGTAATTCACAGATGAGGAAAAGTGCCATCACTAGTTAGTGATAGTAACACACATGCTTCTTCTCTCAAACTCCAACCATGCAACCTGAAAGGGTGCCATGGCTTCATTGTTGGACAGAGAACGTCTCCTACGTCACCACAACTGTCACACCTTCTTGACGTGTATTGAAGCTCGGAGTGCGGGCAGAACCCAATCTGCACTCCTCCCCTCGCACCGGGGTGTTAGGTTGTGGTGATGCGATTGACTACTCACTGTCGGTGGTGACACAGCTGTCACTTGTTGGAGCTTGGCATGCTACTGGTGGAGGAAGGTGTTATTTCATCCTTGCCTCTTAGTTGAACCAGTGACAGGATCTTCTCCCTCCGGACTTGGAATGTGTTTGCATTGAATGCATCTTTGTGGTCAGGAGAACTTGGAAGGGATCCGTGTAGTGTCTTTGCTTCCAGGGTTTTCTCCTGTGATTTTTGATGATCACCCAGTCTTCAGGTGATGCTGGAATGCACTAGGTGGTGATGGAAGTGCAGCTTTCACCTGAGCATGAAGGCCATTTCCATCAACGAGCAGATTGATGAGATGTTTTCTCCATCCATCCATCGTCTACCGCTTATCCTGTATTCAGGATTACGCCGGGCTGGAGCCGATCCAGGCTGTCATTGGGCATCGGAAACTACTCAACCTACTAATTATACTACAATGAACTACTAAATGAAAAATTCCCATCACATCCATAACATACTAATGCAGACTGAAAGTTCCATACTCCTAATGCAGCGTTTAGCTGTGGCGTCGTGTGACATCACCCTGTGGTTTTCTCTTGGTGTGATTTGCTTTTTAATCGATAGAGGATCAGTCCATCACCCCCCTGTATGTGGAGCGTAAAGCCAATGAGTGAATCTGCATTAGTGGAAGATGATTTGATGTCCTGTCACAGTGTCGGAAAAATACATGACGACAATACAAGAACATGAAAATACATTATGAGAATATGAGAAAAAAAACATGAAATGTGTCTGTTTCGGAATGCCCGAAGCACACGCACGCACACACGCAAGAACGCACGTGCTGATTGTCGTGAAGACAGAACGCAACAGAACGTCAGAGCAGGTATAAAAGGGCTGTCGGCCATTTTGTGTTCTCTTTTAGCACGAGGAGGGTCCCGGCTCCCGCCTCCTCCAGCAGCTCCATGGGGAGCCCATCACCCAGGTTTTCCCCTCCCAAACCTTTTTCCACAGCTTCCCCTCCTACCCTCTTCTCTCACTCCTCTTCCTCTCCAAGCTCCTCTGTTACCTCCTCCCCTGCCTCCTCACCCTCATCCTCCTGCTCTTGCTCATCCTCAAGCTCCTCCCCCAGCACCTCCTCTTGTTCTTCCTCGATCTCCTCATCCTCCTCCTCTTGTTCTTCCTCGATCTCCTCCCCCAGCAACTCCTCTTGTTCTTCCTCGATCTCCTCCCCCAGCAACTCCTCTTGTTCTTCCTCGATCTCCTCCTCCTCCTCCTCTTGTTCTCCCCCGATCTCCCCTTTCTTCCCTGAACTCTCCCCCGACCTCTCCCCCCTGCCACAAGAGGACCCCATGACTCCTGTAGCTCCCGATCCTCCGATAAAGATCACCCTTAGTAGACCCTTAGCTAGTTCCCCTGTGACAGCCTCAGCCCCTAGCTCGTCACCTGTTGCCTCCACCTCAAACCCCCCGGGAAGTCTTGATGCATTTACGCTGTTCTCAACGGGCCAAGAGCAGAAGTGGGTTAGGAACTTGCGGGCCCTTATGCTAGAGAGGAACAGAAAGCGTAGCGGTCGCGGGCTTAAGAGAGTTGCTGGAGAGCTGGGAGGCACCCCTCCAAAGAAGCGCTGATAAGGCGTTTTTTAATAATATTGTGTTTAATGGTTTAATATACTAGGATGTAGTGTTTGTTTTTCTCTGTAGTGTTGTAGTGTTTGTTTTTCTCTGTAGTGTTGTAGTGTTTCGTTTCTCTGTAGTGTTGTAGTGTTTCGTTTCTCTGTAGTGTTGTAGTGTTTCGTTTCTATACGTTGATGCATTGTTAGTTTTTGTGTAACGCCTGTAATGTCCCATCCTGTCCTGTAATGTCCCATCCTGTTCTGTACCGTGATGTCCTGTTCTGTCCTGTCCTGTAATGTCCCGTCCTGTGATATCTTGTCCCGTCCTGTCCTGTAATGTCTTGTCCTGTTCTGTCCCGTCCTGCTTTGTCCCATGATGTCATGTCCTGTTCTGTCCCGTCCTGTCTCGTGATGTCCCGTCCCGTTCTGTCCTGTGATGTTCTGTCCTGTGATGTCCTGCCCTGTGATGTCCTGTCTTGTGATATCCTGCCCTATCATGTGATTTCCTGTCCTGTGATGTCCTTTTCTGTCTTGTAATGTCCTGCCCCGTCTTGTGATGTCCTGCCCTGTTGTGTGATGTCCTGTCCTGTGATGTCCTCTCCTGTCCTGTGATGTCCTGTCCTGTGATGTCCTCTCCTGTCCTGTGATGTCCTGTTCTGTCCTGTCTTGTGATGTCCTGCGTTGTCCTGTCTTGTCCTGGACATCACAGGCCATTACTGGACAGGGCAGGACACAACTGATCACGTGTGTCCTATGCTGAGCTGTTATGTCCCGTACAAACAGGACAAATAAGGTAAGTAAGAATGTTCCTCCTAGTGGATTCTAGTCGGGGTTCATCCAACAGGTAATAGTGTCCTCTGGACCTGATGGTCCACCAGCAACACAACCTCCCTGTGGTGGACTTGAAGGATCAAAAGGTGAGTTGGACAGCTACACAATGTATGATTTGTATTCTTTATGCCCCTGGCCTTGAAACTAATTACATTAATGTTGTATGCAGCATTCATTTGATTGTTTCAGCACTGCCTTGGACCCGAATTGGCAAGAAGACCCAGAGGAACCCCAGGACCATCAGGACCCCCAGGACCCTCAGGACCCCCAGGACCAGACCAGAGAGACGAGGGAAGCAATCCCTTGATGCTGACATGGAAGAACCAGGTAAAGAATAACTGTATTATGCTGCTATTATTATTATGATTATTATTATGCTTGATCTAATACCTTTACCTTTGTTTTCTTCATGAAGTCAATTTAATAAATCAATGAAATGTGTTTTTTCATTCATAAAGAAGCCAAAGGATGAGAAAGATGAGGGAAGCGACGTGTCCACAGAGAACATGGATTTTCTATTCTAGCTTTGCTTCCCACTGCTGCTCTAAGTCTGGTGTTTTCTGTTCTTCTTGTCCTTTCTCTTCAGGTCCATCAGGTCCAGTTCTATGAAGTCTGTCTGTCTCCTCACCAGCAGCAAAGCAGCAGAGCGTCTAAGCTCCAGAGAAGATGCTCTCCTCCAGAGACGTGTCCAGACTTCTGCTTATGAGAGCTGCTGCCGTCTGCACCCCGCTGGTAAACAGGTACGTCTGCTGGGCGTGTCTTAGTTCATGGAAACATTTCCTCTAACCTTTGCCTCGCTTGTTAACGTAGTTTAAGAACACTCATGCTACGTCACGTCACATTGTAGCACATGTTCACCAGTGTTTCCCCTACCATTGTTCAGGCCTGGCGGGCCGCCAGGCCAACGAGCGCCCCCGCCAGGCCAACAACCGGCCAAAAAAAAGAAAAAAAAGGAAAAAGAGAGAGAGAAAAAAAAAAAAAAAAAAAACTGCGGTGTCGTGCGTGCGCAGATGATGCCCCATCATAACGGATAATCTGACAGCATTAAGTTATATCATCATTAGCATGGCACCACCAAAAAAACTTAAAAGGGATGAAGGACAAAAAGGTATTTCAAGGTTCTTCCGAAACACGGTGCCAAACGAGAGTACAGGTGGGGAAGAAGGGCGAGTGACAGGTGTGGAGGAACAAGTCAGAGGGGCAGAGGGAGGAGATGTCAGCGAGAGCAACCAACCGAGCGCTAGCAATAGCATCGGTGACCCAGATAGGGGCACTGGCAGCAAACACCGAAAATCCGGCTGGGACCCAGACTGGCTTAAAAACCCCAAATATAGCCAGTGGCTATACCAGACTCAACATGGTAAGTTACAATTTGTTGTCATTTGTTTTTTTTTTTATTTAAATGAAATATATTTAGCTTACATTGTTGTTCTAAAAGGGCTCAAAAGTCTGGTTCTGGAAGTAAAAACCCCATTCATTTTTCCCATTGAGAATTGGATTATTAGCCATAATATCATAACCATCCAAGCTCACCACCAGCTATCTCAATATGTATTGGTGCTATTAAATCAACTTTGTTTTTAGAAAAACACTGTTTATTCTCCGGCAGAAGAACTATACCACGAACCGATCGCGTAAATGCGACGTCTGATTGGTTCAGCCCGCCGTTACCATGGACATTTTTACCGCCCCCGCGAAACACTAGCCTCGTTCTTTATATGTCCATGGTAGGAGCATGGACGAGTAGGAGCCGTCTTGCTCAGCCTGGCTCAATTATGACACGCGTCTTGCTGAGTCTTGTATATTAAAAAACACTATCTTTAAATCAGCGCGCAGCAGTTAAGTTAGCTACTGTCAAACAAATAGAGCATTAAGGCTGCGGCTTCACATTAAAAGCATTTCACTGGCTTCACATTAGCATTTCACTGGACAAACGTGAGTTGGCTTTTATTTTGAAGTAACAGGAAGGTAAACGCTGAAGCAGGCAGCACCTTCACAGAGCCATGCACAGAGCCCACTGAGCCCAGCAGCCCCCGGCAGCGCGACACACACAAACGGAGACACATACACAGACAAACGGAGAGACGCACACTCACACAAACGGAGACTGCTGTCTCCACACAGCTATCGGACAAATGCCAGATTATAAAACACGCATTTAAAAAGGGGGGCTCACTGTCAATAACAATGCGGGACAACGTCTCAATTTGCGGGACGTGTGAAAAGTAATGGAAATGCGTGACTGTCCCGCACAAAGCGGGACGTCTGGTCACCCTAAGTGACAAAGCCAACTGCCATTAAACTAGAGTAGAATCAGAAGCAACTCAGCTTTTGGATGCTTACTGTTATTAACAGTAAGCACTTTGTGTTACATTTACTTGTATGAAAAGTGCTCTATAAATAAAGTTTGATTGATTGAACAGTCATATTGTTCTTAGTACAAAGAAACAGATAAAATGTGATAAATATAAAACGCCAGGCCATATGAAAAAAGCATGCTATACTATCATTTATTGAGAAAAGCTTGCAATGGATTGTGGGATTAGGAGTTATTTTATGTCCAGATAATAATATGTACACAATAGCTGTGTTCGAAATCGCCCCCTATCACGGATGTAGTGCACTATATAGTGTGTTCGCCATTTTGTAGTGTTGTTCGAATTCTCCGTTGCTGATTTCATCCACTATGTAGTGGACGACAAAATACCCACAATGCACCGCAAAATTGAGTGAACAAGCGATGTACACTACATTGTGCTCCCGTATCCCACAATGCAATGCTGCCGTGGTTTGTCAGAGGAGAAGGAGACGAAATGGCCGCCGCACCAAACGCCGCTTTTGTCTACAAATGTAAGTAACGTTAGAATGTACACATTTCATGCGTGTAATACTTTAGTGGCGTAGTTTTTATGCCAGTAGTTTTAAAACGAGACGATTTCTTGGTGGAGAAGCATCCTGTTTGTTGTTTGTATCTGCTAGCTAACGTTAACACTAAGCTAACGCTAAAGCTAACGCTAGTAGCAGACAGCCGCTCACATCTGATCATAACGTTTGTTCTCTTTTCCCAATTGGCGGTGTGTTAGAAAAATATATGCTTTTCTGTTTCTTGTTTCAAGGGACTGATGAGGATGTGGAAACACTAATTAAAATGCGAATGAAGCACAACGAGCTGTTCTCAGGCCGACGAAATGCGGCTCTGCATGGATGGGAGTAAGCAAACAAATTTGAGTGATAGCATCATTTTGTTCCTTACTGAATTTTACAATTTTGTGAACTTATAGTCTGTTTTCTCTAACCCCTGAACCCCCGCTCATGCTCATGTAAAGCGCCTTGGGTATTTTGAAAGGCGCTATATAAATAAGTTATTATTATTATTGTTATTCTCACAGTGGTTTTTTGTATTTTGTTTTACAGTTACTGACATCTCCAGCTCCTTCAAGGATTCCCTTGGGCGGGGAAGACTGTTCACCTGATTCCCGTTTTTCCTGATTCTAACCCTTTGGCATATTCTTTAATAAATACATTTTTGTAGAGTTCATATTTGTCATTCCTGATTGAAACATTACATTTTTAGTGTTTAAGGGTATAGAAATAAGGACTGCCACAGGTATTTCCAGTTAATTAACCAGATGATTACCTATTTCATTATTTTATGTTGTTGTTGCTGCAATTACTTGAACTGATTTATCAAAAAATGATAACCTTGGTGAGTTATGTAATAACTGGTTGCGCAGTAAGTCATTGAAATTAAGTTAATGTGTAAAAGTTTAATGTAAGTTTAAAGAAAACAGACATTTTTGCCATGATTGTCTTTCACGTTGGGGTCCTCAGCAAAACAATGAAAAGCTTAGTTTTTTATGTGTTAATTATAATGGCAATATAAAGTTATATTACTATAATTGAGTTAAGGTAAGTTGAGTTTTTAAATGATTATCAAAGACATTTTAATTTCATTTGGTAGTCATTCACTAAATCATGGGTTCAATCATAGGGTTTCCCCATATCAGTTAGCATGTTAGCTAAGATTTATTTTGGTATTTACCTGTTGACGTCGGCGAATCAATAAATAGCGCCGTAAACGCCTAAGACGCCGTTCCCTTCGCCTCCGTCGGTGCCTGAGAACCAGGAGTTGGGCGAGCAGCATCAAAACAACAACGGGTACCATTTTTTCATAGAATAAACAACTTTTTTAAGAAAGTAGCCGATACACAAGTAGCCGATAGCTACGAGCTAAATAGCTACTGACCACTAGCTACTTAGCTACGAGCTAAATAGCTACTGACCACTAGCGTTAGTTCGCACGCGCTACGTATCTTACAGCTTGTGCGCAACCCTGAGCATTTACAGCTCATGATGAGGACACAAAACAGTAGCTGACAAAACCAAACTCACACACCATTGATATTTCAACAGTTTATTGACCAAGAAACACAACCGCCATGAAGAATCACATCTTTATACCGTCAGGTATGTTTACATGATGCTCGGCGCGCCCACTCACGTCACATGAGTATCTGGCGCATCTGCTGACGTAACCACGTTCAGAAAATGACCCGTGTAGTGTCCGAATTCTCCTCCCGTCGTACCCTACATCGTGTACATGATGTAGTGCACTATATCATATACACGATGTAGGGGATAGGGAGTGAGTGAATGAGTGAATGATTTCGAACACAGCTATGGTTTTATAAGAGTACTGGGGTAGCTGGTGGGCCTTATTTCCATAGTTAAAGCAAAAGATATTAGCAAATGAACATTTTCAAATGAGGTTTTGAAGGAGAATTTTTTTTTTCGTGGGCAAATTAAGATAAAATAATAATAGACTTTCTGAATTGAAATATTCTTCATTTACAGGAATGTTCTGTCGCATATGCCGCCAGCATAAGCAGGCTGTAAAGAAAGGATCACCCCAAAGGGTGTTCATTGAGGTCCCCTCTCAGACGTTTAGAAAGGATGTCTTGGATGCCCATTTGAGGTCAGAACATCACAGTGCAGCGTTTAAGGCCCACACAACTTTGGTTAAAGGTAAGATTTAATCTAATGATTTGATTTCAGTGAAAGAATTTAACAACTAGACTTTAATCACATTAATGTGAAACTGATGTGTAAGGGCTTATTTTGCTCTTTGTCCAGGTCACTCTGTCACAGCAGCTTTCGAGCCTGTGGTCGTTATTGAGCATGAGGCTGTGGTGGGTGCTTTCAAGTGTCTGTACTGGCTGGTAAAACACGAAATTGCCCACCACACTAACTATCCAGCTCTGCTTGAGCTAGCTGAGCTGCTGGGTTGTGACTACTTTGCCAAACTGAAGGTAACTGTATAATATTAACTGGTAAACTGTCAACTGTATTATAATAAGACTTATATAATTTTAATTTTTGTATTTTTCTATATCTCTTTTATTTTCAAAGATAGGGAAATCCACCAACTATAGGTCCCACCGCATGGTTGATGAAATGCTGGAAATACTGGCTGGTGTTATAGAAGCACCAATCCTGCAGGACATTAGAAACTCCCAGGCTGTCGGGATCGAACTGGATGAGAGCACTGATGTTGCTGTGATTAAACAGCTGGATGTACATGTTCGGTAAAAAGATAATGTTTTCTTGTAACAATAATTTAACATAGTTTGAAAAATATATTGCAAGATCAAGCTGTGTGTATTTATTTAATTTTAAAACTATTTTATTTTAGATACCTTGATAAAGAGGGAGTTCTTTTTAGCCAGTTTTTGGATTTGGTTCCCCTTCCTGATGGGAAGGCTGACACCATTGTGACTGCCATCCATAGCATCCTTGATCAGAAGGGCATTCCCAAGGACAAAATATTTGGTCTTGGGACGGACGGTGCAGCAGTCATGACAGGTATAAGATTATTGGACTTAAATATATTGTTTTTTTTGCAATTATACCCTCTAATCTTTTTTCTTTTTAAAAATAGGACGCCATAATGGAGTGGCGAAACAACTCTGCGACACCATGCCATGGCTAGTCGCTGTGCACTGTGCTGCCCATCGTTTGGCTCTGGTCTGCAGAGATGCCTCAGAGAAAACAGCCTACCGTAGATGACCATTTAGTAGCCCGGGCGTTTAATATGCTAAATCGACTTGGAGCCCAGGCGTTTATAAGAACCAGGCGCGTATTTGCAACAGGCTACAATTTATTTTTGCAATGAGCAGCACCAGACCATCATGCAAAGAACAAGGAGCTCACCATAGCACGGCTTGGCATATGGCTGCAGTTACCCTAACGGCCGTCGTGTCACTGTTGAGTCTTATTTCTTGATCCTGCCCTAAGTCCCTTTAAAGCAAAAGATATTAGCAAATGAACATTTTCAAATGAGGTTTTGAAGGAGAATTGTTTTTTTCGTGGGCAAATTAAGATAAAATAATAATAGACTTTCTGAATTGAAATATTCTTCATCTACAGGAATGTTCTGTCGCATATGCCGCCAGCATAAGCAGGCTGTAAAGAAAGGATCCCCCCAAAGGGTGTTCATTGAGGTCCCCTCTCAGACGTTTAGAAAGGATGTCTTGGATGCCCATTTGAGGTCAGAACATCACAGTGCAGCGTTTAAGGCCCACACAACTTTGGTTAAAGGTAAGATTTAATCTAATGATTTGATTTCAGTGAAAGAATTTAACAACTAGACTTTAATCACATTAATGTGAAACTGATGTGTAAGGGCTTATTTTGCTCTTTGTCCAGGTCACTCTGTCACAGCAGCTTTCGAGCCTGTGGTCGTTATTGAGCATGAGGCTGTGGTGGGTGCTTTCAAGTGTCTGTACTGGCTGGTAAAACACGAAATTGCCCACCACACTAACTATCCAGCTCTGCTTGAGCTAGCTGAGCTGCTGGGTTGTGACTACTTTGCCAAACTGAAGGTAACTGTATAATATTAACTGGTAAACTGTCAACTGTATTATAATAAGACTTATATAATTTTAATTTTTGTATTTTTCTATATCTCTTTTATTTTCAAAGATAGGGAAATCCACCAACTATAGGTCCCACCGCATGGTTGATGAAATGCTGGAAATACTGGCTGGTGTTATAGAAGCACCAATCCTGCAGGACATTAGAAACTCCCAGGCTGTCGGGATCGAACTGGATGAGAGCACTGATGTTGCTGTGATTAAACAGCTGGATGTACATGTTCGGTAAAAAGATAATGTTTTCTTGTAACAATAATTTAACATAGTTTGAAAAATATATTGCAAGATCAAGCTGTGTGTATTTATTTAATTTTAAAACTATTTTATTTTAGATACCTTGATAAAGAGGGAGTTCTTTTTAGCCAGTTTTTGGATTTGGTTCCCCTTCCTGATGGGAAGGCTGACACCATTGTGACTGCCATCCATAGCATCCTTGATCAGAAGGGCATTCCCAAGGACAAAATATTTGGTCTTGGGACGGACGGTGCAGCAGTCATGACAGGTATAAGATTATTGGACTTAAATATATTGTTTTTTTTGCAATTATACCCTCTAATCTTTTTTCTTTTTAAAAATAGGACGCCATAATGGAGTGGCGAAACAACTCTGCGACACCATGCCATGGCTAGTCGCTGTGCACTGTGCTGCCCATCGTTTGGCTCTGGTCTGCAGAGATGCCTCAGAGAAAACAGCCTACCGTAGATGACCATTTAGTAGCCCGGGCGTTTAATATGCTAAATCGACTTGGAGCCCAGGCGTTTATAAGAACCAGGCGCGTATTTGCAACAGGCTACAATTTATTTTTGCAATGAGCAGCACCAGACCATCATGCAAAGAACAAGGAGCTCACCATAGCACGGCTTGGCATATGGCTGCAGTTACCCTAACGGCCGTCGTGTCACTGTTGAGTCTTATTTCTTGATCCTGCCCTAAGTCCCTTTAAAGCAAAAGATATTAGCAAATGAACATTTTCAAATGAGGTTTTGAAGGAGAATTGTTTTTTTCGTGGGCAAATTAAGATAAAATAATAATAGACTTTCTGAATTGAAATATTCTTCATCTACAGGAATGTTCTGTCGCATATGCCGCCAGCATAAGCAGGCTGTAAAGAAAGGATCCCCCCAAAGGGTGTTCATTGAGGTCCCCTCTCAGACGTTTAGAAAGGATGTCTTGGATGCCCATTTGAGGTCAGAACATCACAGTGCAGCGTTTAAGGCCCACACAACTTTGGTTAAAGGTAAGATTTAATCTAATGATTTGATTTCAGTGAAAGAATTTAACAACTAGACTTTAATCACATTAATGTGAAACTGATGTGTAAGGGCTTATTTTGCTCTTTGTCCAGGTCACTCTGTCACAGCAGCTTTCGAGCCTGTGGTCGTTATTGAGCATGAGGCTGTGGTGGGTGCTTTCAAGTGTCTGTACTGGCTGGTAAAACACGAAATTGCCCACCACACTAACTATCCAGCTCTGCTTGAGCTAGCTGAGCTGCTGGGTTGTGACTACTTTGCCAAACTGAAGGTAACTGTATAATATTAACTGGTAAACTGTCAACTGTATTATAATAAGACTTATATAATTTTAATTTTTGTATTTTTCTATATCTCTTTTATTTTCAAAGATAGGGAAATCCACCAACTATAGGTCCCACCGCATGGTTGATGAAATGCTGGAAATACTGGCTGGTGTTATAGAAGCACCAATCCTGCAGGACATTAGAAACTCCCAGGCTGTCGGGATCGAACTGGATGAGAGCACTGATGTTGCTGTGATTAAACAGCTGGATGTACATGTTCGGTAAAAAGATAATGTTTTCTTGTAACAATAATTTAACATAGTTTGAAAAATATATTGCAAGATCAAGCTGTGTGTATTTATTTAATTTTAAAACTATTTTATTTTAGATACCTTGATAAAGAGGGAGTTCTTTTTAGCCAGTTTTTGGATTTGGTTCCCCTTCCTGATGGGAAGGCTGACACCATTGTGACTGCCATCCATAGCATCCTTGATCAGAAGGGCATTCCCAAGGACAAAATATTTGGTCTTGGGACGGACGGTGCAGCAGTCATGACAGGTATAAGATTATTGGACTTAAATATATTGTTTTTTTTGCAATTATACCCTCTAATCTTTTTTCTTTTTAAAAATAGGACGCCATAATGGAGTGGCGAAACAACTCTGCGACACCATGCCATGGCTAGTCGCTGTGCACTGTGCTGCCCATCGTTTGGCTCTGGTCTGCAGAGATGCCTCAGAGAAAACAGCCTACCGTAGATGACCATTTAGTAGCCCGGGCGTTTAATATGCTAAATCGACTTGGAGCCCAGGCGTTTATAAGAACCAGGCGCGTATTTGCAACAGGCTACAATTTATTTTTGCAATGAGCAGCACCAGACCATCATGCAAAGAACAAGGAGCTCACCATAGCACCATAGCACCACTGGAACAAAACTACTTTTTCCCCCCGACGCATCTTTATTGACATCAGACAATAAATACAAAGACAGTTTGTCTGTGTTACCGCGACACAGGGAGCTGATCAGAGCAGTGTTATGAATGATAACGGAAGGGGGGGTCGATCGCGGTAATTTCAACATTGTATATTAGCGCATTTATCTATATCCCTATATCCCTCAGTCTAGCGCGCCTGTGTTTGTGTGTCTGTGTTTGTGTGTGCGCGCGCCTGCATGCGAGAGAGAGAGAGAGAGCGAGAGGAGGGGCTGACTGACAGAAGAGGTGAGAGCCGGTGAAGTGCTGTTAAAAAAAAACTTTTGTTTTCTGTGCAAGACTATGGTAAACACTTAATCGCCCGGGCGTTTAATTGAACCGGCGTTTATTATGCAAAATGAGGTCGGACCCCGGCGGCTATTAGAGCACAGGCGCGTATTTGCACGCGGGCGATTATTTGGTCATCTACGGTACATGAAGACTTTCAGGGACCACCTGCAGCATCTTCACCTGTATTTTTGTAACAGCAGCAACAGGACAGAAGTTTTGAAGGCAGCAGCCACAACACTGGGAATCGCTAATCTGAAAATTAAGGTAAGACAAACCTTAATTTTTACAAGGAGGAAAGATTACAGAAAACTGTTTCATTGCACCAGATATTTCATAATATTTTCCCTGCAATAATGTATAGGAGGTCAAGGACACACGCTGGCTTTCTCAGCACCAGGCAGTGGCAAACCTGCGGAGAAATCTCCCTGCAGTGCTGACGGCCCTTGCAGAGGAGGTACAACACAATAAGTGCCCTGTGGCAAAAGGACTCTACTCCTTTTGTGCCACTTATCGTTTTGTAGCTGCACTGTACCTTCAGGCTGATGTGCTTACTCATCTGGCGAGATTGTCAAAGATCTTCCAGAAGGAGGACGTTAATTTCCTCGCTGTGAAAGACCAGGTTAGATTATCCACTATCCTTGTTATAACTTTTTTTTTTAATCCAAACAAATGATTTGATATTTTAAGACTATTTGGTTGTGCAGTTGTCACACTGCATACTAAATGTAACTTTGTTTTCCCCTCAGGTACCAGTCACAATTGCCTCAATCCAAAGGATTAAGGAGGCAGGTCACAACCAACCTCCTGGCTCAGCCCTGGCCAAACTCCACCACGACCTGAGATCCCAGGGGGCTGGGATTGTTTAATATCAGGGCTGAAGAGGAGAGAGAGAGGAGAGGGCAGCAGTCCTCTGGCAGCAGTGACCAGCAATCATTTTGGGGTCGATTTTGCACTCAGGTATTTATTTTTATATTTATTTATATTAGCTAATTGCAACCTGACAGATACAACTATTTTGTACCACAATTATCATAGGATAACAAGTTTTTTTTTTAACAAACTAGGTGATGGAGCCATATCTGCTGCAACTTGTTGAGCAGTTGAACGGGCGTTTCCAGGAACTCCACATCCTTGGGGCATTTAGTGTGCTGAGCCCACAAGCAGCCAGGAAGCTGGATCAGGATGTGCCTGTGAGCCAACTGAAGACTCTCGCAAAAAAGTTCCACCCAATGGATGATTTTAAATGAAAACGTTAAAATATACTGTAGTAAAGAGCTGGAAGCAGGGGCCTCAGCAGAAGTTACTTTTTAAGTTGACAGACATTTTTCTTCGAGTCCTGTTCTACCAAGTCCGAGCCAGACACTTTTAGAATCCACGTGCACCCGTATTAGTTAACACACAGAGATGGCTATACAGCGTCATGCTTCTTCTTCTTCTTTTAATTAGTATTATTTTTTAGTAATACAAATTATAAAGAGCATTGAAATGTTAAATAAATAAATACATAAATAAATAAATAAATAAAATGTGTAGGCCTATCTCATCCAGCCTGTATAGTAACATGATTCCACAACTAAAATGTTAATATTTTCATATACAATTGGCTACATTAGGCTACATCTCATCCAGCCTGTGTAGTAGTGCAATTCCACAGTGATTTTGAGGCAGCTGATCACCTGATCTGGAAGCTGACCAAACATTTTATTTTCATTAATTTATTATTAATTGTTCATATAAAGATTAAGAAACAATTATGATGAGCATTTAATTCTAATAAAAAAAGGTGTACCTAAACCAGCCAGTGTAGTAACATGATCCCACGCTAATATTGAGGCAATGATCTGATAATGATGGCCTGGAAGCTATTATGCTAAAATGCTAATAATTTCTTTAAAAATTAATATTAAAAGTTATTAAAAGGAAACTTTGTGATCAAGTGACTCAAAGTCAGTGTGGGATCATGCCACTTACACAGGCTTATAACTGAGAAAATTACTTAACTGTGGATTGATATTTATACAATATATTATTTGTGTTCTCACAGATTGAAGATGATTCTGCGCATTACGTTACTTTTACTGTCCACACTCTGTGTGATATGTGTTGGACAAGGCTTACGGCCTATGGATGATGAGACCTACAGTGTTGTACTGAAGGTACTCAAGGGAGAATTTGATGTCCCTGTTGCAGACAGGACAAAAACTCAACGGGCAGCTCTTGTCAGAGTATGGAGAAACAGGCACCACTATTCCTTAAGTGATGACGGAAAATCCATTTTGTGCAACGGGAAGATTGTGGTAAAGAAGTCTGATATCCAGGATCTTGCCAAGAAAGGATTTGATGCCACTAAAGGTTCTAATGCCCGAAAAGTTAACATCAGACTGAGAGAGAAGTACTCTGGGTTAAGTGAGAAAGCTGTTCAACAAGCATTTCATTCATCCAGACAGTGCCAGTTGCTGAGGGCAAAATTTCCAAACAGACCACCTTTGAAGCCAATTACAGCTAAACAGGTTCAGGAAAGACACCAAATCGACCTACTTGACATGACAGGATGGAAAGTTACACATGGGAGAGTGACCTACAAATATGTCCTCACGGTACAGGATGTGTTCAGTCGATATGTGTGGTTGAAACCATTAAAGGGGAAAAGCAGTCATGAAATAGCTCGGCATTTGGAAGATATTTATATGGATCATGGACCACCCAAGATCTTACAACACGACCAGGGGTGTGAGTTCAAAGGTGCAGTGCAAAGGCTAATGGACAGCATGAACGTAAAAGTCATCCAAAGCTCACCTTATCACCCTCAAAGCCAGGGAAAGGTTGAGAGAATGCACAGAGCACTGAGGAAGAAGATCCTGTATGATCTCATTAACGTGGAAAGAAGAGGTGTGAACTGGGTAAGCCATTTACCTAAATATGCTCAAGTCCTCAATGAAGATCCGAAAAAACAGTTGGGTTGGATGACACCATTCCATGTATATTATGGCCGTAAGAGCAACCACATACTTCTGGCTAGGGCTGGGCGATTAATTGAATTTCGATTACGATTACGGCTTCCCTCGATCATGAAAACAAGATAATCGTAAAAAAACGATCATTCTGCCGCACGCCGTGTCTTGTATGGTAAATGTAGCGAACGCTTCCATCCCCACCTGTGCACTCCGCTCCGCCCCTGCCTGAAAAGTTTCGCTTTCAGCCACGCCGGTGCGTATTGCCAGTAGGTGTTTGGGAAGAAGACGGTAGAAAATGGCAGAAAGGCAGCCTTTGGTCGCGAAGAGAGGGAAAGCAACTTCTGTGGTGTGGAAACACTTCGGTTTCGAGGCGTCTGACCCGGAACAAACAAAGATATTGTGCAAGATATGTCACGCGACCGTGTCTGCCCCTCAAGGGAACACGACCAATTTATTTAATCATTTGAAGTCCACACACCAGTGTTAATTTCGTTAACAAAAACTATGACGAAATATGTTCGTCAAAAGCATTTTTCTATGACTAAGACGAGACGATGACGAGCTAAAAATAGATCCTTGATGATAAAAACTATGACGAGATGTCTGCTTCGTTTTCGTAAACGAGACGGGACGGGACTAAAATGTTTATGGTGTGTTCTACGGACATTAAAAAAAAAAGCGTTTTTTTCCTCTTAAACTAGAGAAACGGGCCTAAACAACGGAACCCTGCTTGTCCATGTGAGCGATTTATTTCTGACAAAACAAATGCGTAAAGATGTGACTAGATGTCTCCGAGGCGCATTTCTCCGTTTTGTTATGTATATCGATCAGTATTTTCATCTGCCATCTTGCTCATGACGTATAGAGTCACGTTTATGCATCGGACGCTCGTATTGGCTCCCATAGCGGCTTTTACAGCCAATCGGAAAGCCTGATTTACGTTTGGCCGTGAGTCGTTGTTTGCCCAAACGGGAGACACAGAGGAGTTCAGAGCAGAGCAAATGACGGTCAAAGAGTTATTGAAGTGATAGAGAATGTTAAATACATAAATGGCACAGAAGAAGTACACTATATATACACACATATTTAGGGCAGGGAGTGGAAAGGACCATTCCTTTCCTTTCCATTTTATATAATATATTTTTCTCTTATTTATTTGCATTTTTCTTGTTTTTCAGTTCAAACTTATCGTGTTAAAAGAAATACCAGAGTTCAAAGTTCAATAAATGCTTGTTCTCAAAGCAATGAATAATCGTCTTTAATAATCGTGATTACAATATCAATCAAAATAATCGTGATTATGATTTTTGCCATAATCGAGCAGCCCTACTTCTGGCTCAAAGCCCACATTCATTGCCTGCCACCAGACTGTATGGCTAATGCAGACACACTGCTTCCTTCCAGAAAACAAATGGATTTGTTTGAAAAAAAGAGAAAAAGAGTGAGAAGAAGAGCAAAAAATGCAACCAAGCATTGCAATGAAAAAATGATTCAGAAAGCATCTACTGCAAATCCTCCATCCATCTATAATGTAAACGATGACGTTTTGGTTCGAATTAGGTGCAAGAACAATAGACTCACAAAGAAACATGCTGTTCTAAATGGAGTCATTGTAAAGAGAAATCTCAAACTATCCAGGTACAAAGTGAAGTATACACCTGTTGGGAAAGCAGCTTGTAGCCTGAAGTGGTTTTCAGTCAAAGACATAACCAGTGTCACCAGTGGTGAAGAACACAGGCGACAGAAGTAAAAAAAAAAAGACATTTCTGGATCCCCTATACACATGAGGACCGGTTAGCGTCATTTAGCTCATCCAATTTCTCCATAGAACTAGATCCACAGCCCGATGGTGATTGTCAGTTTGCAGCACTTGCTGACCAGTTGATGAACCTTGGGATATTTCGGTCATCTACATCTTAGGCACGAAATTGTCATGGATTTGCAGTCAAATCCTCAAACAACACATGGAACCCCACTGGCTCATTATGTGAAGGGGAACTGGGATACGTACCTACAGAGCATGGGTCAGCAAGGCACGTATGGGGACCATATCACACTGCAAAGAGCCTCTGAAATGTTTAATGTGCAGGTGCTCATAATTTCAACTCTGGGTCCAGATGCAACATCTCTCATATCGCCTTCAAACACTTACAGTGACGATTTGCCGCTTCTCATTCTCGGCCATATCGCCGAAGGTCATGGAGAGCACTATGTTAGTCTCAGTGGACCAGCTAGTCAATACATTGACTCAATTCAGGAGGCAGAAAGAGAAAGGATATATCGCGATACTATTGAGCCCGAACTCTCCAATATTGATGAGGCCAAAGTCCCTGATCTTGATGATGCTGAACTCTGCAATACTGATGAGACTGAACTGTCCAGGCCTGATGATGCTGAACTCTGCCATCCTGATGATGCTGAACTCTGCAATACTGATGAGACTGAACTGTCCAGGCCTGATAATGCTGATGAGGCTAAAATCTCAGATCATCATGAGGCCACACTCTCCAATTCCAGTGAGGCTGAAAGGTCTGGTATTCCTGAAGAAGCTATACCGTTTCTTCCAGAAGAAATTATATCCATGATTATTAGACTCACCCTCAATCTGGACATGTCCATGATTGGCACATTTAATCGAGTGTCTCCACAGTTTAGAGAGTTAACTAGAAGACACCTTCCCTCGATCTATATTAGGCCTCCTCTGTCTGAGCATCTTGATTTATCTCAAAATCATGACACAGTTATCAGTGTTGTGAAAGTATACAAAGCAGCTGGTCGGAACAGCGGTTTGGCACAACGTCTCAAAGAACTTTTTGCCAAGAACAAAAAATGGATGAAAGCGTGGATGACCCTAGCATCCCTCACTCTTGGCCACTATAGAGTGAAGGATTTATTTTGGAAGTAGCCTATGCTATCACACTTATCCTCTTTAGTCCCAGACATGTTCCATTGTTATTCATAGGCTATATTTAATTTGTTTATGAAAGGTTATTTATATTTTGATTTATTCTAATGGTTCAGACATATGCCTGTTGTTTAGTGAGGATAAGGAATTTACAAGGAATATCCAGTTGGCCCCTTTTAGCCTGTGCATTCTTTTTTTTTCCATCAACCTCTTTGCTATAGCCTTCAGCCTTTTAGAGTTTGACAGTGTATAATTCATTCATTTTTTCAATAAAGATGTTGAGAAATCTCGATGAATTGCTTATTTGTAAACACAACACTTATAAATAGCCTAAATAGGCAAGATCTGACACAATTCAATTCAATTCAAATTCATTACAGGCATGTGTGTCTGTGTTAGCTAGCCTATATTGCTCTGTTGTATGTGGCAACCTTGACATTTCAGTAGGCCCATATAAGGTTAGGGTTAACCCCTGTCAACTATGAAAGAAAAAGAAGAACATTTGATTTATTGTCAGTCTAGGCAAGAATTTCAAGGTTTATTAATTCAATTATTTACCACTGAAACCAGAGAGAGAGAAATAGAGAGGGTTGGGGTTCCGTGATTGCGGAGCCGAGAGTCATCATCTGGATTCCGTGTACCCACAGTCAGTAGGTTATTAGTAGGTAAGAACAACAACAATCAAACAACAGCAACAACCATTATTCATTGCATTATTACATTTGTGGGAAGTTATTACAATATTGAAAGTTGAAGATTTTCACTTCCCCACAAACATAATAAATCTCTACAAACGTAACAGTTATTACATTTGTGGGAAATCGCATGTTACGTTTGTAGTAGGCAGCGGCTATTACGTTTGTGGAAAATGTATTACGTTTGCAGGATCATTACATTAAAAGCTGCATATTTTTATAACGTTTGTGGTTTATTACGTTTGTGGGCATTATTACATTGGCGGGTGTTACAAGGGCCCTGGACAGTGAGAAATCTCACTCTGCATTGATGCAAGGTAACATTTTGCATATATGGTCTGTAAATAGACCAAAACAGGTAACCAGCATACTTGCATATAAGCTGTATTTTTATCTATTTTTTTTATTTTTATGTTTTGTTTCCATAGGATCAAGCTCAGTTTTGGCTGCCCTCGAACCGATGGTGGTGATGGAGCATGAGGCTGTGATTGGAGGTTTTAAGTGCCTCTATCACCTCACAAAGAGGGAGCAGGCACACCACACAAATTACCCTGCTCTCCTTGAACTCGCAAAGCTACTGGGGTGTGATTACTTCAAAAAGCTAAAGTTAAATGCCATACTTTTAGTATATATTTTTTCTTTTCATTCAACATTAACCATATCTGTTTAATTTTTATCTTCTTAAGATTGGGAAATATGCAAATTATACAAGCCATCGAATCATTGATGAGATGCTAGAAATAATCAACACTGTGGTGGAAGAGCCTATTCTGGAAGAGATCCGAGCATCTGTGGCCATCGGATTGGAGGTGGATGAAACCACAGATGTCGCCATAAATCGTCAACTTGATCTGCATGTTAGGCAAGTTTGTTCGATAAAAGTACAAATTATTTAATTAAATATATGTAAAAGGTGACACGTTTGAATTGATTTTGTCATCTGTCTTTATCAGATACACTGATAAGGAAGGGCAGCTGTTTAGCCAGTTCTTGGACCTGATCAGTATCCCTGATGGCAAAGCTAACACAGTTGTTGCAGCCATCAGGGATGTTCTGAGAAAAAAGGACATTCCTACATCAAAATTGTATGGGTTAGGTACAGATGGAGCTGCTGTCATGACTGGTATGCATATTGAGCTGATTCATTAGTATACAATTATCCCAAAAAATTAAATTTTACAAAGTTAATGGTTTCGACTTGATGCAGGGAGACAAAATGGAGTGGCCAAGCAGCTTCAGGACAGCTTCCCCTGGCTGGTGTCTGTTGCCTGTGCGGCACATCGGCGTGCCCTGTCCTGTAAGGAGGCCTCCTCAAATGTGCCTTACATGGCAACCTTCAGGTACCACCTGCAGCAGCTCCACCTATATTTTCGCAACAGTGCGAACAGAACATCTGTTCTGAAAGCAGCAGCACAGACCCTGGGCCTGGCAGACCTATTAAATGCTCTATATTAAGAAAAACAAACAAATATGTTTTTATTTTATTATTATGTTTAGGTGATGGAACCTTATCTCGATGCGCTTGTTGAGAGTTTGGAGAGGCGTTTTGGGAGTCTAGACCTGCTAGGAGCATTCCATGTTCTTGGGCCTCAGGCTGCCAAGGAGGACGAGGCTGTCTGTGTGAGGAATCTAAAACTCCTGTCAAATAAATTTCTGACAGGAGACCAGGTGATCCAAGAGTGGACCTCTTTCAGGCAACATATCCTGATAGGAGCATTCCAGGTATGAACATAAAAAATTGTCAGTAGGTTTGACAGGTTTTGTAGCTTAATTAATGCTCATTTTGTTTCAGGGCATGGACCAGCAGCAGATAATGACGCGACTGGCGTCACAGATTGACGAGTGGGGTCAGCTTTATCCTGGACTCAATAAACTGGCTGCCATTGGTCTCACAATTCCAGTCTCAAGTGTCAACTGTGAGCGTGACTTTTCAACACTGAACAGGGTAATACACCAGATTATTATTATTATTATTAACAATGATTTAGTTATTGCCTAACTTCCACCCACTTATGGTTTACTATTTGTTGTATTGTAGGTGAAGACTGACCTGAGAAACAGGCTACAGGGAGAGCATCTGGCGACTTGTTTGAGAGTCAGCATCAATGGCCCCCCCACCACCAAATTCCCCTACAGAAGAGCCCTGGAGCTCTTCTTTAAAAAGCCCAGGAGAATTAAATGCTCCCAGGCTGGATGTAGCCTTTGTGGATGAGCAAAAACTTCACAGTTCTCCATCTGTTGTCTTCTTTGTCCTCATCCTCCTGTCGCTCTCTTGTCCTCTTCCCCTGACTCTCACTGTCTCACAAAGGAGCTGAGCTCACCTGAGGTCTATTTGTAGTGCTAAGGCTCACACTGATTGGTATTCAATTAGCTTTATTTTTTATTTTTCACGTGTGTGAGTCTGTGTTCTTTTCAAATTTTAGTTAGGTTTATAATTTAAAAAGATGTGTTTTGCCCATTGTTGCAGGAGATTTCATTTTTGAACAAAGTGTCTTATGTAAAAAACAGTTATGCTTTGGGCATAGCAACCATGTTTAGTGTTTAAGCATTAGGCAAAAATCTGTAAATAAATTGTGCAAATTATATTTGCGTTGTGGCATTTTTTGTTAAATATTACTATACAAAAATATAAAAATCTGTAAATGAAGACACAAAAGGCAAAGTTACAACACCAATAATCCCATCTACAGTAATACACAGGACTGTTTGAATAGGATTTAAGTGCATATTCTCCTCTCAAAGTGCACCAGATTCATGCATTCCAATGTAAAGGGTACAAAAAAATTCCGGCCGGGGGGGCATGCCCCCGGACCACCCTAGAGGGTTCGGGGACCACACCACCGCTGCTGAAAAAAATCCTGCGGGAAACACTGTTGTTTTTAAGAGGTTTATTCAACCGTATTGTAAAGAGCCGTTTCATGTTTCCTCTTCCATGAATGACTGACTTCCCATGGTGCAGTTCTCTCTGAAGCAATAAACATGGATCGTTTTAAACACGCAGACGACGGCGGCTCTCGACTCCCTGAGGGTCTGTGCTGTAAATGTATATGAAACAATAAGCTCTGGTACTATAAATATTGTAAATAAACATTTCACAAGTGTGTTGAGAGTTATCATTTGAGTATGTTGTTGATGATGATGATGATGAAGGGCCTGAGTGCACACCAGTTATTAGTTATAAAACACACACACATTAGGTGTATTACACACATTATTTATATATATATATATATATACTCGCTGATCCACACCACCAGGATCTACAGTGATGATATAGGGATTAGGGATGCACCGATGCATCGGCCGACCATCGGCATCGGCCGATGTTCGGCTCGTTAACTGCCATCGGCCATCGGCAAAAAAAGATGATATTCACCGATGGCAGTGGCCGATGTTTATGTTGATTTAAATGTCGCATGAACGCTGTGCTCGGGAGGAACCTTTCTTTTTTCCTTGTTTTTGGGGGGGAACATATAACTATGCCAACACGAGGGCGCCCGCGCCACACTTTTCTTAGTCAGGTAAAAGTAGATGGCGACCGTGTGGGAATATTACACTGTCTCGGAGGACGATCCCCGTCATGCAGTTTGCAATGCGTGTAAAACTAATATTTCAAGAGGTGGGACCGACAGAAAGTCGTTTAACACATCAAATTTAATTGGACATTTGAAAAGCCGGCACGCAGCGGTGTACAACGATTACCTGCAAGCTGACCACAAACGGAAAAATTAAGCTGCCAAGAAAGCGAAAACAGCCACCGCCGGCAAGACTCAGACTTTAATTGACACGGCCTTTGAGAGAGTAAAAGAACTGGCTCCAGACAGCGCTAGAGCAAAACAAATTACAAACAAGGTGATGGAGTTCATCGCTCTAGATGACCAACCTTTCTCCGTAGTAGAGGACGTGGGGTTTCGGAGTCTGATGCCGTTTATGGAGCCACGCTATAAGGTGCCTAGCCGACGTCACTTCGCCGAGGTCTGTCTCCCAGAAATCCACAACATTGTGGCCACACACATTCATGAGCTACTGGCCCGTGACACCGCTGCAATCAGTTTTACCACTGATATATGGAGTTCAGATGTCAGCCCCGTGAGCATGCTTAGCCTCACGGCACAGTGGATTGACAAGGACTTCAACCTGATAAAAGCAGTGCTGCACTCGCAAGAGTTCACGGGCTCACACTCCGCAGCTGCCATCTCGGATGCGTTTGAAAAAATGTTCCAGGCTTGGAGCATTGACAAGACCAAAGTGCATGCTGTGGTAAGAGATAATGCTAGGAATATGTCGAAAGCTATGATGGACAGTGGTCTGGCTAGTTTTGGCTGCATGGCACATACTCTGCAACTTGCGGTCCATGTAGGGCTGCACAATTAATCGAATTTTAATCACGATCACGATTTTGGCTGCAACGATTAAATTAAGATGATCGTCGGCGATTTTCTCAACCCAATAGTCAGCCGACCACCAGGGGGCGACCGAAAGGTTAGGGCTTCATTAAGCTGCCTAAACTGCAAGCGAGCGAACCCTGCAGCAGCGGCAGCCTCAAATGATTAAAGGTACAGACACACCAACTCCGGCAGCAGACGTCAAATCAACGGATCCCATTCATTGTCTATGTAGAGCAGGAGCTCCGCATGATGGATACGGCACGTCGAGTTGACGGCCCTGTCGCCGTATGTGAATTTGCATAAAGTTCGATAGATTGAACTTTATGCAAATGACATCCGTCCAACGCAATGCCGCCGGCTCCGGAAACTTCGTTCAAACTATCAAACTAGGCAGTGTTGATCAAATATGAATCTAGATTCTGTTACTGCACTACACATTTCCCGCCTCAAATGTTTTCAGAAACATGCTTTAGCGTGTAGTTTAACTGTAAAATGAGATCATTTGTGGCCCGGCCGCCATGTTGGAAACGGCAGAGCGAAACTCAAGTCCCGCCCACTTCCCAGGACGTCTATCCAATTGATCCAACTTGAACACAGAATCGCCCACTCGCCGGTGCGTTCGACCATCCGTTCCGTCCGTATCCGTCGCTGCCGGAGTTGGTGTGTCTGTACCAGTGTGAGAGCGGGTGTGAGACGCATGAGAGTGTGAGACGCGATGTCGGGAGCAGCATCTGGAGGTGAGGAGCAGCTTGTGCCTCGTAAGGGCTCCACTTCCATTGTGTGTCTGCATAGGCTTCATTTTTTTCATTTGTTTGCACTTTATGATTGCACTTTGCAATGGCATATTTAATTTTTGCCCTTTATCTTGGGTAAATTTTATTTTATTATTTATGATTTATGATTATTTTAAGTTTCAATGTGAAGATTTGTCCACATAATGTTTCTTAAAAAAAGTGCAATAAAAAGACATGTTTTACCGAACATAATGAATAATCGTGATTAATAATCGTGATTACAATATTGATCAAAATAATCGTGATTATCATTTTGGCCATAATCGTGCAACTTGCGGTCCATGATGGTGTTTTTAGCCAGCGCAGCATCACAGATTTGCCGAAAAATCGTCGGCCACTTTAAACACTCACCCCTCGCCTGTTCGCGTCTCCAGGCTGTGCAGATCCAGTTGGGGATGAAACCAAAAAGGCTACAGCAGGATATTTCCACTCGTTGGAATAGTACATTTTACATGTTGGAGAGCATGCTTGAACAAAAGCGCACACTTGCTACATATACCGACTACGAGCTCCCCGCCACCCTCAGTGCGCAGCAGTGGCAATTAATTGAAAACTTTATAACACTGCTCTCCCCGTTTGAACAGTTGACCAGAGAAGTTAGCTCATCAGAGGCATCAGCTGCCGACGTCATTCCCTCTGTGAGAGCCCTGAGACGTCTTCTGAGCAAGCAGACTGACACCGACCACGGCGTTAAAACAACAAAGACCGCATTACTAGATGCTGTAAATAAACGCTTCGATCAAATCGAGTGTGATCCCATGTTCTGTATTGCTACCTTGTTGGATGCCAGATACAAAGATCGCTACTTTGATGAGGATGTTAAACAACGTGCACAAGCAATACTTCATGCGCGCCTGTTGCCTGCTGCGGGTGCCGAGGATGAGACGCGCGATGGAGAGAGTGCACACCTGCAGCGCAAGAGGCAACGACCCAGCGGAGCAGGACCCTCCCTGCATGATATGTTCGAGGAGATTCTGGAGGAGAATGGGCCAGAGAGGCCAAGTACCTCTGTATCCCAACAACTTGATATATTCTTGGCAGAGGCCCCCATTCCCAGAGGTGAGACTGCACTCGGCTTTTGGAGAAATAATCACCTGCGTTTTCCAGGACTGGCACAAATGGCACGCAAATACCTCTGTGCACCATGCACAAGCACAGAGAGTGAGCGGCTGTTCAGCTCTGTGTCTCATATCTTGGATGAAAAAAGAAATAGACTTTGCTGCGACAAGGCAGAGATGCTTATCTTTGTAAAGAAAAACATGCATCTTACTAAGAAGTAGGTGAGAGATACACATGTATCATTAATGAAGAGGAGGCCCACTGTATGGGACTGTTTTTCTCTAGAGGCCAATTTTGTTTCATAAAGATGCCCCATGTTCCAGCCCATAAGTTCTGAAACACTAATGTTTTATTCTGTATGAAAAATACACAAGGTGAAAAACATAGCCCTATTTATTTATGTTTGTATTTTTTAATGACAATATTTTATTTATTTTCCAATTGTTTTTACATTTACACTTGATGTACATTTTATTTTTGACAAATATTTTTTTCTGGGCAATGTAGTTACTGAATAAATATTTTCACCAATTAGTCAACAGTCTAAGAGGGCTTTTGGGCTATTTTTCAGAAAATAACTTACTTGTTAATTACCGTAAGGTTAATGTCAATTAAAGGTTGTTTTTGTTTCAAAAATTTGTCTCATTTAATTTGTGCTCATTAATAGTGTGATGAAGAGCTGAAAGACGTTTAAAATAGTTCAGTAATGTTTCTGTGGCACCAAAAACGAAATAAATAACAAAAAGAAAAAACATCGGCATCGGCCATCGGCCAAGTTGTTATTTTAAACATCGGCATCGGCCCAGAATTTCACAATCGGTGCATCCCTAATAGGGATGTCAATCGGATTGGACAAGTGTGGCCGGATGGTCTCCAAGAGAGGCAAGATGATCAGGACTGAGGGGATCGACCTACCAGAGGGCAACATAGGTGATATCCAAGACAGCTACAAGTACCTTGGCATCCCACAGGCTAATGGAAACCATGAAGAGGCCACAAGGAAATCAACCTCAGCCAAATACCTCCAGAGAGTAAGGCAGGTCCTGAAAAGTCAGCTGAATGGTAAGAACAAGGTCCGAGCCATCAACATGTACGCACTACCAGTCATCAGATACCCCGCTGGTATCATAAGCTGGCCAAAGGAGGAGCTAGAAGCCACAGATGTATGCATGTACCACCGTCAGGTAGAGGAAGTGGCTGATATCAAGAAATCCTACCAGTGGCTGGAAAATGCAGGACTGACAGACAGCACAGAGGCACTAATCATGGCAGCACAAGAACAGGCCATAAGCACAAGAGCCATAGAGGCCAGGATCTACCAGAGCAGATCAGACCCAAGATGCAGACTGTGCAAAGAAGCCCCTGAGACAGTCCAGCTCATAGTAGCAGGGTGTAAGATGCTAGCTGGATCAGCATACATGGAGAGGCACAACCAAGTGGCTGGGATAGTACACAGGAACATCTGCAACCAGTATGGAATAGAAGTACCCAAATCCCAATGGGCCATACCACAGAAGGTGACTGAGAACAACAGGGCCAAGCTAACCCATTCAAAACCTCAGTTGTAACCAACAGCATAAACAAATTTACAACTCACAAAAATATTGTTTAAAGTGCAAATGAAATAATGGGCCCAAAATAATAAACAAAAAGTCCAATAAAGTCCAAAAATAGTAAAATGTCCAATTTAGTCAGTGTCCACAGTTTTTGTATTAGTCCTTTAATGTATGGTAGTGCAATTGTTCACGTAATTGTTCATCTACCCGGGTAGTGTGATATTTTTTTGAGTCTTAACTGTATGGTGTGATAGATGCTTTCTCCAGATGCACGATGAGCTGTTCCGACATCACACCCTCCACGCATGTAAGCCGGTGTCCTGCTCCACGTTCCTCGGGTTTGGGCTCTGGCTCGCCATCAGAATCGTTTCATACACCAAAATAAAACCAACCTGCATAGAGCAGCAGTTTTATATCTATTGTTAATCTCTTTCTCTCTTTTTATACATTTATCTAAATCAACTGCACAGTATTTATTCTCTTTTTAAATCTCAAATCAATGAACTTGACTATTCACATTGACAATGTTTCATATACAGCTATAAAATTAATTTTTAACAGCCAACACACATAAAAGTGTGTAATATGAAATGTTTTAAACTGTTTTTTAGCTTTAACCACCGCATAGTGCACATAAAATATGAATTAAACCACATATCAATCATGTTTAAGAATGATTAATCGAATTACTGTCCCTCACTAACTCAAATGCACACAGCTGCACGTGTTTCAGCTCGCAAAACCAGCTTGGTTAGCTGTTTAGCATTAACTAGCATTTTAGCCATAACACAGGCAAATAGCAATATAGCTCGATTAGCACTGATAACTTCCACACAGAAATACAACATTAACCACATTCTCAACTCAAATACACACTCTTACATACCTCCGGTTGGTTTTAAACATTTCTCAGAAACATATCGACACATACTAAGGATGTATTCATGAAATGAGTCAGCATTAGCCGTGGTCGGCATCCGCTAGCATGCTATGCTGAGCGCTAATTGTTGCTACTCACCGGAGTTTTTCCTCGACAAAACACAACAACACGGTAATGTCCGGTACTCCAAAAAAAACCTCCTCACGGATCAATAACGCAAGACAAAATAAAGTTTTAACCACTTTTAGTCTAGCTATTAACATTAGCAAGCACTCTTATCGGCTAGTGTCTGTCCTCATCGGCATCAGTGAAGGAAAGAAACAAGCAGGGGATACAAGGAAATACGAGCGTGAGCGGCGCTAGCGCGTGTGGAATACGCACCCTGCTGGTGAAATAAAGGAACTGCATCTACAAAACTCAATCAGACTGTATAGCTCAACATAGTTGAACTAGAAATATTGGGGATTACAGTGTGTGTGTGTAACTAAAGGGTGTTACATATATATATATATATTTGATCATTAATATGGTAATTTTACAACATGTTCTACCTTTAATGCATCAAATAACAGCTTGGCCAGAATATCTTTTCAAAATAAACTTCCATCTTCACACAAACTTAGGTTCAGACAACAACAGAGCATGGTAGACGTTAACCTGACTAACTAACTACACTTCCCATGATGCCGTGTGTGGGAGCATCACAGACAAACTAAATGAGCGGCCGTGTCGGGACCAAGCTGCAGAACAGGCTGGATTTCATATGGAGGACCGAGTCTGTCATAGACGAGCTACGGCTTTAGAGCCTCAAGTCCATATTTGGGCTGCTGAGGAGCGACGGGTGGATCTGACGAACAAATCAGCAGAGTAGCACCCTTACTGGATCTGGGGCCTGTTTCAGGAAGCAGGTTTAGTGAAAACCTTGAGTTAGTTAAAGTGATGGTTCGGAGTAAAATGCACCCTAGGTCATTTCCACCATTACATCCAGCCAAACAGCCCCTCAGAAGCATTTTTAGTGATGGTCAGCATTGGTCAAGATAGGGCTATCAGCCGAATGGCTTAGTACTGGCGCTATGGTAGATCTTGTATATCTCGTAAATTACCCCACTAATAATGCATGGAATGTTACCAAACTGCTGCAGTAGTACACATAGGGTCTGTACTCACAAAACGAGGCATTTGAAAGTTTGTAAGTTACATCAGGAGTTTATTTAAAAGAACACTTGCCTGATAGCTTCTATCCTCTGCTGCTAATGCTACCGCAGCGTAGACGCCACTTCCATGTTTACCCAGCTATTTCCGTGACTCGAGTTTCACGCAAGAGTAGGAAAAAGTTTTGCTGAATCTTTTTAGAAATGCTTGTATTATCAGGTAAACAAGTGTTGACAAGTGTGCAACCAGAAGGGAACAATGTCCTACTCTTGCCCTGATGATACAGACAATAGTCCCACTTCGTACAATTGTCTCACAGGCAGCTATAGGGAACACAAATGACGTTGAATTTCACAGTGCCATGTCTACCAAGTGTCATGTTTAGTTGTGGCTCAACGCTGAACAACATCTTACTGAGGTAAACTGTGCTGTGGAGGTTAAAGGACCTTCTTCCTCATTGTAATTTCCAGCATTGCTCTGTTAGAGAGAAAGAAGCTGGAAGTAGCATTGTGGAACACCATCATTAACTGAAAGTTATTTTAAAAAGGTGTAAACCTCAACAGGCCTTTCTGCATCTTCCCTGCAATAAAACAGAATTGTTGTGTTATATTCTACCCATCATGAAAATGTGGAATATTTAGAGTACTTATAACAGCATGGAGGTCTGTTATAGCAGAAGGCTCCACAAGACAGATTACACCATCAGTAACTGCTAGAAGAAGATTAGTCAGTTGATGATTACCCAGAAAAGTGCCCACCTAATGTACATTTCCTTTTTTAAACAATAGTGTGCAGGTCGCAGCTCAGACTCTGAGTCACCTTGAAATAGATTGATATCTGAGAACAGCAGCCAATTACAGAGAAGTGTAGCCTACTGCTACAAGAAAAATCAGTGTGCCAAGTTGTGTCTATGATGAATGGATTACTGAGCCAACACTAGAAAAAGGGTGTACATGTATGTACATTCATCCTGAACGCCATATATGCCAGTCATTTGAATAATTTACCTCTTATGCAGGCCCTTGTGTCCTGGGGCGTGGCTGGCTCTGATGAGATCCCCCCAGAGAGGCCCTCAGCAATATGTTGCCCACTGTTCTGACTGAGGGCCATCTCTTCAGCCTCTGTGAGCGGTGGTGGTGAACCGACAACCGGTTTGCTGGCCTCCGCCTTTTTTCTGTTGGCTATACAGGAGGTCAAATTTTAACATATCCACAAAACAGACACATGCATGTCCAACAGGCATTTAGGTGTGATCTCATATAGACGATATTTAATACTGGCAGTGATGGGATGGCTGAAGATTTGACTTTGTCTTTGTTTCCCTAATTACTTAAATATCACTTTCACATGTTGAATGGAGCCACTGAATGCTGTTTAATGAGGGCAGGCTAAACAACACCACAATTGCTTGTAATTAAATGTGACCTTACCTGTTTGGACTATATCTTTATATTCCATCTTTAGTTGCTGCCAGGTCCGTTTTGAGCCGGTTAGGTTGTACCTGTGTGCTCAAACACACATAGAATATAAATGTTGAATGAGTGGAACACTCAAGACGAAACATTTCTTTTTTTTCTACAATTAATACTCAGAGTTGATTGAACTAAATCGTAACACCTGTTCTGAAACCAAAAACTCTGAGTTTGACAGTTCAGAGTTGGTCAAGCTAGAGTTCAGGTTTTGACTCAGAGTTTGTTAAACTTGCTTTCTGAAACGGGCCCCTGCATCCATCTGGATTCTGGTGTGAAGCTGTTAACAAAGTCATCGTCATAATTGCAGGTCAACTCTACAGCTAAGCGTTAAAGTCATCTTAGTAGCTCACTGCATTGGTACTTTATGGCATTTCCTGCTGCCAGATATAAACATATAGATGAAGAAAAACAGAAATAAATAAAAAGATAAATAAGTAAGGAGTTAGTAAACATAAAAAACATTATATATTGGGAAATAATTAAATATGAAAATGAATTTGGTTCATTAACGTTTTGTTTTGATTGTTTAACTCTGCAACAATTCAGTCTGGAAGAAACCGTTCTCTTCTTGAACCTGCAGTTTAGTTGTATAAGAGACAGGGTTGCCATCCAGTTCACTTAAATATTTTCCCTGTTTTATCATGAAACCAAGCCTTTTCCACCAGATGTCACTATTTATCTGTATACCTTGAAGCCACAAACATTTGGCTTCTGTGCTTCCTGAAGCTTTGCAGAGACAGCAACACCCAACATCCCAACACACCTCTCTTCATCCTCCTGTAGGTGAAGTCTGAACAGCTGAGTCTTGAGCCTTTTTCAGAAGATGGCAGTGACTCTGCTGTCCTGACATTGGTCAGGAGTTCGTTCCACCACTGAGGACCAGAACAGAAAAGAGTCTGGACTTTGCTGAGCGACATTTGTTTGATTTCAGCGATGGTGGTACCAGCCGGCCAGCTGAAGTAGAGGAGCGAAGTGCTCGCTTCGGGGCGTTTGACCAGTGTTTGAAGGTAGATGGCTGCCGTTCCATTGATGGCCTTGAAGGCCAGTGCCATCATCTTGAATTAGATGCAGGCTGCTACAGGGAGCCAGTGGAGGTCACGGAGGAGGGGGGTCACATGGGAGAGTTTGGGTAGACTGAAGATAAGGCGTGCTGCAGCTTTGGATACGCTGCAATGGTTTAGTCACTGCACAGGAACCTTGGATCTTTCATCGAGTTGTCGTGGTCTGCGTGTTGAAAAACGATCCTTGGATCTTTCATCGAGTTGAGACCAAAAGGGATTAAAAAAAAAAAGAAGATGTTCGGGGAATATATTAGGATTTAACTCAGGAACAAAGCCTTGCTGGTGAGACCAATTTGATTTGATTTGATTTGATTTATTTATTTAGCACAATTTTAAAACAGTGCAAGGAGGGAACGAAGCCTAGAAGGCTTGTACAAAGTTCCACTCCCTTCATCATAGAATTACATTAATTCAAGATAAACAATGAGAAATACAGAAAAATAAAATTAGAAATGAAACAATAAAATGTACAGTGCAACATTAGAAAAACTATGAAACACAAACAAACAAAAGAAAAAGAAAAAGGATGCATAGTTAACATTAACAGAAAAATAACACTGAAGATTATGACATGAGGTGTTTTTTCAGTAACTTTCTAAAGGATGTATAAGATGTTGTTGACCTCAGAATCACCTCCAAACTATTCCAAAGTTTTGGACCTCTAAAAGTAATATTAGATTGATGCCCAGATGTTCGGCAAAAGGGTAAATGAAGATTGCCACTATGCCTAGTTGAATATGAATGGAGGTCAGATGAAAAAGTAAAAAAATGTTGAAAAGTGTCAGGAAGATTTCGTTTAGCGTTGATAAACTTATGCACAAACAAGCATGAATGGAAGACATTAAGTTTATGAATGGGCAATATTGAATATTTCATAAATAGGGGTGCAGATGGTTCTAGTCTACTGGAGCGAGAGATCGTTCTTAGACATCTTTTCTGAATTAACAGTAGTTTGTTCAGGTAGGTTGGATAAGTTGCAGACCAGACAATATTACAATAATTCAAATATGGAAATAAAAAACTATAATATAAAGTCACATGAGCAGACGAATTGATCAGAGGAGAAACCTTTTTCAGTATACCAAGCATTTTCATTGATCTTTTGCAAACTTGATTGATATGATTATTCCAGTTTAGACCTTCATCCAAAGTAACACCTAGAAAAGTGGTGTAAGGTACTTGGAGGATTTCAACTCCATTGATTAGTATTTTGGCTTCTTCTTTTGCGTGAGATTTGTTTTTGTTGCAGAAGATCATGAAGTTACAGTTATTTACGTTGAGAGTTAGCTTATTGATCTGGCACCAGTTTGAAACAGTTGCTAATTCATCATTTACACATGCAATGAGAGACTTGAAATCATCATGAGTAGCTATAAGACTAGTGTCGTCGGCAAATAATAAGGGGAGGAAGTTATTACATGATCTAGGCAAGTCATTAATATAAATCAAAAATAATAAAGGGCCCAGGATCGACCCCTGTGGGACTCCAAAAAGAATACTTGATTTGGTAGATGAAACACCATTAAAATAAACAAACTGCTCTCTATTGTAGAGGTAATTGATCAGCCAATTTAGAGCAACATTCTGGATTCCATATCTATTGAGCTTTGAGATGAGAATTGTATGATTGACGGTATCAAATGCTTTACTGAAATCAAGAAAAACACAAAGGGCAATTTTTTTACCATCCAGTGCTGAGGATATATTGTTGACTAATTGTAGCAATGCATGCTCAGTGGAATATTTCCTGCGAAATCCATATTGATGGTCATACAGTATATTGTTAGCAACTAAGTGCTTGGAGATTCTTACATATACCAATTTTTCCACAATCTTAGAGAAACATGGTAATATGGATATTGGGCGATAGTTGCCAAAGTCCTTTGTATTACCAGATTTAAATATTGGTATGACTTTCGCAATTTTGAGTTCTTGGGGGACGATACCAGACTGAAGAGATGAAGCAAAAAGATGGGTTAGAGGATGGATAATGTAGTCTATTGTTTCTTTCACAAGACTGCTTTTAATACCATCATGTCCTTGGGCAGAGTTCTTTAGGTTCTTAATAATTTCATACACTTCTTCAGCACTGGGGGGATCAAAGCTAGAGAGTGGTGAGAATGTACCTTTAATGAAACTACATGGGTTCACATCAGAGTCCTTTATGTTAGATGCCAAGGAAGAGCTCACATTAACAAAAAACTCATTGAAACCCTCAGCTATATCTCTCGGGTCACTAAGAGGTCTGTCCTTTCCTAACATCTCAGCAGGTACAGTAGCTGGAGTTTTTTTGCGATTAAGTAATTGGTTGATGAGGTTCCAGGTTGACTTAATGTCATTTGAAGCCTGAGTAAATTTATCAGCATAAAATGTTTTTTTTTACCTTCCTTATTGATAGAGTAAATTTGTTTTTATATTTCTTGTATATTTTCAGATTCTCAGGAGTAGGGTTACTAATGGCTTTCCTATATAGTTTATTTTTCTTGCAAGAGCAATTTTTTAGCTCATCCGTTATCCGGGGTTTCCCTTTGTATGAGTTATTCTTATCTTTTGAGGTGACCAATGGAAAGCAGGACTCCAGGGTTGAATTAAAAACAGTGTGGAGTCGGGTAAATGATGAGACAAGAGACGGAGATGGGTCGAGTCAGCTTTACTCTCCACATCAAAACAAACGAGTCTTACTCGCACATGAGTTCAAATCGTAACTGACGTAAACACGAACTGTCGTAAACCGGAACTGTTTACCTTAAAGGTACAGTCCCTTGGTGAATGTCTCACACAGCAATTGTGGGTCACCACACAGGCCCCCCCAGAATTCACCCAAACCAACAGGTCCAGAGCGAACAGGCAACACACAGAGAACATCGGACACCCACTAGCGCCAAACAGAATACACTAGTACGAAACAGTCCCTAGAAAAATCAACGCCTAGGCGGGCGGACCAGGCGGCCAGAACGGCTGCGCCTAACAGGAGAAGGGCAAGAGGCAGGAGCAGGGGTCGAGGCCGCCGCAGGACCAGGGGTCGAGGCTGCCGCAGGCGGGCGCCCCCGTCGCGGGGGCTGAGCCAGCTGGAGCGGTTCGCCAACATCCACATGAGCAGGCTTGAGCCGGTCTATAGCCACCCGCTCAGGCCTGCCCCCCATATCCACCACAAAGTTCTTAGGCCCACCCTCCAAGACGCGGAAGGGCCCATCGTAGGGGGGCCGCAGCGGGGTACGGTGGCCATCGTGGCGGATGAAGACGTACTTGGCCGACGGTAAATCCCTGGGAACGTAGGACCGGGGGAGGCCATGGCGAGACGTCGGAACGGGAATGAAAGCGTCCGCAATGTCCCGGGACGCAGCACGATGGGAGGCAGCCGACCACGGGGCCGTGGCGTCCGGAAGAAACTCCCCAGGGACGCGCAGGGGCTGGCCGTACACCAGCTCTGCCGACGAGGCCTGAAGATCCTCCTTGGGGGCGGAGCGAAGGCCCAGCATAACCCACGGGAGGCGGTCAGCCCAGTCGCCGCCCGTAAGGCTGGCCCTGAGCGCGGCCTTCATGTCCCGATGAAACCGCTCGCAAAGCCCGTTGCTCTGTGGGTTATAGGCCGTGGTGCGGTGGACCTTCACTCCCAGGACACCGGCGACCGCAGTCCAAAGCTCCGACGTGAACTGCGGCCCCCGGTCTGAGGAAATGTCTGACGGTGTGCCGAAACGGGCCACCCAAGCCATAACGAACGCCCGGGCCACCTCAGCTGCTGTAGTGGAGGACAGGGGAACCACCTCTGGCCACCTGGTGGTCCGGTCCACCATGGTGAGGAGGTAGGTGTAACCACGGGAGGGTGAAAGCGGGCCCACCAGGTCCACGTTCACGTGGTCGAAACGCCTCTCCGGCACTTTGAAGAGTGCCAAGGGGGCTTTGGTATGCCGAGTCACCTTCGCACGCTGGCACGCCACACAGACAGCAGCCCAGGCCCTGACGTCCTTCCGCAGGCCCGGCCAGACGAACTTGGCCCCCACGAGCTTGGCAGAGGCCTTCACCCCTGGATGGGAAAGGCTGTGGATCGTGTCGAAAACCTTACGCCTCCAGCCAGCAGGCACCATGGGGCGCGGTTGGCCAGTAGAGACGTCGCAGAGGAGCGCAGTGTTGGCCGTGCCAAACACCACATCCTCCATGAGGAGTGCCGTGGGGGCTGTCCTGTAGGCCTGCACCTCAGAGTCAATAGCCTGATCCCCAGCCATAGCTGCGTAGTCGAGGCCCAAGTGGACGGAACCAATAACCACCCGAGAGAGGCAGTCGGCCACAAAATTGTCTTTGCCGGCCACATGCTGAACGTCAGTGGTGTACTCCGAGATGGTGGAGAGCTGACGCTGCTGTCGACCAGACCATGGCTCCGAAGACTTGGCCATGGCGAACGTCAGCGGCTTGTGGTCCACAAAAGCCGTGAACCGACGGCCCTCCAGCAGGAAGCGGAAATGACGGGTGGCGAGGAAAAGAGCCAGGAGTTCCCTGTCAAAAGCGCTGTATTTCCTCTCGTTGTCGCGGAGCTTCCTGCTGAAAAAGGCCAGCGGTTGCCAGGCTCCGCCCACCCACTGCTCACACACAGCCCCCACGGCGTAATCAGAGGCGTCCGTAGTAAGAGCAACCGGGGCGGTCGGAGACGGGTGCGCCAGCAGAGCAGCGTTGGCCAACGCGGTTTTGGCAGCATCGAAGGCAGCCGTCATTTCCGTGGACCAATCCAACACGTCTGCAGGCTTCCTGCCCCGTAAGGCGTTGTACAAGGGTCGCATGAGCTGGGCCGCATGGGGAAGGAAACGGTTATAGAAGTTCACCATGCCCAGGAACTCCTGCAGGGACTTCACCGTGCGCGAACGTGGGAAACTGGCGATGGCGTCCACCTTGGCCGGGAGGGGAACCGCCCCCTGCGGAGTGACGTGGTGGCCGAGGAAGGTGATGGATGACCGGCCAAACTCGCACTTGGCCGGGTTGACAATGAGACCATGCTCACTGAGCCGACCGAACAGCTGCCGTAGATGCGTCAGGTGGTCGTCCGCGGACGCACTGGCAACGAGGATGTCATCCAGATAGACGAACAGGAACGGCATGTCCCGCAGCACAGAATCCATGAGGCGCTGGAACGTCTGCGCTGCACCCTTGAGGCCGAAAGGCATCCTCAGGAATTCAAAAAGTCCAAAGGGCGTGATGACCGCCGTCTTGGGGACATCCTCCGGGCGGACGGGCACCTGATGGTAACCGCGTACCAGGTCCACCTTTGAAAAGACGGCGGCGCCAGCCAGGTGGGCGGCGAAATCCTGAATATGCGGTACCGGGTACCGGTCGGGAGTGGTGGCGTTATTCAAGCGACGGAAATCACCACACGGACGCCAACCGCCATCAGCCTTGGTCACCATGTGCAGGGGGGAGGCCCACGGACTTTTGGAACGGCGTACGATGCCGAGGCGCTCCATGGTGGCGAACTCCTCCCTGGCGATCGCGAGCTTGGCAGAGTCCAGGCGGCGGGCCCGTGCATAGACCGGGGGGCCAACCGTGGTGATGTAGTGCTCCACACCATGCTTAGCCACAGCCGATGAAAACGTTGGCGTGGTGATGTCAGGAAACTCAGCCAGCAGGCGTTGATACAGGTCCCCGGTGGCAAACGTGTTCGCAAGACAAAGCCCCCCCACCCCCCCCAGCGTGCAGGGGAACGAAGCAAAGGAGAGGGCGTCGATCAGGCGGCAGTTGGTAACATCCACCAGCAGCCTGTATGCGCAGAGGAAATCCGCCCCCAGGAGTGGCGTAGACACGGCAGCCATGACGAAATCCCAACCAAAACACCTGCCGCCGAAACACACATCCACATACCTCGTGCCATAGGTACGAATGGGTGTGCCGTTGGCGGCGTCCATCGGGGGGCCATGGCCGCCAGCCATAGTGTCCACAGGCGTCGCCGGCAGGATGCTGCGCTGAGCCCCAGAATCGACCAGCAGCCGCCGGCCGGACAAGGTGTCAGTGACGAACAACAGCCTGCAGTCCCGACCAGCGCTCACAGCTGTTAATGAGCGCTGGCCCGGGCTTTTCCCGGGGCCCCAAAACTGCAAGGCTGGCGACACTGCTTGGCTTTGGCCCCGAACCTGGCGTGGTAGTAACAACACCCGTCGTCATGCTGTCGGCGGGCGGTCACAGCGGCTGCGGTGTCCGGGTCGTACCCCTGCGGCGGAAACGGGGCCGATGTGTGCTGGGGAGGCAACAGCGCATGAACAAACTGCTGCCTGTTGGCGAGGAAAATCCTGTCGGCCTCTACAGCCACCGCCCGGTAGTCCTTGGAGGCAAAGAGGGGTGAGCTGGCCAGAGCAGTGCGCACGTCGCTGGAAGCTGCCGCAGGAAGATGTGGGCGAAAAGGAAGGAGGGATCCGCCGAGCCCAGCACAGCCAGCATCCTCTCCATCAACTCAGACGGCTTGCCGTCGCCCAGGCCGTTCAGGGAAAGGAGGCGGTCCGCCTTCTCCAGCTCCGACAGTTCAAAAAGGTTCACGAGGAACCCCTTGAGCGCGTCGTACTTGCCGACAGCTGGAGGAGCCTCCAACCGCGCCATACACCTGGCCGTCGTCGAGGCATCTAAGGCTGCTACAACGTGGAAATATTTAGTCACGTCCTGTGTTATTCCCCTCAGCTGGAACTGGGCTTCGATATGTTGGAACCACGACCGTGGGTTGTTCTGCCAGAAGTCCGGCAACTTGACGGTGGCAGCATAGATAGCGCCGACGTTAGCCGCGTCGATAGCCGCACCGCCAGCGGCGGCCGGCGCCGCGGCGGGCGCGTTGTTATCACCGTCGATGTGCAACATTTTACAGTCGTATCCAACTCACGTCGGGGTCACCAATTGTGGAGTCGGGTAAATGATGAGACAAGAGACGGAGATGGGTCGAGTCAGCTTTACTCTCCACATCAAAACAAACGAGTCTTACTCGCACATGAGTTCAAATCGTAACTGACGTAAACACGAACTGTCGTAAACCGGAACTGTTTACCTTAAAGGTACAGTCCCTTGGTGAATGTCTCACACAGCAATTGTGGGTCACCACAACAGTATAAAATAACCTAGAGGCTTCATTAACATCTTGTGACTTCAGAACCTCATCCCAAGACACAGCACTGATCAAGGACTTAAAGGACTCCATGTACTGTTTGGTAAATTTACGATATTTAGTTTGGATATAATCGGAGTTGTAGCGTCTACACTTTCCTTTAGTATGTATTATCTGAAATACGGGGAGATGATCTGAAATATCTGACATTAATAAACCTGAGGTAATTTGGAAATCCAAAGAGTTGAATAAGATGTTGTCAATGAGTGAAGCTGAAGATCTAGTGATCCGAGAGGGCCTAAGAATTAGTGGGAAAAAATAAGTGGAATATAATGTGTTCAGAAAATCAACTGTAGATGGTAATTCACTCTTAAGCAAATCAATGTTAAAATCACCCAGTAGTACACACATTTTATGTTCCTTAGTTATCATTTCCAAAGTGGAGTAAAGAGCTTCATTGAATATGCTCAGGTCAGTATCCGGTGGTCTGTAGATACAACCAATTATAATAGTTTTCCCATTAAAGGGACGGCAAGACGAGATTTCAATAAACACAGATTCCACTGAGGCACTTTCTAGGAGGACACTCCGTTCAATTCTGGGGGCGAAGTTAAAATTTTTGGACACATATAAAGAAACACCTCCTCCCACTTTGGTCTTTCTGCAAGAATGAATAGCATTATACTGGGATATGGGATAGAGATCTGTAATATCATCTTTCAGCCAGGTTTCAGAGAATGCCATAACTGAAAAGGAATGTATCAAAGTTGACAGATATAATTTTAGATGATCATAATTTTTTGGCAAGCTGCGAACGTTTAAGTGCAAGGAGGAAAAAGTTTGTGGTACAGAAAAATCATCATGTAAAAGAGTATGAAACAAATCATTAAACTGATCTTCAGAGAAATATTCACAAGAGTGTGAAATATTGTTTGAATTTAAAAGATTTACATCAGGGTTAAAAAATTCATCATAGATACCACTTTTATCAGTATTTAGCTCAAATGGATTGAAAGTTAAGAAATCAATTTCAGGGGGGATAGAATCCCCAACATTTATGGGTGATAGGTAACTGGACGACATGATGTAAATTTGTCACATGGTCATAATTATAAAAAAACCACAACAATCACAAAGAAAAAAAGAAAACATCCAGTTTAGATTTCAGAGTCATTGATACACATCTAGCTCATTCAGCTCTCTGATGATTTTAATCTTCGCCTCCTCTGGTGAGCCATTGAGTTTTATAAATGTCTTGCAGTTAGAGGTCCAAGTTGACTGGATTTTTCCCTGTTTGCGAAGGAACCGTGCTTTCTTTGCAATATCTGCATTTTTTTTTTGTCAGATGCTCATTCACATACACATTTGTTCCTCTTAATAGTTTCCATTGTTTTAGGAGCCCAACCTTATGTTTCCTGTTGGTGAATCTGAGGATGATGGCCGGTGGTTGAGTGGTGTTTCTTTGTGGGAGAGGGTGGCATGCTTCTATGAAATTGCAGTCTACAGCAATCTTTCTGGTCTTCAAAAAGGAGACTACCTGCTCTTCCACTGTTGCCCGGTCCTCCTCTGTCATGTTTTCCTCAGATACCTTTCCCACAGACTTGGCATATGATTTAGGTTTCGTCTTTAAACCTGTAATCACAACATCATTGACTCTGGAGTACTGTTCCAGCTCTGCCACCCTGTATTCAAGGTCACTGATCCTTTTGTCCTTTTCTGCATTATGCTGTTTTAGGGCTTTAATATCCCCCATCAGCTCCATGATCTTTTCCTGCTGTTCGGTGATTTTATCAACATTGACATGTAGCATTTCCAGTGATCTCCTAATGTCCTCAATTTCCTTTTTCATAGCCATGTTGGTCAACTTTAGCTGATATGAACCTCTTGCCACAGATCTAGGCTAAAGACGAGCCACACTGGGCAAGGACAATAGATTGAAGACAGCAGTGGTTTTATACTGCAACAAGTAAAGTCAGTGATGATAATGAGACAGGGATTATGAGATCACTTGCCTGGCCTGGTGGTAGCCAGCAGCTGCTGGAGCTATGGTGGAAGCTGCTCCTGGAGGCTCGAGGCCTGAATGCTGCTGGCTGCTGGTGGAGGCTTGAGGCTTGGCTGCTCCTGAAGAGTCAGACCCTGGCTGCTGTTAGCTGCTGCTGGCAGATGCTGCTAGGCTGGTAGCCCGATGGATGGTATGATGCAGGGCGTGGTCTACTGCAGGGCCTAGTTTGGTGGATGGCCTGGTGCAGGGCCTGGTCTGCGTCCGGGCTGTTGCAGGGCCTAGTTTCAATCCAACAAATATCACCTTTGGACTTCATAATCCATAGCCGTAAATCATCACGCACAGCTTCACATCAACTGGCAGTAAATAAAGAAGAGATTTGGCAGTAGTAAAAGTAAAACAAACTGCAAAAAAAATGAAAAAGAGATTGATTGTCTCTTGGTGTGCTGAAACACAGCCTCCAACACAGCTACTTCCTTCCTGAAGTAGCTTCCAATTTCTATATTCATTGCTAAGAACTTGTTATTGAGCTGCACTTTAAAAGACCTGCTAAGGTTTCTACTTTCACTGTGGGATTGTAATAATGCAGAATACTTGTTAAACTCTGAATGAATGTGACTCCTACCATAAAGCATATACTGTACTTGTGTAGTAAAGGACAGTGGGAGGGTGGACACATTTACTTGAAGCCATTTATTTTGTGGACATGAAATTTCTTTCATACAAGACGGCATTGCTTCCCGCTTTGACCTCCACAAGGCGAGTGGCGACCTTCGTGCTCTACCTGTGTTTTTCAATGGCCGATGCCGATATTGAAAGAGCAGGGCAGCCGATGGCCAATCTATAATGCCGATATCATGTTTTTGTTGTTGTCTGTTTTATGTTGCATCTCATCTGTGCAGGTGATAAAGAACCTTGAAATAATAATTCATTCATTCAAAATTCATTAATAATTAACATAGCTGTTAATTTTCTTTTATTATACTATTCGAATTCAATTCCATATTTTTTCAATATTCACATTTTATTTATTATTTTATTTATCTTTTGGAATCTTAAAATGCTCCTAATAAGCAAAATGTAAAATAAATCCATCAGGTCTTGAAACTCATCAATATTTAATTCTCATATATTTCTGATAAAAGTCTGACCAATGATTTTAGTCGGACCGAATAAACTGATTGGTCGAACTTCCTGCCCGTCATCCGTCGCAGCGTCGCCTACCGCGGTCACGGCTTGCGGGTCGCGCGCCTCTCCAGCAGAGCGGTCTGAGAGCACGGAACGGCAAAGAACTGACAATGACGACCAAGGTGAGCCGCCACTTCCACCCAGGCTGCTCCCACAGAGAAAACTCTCATCAAAAAGAAGACTATTTCACAAAAAGCTGCACTAAAGAAAACACTCGATGAGTCGAGAGGCAGGACGCGAGTCAACATCGGTTCTGCTTTCAAGCGATGGCGGAGGCTAATGCGGCTTCATCCGGATCTCAAAAGAGATGAGATGGTCGCGGAGTTTCTGCTGGAAGAGGTACTTTTAGTTTGCTTAGTAAACGCGCAACATTACATGTGATAACGCAGCATCCAGATGCTATCAGTTATCAGTTACTATAGTTCTGTAATACTGTAATTTGTGCAAGGAAGATTAGCGCTAGCTTAACGCTAGCTTTAGCATCAGCGCTAACTTCACTGGTTGTGTAAAGAATCCTGGGGTGCAGTCGAATAGTCAAAAAATAAAGTCCTAACTCCTATTCCTTGACCTCTGGGGAAAACGTCACGGGGTTAAGGAAAGGCGATAGGAGAACTCAAAAGGATTTAGGAAAAGACGGCCGCGGTGCTCAGAGAATCCGACCGGACTTTCACTAAGCTACGTCATTATAACGCGGCCGCTGATGATTGACAGCTGATGATCGGCACCGGCGACTGACGTGCGTCTGCGCTGGATAAAACTACAATAATGGACTACAAAAAGCGCATCGTCCACTTCTCCACATGTTGGTTTAATAAAAGCTCGTTCACTGACCGGCTTCAGGTCCAGCAGCTCCTCCTACCTAAATGTTGCTCTCGCAGAGAATTGTGGGTCGGCGTAATCTCCTTTCCTTTCGCATAGGAAGGTCTGTTGCATCCTATGCTAAAGGAGCTCTGCAAGGAAGAATTGGAGCTCCGCTCCTTTGCATTTAGAGAATGGCTGTGTTCGAAATGCCGTACTAACGTACTGCCTACTACATACTCAACGTGTATGTACTGCATACTGCCTACTAAATGAACGTTTGAGTATGCTGTTACCCTCAGACTGTTCACACCGAAGTATACACATCTCATACTACATTTTTTTGTTTTTTTTAACTTTATTGACATCTCGTCCTCATCTACTCTCACGTAACCGAATCGATTATGTTAGCGGTTCTAGCTCCCGTTTAATATTAATTACTTATCAAAATATAAAGCATGATTATTATTACAGTTAATTTAATATTTAGTCAAATTACAACTGTCAAATGTTTTCTACAGTTTATATGAATATATATATGATTGTTGACTCATGTTTTGGCCTGCAGGTCTATTTCCCTCCTGCTCTGGAGGAGAGACCCTGCTGCAGTGGTTGGCATCATGGCTGAGGAGATGGGGTGTAGTGGAGTAATAGCAGGTCTTTGCTCCATCACCTCATCCATGACAACAAACACTTCCAGTGTGCAGCAGTGACCTCTCCTCCCTCAGTGCTGACATCTTCAGTTCCTATAAACAACATATACATACATACAAACACTTCTCATAATCATGATTCAGCTATTCACCACTAGTCATATATTATAATATGGACAGTAATACTGTTCCACATGGGACCAACTTAATGGACTCTGATGTTTGAACACATTGTAGATATTATCCAGCACTGACTTTGCCTGGTTATTAATAAGAAAGACAACATCATCTTGTTTATTTTATGCTTCACATCAAGCATGTAGAGTTCAATACTTTAAACTGCTTCCAACTCACCTTGTATTTCTGCTTCATGTTCTCCCACTTCTTCTTAGCTCATCCAGCTCCACCTTCCCTCCACCCCTGTTCTTTAAGAAACATCCTATATGAAGAACAGCACATAGAAAAGTGTTACAGCTCATTGATGATTTCTTGCTGTTCAACAGAACGTTTCAGGTAGATATCTCAGGAGAGCAGGACATCTCCCATCTATATACGCTGGTGTTCAACCTTATATCATTGAGTAGCTAAATATGCACCAGTAGTACTTAAGCCCTGCATATGAGAATTATAACATTTAATACCACATTTTCTTAGGTGAAGCGTCTCAGAGCAGCATCCCTCCTGCCGGTGAACTTCTCCTCATCGTTCCCTCCACTGAATGAGGCGCCCGGTGTTTTCATCCGTCCCTTTAACGGACAACGGTGCACCGCGTTATTAACCACCGTTCGTAAATATATTATCACGTTTTCACATAAGCACAATCTTCTTAGATAACGTCGGTAAAAACGGCATATTTGCTGCTTCGCTTACGCTCGCTAACCTCTATGGTAAATTAGCGTCTGTAGGCTAGCCGGCTAGCAGGACCTTCGATTCGTAACGTTAACGTACAATGCCAACAACAATAAAGTAACGTTCATTATCCATACGATTTAAAAGTCAGCTGGAAACATAAAAATCGTGTTACAGTATACTTACATGTGTGCGCGGTTTGTGTCGGGCTGTCGCCAGAATCACCGCTGTCGTCCGCCATTATCCAAAACTTTTCAGAAGTCAGACGAGCCGCAATGCATTTTGGGGAAGTTGAGTAGATTTAGCAAGGTCCGCTGTATACTCAGAAATTCTTGCCAATGCAGTATACATCCGGGCATTTCTCGCGTACACAAATCCACATACTATTGTATCTGAACGCACTACGTACTCAAATTTACGTCACGATTGAGTACGAGTAGGACGTTAGTATGGCATTTCGAACACAGCCAATTTGAACGGCTCTTATCACGGCGGCCACTTGTTTACTTCCGGGTCACTTCTTCAGTTAGGAACCTCCCTAAGCAAAATAGACTATTCGACTGCATCCTGGCTGTGTCAAGTCAATTTGTTTACACTACCGGCGATGTAGCTTCAGCGTTAGCATAAGCGCTAACGTAGTAGTTGTGTAAACAAACTGACTTGTTACAGCCTGGTTTGTTTACACTACCAATGACGTGTTAATTGTGAAGTTGTCATTAACCCCGTTCTAGTATTAAAACTCCGGGCTTGCGTTTGACTTTGTTGGTCGTTCAGTAACCAGAGCAAGTTCAGAACATTGCTTCTCCGGCTAATAGATAATGCTGGCTAGATGACATCTGTAAATAAGAGCGATCTGTCTTTGCTTGTGACTTTTTCCATTCTTGGGCAGAAGTACTGTTTACCAGTACTGAACTTTACATTGTAAGAACCCATCCATGTTACTGTTATTAACAGTAAGCACTTTGTGTTACATTTACTTGTATGAAAAGTGCTCTATAAATAAAGTTTGATTGATTGAACAGTCATATTGTTCTTAGTACAAAGAAACAGATAAAATGTGATAAATATAAAACGCCAGGCCATATGAAAAAAGCATGCTATACTATCATTTATTGAGAAAAGCTTGCAATGGATTGTGGGATTAGGAGTTATTTTATGTCCAGATAATAATATGTACACAATGTTTTATAAGAGTACTGGGGTAGCTGGTGGGCCTTATTTCCATAGTTAAAGGGACTTAGGGCAGGATTTGTGAAAAAATAAACATTCACTTTAAGTCTTTTAATGCTAATGGGTGATGTAGCGTTCAAAACCAAAAAGAATGAGACCACACACATATCTCCCCATTGCCTTGAACAGGCTGTGTGCTGCATGATGTACTGCAATTCGTGGTCCGAATTTCCCGCGCAGTCCGGCGGACGTGACATCAAATGACGCTGAATGCGCGTACTCGACGGCTTGGAGACCGGAAAAAGACAAGCGCGGTGGATTCAAGTACTGTATGTGTAGTAATGGACTCTGCTTCGGCCGGAAAATGACCCACCACCACACAAAGTCCACTAAAAAGTAATACCAAGAAGAAAACGAAGGTTTTATCAGCGGCAAGTCGTGAGTCCAAACGAAGTTATGACCAAAGCCGGGCTGGCACCCGGATAAACATTGGATATGCGTTCGACTCATGGAGGCTGCTTCAATTTGAACTGAAAACAGATGCCGACATGGCTAGTAACCAGGTAAGAATACATTACAGGTCATGTTTACGGCTTGATTTGAAAATCTTATGAGATCACCGAGGACTCGGAATGAGCTAAAGTGCAAAGTAGCGTTAGCTGCTAACATGTAACTTAGTCCAACGCTGTGTAACACTGAATAATTACAGACTGCGCATTGTCCATGGTCCTTTAGTCTGAAACCGAATAGTTATAAATATGTCCCTTTATATATGGGACCGAAAGCCCAACTGTTATCCGGGAGGTGACGTTAGCAGCTGGCTGTAGCAACAGGCTAACGATTTGTTCGTGTCTGTGTAGTCATATTAGCCGCTAGCTACACACAGCGAGCCGGCTCCCCGGCTGCTTCGTGAGTGTAGGGGATAAAGCTATATCATACACACAGCACCGGCTCCCGTCTCGTTCCCGTCCCCGGGAAATACAGTATTTAGGGGGTACAGTAACGGTATTTACAGGCTGTGTGTTAGGGGCTATTGTGTTAACGTGTTGATGATACTGTTGTGATGTAGCTGAATAAAAGGCATTTAGAGTTAACCGTGAAGTGCACAATCGCATGTAAACAAGCTCAGAGAGAGAGCTTTTAGCATTTATTTTTTTGACTTGTGTTGTACCTTCCACACAAGACTGCTCCGGACATTATACATTGCGTTGTATGTAAAGCAGAAGAAATTGTTTGTAAAAGTGAAGCGCACAATATTACCGAACGACTGAGACGCGTATTTTCATATTATTATTGTTGCAGGCAAACATTGTATGGCCATAGTTGTTCTGGCCAAAGAGAAAAGACACCAAGGTAGCAAAGTAACAGCCAGCTTGCTGACTCAGACTGTAACTTTTTAAAATATTGCTGTTTTCCAGCTACCAGAAGAAGAAAACTCCTGAAGCAGCTACTCAGGGAAGTAAGGAGATGAGAACATCAACACCCAGCAAGCGGACAGCTGCTAAAATCTCTCATCGATTATCACCAATCGAGCCAGTGTCTGAGGGGTTAGCATGTTTTCAGGAATTTCAATCTTTTCAGAATATAGACAAAATATTATAATATAAAATAACATGAAGTGCTGACATGTATTTAGCCACACTTCCCAACTACACACACACCACTGATTACACTGGTGACATTATCTTGACAGGGAAGATATTCTAATGGCTGGAGTTGGAGCATTGGTATGTGTTCTAACGCTACTGTTCTCCTCTCTCCATAAAGGCCTCAGCTACATGATCCAGAGATGTGAGCAATAGAAGAGAGAAGACAAGACCGTCTTGTTTACCAGACATTTATTTTATTATAAACATATAAAAAATAAATACAAAATAAAACTATGTACATACTGCAAATTTGAAAAATACTTTGTTTTTCTGTAAACTTTGAAAATAAATATAAAAATATAGACTGTACATAAATGGTTTTTATTTTTGGATGAAATCTTTGGCTGAAAAATGTTATTTTTTGAGGTATTGTAGAAATTGTCAGTCCGGCACCCTAAATGGAGCTTCCTTGTAACCTGTGTAATTCGCAAAAGGGCCAGGGAATTTGGCCCGGATGCGAATAACATAGCAGCTCGGTATCGGCCTCCGGTTCCCTCTTCCCAGACGCCCATTCTGCCATATCGTAAATTGCTGGTAGGCAGCAAACCGAAACTCTCTGTTATCGCTGCCCACATCTTGGCTGTCCTCCAGAGCGAAGATGTCGTTCCACGTCATCCTGACCAGACGCAGTGTACCCTCATCCAGGAAGTACATCTCCAGATGGGCACTCCTGCTCAGACACTGGTCCGGAGCCTGCCGACAGCACAAGTTCTCCATTTGGGTTGGCATGCGTCGGCAGTTCAGGCAGGTGCACCAAGCAGGCTGCCCTCTATCTGGAACATGTGTGCCACTCCTTCCAGAGTCAATTCCAAATCCTGAAACAAAAACATTGAGAACAATAATAAGAATAACTTTAGTAATCCTCAAAGGGATGTTATGATTTTATTTGATGTTATTTTTATTCTGATTCAACTTAGTATAATACCAGTTATGACATATTGACATTTCTGTTTTTCTTGTATTTACTTTGTTTTCATCAGTGCTATTCATACCATTTATATTGTCTTATAATGGAAATGGTTTCACAAATTATCTCAGTGACACTGGCACATAACACTTGGCTTGAGACATTGAATCATACTACTGCTGTTACATGATAATGACTGTACACTTGTGTCAGCTTGCTAGCAAGCTTTATCCAATGTTATAAATATTAGCTATGTTGGTAATTACCACAGTCAGAAATTAGCTGCAGCCACAAAGCCAAATGCTCTTCAAATACCATAACGTTGGTGGCAGGCACATTAGCTTCACTCACCAGTCACAAAACAATGGTTATCGCTAGCTCGTTATTCACCGTGGCTGGTGAAGTTTGAACTTTAGTAACCATTTGGCCAGTGTAAGGTAAACGTACTTTACATTACAACTGTCATTTTGCTGAATGAATGCGCTAATGTTGTCAAAGAAACATCTAAAATAAACACTTGTTTACTTACTTCGTCGCTTGACATGATGCTGTTCGCAGATGTATGCTACCAACGTAGTTCCGCGGAGGCATGTGCGGAGGTCTTGTAGTAAACAGTCACGTGAACAGCGAGTAAATAAATAACCGTGTCACAGCATCAGCTGCACTGAAGAGTTCATGCGCGCTCCCGCGCCGGCTTGGCATATGGCTGCAGTTACCCTAACGGCCGTCGTGTCACTGTTGAGTCTTATTTCTTGATCCTGCCCTAAGTCCCTTTAAAGCAAAAGATATTAGCAAATGAACATTTTCAAATGAGGTTTTGAAGGAGAATTTTTTTTTTCGTGGGCAAATTAAGATAAAATAATAATAGACTTTCTGAATTGAAATATTCTTCATCTACAGGAATGTTCTGTCGCATATGCCGCCAGCATAAGCAGGCTGTAAAGAAAGGATCCCCCCAAAGGGTGTTCATTGAGGTCCCCTCTCAGACGTTTAGAAAGGATGTCTTGGATGCCCATTTGAGGTCAGAACATCACAGTGCAGCGTTTAAGGCCCACACAACTTTGGTTAAAGGTAAGATTTAATCTAATGATTTGATTTCAGTGAAAGAATTTAACAACTAGACTTTAATCACATTAATGTGAAACTGATGTGTAAGGGCTTATTTTGCTCTTTGTCCAGGTCACTCTGTCACAGCAGCTTTCGAGCCTGTGGTCGTTATTGAGCATGAGGCTGTGGTGGGTGCTTTCAAGTGTCTGTACTGGCTGGTAAAACACGAAATTGCCCACCACACTAACTATCCAGCTCTGCTTGAGCTAGCTGAGCTGCTGGGTTGTGACTACTTTGCCAAACTGAAGGTAACTGTATAATATTAACTGGTAAACTGTCAACTGTATTATAATAAGACTTATATCATTTTAATTTTTGTATTTTTCTATATCTCTTTTATTTTCAAAGATAGGGAAATCCACCAACTATAGGTCCCACCGCATGGTTGATGAAATGCTGGAAATACTGGCTGGTGTTATAGAAGCACCAATCCTGCAGGACATTAGAAACTCCCAGGCTGTCGGGATCGAACTGGATGAGAGCACTGATGTTGCTGTGATTAAACAGCTGGATGTACATGTTCGGTAAAAAGATAATGTTTTCTTGTAACAATAATTTAACATAGTTTGAAAAATATATTGCAAGATCAAGCTGTGTGTATTTATTTAATTTTAAAACTATTTTATTTTAGATACCTTGATAAAGAGGGAGTTCTTTTTAGCCAGTTTTTGGATTTGGTTCCCCTTCCTGATGGGAAGGCTGACACCATTGTGACTGCCATCCATAGCATCCTTGATCAGAAGGGCATTCCCAAGGACAAAATATTTGGTCTTGGGACGGACGGTGCAGCAGTCATGACAGGTATAAGATTATTGGACTTAAATATATTGTTTTTTTTGCAATTATACCCTCTAATCTTTTTTCTTTTTAAAAATAGGACGCCATAATGGAGTGGCGAAACAACTCTGCGACACCATGCCATGGCTAGTCGCTGTGCACTGTGCTGCCCATCGTTTGGCTCTGGTCTGCAGAGATGCCTCAGAGAAAACAGCCTACATGAAGACTTTCAGGGACCACCTGCAGCATCTTCACCTGTATTTTTGTAACAGCAGCAACAGGACAGAAGTTTTGAAGGCAGCAGCCACAACACTGGGAATCGCTAATCTGAAAGTTAAGGTAAGACAAACCTTAATTTTTACAAGGAGGAAAGATTACAGAAAACTGTTTCATTGCACCAGATATTTCATAATATTTTCCCTGCAATAATGTATAGGAGGTCAAGGACACACGCTGGCTTTCTCAGCACCAGGCAGTGGCAAACCTGCGGAGAAATCTCCCTGCAGTGCTGACGGCCCTTGCAGAGGAGGTACAACACAATAAGTGCCCTGTGGCAAAAGGACTCTACTCCTTTTGTGCCACTTATCGTTTTGTAGCTGCACTGTACCTTCAGGCTGATGTGCTTCCTCATCTGGCGAGATTGTCAAAGATCTTCCAGAAGGAGGACGTTAATTTCCTCGCTGTGAAAGACCAGCTTAGATTATCCACTATCCTTGTTATAACTTTTTTTTTTAATCCAAACAAATGATTTGATATTTTAAGACTATTTGGTTGTGCAGTTGTCACACTGCATACTAAATGTAACTTTGTTTTTCCCTCAGGTACCAGTCACAATTGCCTCAATCCAAAGGATTAAGGAGGCAGGTCACAACCAACCTCCTGGCTCAGCCCTGGCCAAACTCCACCACGACCTGAGATCCCAGGGGGCTGGGATGGTTTAATATCAGGGCTGAAGAGGAGAGAGAGAGGAGAGGGCAGCAGTCCTCTGGCAGCAGTGACCAGCAATCATTTTGGGGTCGATTTTGCACTCAGGTATTTATTTTTATATTTATTTATATTAGCTAATTGCAACCTGACAGATACAACTATTTTGTACCACAATTATCATAGGATAACAAGTTTTTTTTTTAACAAACTAGGTGATGGAGCCATATCTGCTGCAACTTGTTGAGCAGTTGAACGGGCGTTTCCAGGAACTCCACATCCTTGGGGCATTTAGTGTGCTGAGCCCACAAGCAGCCAGGAAGCTGGATCAGGATGTGCCTGTGAGCCAACTGAAGACTCTCGCAAAAAAGTTCCACGCAATGGATGAGCAGACACTGCTGGAAGAGTGGTCTTCATTCAGAGAACATCTCACTACTGGCATGCTGAAGGTGAAAGATTTTTTTAAGAGCTAGCTTTGTCCCTTATCAAATTTCATCTTATATTAATGTTCCTTGTCAACTGCTCTATCAAACTATAGGACAAGAACCAGATGGATGTAATGAAGGAGCTGACATCACAGTACGATGAGCTCAGTCAGCTCTACCCCTGTCTGAGCAAGCTTGCTGCAATTGGGCTCACTATTCCGCTCAGCAGTGTTAACTGTGAGCGAGATTTTTCAACTATGAACAGGGTAAGTAACACAACTCATTAATAATTTTAGCAAAGTAATTTCTACCTTTAGTCAAAATTTAAAAATCTAATGAACAAAGACAAAAACAAATCTTCACTTTTGGTAGGTGAAAACTGACCTCAGAAACAGGCTGCAGGGAGAGCACTTGGGGGACTGCCTGAAAATATCCATCAATGGGCCGCCTGTTGGAAACTTCCCTCACCAAGAGGCCATGGAGCAATTCTTCCAAAAGCCTAGAAAGATTAAGTGTAGCAACCAGCCATGCTCACTGTGTTCATAATAAAATAAGTGTATTGTAAATAAAATGAGTGTATTGTAAATAAAATTAGTTTATTGTTAATAACGTGTTTATTGAATCATTATCAACTTGTGATAGCTAAGCAAGTGTTTTATATGGAAATAACCAACAAATACTCTAGCATCCCGTGAAAAATGTATAACAAATCACACTATCAGCTCTTACCACCGGGCCTAAAAAAAATTCTAGGGGAAACACTGTTCACCTTTATCATGTTTGTTTTCTTGTTCCAGCTGACCAGTTGGCAGAGAGCATTCTGGGAAGTGCCAGCTGAAAGAGACATCTCCAGCATCTACAGAACATCATCAGACCACCAAAACAGTTCCTCCAATAAAAAGTCAATAGTCTGTCTACGTTAACGATTGGTCTCTGTCTTTAATGTTGGATGTAAGAAATGATAGAAGCTGAAAACATGGAGTGGACTCAAACGTGTAAAATCATTGTTCTCAGTCACTTTGCTGCAGTTTTCAAATTCAAATAGTTTCACATCACATCATCATGGAATCAGTCTTGGACCTCTGGAGTAACTTCTATATATAAACAACCTTATAACTTATTCTAAACATACATCCTACAGATGTCATAAAGCCCTCATAACTTCAGATAGCAGGAAAACAGCACCACCTTGTGGTCGGCGTGTGTTGTTATAGGTCCAACCAGAAGCCTCCGTAAACACTGTTGTTACGGTGTGTTACCTTTCCAGCTTATCGGCCCTGAACCCTAGTTGGGAGCACGCTGTGGATGCTAACGTGACCTTTGCTCGTTCAGCTGGTGACCCGCATTTCTAGTGTCCGGGTGACACGACCAGAAGAATGACAGGAGAGATCCTTCACCGTCCAACCAGAGGCTTTCATTGAGTCGTCTACAAGAGGACAGGAACACTGCAGTCTTGTGAGGCTGTAATCTTGAGCTCATCTAATACACTTCTGCTGGCTAACAACACTCATCTGTACATCAACTTCACCGGCTGCAGCGAGGGAGCAGCGGCTTCTCACATCCACACACATCCACGGGGACTACACTTCCCATCACACCTCACCTCACATACGCAGGTTACCCATAAGACCGGCAACACTACCCCCACCCTGGATGATAATTAAATCCCTAATATCACTCCAGCATTATATTATATAAATATTCCCCATGAAACCACATTTCCCACAGTCCATGAAGGGGTCCTCTCCCAGTGAGAGAACTTGAAGGCGAGGATGGGTAAAGGAATATCCAACAGAAGTCCATTGAACACGTAGCTGCAGCTGAGTGTCCATAACATACTAATGCAGACTGAAAGTTCAATACTGCTGATGCAGTGTTTAGCTCTGGCGTCGTGTGACATCACCCTGTGGTTTTCTCTTGTTGTGATTTTTCTTTACCATTTACACACATCCCCCCTACTGGAATATCAAGTTACTTAACGTGCAAATATGGAATCATGTAATCCTAATTCTGTATTTCTATTGAAGACAATGATGTATTGTTGTTCATTCTGCTTGGTGTTCTGATATATTTATATACATTATTCATTGCAATCAGACATAGAAGAGAGAAAGACACCTACTTCAACATATTAATATAAGACCTTTGAGCCATGTTGCATTTAAACATATGTTTGCTGCTTATAACGTATCTATTGAGCTGACAGATCACATGTCAAAAGGAAACACAGGCAAGATGGCGGACGGTGACCTCATGAGTTATGACAGAATGTCACATCTACTGATTGATATCTGTGTGAGTCGCTCTAATCAACACGTTTCAGTGGCTCATATGAGAGTCTTCAGTCCTCATCAGAGCCTCACTGATACTGGATCACTGAGACTAATCCCTTTGTAAAGGTAAACTCTGTTCAATGGGGTTTGAACTTAAACAGTTTTGATGAATATTCTTTGAGTGGTTATTAGAGACGCAAAACGACCTGAGCATTTATGCACAATTAACCAGTTAAAATGACAAGTCGGTGTATATATTTTTATACTTGTGTTTTTTCATCAGTACGGAACATAAATATCCCTTTTAAAAGCAATCATTTAAATCTTGAAACCAATTCTGAAACATACTGGAATTAGATTAGATTTCACTACTTCTGTGAGCTTTCAATACTGATCACTTGATCACAGAACACAAGGCATTCTGGGAAAGGAGAACAATGTTGAAAAAGAGGAGGTTTTGAAGTCCTGCCACAGATCCCAGACACCATGTTGTGTTTAATGTGGGTGGATGCTGAGAGGTGGATTTGCCGTTGGGATGTGACACAACAGCAAGAAGCAACTTGATTTTTGAATTCCGAAGCCAAATGTTGGTCGTTTCCTGTCGTCTCCTTCACAAACTCAACAAGAACGCCACCCTGTTGGTGTTTTGTCTCATTTTTATTTGGTGCCATGCTCAGAGGAAACATTTGATGATTTTTAGCTCTTGTGTGTGAATGTTTTTTTTATTATTGCAGGTGTTTCTGTGTAAAATTGCAGCCAGAAAATTTGACTTTTCTAATTTTGTGCACATGGTGCAAATAATTCTTATTGTTCAGTGTTTCCCCCACGTTCACACAGCGGCGCCGCCGCTGCTGAATTTTCTCCGCCGCTGCAATAAAAATCCTTTAAAAAAAAAATATATATATATATATTTTTTTTTACGTAGCTCCTTTTAGAAAATGTACAGCGCGTAACGTCAATTGCGCAGCATGCGGCACATCGTCACGTAACCAACATCAAAGAAGAAAAATACACAGCGAGTGTGGCAGTTGTTGGCAGTAGGCTACCCTACACGGTTGCAAAGTTACATTGATTCTAGCAGTAGCGAGTGAAGCGGAAGATCGAAGAAAGAAGGAAAGAGTGAGACAGACAGAGAGGGAGAGAGACAGACAGAGAGAGAGAGAGACAGACGGAGAGAGAGAGAGAGAAAGTAAGTTGCTAAAATGTGTCGCTACATGACCACCAGTGTTAAAGGAGTCATAACCTGGTTTTATACGTATCCAGCCCCCCTTGGATCGCTTTGGATCAATTTGTAAAACTTATTAGAAAAAAAAAAAAAAAATTTAATCAAACATTGAGCTTGTTCTGACCCTTTTTCGTACCGCGATTTTATCACGCGAGATTACGCGTGAGGTTTTGACTGGTCCGGATGTGCATTGTATAATATGTAATGAGGCGCGCGTTGATTCGCCGCAGGAAGGACAGAGCCGGGGGTGCTTGCCTGCATGCAGACTCCAAAACATAAACAGCCCCCAGTCATGGCGCACACACTAAATGACGAACCTTACGGAATTCAGGCATTTATGTACGAACCAGAGTCGGAACCCGAACCGGAGAGTGAAGAGCCAGAGGGGTGAAAGAGGGGTGGGCTTATGCAAGTAGCCTCCACGGTGACGTCACCGTAGGCGCAGAATCAAAATCTCGTGCTTTAGGAATGCACACCCTTGTGTGCTATTCCTGTTCGGAAAAAGAGCAGAAGCGAAAAAACGGCGCCACTTTCAAACTCCAGCCTTTCAGGCAAGTTTCAACTGAGGTCAAACACAGATATGCATGTTTTAACAAGAGAAATTGCGATTTCCTGGTGATGACTCCTTTAAAGGAGTCATCAGGAAAGTGGCGCCGTTTTTTCGCTTCTGCTCTTTTTCCGAACAGGAATAGCACACAAGGGTGTGCATTCCTAAAGCACGAGATTTTGATTCTGCGCCTACGGTGACGTCACCGTGGAGGCTACTTGCATAAGCCCACCCCTCTTTCACCACCCAACCCCCCCCCCCCCGTCCGCTACCTGACGTCCTGCTGTAAACGTGTCTCTTCAACCGTCTCTGGCTCTTCACTCTCCGGTTCGGGTTCCGACTCTGGTTCGTACATAAATGCCTGAATTCCGTAAGGTTCGTCATTTAGTGTGTGCGCCATGACAGGGGGCTGTTTATGTTTTGGAGTCTGCATGCAGGCAAGCCCCCCCGGCTCTGTCCTTCCTGCGGCGAATCAACGCGCGCCTCATTACATATTATACAATGCACATCCGGACCAGTCAAAACCTCGCGCGTAATCTCGCGTGATAAAATCGCGGTACGAAAAAGGGTCAGAACAAGCTCAATGTTTGATTACATTTTTTTTTTTTTTTTCTAATAAGTTTTACAAATTGATCCAAAGCGATCCAAGGGGGGCTGGATACGTATAAAACCAGGTTATGACTCCTTTAAAAACCCTCTGAGCCCAATCATTTTATTGTATCTATAAACCGCAACCTCCGTGCCGTTTTTCCTCTATTATTGTGTGTGTGTGTGTGTGTAGGCCTATGTGTGTGTGTGCGTGTTGTCCCTCTTTTTGGGATCACTCATAGCCTTTACAGGAGCTTATATCCAGTCAGGAATTTATAGCCTAGGTATTTTCGGGAACTTTGAAAAATGAATCCATACTGTTAGATCCGATGTTGTTCTTTATTGCCATATAAAATCCGTTTTCATCGCGTATTTTAGTTAGGGATTTATGCTAATCGCCTGTAAGCATGTGGTCATTAGCATAAATGCAGGGAAAAAACCTAAGGACTTCTTAAAAGATCATGAATAGTTTCTATTATGTATAACTTATATTTATTTTATAATTTTCTCATCACTTTTTGACTCCCAAGACTAAGAAGAAGTGTTTTAAGCAATAACAAGCTTAATCAATTTGCCTTTTTTGTGTCATATCAATAAATAATTGTGAGATATAATTTGCTTTTTTTTTTTTACTGTCTAATTGATAATTTCCTACATTCAAACGACATCACTGCAGCACACATATTCTGATAGTCCAGGTTGTGACCCAAATAAATGATAGCTTGACAGCTATGCATTATAAGGGTGATGAATGCAATCTTAATAAGAGAATAAATCCAGGCGAACCAAAACATCTCAAAAATGGCTTAGGGCTGTAGGAATTTTGTTCACAAGTTAGTCAATCAGAAGGACCTCCCAGAGTCTATATTGCGTTGTTCAGATTCTGCACGAGGATCACGAAGACAGCGGAGTCGTTGGTTCTTTAGTGCGCCATTACTGCAGGCATTTATTTGCAGATGGACATCAGATGATACAGACGTCTGGAGAAAGTCTCTTCTCTAGCTAAGAGCTGCTGTTTGCAACACAGTGCTCTGTACCAGAGGCGAGAAGTTCTGGTCTCTATTCTATCTGCTCCAGAATATATACACTTGTTACAAAGGCAGGGCTTATGTGTCATGCTTATGCATGCAAATGTGTATGTTTTAATTGCGCTTCTCCTGCGGGCAGTTCTCCTTGCCTCCCCCCTCTGGGGAGTCCTCCTCTCTGTCCTTGAGGTGATGGACGGTGGACGCCGGCGCCATCCCGAGAGCTGGGGTCTCTGCTCCCTTGCTGACCCCCTTTTCCTGTCCTGCAAAGAAAACACTTATGCTCGTCTAACATACATCATTGTCTTCCTCTGTCTGGCTGTCTCTCAAACTTATAATTGCTGACTACCTGTGTGTGTGTGTGAACTTCTTCTGTTTTTGTTCCTCTAAAATACGTTCATGGGGAGTGTATAAGTTCATGAACTCCCTTTATTATCGTTAAGTTAGTTCATGGAAGGTGTACGTTCCATTCGGCTGAGTTCATGCTCTACACTGAGTGTCTCATGCATTTCCTTTACTAACTGTGACCTTCTCTTGCTCAGCCGCTTTCTGAGGATGTTAGGATAGATTAATATCAAACACATTACATGATTATAAAACATACATGATTAGGAACACCCTACATGATTATGAAAAACATACATGATTATGAAAAACATACATGATTATGAAAAACATACATGATTATGAAAAACATGCATTTATGAGACATACAATTTCCAGGTGTCATCATTCCTTCTAAACATGTTTATATCTACAGGGCTCAGAGGTTAAAAGGCTGGTACAAGCTCTTAAGGGATGCACTGTGCACAATGTATATATGTAACATAGTTAAATAATATATATTACATTTGCAGATGAGTCTAAAAAGCTGGGTGATTAGAAAAAGAAAGGCAGACGGGGACAATGGAGGAGCTGAGGTTAGTAAAGCAAATCAGGGAAGCAAACTTTCAAGCTAATGAGAATTGTATTTTCGATTTGAATGCATAATGCAAGGTGATATTATTTGAACATTACAAATACATGTATATAGGGTAATTTGAAGGAATCAATAAGATGTTCTAGCATTTCTTACTTGTTGTTTAAGTGCTCAAGTTTATAAAATACAGGTAGACCAAGTACGGGAGGAAAGAGAAGTGAGAGAGAAGCAAGGAGAACAAGAGAGAGAGGGTGCAGTGGTAGATCCTGAACAAGGAGAGGAGCAGGGAGAGGAGCAAGGAGAAGAACAAGGAGAGGAGCAAGGAGAGGAGCAGGGAGAGGAGCAAGGAGAGGAGCAGGGAGAGGAGCAAGGAGAAGAACAAGGAGAGGAGCAAGGAGAGGAGCAGGGAGAGGAGCAAGGAGAAGAACAAGGAGAGGAGCAAGGAGAGGAGCAGGGAGAAGAACAAGGAGAGGAGCAAGGAGAGGAGCAGGGAGAGGAGCAAGGAGAAGAACAAGGAGAGGAGCAAGGAGAAGAACGAGAGGAGCAAGGGGCATCCGCAGCACAATCTAAAACCTGCCACAGGCTGTCTGGGTGGGACCCTAACTGGGTTGATATCCCCAGGTTCAAGCCTTGGTTGTACTACATCCATGGTCATGGTGAGTATTTAACATTATAAATTACCTTAGTGAGCAACCATATTCTTTTTGGAAAAAAATGAAATATTTAAAGTCTTGTTACTTGCAGGAATGTTTTGTCGCTTGTGTCGTCAACACAAGAAAGCACCCAAAAGAGGTGTGGCCAAGAGACCATTTATTGAAAATGGGTGTGAACTTTATCGTGTTGACTACCTGGACAAACACCGTTCAACCCAACATCACCAGGACAGTGAGAAATCTCACTCTGCATTGATGCAAGGTAACATTTTGCATATATGGTCTGTAAATAGACCAAAACAGGTAACCAGCATACTTGCATATAAGCTGTATTTTTATCTATTTTTTTTATTTTTATGTTTTGTTTCCATAGGATCAAGCTCAGTTTTGGCTGCCCTCGAACCGATGGTGGTGATGGAGCATGAGGCTGTGATTGGAGGTTTTAAGTGCCTCTATCACCTCACAAAGAGGGAGCAGGCACACCACACAAATTACCCTGCTCTCCTTGAACTCGCAAAGCTACTGGGGTGTGATTACTTCAAAAAGCTAAAGGTAAATGCCATACTTTTAGTATATATTTTTTCTTTTCATTCAACATTAACCATATCTGTTTCATTTTTATCTTCTTAAGATTGGGAAATATGCAAATTATACAAGCCATCGAATCATTGATGAGATGCTAGAAATAATCAACACTGTGGTGGAAGAGCCTATTCTGGAAGAGATCCGAGCATCTGTGGCCATCGGATTGGAGGTGGATGAAACCACAGATGTCGCCATAAATCGTCAACTTGATCTGCATGTTAGGCAAGTTTGTTCGATAAAAGTACAAATTATTTAATTAAATATATGTAAAAGGTGACACGTTTGAATTGATTTTGTCATCTGTCTTTATCAGATACACTGATAAGGAAGGGCAGCTGTTTAGCCAGTTCTTGGACCTGATCAGTATCCCTGATGGCAAAGCTAACAGTTGTTGCAGCCATCAGGGATGTTCTGAGAAAAAAGGACATTCCTACATCAAAATTGTATGGGTTAGGTACAGATGGAGCTGCTGTCATGACTGGTATGCATATTGAGCTGATTCATTAGTATACAATTATCCCAAAAAATTACATTTTACAAAGTTAATGGTTTCGACTTGATGCAGGGAGACAAAATGGAGTGGCCAAGCAGCTTCAGGACAGCTTCCCCTGGCTGGTGTCTGTTGCCTGTGCGGCACATCGGCTTGCCCTGTCCTGTAAGGATGCCTCCTCAAATGTGCCTTACATGGCAACCTTCAGGGACCACCTGCAGCAGCTCCACCTCTATTTTCGCAACAAATAAATTTCTGACAGGAGACCAGGGGCCTCATGTACTAAGAATTGCGTGGATTTCCTACTGAAACATGGCGTACGCTAGAATCCAGAAACTGTCGTACGCACAAAATAAATCAGATGTATCAAAGTGTGCGTACGCATGGATCCAAGCACTTTTCCTTTGTACATCCCAATAAACGTGGAATTAAGCGCACATGTGGAAGTGCTAAACTCCTCCCTGTCCACGCCCCCATTTAAATATGCAAATGAAGTGAACGATGTGGGGTCGGAGCAGCGCACACTCCCTGAATTAAAAAAGAAATGGTCCGACGTGAAGGTGGAGGTGAAGCGGAGGATTTCGGCCCACCGCCGAAGCGTGACCGCAACGGGCGGGGGGACAGGAGGGGAGGAACTGACCCCCTTTGACCAGAGAGTGGCGGCCATTGTGGGTGACACAGCTCTAACCGGAGTTGTGGGGGCCCATGAGGGCGACACCGATCATCCCCAAGGTAAATGTGTTAAACTCAGAAATGTTGTCATTATACTGGTCGTACAATAGGTTGCTCACATTACACATGCTCATGCGTAAAGTTGCCAGGATATAAACACATTGACTCATGTTTAATTACTTAATTTTTTATTATCATTTCTGAATAGACGATGAGCCAGGAGAAGGCACCTCCACCGGCACCGCGCGCCCTGGCGTCTCCACCAGCACCATGCTCCCCGGCATCTCCACCGGCTCCACCAGCACCACGCGCCCCGGCGACTCCACGCCAGCTGCTGAAGTCCGCCCGACTGGCCGTGTCCTCACGCAAGCGGTGCTGGAATGGCAGGAGGAAATTGTTAGAGCGATCCATGGCGTCAATGATCGTCTAGATCAACTGATCAATGTCCTTGGGGGTATTTGCCAGGCAATAAATGCACTTAAAAAGTAAATTGTGTCCTTGCCTCTTTACATTGTTGAAATCAGATGCTGCCGGGCCCGTATCGCTTCCCGGGGTGGGTAGAGGTTGACGGGTCCGGCATCCGGTTCCTCTGGTGGGGGGATGTTTTCTGGCGGTGGTATGCCATGGCGGTGTGCCACGTTGTGCAGGACACCACAGGCCAGCACAATGCGGCACACCTTCTCCGGTGTGTACACACTGCAAAAAAAGCCCTTCTAGAAAGAAGTAAAATATTCTCATATTCAATCAAATTATCTTGTATCAAGCAAATAAATCTGCCAATGGGGTAAGCTTTTTTTGCTTGACAAGCAATTCTTAAAATAAGCCCAAATTTCTTAGCTCCGAAAGACTAAAATGAGACTTTAAACTAGACAGAAAATCTTAAACTAATCCAAATTCTTCTAAACCAAGCAATGAAAAAAACACTAATTCAAGATTAAATTACTCAAAATTAGAATTTAAGTCTCTTTACTAATTTAAAAAATTACACCTTAATCTGGGATTGATAATGAGCATAAAAGTAGTTAAAATAAGACATAATTTCTTAAAACAGCATAACAAATATTAAAGTGATGTCTTAAATCAAGATACCACAACTTTCTCAGTTAATTTTTTTTATTAACTTTGCAATACAATTGCTCAATTCAACATCCAAAAAAAGGGCACTTCTGCCTTCCAGATCCATCATAATCAAACAGATTGAAAACCTCACTATCAAAATAATCATACATCAGTTATAGCATAGCAACTAAAAAATATGTTGCAGCTGGTTTGCAGCATAATCTCCCATGGTTTTCAATCTCACCAACCATGTGTCTAACTGTGAGGAACATTTTTTTTAAACAGAACATCAACTTTCTTTGAAATTCTTACATCAGGCAGAGAGGGGCAGAGTGACAAACAAAGGGACTCACTCACTGAATGACTTCCACTCACTGACCGCTTTTTTGTAGTGGTGGGTCAAATCCTGCTCATGAATTGAATCTTGAAGTACCTCTGTCTGCAGTACTGACAGTAGTGTAGAAATGCACTTTGGGTAGGTCATGTGCAGGGCATAGTAATATGCCATGAGGTAGAGAAGTCCTTCATTAAGTCTATCCATGGTGAAGGTGGTCACTGGTGTGTTTCCAATGGCGATCATGCAGTTGTCCTCGGAAACAAGCAGAACCGGAGAAGACAGGGGTCGCTGCTGCATGAAACCATCAGGATGCTCAGAAGTCTAGATGACACAAATCAATGAAGAAGATTCGAAAAACATTACAAACTTTGACCTGGACTAGAACATTAGTGAACTCATATTTTAAAACACTTAAGAATAATCCCTCAGCATTCAGCACTGCAAATGCTGAATGCACCACAGCTAGTTCCAATAAAGTTAGTACAAACTTCCCCTTTAGACCTTTTGAAATGATAAAAGTTTATCTAAAGGTTACTAAACCTAATATAAAATGTATGCCTGAAAAACTGGAACATATATTATGAAATGTTGCAGTAAGTCTGTAAATCTCACCGCAAGGATATGGAAAAGAGCCTCGCTGCTTGAGCCCAGTTTCTTCGGTGGCATAGTGCTGGATGGAAAGAGCAGTGGCAGGGCTCTGAAGACAGCTGTGATATGCTCCACTGGTTTAATGAAAAAAGCACAAAACAAGGTGTTACCATAAATAACTGTAACATAACATTACATAAATAATTACAAGACATTATTATATAAAATTAACAAGTCAATGTATTGTGACTTCACCTCCATTCAAAGTTTTAGGAGGCTTCATGGCTTTCTTCATCACTCCATAAAACTGGACCTTGGAATAGAAGGTTTTCCATCTGTTCTGCACCTCTGATATGTAATGAGAGTTGGTCGGTTGGAGGATTCGCTGCAGCTCATCCAGCACCTGAAAAATAGTCAAATTCAGAAAAAAGAAAAATTACTGAAAAAAAGTTCTTGTCATACATTCTGATGACTAAAAATCTATAATGTGTATGAACATTATGCTAATTATGTCACGCTAAACTGAGTCCTTAGAAGAGCTGAAAATGTGAACTAAGTGGGAGGACCAACATTACTTACGTGATCCAGTTCTCTGAAGCAAGGGTAAGCCTCTAGAATCTTTGTTGCTCTGTCTTGCTCCTTTAAAACATCAGAGGTGATGAAGCATCTTCGAGACTCAAATTCCAGGTTCAGCAAATGAGTAACAGCAGCTTTGTTTGGCTTTTTTGACTTATACATTTCTTGGAGGGTCTTGTAGTGTCTTGCTTGGATTTTCTGGCTGTCCATGACGTCAACTGAACAAGCTGAAGACATTACAGGGACGTTATGATGGAAAGGGGACATGAGATTTCCAAACTAACAGGTAAAAATAACAAATTATATTTTTTACAATACATACATTCTTCATCACTGCTGTCCCGGTTCTGTGCTGGGGTGCTGCTAGATGACAGATCTACTGGGATGCCCATGGGACTAACAGGTGACCGTTCCAGAATAATGGTGGATGCACTGGAATCTCCATCATAGTCAGTAGTTGAAACGTCTAAACTGACATCTTGTCGTGGTTTCTTCGAAGGAGGACCTTTGGCCCTTCCTTGGACTTCTGACATTTGAGAGTCTCTTCCTGAGCTTTTTGGCAACATGCTCCTGCAAGGCATACATAGCAAACATTCAAAAAAGATGATAGGGGCTCAAGCGTTCTTATTCTGTAATTATAGCTTTTGGCAATGTCTAGCTCCATTTGAACTTTCTGTCTGATTTAGCACTGTATGAATAGAAATTACCTAAATCTCAGTATTAACATAATACCAGCAACAAGCAAAAGTGACAAAAATCTACTCACCCACTCACTGTTTGATGACCTGTCTTTTATCATTGGATAGTACTCCACCAATCGCTTTGCCATAGCATTCACCTCATGTCTGGTGGGGTATCTGGAGTCCTCTGTGGCTCTTGCGATGGAGATCATATTAGTCATAGTGTTTCTTATGAGTCTGCAGAAGAGCTCCTTGGATAAGGTCACATTGTGCTCAGTCCCCAGCCGTTTCTGCTCAAAGAAGGAGCGTCGCACCTGTTCAAGCTCACTGTCTGTGAAGACTATGTATTCTGGGTTGGACATAGTCACAAATTTAGAAGTATTGGCCTCCTCTTTTGAAAGGTCACTGCCTCCAGTGGGGAGTGATTGCTGAATTTCAGGAGCAGTATCCACCTAAAACACATTAACACAAACATTTATTGAGTAATTTTGTCATAGTATGTTCCTACTTGTTAGTTTAATAAACATGCATTATCATTTTGGGAACTTAAAAAAAACTTGAAAAAAAATCACTTTTTTATTTTATATCCACTGTTGAAAGGGATTCAAAGGCAAAGCAGAAATGTCTAAAACGATTGGAAAAGTGTTGTACTGTTAAACAGCAGCTTATACTGTGAAAGACTGACCTTTTCATCTTTATTTACAACAAGCCATATAGCCCGGCGCCTCAAGAAATTTTCAGGACCAGGAAAGAGGTCTTTGATGTCATCTCGGGAAAGCGAGAGGAATAAGTCTTCTCCAATATTAGCAGCTGGAATATAGAAAAGTGACAGTCAGGGCCAAAAAACAGAGGTTATCATTGAATTCCTTCATATTTTAACATATTAGATAAGGATATTTTACCAACACCCCTTGAACAATAAGTATTGTTTGGACATTTTTACTAATTATTGCTACTTTTACTTCAAGAGCAGTCAGTGAATTTGACAGCATTTACAATAATAATAATTAATGAGATATACTGAAACCATGCAAACTACGGAGAGAATAGGGCATTGCTAGATAAAATGCATTCACATTTGATGTCAGTTTTGGAAAGCTTGATATATTGAGGGGGGGGGGGGGGGGGGGACAAGGCATGTGCAAACGACCGGGTGTTGTTGTATTTTCAGCATTTGCAGCCCTTGATATTAAAAGAAAAATACTGGTCCCAAAGCTTAATAAGGCTAAACCTATATCTAGATGGAAATCATAATGCAACACCGGCCTGATTTTTTTTTTATGTAGTTTAGGCTAAACTTTAGCCCATTAGCCACGAATCCACAACTCGTTAAGCTAGGTTAACTAACTACATTAAAAATAACACATAAAAGTACCCCTTGTAGCATACCTCTGATTGTGGCAATTGCAACCTCGTCCAGTTTGTCCATATTTTGATTTTAATATCCACAATCAACGTTTTAGAATAATGAATTTAGCCTGCAGCAGGTGACCTCCGGAGTAGCTGTGCATTTCAAATTGCAACGGACGGGGAGCGAGAGGGGGGAAAAAGCGCAATAGGGTGGATTGTACCATCTTCCAAGAGGGAGCGGGGGTGGACGCTCAGGCTAAATACATGTATTTTGCATTTATACCAACTATATTTATCTAAATAAGTTCATATGACTTTGTAATTATTAAAATCGAGTCACATTTACGGGATAATTGATAAATGGCAAGTCATTTCTGCCGTTATAAGACACGGAATTATGGTACGTACCTTTGATGTATCACCAGGTCATCTTCGGTTCAGAGTTCAAAGGCAAAGGCGGTCGGACTCGGCAGCTAGCTAATGCAGGCTTAAAACGGGAAAATGATTTGGCGCTGTGTTATTTGCTTTCTGTTTGTGGCTCTCACTCTCAAGTCTTTAATGAGTCATATTAACACTGCTCACAGTCGCAGTCCAGATTTTCGCGTTGTTTGTCCTATTGATGGATGCACTAAAGAGTATCGAGTCTACAACTCACTATGGTATCACATTCGAAGAAACCACCGCGAACACCTGGAAAGTGGCAGCAGCAACTTGCGGAGAGAGGGGACAACAGCGACCTCTAGCCGGGAAGGCTCACCAGCAGTGGACCGAAACGTGTGGGCATACATGCCAGCTGATGCGACGGTGGAAAACAGAGAGCATCCAACGGACGAAGCAGTGTTGGAAAACAGGGTGCAAGATGCAGTGACTGTTGTGTCATGTCCTGCTGTTGACTCTTCTGCATGTCAGTCAGAGGTAAGTTTGTTGTTTCGTTCAGTACACAACTACAACCAGCTAAGTCCTATCATCATCCTTATGTCTCACCATTCCAAAATAAATCTCAACTGGATTGTCATAAAATGCTATTTTTTATGACAGCATATCAGTGTGTGGCAACAGTGTGTTTTATTATAATATAATTTTCTCTTTCTTTTCTTTTCTTTTTTTAAGGATGACATGAGGTGTAACACTCTGAGCAGACAAGCTACTGCTATTATGTTGACTGCAAGAGAAAAACACCATCTTTCACAGGTTTGTCTACATACAACATTATTACATTTATTACATCTGTGGCTCTGTTGATTATCTGTATTTCAAGTCCAAGCTTGGAAATTAGATCTAAAGTGGTAATGTTGAGTGCTGTTGTTGTGAACTGTACTATGCATAGGCCAACCTCTCACTCACTGAATGTTGCACATCTGGACTGGTGCCTGCAGTTTAAAATATTGAGTGATGAAAAAAAAATCAAGTCAGTTTACAGTTATCTTATTAGTCTCCCTTAGCTGCAACGTAACTTGTATCTATCCATGAGATTTGATATTTAATAATGCCTTGCTCTCTGCTATCTAGTTATGATAACTTCATATTTTGAATTTACTTTTAATGTCTTATAAATTAATTGAAAAGCATCATTGTGTTGATGTTACTCTTATTAATATTCATATTCTTTCTAAAATTGAGTGTATGCTAATAATTTTAAAACTAGACTGTTTGGATTTAATTTTCTCTTCTTTCTTGCCTGTTTTTCAGAGAGGTGTGAATGATGTCTTGGCATCAATGCAGCAATATCAAGCTCTGTTAGTGACTAATCTGAGGAGTCAGCTACAAACTGTATTCCAGCAACATCATGGAAGTGAACTTGAAAAGGAAGCGATGGCAGTATTTGACCGGATTGAGGATCCATTTTCCTCTGTTGCAACAACATACAGGCAGGACAATGTGATAAAGGAAAATTTCAATTTTGTGGAGTCAGAGGAGGTTACTGTTGGGTATACGGCCTGCTTGCAGAAAAAAGGGACAAAAAGGGTCCTCTCCACAATAACCAAATGTTTTCATTATGTACCTCTGATTAAAAGTTTAGAACAGTTATTGTCCCATCCAAAAGTTTTAGAAATGATAGATCAGCCGCACAATTACAGAAGTGGCTATCTGTATGACATCATAGATGGAGAGCTCATGAAATCACACCCTTTATTTTCAGCCCGGCCCTCTGCTTTACAGATAATCATTTACTCTGATGAAATTGAAATCTGCAACCCACTTGGTTCTCATGCTTCCAAGAATAAGTTACTAATGTTTTACTATACATTAGGAAACATTAATCCAAAATATAGATCAAAACTTGCTGCAATCCGTCTACTTGCTATTGCAAAGAAGAGGGAGTTGTCTGAATGTGGAGTGGATGGAATTTTGGGCAGGTTGTATGAGGACTTGGAAATGCTATATGGTGGTGTTAATATTCAAACTGCGAATGGTGAACGTAAAATATTTGGAGCATTAGTTTCGATATGTGGAGACACCTTAGCACAACATGAGCTTTGTGGATTTAAAGAGGGTGTTGGTTTCGCCTATAGTAAGTGCCGCCAGTGTGAATGTTCGTTTGAGGACATGCAAATGTATTTTGACGAAGACAACTTTGAGCTAAGGACACTAGAAAGACATGTTCGACAGTGTAATGACATTGAGAGGGCAAATACTGAGTATCTTAGAAACAGTTTAAAGACTACATTTGGCATCAACAGAAGGAGCAAGCTGGTAGAATTTCCAGCCTTTAACTTGATCGAACAAACCCCTCAGGATATGATGCATATAATTCTTGAAGGTATTGCTCCATTAGAAATAAAGTCTGTGTTAAAACAATTAGTTCTTTTAGGTCAACTAGACTTGGATGTCGTCAATAGTGCATTAACTGGATTTCCCTACTCTCCACTTGATGTCAGAGACAAACCAAGCCCTATAGCTTACAGCACATTAGCTTCAAGTGATAGTAAATTGAAGCAATCCTCAGGCCAAATGATTGTTTTACTAAAAATATTGCCATTTCTTATTGATTCGGCTAAAGATACTGAATACTACAAAATAATTCTTGAACTCATAGAAATTGTTAAAATTTTGTTTGCTCCTGTCATTGGTCTACAGACAATTAACAAGTTGAAAAGACTAATTGAACAGCATTTAAAACAAGTGTTTTCCCTGATAACAACATTACCCCAAAACAACATTATTTGATTCATGCTCCATCGCAGATAAAACTCCTGGGACCAATGGTCCGTCACATGTGCATGAGATTTGAATCAAAACATTGTTTTTTCAAACAGTGGGCCTCAAAACTAAATTTTCGTAACGTTTGCAAGTCTTTAATAAGGCATAATCAAATGTATGAATGTTGTCAAAATGTAAGTCATTCTGAACACCCAATTTTTTCTAACGAGTGTGCATTGGGACCAACTAAAGAAATACGCAACATGTCGTATTTGAAAGAAAAAAGCAGGGCTTTCCTTGGGAATGATGACATAAACAATGCAGTGTCTGTTAAATGGATTAATCTAAATGGTAATAAATATATACAGGAGAAGAAATTACTTGTAACTGCTGTTAATTCCAATGATTTGCCTGAGTTCGGACTTGTGAGCAATATCTATGTAATTAACTCATCGTTATATTGTTTTGAGTTGCAGCAGCATACTACTGTTGGCTATGATAGAAATTACATGGCATATACAATAGAGATTCCAAACATGGCACAATCAACTGAACTCATAACATCTGATAATCTGGTAGATTTCACTCCATATTACAGTTATACTCACAAGGATGTGACATATGTCCCTACAAAATATGATCTGGGAGATGTGCTTGGGCTACACAGAGCCTTGATTGATAAACTGTAAGAGGCACACTTAATGTGTTTGCCTCTCATAGACAAACTGTGCTTCTTGACCATTGTTTTTGTTTTTGTTGTTTCATGATTCTTTCTTCTTCAAACGAACAATCAATTAGCAGTCAAATGCTGATGCTGCATAAGCATGATCTTTTCTACCTTGTGATGCAGGATGCAATTGAGTCATTTCATTTTGGCCGTTTTAGGTCATTTTGTTTTTTTATGGGCCATGCTGTTTTCATCCAGCATGGTTATTTGTATTATGTTGTAGGTTGTGTGTTGTATAGACCAGTCTGCTGTCATCTTAATATGTTAGATATGAAGCAACAGGTTCTGTCCTGTAATGAAAATGAAAATAATAATAATAGGGCTGGGTATCGTTTAGAATCTCACGATTCGATTCGATTTCGATTCGTTGGGTCACGATTCGATTCGATATCGATTCGATTCGATATTGATTGAAATGCTTCGATATCGATTCAGTATCAAGTAGAAATACAAAAGTAAGAGTACCAGATCATTTTTTCAAATAATTTATTTAGTTTCACATGCCTTATGAACAGCCGTGGTATAACTCATGGCATGACATAACGTAACATTTTGAGTAATAAAACATCAGCTCAGCATCAGCTACTAGTACACATGGTGCGTACAAAAGTATAAAAAAAAATGACAGTGCTGTATTAACACTGAACTAAAGTGCATAACTTAAATTATGTATTTCTTTCCGCTTTGAAAGGGCATTTCTTTCTGAGCTCACATGACATCCTTAAACAATAAGGCATAAGAACCAGGTGCCTTCTGGTTACAAACTAGATGTGTACAAATAAAACATCAGCACAACAATACCAGTTTAAGGTGTGCAAAAGTAAACAAATAGAACATGACAGTGCTGTATTACATGTAATGTAATGTAGGCCTATGTAAACTTAAAGCATCATCAACTTATCATCAACACAAAAGAACCAGGTGCCTTCTGGTTACAAACTAGATGTGTACAAATAAAACATCAGCACAACAATACCAGTTTAAGGTGTGCAAAAGTAAACAAATATAACATGACAGTGCTGTATTACATGTAATGTAATGTAGGCCTATGTAAACTTAAAGCATCATCAATTTATCAACACAAAAGAACCAGGTGCCTTCTGGTTACAAACTAGATGTGCACATGTAGATTTTTGTTTAAGAAAATCAGCTGGTCTACATGTTCTGGATTAAGTGCACTTCGCTTGGCCGTGACAATATCACCAGCTGTGGAAAAGATTCTCTCAGCTGGTACACTAGTTCCTGGGATACATAGGTATCGTTTTGCTTGGCATGACAAAAGGGGGAATTCCCCCTCATGTTCTCTCCACCAGTTGAGTGGATTGGTGGAGAGTGGCAGTGGCTTTACCTCTTTGTACCTCATCTAAAGCTTTGTCACTTGTGTTTCTGGACACTGCTACTGGAGCATATGTGTTCCCCAGGAGATCAGCCAAAGCACAGGAGTCCCTTGCTTTCTTTGATGGTGGTCCAGAGTCATCAGCTGGCTCTGCCTGCTGCTCCAGCACTTCACCTCCCTCACTGTCTGCTGCAGTTATTGGCCCACCCTGTTGTGAAAGTAAATAAATCACATTAAAGAAAAGAAAAGCTTTGTATTTCAATAGTTACACGTTAGTTTCAAATCCATTGTGGGAGTGTATGATAGAAGTAAAATTATATATAAAATAAAATGTACCAGCGTTCAAATAATTCCAGACCTGACTGCATAAGACAACAAAACAAAAATATTCTGTGTGCACAGTTGCACACACAGTCAGTATCTTCATTCAATATAAATTTGTACTTACAGAGCCCTTCTCAGTTGCTAATGCATCAGTGATAGTGGTGAGATTGGCAAAGATTTCCTCACGCTCATCATCATCAGACAGAAAAGGCAGGGCCTTGAAGCGTGGGTCCACAGCTGAAGCTAGGAGGAGTTCGTCCTTCAGGCCCATGTACCTTTTAAATAAATTCAAATGAATTAATTCACATTATAATAAATCTTTTTTCCCCACATAATCATGAAATTCTAATGAAAATTAGTTTGTAGTGTATAGTTACTGTAAAAAAAAAAAAAAAAAACGAATAAAACAGGCCTAACAATGTGATGATAATGTAGAACAAAAAATACCTTTTCTGGAGATCCCGGTGCACCGCAGATTTAATCTCCTTCACCATCCCAGAGTCACTGGGGGTCAGTTGCATTTCCTCCAGAAGTTTTGCCCTAAGGGGTGCGATGACAGAAAGAGTAGGGGTAGCTTCCTGAGACATCACCAAGGTGGCTTTCTTCAGTGGCTTCAGAGCCTGTGCAACGTCCTCTGCTGCTGTCACGTCTGCCTCTGTAAGGGTGCACAGATCCTTTTCCTGTTTTCGTACTTCAGGGGAAAGTAGTGCAGCGGACACAGCTGGCTGCTGCTCCAAAAATCTTTCCAGCATTTCTAATGCGCTGTTCCAACGCGTTGGTACATCAGTCACTAGTTTATGCTGTGGGAGATCCAGCAACTTCTGTTTTCTCTTGAGTGCATGACTGGCTAGCGTGCTTCGGTGGAAAAAAGTGGAGATGCGCCTCACTCTGCCGAGAAGCCGCGAGACGACAGGGATTTTAAGAGCAGCCTGAGAAGCTAAATTGAGTACGTGGGCAAAGCAGCCAACATGCAAACACTCAATGAGACTGACAGCAAGCAGCATGTTTGCAGCATTATCTGTGACGATTGCCGGCACTTTATCCACTAACCCCCATTCGTTCATTGCCTCCTTCAACAGGTTTGCTATATTGCTCCCGCTGTGGCTTTCGTGCAGGGCTCTAGTCTGCAGGACATTTGACACTAGTGCCCACTCATTAGAAATGAAATGAGAGGTAATAGTTACGTAGGAGTCCGTCGCTCTCGACGTCCAACCATCACATGTAAGAGCCACTCTCTCCGTCGATTTCAACAACTCCAAAACCGCGGACTTTTTCTCTTCGTACAGCTTCGGGATGGCGACTTCTGTCATGTGTTTGCGTGTTGGTATGGCATATCGTGGTTCGAGCGTGTGTACCATCTTCTTAAAACCCTCGTTTTCGACGACACTGTACGGCCGCAGGTCCTTGCATATGAAGACAGCCACCGACTCTGTTATCTTCTGTGCCCGGACAGAAGCTGGCGCCAGTTTGCACATAAATGATCGGTCGAGTAGCGCTTGCTTAGAATCCGCGGATTTAGCCACGGGTTGCTGCAGAACGTCTGCATGGTGTCGGCTCAGGTGGTTTCGTAGGTTTGTCGTATTGCTACAATATTTTAGAACTGCCTGGCAAAGTTTACACAACACCTTAGTTTTATCCCTCTCCTGTGTTCCAGGTTTACATGGGAATAAAAAATGAATCCACACGTCAGATTTCAAGTTTGAAGGCGGTGGCTTAACGCTGCTGCTACTCACTCCGGTCGCCATATTGTTATGGTTTGGTCTAGTGCGGCCCCCGTCCGTACAGCGCGAATCACACGAGGGTGTTGGTCACAGCGCCCCCACTGGCCAGGGGCTTGAATCGATTCAGAAAATTGCTGAATCGATATTGAATTGCGGGGAAAAGAATCGCAATGCATTGCTGAATCGATATTTTTACCCACCCCTAAATAATAATAAAAACTTTTGTCCTTGTTTCATGGCATTCCTGAATTGAGATGTTGTGCAAATGGTCTTACTCTTAAAATAAGGCAAATAATCTTGGTGCCCCGCTGGGTTTGATCGTAAAACATTTTTATACTCTTTTTCTGGTTCATTCTAGCTCAAAATTAGCTGGAATATCTTATCAAGAAAAAGTAAGGCATACTTTCTTAAAATTAGATATTTTTTCTAATGCAAAACTTGCTTGACAAGATTGATATTCTTTTTGGACAAAAAATAAGACTAATTTTCTTGATACAAGGCTTTTTTTACTTTCTTGAAATTCCATTTTTGCAGTGCAGCAGCACCCCCCCTGACCTGTCCAGACAGCGCCAGCGCCCCTTCAGCAGGCCGATTGCCCTCTCCACCACTGCCCGAGTTCGGGAATGGAGGTCGTTGTACCTCCTCTCTTGCTCGGTGCCGGGGTTAGTGAGAGGGGTCAACAGCCACGTTCTCAGGGGGTAGCCACTGTCCCCTGGAGTCAAATGGAGGAGAAATACGACATGTGAAATAGATTAGTTTTATATATTTATTTAGTTGTTTTACTTTGTTCATGCACCACTTGATTGAATCACTATTACTTTTTGTCAAAAATATCAAATATGTGCATTTGTTTTTCCCTGGTGAAAATAGAACGGCAGAGCATCTAACAAACCCTTCATCGTCTCCTTGTGTTCAGTATTTGTGTCGATAAACGCGTGCGTAAAGTTGGAAATGTCACACTGCAGTAGCCACGGCGCACTTCTGCAGTCATTAATATAAGTGTGATCAGTCTTGTCAAGGATTGACAGGATATTAATGACTGCAGAAGTGCGCCGTGGCTACTGCAGTGTGACATTTCCAACTTTACGCACGCGTTTATCGACACAAATACTGAACACAAGGAGACAATAAAGGGCTCGTTAGATAGCTCTGCCGCTCTATTTTCACCAGGGAAAAACAAATGCACATATTTGAATGCACGTGCCCAAATGGGCATTGTGCTGGTTTACATTCGGGGCGCAATTAAACGGATACATTTACTCACGAGAAGCCACCCATCGCGCACTGTGCCAGCCTCCAGCCTGTTACCAACCATGCTATTAGTAAGAATGAACGAGTCATGCGTTGAACCAGGCCACCTTGCCACGATGTTGGTGAGCTGCATTTGCGCATCACATATTATTTGAACATTTATTGAATGAAAATGTTTCCTGATGACAAAAACAAATTCATCCTGTGATGGCGCTTTTATAGCAACATGTGTGCAGTCAATAGCTCCGATTACATTAGGGAAACCGGCTCTTGCTGCAAATTGCGCTTTAATGTTGGCCTGTTCAACAGCATTGTATGGGAATTTGATGTACCTGGATGACATTCTGATCCCGTCCCACACAGCTGGCATGGCTCGTCTCAGAGTGGACTGGCACACTCCTGACCGGTCGGCCAGTTCCCTCTGGAAGGCTCCTGTTGCCAGAAACCCCAGAGTGGTCAGCACCTGTGTGGACACGGACAACCCCTGGCTCCTGGCTGTGTTTCTTTCTAGGGCCGGCCGCAGCTCTGCGCACAGCTCCAGTAACACTTGCCTCGGCAACCTAAAACGACTCATGAGCCAGTTGTCGTCATTTGCTAACATATCTTCCCGTTTTATAAACACCCTCTCACGTCTGATGTAACCGTTTGCGATGTCTTCTAACAAGGCCAAGGCTGCCATTGTTAATGCCATTTTTTCATCACTTTGCGCATGCTTTTATATCCATCCATATGATTGCAAACACGTGTGTTAATTGTCCATTAATGTGTCTCTGATGTGCACATTACTCCGAGGACTAATTGTTTTCACATAATTAACAGTTTCCCAGCATCACCTCAGAGTGTCGCCAAAGTAACAATAGCTGTAGAAACGTGCGTACGCCAGCCATGAAGCTGCCGTGGGACACCACACATTTCCACGCTCATTTCACTTTTGATACATCTGAACGTTGGCGTGGAAAATTACGTACGCCACGTTTTTGTGCGTACGCAACATTGATACATGAGGCCCCAGGTGATCCAAGAGTGGACCTCTTTCAGGCAACATATCCTGATAGGAGCATTCCAGGTATGAACATAAATTGTCAGTAGGTTTGACAGGTTTTGTAGCTTAATTAATGCTCATTTTGTTTCAGGGCATGGACCAGCAGCAGATAATGACGCGACTGGCGTCACAGATTGACGAGTGGGGTCAGCTTTATCCTGGACTCAATAAACTGGCTGCCATTGGTCTCACAATTCCAGTCTCAAGTGTCAACTGTGAGCGTGACTTTTCAACACTGAACAGGGTAATACACCAGATTATTATTATTATTAACAATGATTTAGTTATTGCCTAACTTCCACCCACTTATGGTTTACTATTTGTTGTATTGTAGGTGAAGACTGACCTGAGAAACAGGCTACAGGGAGAGCATCTGGCGACTTGTTTGAGAGTCAGCATCAATGGCCCCCCACCACCAAATTCCCCTACAGAAGAGCCCTGGAGCTCTTCTTTAAAAAGCCCAGGAGAATTAAATGCTCCCAGGCTGGATGTAGCCTTTGTGGATGAGCAAAAACTTCACAGTTCTCCATCTGTTGTCTTCTTTGTCCTCATCCTCCTGTCGCTCTCTTGTCCTCTTCCCCTGACTCTCACTGTCTCACAAAGGAGCTGAGCTCACCTGAGGTCTATTTGTAGTGCTAAGGCTCACACTGATTGGTATTCAATTAGCTTTATTTTTTATTTTTCATGTGTGTGAGTCTGTGTTCTTTTCAAATTTTAGTTAGGTTTATAATTTAAAAAGATGTGTTTTGCCCATTGTTGCAGGAGATTTCATTTTTGAACAAAGTGTCTTATGTAAAAAACAGTTATGCTTTGGGCATAGCAACCATGTTTAGTGTTTAAGCATTAGGCAAAAATCTGTAAATAAATTGTGCAAATTATATTTGCGTTGTGGCATTTTTTGTTAAATATTACTATACAAAAATATAAAAATCTGTAAATGAAGACACAAAAGGCAAAGTTACAACACCAATAATCCCATCTACAGTAATACACAGGACTGTTTGAATAGGATTTAAGTGCATATTCTCCTCTCAAAGTGCACCAGATTCATGCATTCCAATGTAAAGGGTACAAAAAAAATCCGGCCGGGGGGGCATGCCCCCGGACCACCCTAGAGGGTTCGGGGGCCATACCACCGCTGCTGAAAAAAATCCTGCGGGAAACACTACACTGAGACTAATCCCTTTGTAAAGGTCAACTCTGTTCAATGGGGTTTGAACTTAAACAGTTTTGATAAATATTCTTTGAGTGGTTATTAGAGACGCAAAACGACCTGAGCATTTATGCACAATTAACCAGTTAAAATGACAAGTCGGTGTATATATTTTTATACTTGTGTTTTTTCATCAGTACAGAACATAAATATCCCTTTTAAAAGCAATAATTTAAATCTTGAAACCAATTCTGAAACATACTGGAATTAGATTAGATTTCACTACTTCTGTGAGCTTTCAATACTGATCACATGATCACAGAACACAAGGCATTCTGGGAAAGGAGAACAATGTTGAAAAAGAGGAGGTTTTGAAGTCCTGCCACAGATCCCAGACACCATGTTTTGTTTAATGTGGGTGGATGCTGAGAGGTGGATTTGCCGTTGGGATGTGACACAACAGCAAGAAGCAACTTGATTTTTGAATTCCGAAGCCAAATGTTGGTCGTTTCCTGTCGTCTCCTTCACAAACTCAACAAGAACGCCACCCTGTTGGTGTTTTGTCTCATTTTTATTTGGTGCCATGCTCAGAGGAAACATTTGATGATTTTACGCTCTTGTGTGTGCATGTTTTTTTTATTATTGCAGGTGTTTCTGTGTAATATTGCAGCCAGAAAATGTGACTTTTCTAATTTTGTGCGCATGGTGCAAATAATTCTTGTTTTTAAGAGGTTTATTCAACGGTATTGTAAAGAGCCCAGGGCTCCAGACTGCGACCAAATGGTCGCATTTTGCGACTTAAATCTGTGACAGTGCGAGTACATTTTTAATCTACTCGCGCATGCGCGACCAGTAAATTTGCTGTTTTTTTTTTGCTGACAAACTTACAGCCCACTAGTTGGCGGTAATGCAAAAATGAGCTGGTTTGCCAACCGACATTAACTCCAAAAGAAGAAGAAAGGAGACGGCTGGCCAATGTGCGTGAGAGCGGGGGGGCGAATGACCACTGTGATAGGCTAATATGTGAAAAGAGGCGGTTCTTTGGGGTTATCGCGCGTATCCACAGATTTCACATACCGGCATCAAAACAATGGACAATGGCGGCGAAGCGGACTATCAGCTCGTCCTTTCTACCCAGTTGTGTTAAACATAATGGGCCCTAGTTTCGTAGACCAGGCGCAGTCAGCTTTCAGCGCACCTGCGCCGCGCCGACGGGGTGTGTCCGCCTGGACTTTGCAAGTTTCGTGCACCGCGCAGGCTCGCGCAGGCACACCTCCCGTCTCGCCCACCGGCGCAAGTGGGAAAGAGGGAGGAGAAGAAGGCGTGAGTGGGAGACGAGGAGGAGACGAGGCGTGGACTGGGATTAATACAGCCGATTCTGATCTTCACCAATCAAATGAGCTCCTCTCCTCTCCTTTAATGCGTTAGGGGAGGTTCAGTGCAAGTTCCGTCACTTGACAACCCGATGACAGAAGCAGCGCCGCCGCTCCCACCACGCTCAGCGCGCGTATCATAATAATAACAATGCCGATATTATAAAAAACAGGAGAGAGAGAGGGAGATGTTTTGGTCCGAGAGGCTGAGTTTCCGTTACGCGTGCCATCCGCCTTTGATCTGACGTCAGATGTGACGGGACAATCTATATAGATATAAATTCATGTGTTGATTCAATTAGTTGCATTAAATAGTGTTTGTTGTGATTATTTATTGCATTTAAATGTGCCTGGAACTGTGGAAACCTGCCTGTGAGGTCTCGGTGACGTGTACGCACTGCGCGCCGTCAGCCAAACTTCCACTCCACCAGCTGTGATTCGCATTGAATGAATGGACTTTATTTACACCTTGCGCCGAAAGTAGACCAGGTTGAAGCTGGCGAGTTTTCAGCGAAGTCTCGGCGAGGCTTTTTGCCACGAAACTTCCGCTACGCCAAGCTGAATCTGTGACGCCTCCCCCTGCTGCGCCGCCACACCCATCTTGGCGCAGGCGATCCACCAAACTGCCAAACTGACGGTGCGCAAGGCTGCGCGGGTCGAAACTTGCATTGCGCCGGCTCCGCCACCCTGCGCCGCCCTGCGCTGCGCCACGAAACTAGGGCCCAATGTTCCGGAGGACACAAACGTCGAGAATGAGTCCGACTCAGACTGTGAGGAGACGGTCGTGGCGAAAAAAGCCTGTTTAACTGGTTAATGTTGTTAAAACTGTTGCACAATAAAATATGAATTTATAAGATTGTAGTTTCTGCATTTATTGTCAAAGCAATTATCAGTCAGGGTTTTTCCTGCGTTCAAAATTGCGAGGCGGCCGCCTCCAGCTAATTTCGTGCCGCCCCCAGCTTTTTTCTTAATTTTGTGCCGCCATATCGCTCTGCCCCCAGCTATGGATGTCATTTTAACTGCAGTTGCTGCATTGCGCCACTATGGGGGCGCTGTATCAACAGCAGTGCAGCGGAAGGCCTGAAACAACTACCAAAAAAGAAGCAGTTTTTTCACGGCGCACTTCCCGGGGGCTTCGTTCAAACAGGTAAATATTGCTTTTTTCATCCAAGCATGTCGTGTTTATTTAAAAAAAAGTTTCCTGAGTAACGTTACTGGTTTTTAGCGTTGCAGATGGCAGGGAAAATCAGCTTTTTCTTTAAAAAGCGACCTCGCGAGGAGGAGAGTCAGGAGTACAGGTGAAACAGTGCAGACAAATGAACCTAACAGTCAGTTAAAAGGTAATAATTCATGGTGGTGACAATATGTGGAAATATCTGAAAGTAGTTCACAGACAGGGACTGGCGATAGCGAGGGTCAGAATGCACGACAGGACGAGTCGGCGAGGCAAGGGTACGTTGGTCCGTTTCCAAGTCATTAGGAGCATAAAGGCGGGTCCACACCGGACCGAAAATCGGCGTCTTTGAGAGAGTCGGCATCCGTGACATGAGTCTCCTTGGTGTGGTCGCTCGAATCGGCCCACGTCGGCGTTCATTTTAGCCGATTCAAATGTGTAATCCGCCATTCGAGTCGGCCATATTAAGTAGCTCGACTTCATTTACCGACGCGAGTCGGGCAGTCGGTGCGGTGTGGACCCGCCTTAACAACGCAAAGCCAACGTGTACGTGATTTAAACATAATTTTTTATTCATCTTTCCAGATCTTCTCAAAAACACAGAGCCAGTGGGTTTGACAAGCAGTGGCTTAATCAATTTACCTGGCTCAGGCATACTGAGGAAGGCATGTATTGTTATTTATGCCAAAAGCACTGTACCCCAACGCAGCAGGCAATTGCTGCCGCCCTTGTGAGACAGCCATCTACCAACTACAGGCTGGACACATTAAAAAGACACGAGGTGGCAGCTAATCATAAAGCAGCAGAAGAGAAGGAGAAGTGTATGAAAGAAGGTAGTACCTAAAAACACTTAACTATGAAAGTTACAAAAAACTAAAATAATATAGTTTTTTAAAGAAATAATTGGTTGTGTTTTTTAGGGAGGACACTGCAGCGTGCTATTGCAGCACAGGTGGACATGGACCACAGAGCACTTGAAGGCTGCTTCAAAATCATTTATGAGTGTCTCAAGCAAAAGTGGCCCCACCACACAAGCTATGAGCCCATCATTCTCTTATGCAAGCGCTTGGGCTGTGCTTATTTCAATGGTTTGAATGTAAATTCTTAAGTTATTTAATTACATAATTGTATATTGAATGTTTTTCACATAATTGTTTTAAAATGAAGTAGGCCAACCTAATTACTATTTGTTTTCCCCCCAGGTCAGTGCCAATACCAAATACACCAGCAGCCATATAATTGATGAGATGGTGGAGGTCATTGGCCAGATTTTGGACGACCAGTTGGTGGCAGAGTTGTCAAAATCCCCAGTGTGGGGATTAATGGTTGACGAGACCACTGACATCTCTGTCACAAAGCAACTGGGTCTAGTTGTGAGGTAACATTACTTTGTACAATTAAATAAAATTGTGTATTAAAAATTACTTCAACTAGAGATATATATATATATTTTTTTATGTTTAGCTTTTAAGGACCCAACCATGTGGGAAGCACTGTAGTCCAAACCAGGGTGCTGCATTTGGGTGCAGTGTCTGCTGGGGATGCTGCAACTCTGTATGACACCATCCTGCGAGTCATCAGAGATGACAAAATGCTGCCAACCAACAAGCTAGCCTCCTTTGCAAGTGACGGAGCTGCAGTCATGATAGGTGAGTTTTTTTTTTTTTGCATTTACCTTTTCGTTAACATTTAATAAGATTTAATAAGATTGAGTTTTTTATTATTTTAGGGAGAAAAACTGGAGTTGGGAAGAGACTCCAAGACCCTTTCCCTGGCCTGATAACCGTACACTGTGTGGCACATCGACTCAATCTGGCAGTGTCAGACTGCATTAAGGGGCAGAGGGCAGTTCAATATCTCACCAAATATGCCAGGACTGTTGGAACTATCTTCTGGTTCTACCAGGCTTCCAGTAATAGGACCAGCAGTCTCAAGGACATGGAGAGGCTTTTTGAACTCCCCCAAATCAAACTGCAGGTTAGCAATACTCAGTGCTAGATTATTCAGATCCATTTTTGCTTTTTTTGTCATTTACTAATTATTTTTTTTGTAGGGAGGAAACACTACCAGATGGGAATCTAATAAGGAAGCAACAGATGTGATGCGCCGAATTCTACCTGCTCTCATCGCGGACCTCTCACTCCAAGCCCGGAATGAGCCAACCGCAAAAGGACTGTATTCCTTTGTAAAGGACAAGTTCTTCCCCCCTGCCCTGTGCCTAAAAACCTAGAAACCTTTTTTTTTTTCTCAGGTGGAGCAGGAGGTACGAGATCAATACCATAGTCCTTGGGTTTCCTGTTAATTGAAATGCTGTTACTAGCTGAGCTGTTGTGTTTTATCTCAGGTCACAGTGCTGAAATCATCACTGGCACAGCTGAAAGAGAGCAACAAGGTCAAAGACTGCTGGCAGGCATGGCTCCAGTCTGATGCTGGTCTGAAGCCTCTGCAGGAAGAGGTCCCTGCATATTTCCAAGATGATGTGTGGGAGAGCTTCAAGAACACTGTAGCTGTGTCCCAATTCAGGGTCTGCAGCCTTCGGAGGCTGCATTTGAAGGCCGCTTACGTCACAGAGCTGCGCGAAGGCTGTCCCAATTCGTCTAAATTCGAAGGCTCCTCCAAATGCGGCCGACAAATGTGTCCTCCTTTCCCCCGTATTCGGAGGATGCACCGCTACTATCCTTCGCGGCCTCCCATATCCCAAGATGCTTTGCGCGCCGCTGTTCAACCAACAATGGCGGCGAAAGACGGCAGCAGCTCCGGCACCGGCAGCAGTGCCGAATAAACATTTAAATGTAAGTAACGGGTTTTTGCTTAACGTCGGACGTTCAAGGGGCCTTAAAACACATTTGAGTGTTAAAATGCGTGAAGTTAATAATGCTAATACGTGTAGCCACCGGAATGTAGGGCCAGCTACGTGATGTAGCTTAAGGCTGTTGATACGAGGAGCTCAGTTAACGTTAGCCTTTAAAGGTAACGTAAGCCTAAAACCCTTCACTTTCAAATGTTACAAGCTCCGATGGTAACTTATATCTTATTGTAACCGTGGAGCTGTTAAGTTAATTTGTTCTCGTTGTAAGTTGTGTAGGCTACAGTCCGCTCCTCTCGCAGCTAAATATATAACGTTAATGATGGGTTGTGAGCCCCGCTGTATTTCTAGGCTGTAAAACTGTAAACGTTTGGATTGAATACAGAGCTAACCTTAGGATCATTATTACTGTTAATATCGTTATTATATCGTACAATGATTTTGCATGTACATAACAGGAAATGTGCTTTACATGTCGTTTTGTTGTAGAGAGCAAGGAGCAGACTGAGGATTTGATTAAACTCCGGGTCCGGGATGAGAACGACCACCTGTTGAGGCCAAGAACACAGGGCCACCGACAGCAGCAAGAAAGAGGAAAACAGATGACTTGCTGGATTTGATCAGGGAGGACATGAAGTTACAGAGGGAGAGTGAGGAAACGAGAGAAAAAGAGAGCAGAGAGAGGATGGAGAGACTTTTTAGTTTATTGAAGAGGTTGAGACAGCATTGAATTTTTTGGGGGGTGGTGGATGTTTTTTTTCTGTTCGATTAAGTTCTGTGTTGATTTGTAATTTAAATTGTTAATTAAAAATATTGTATTGTTCCATTTTCTTTTCCAAATATTGTATATAGTTAAATTAAAATATTATAACCTGTAACATTATCTGTTCCATTTCTTATTTACAACTAAAGTCAACTTTTGAACTGCTTTTCAGTGACAAAATAATTTATTTTTTGTGTAATTAACAAATATTTACAAAGTTACAATAACTATTGACAAGTGGGTGTTCTTAACATGTAGAACTATTTACAAAAGATCAGCAGAAATAACTATTTACAGAGAACATATATACAGTATCGACTGAGCAGGAGTCCCTGGTGGTGCTGCTGGACTGGATGCTAAGGACCCTGGAGTCTTCTGGCTCTGAGTGGGACATCATCTGGAAGGGGGGGTGTGGGATGCATGTCTCCACTGTCCACCACATTGTCCATCATCGGGGTTTGCAGGGCTGATGCAATCGACGGATGCCATGTCACTAAAATGTTTAAAAGAGAGGCAAGAATAAAATATTGAATTAAATCGGGGTTATTTACAGGGTTCGTACACATTTTACTATTCAATTTAATCACTTTATAAGCCAAGGATTTAGACTTAAATTCAAGCACTTTTCAGACCTTGTAAAACAGCATTAAAAGTACAGCATTTTCAAAGATTTTACATTTTAAGCACCTGTACGAACCCTGTATTAAGTCTTATGGTTAAATGACATTATCCATGTCAATCTATACTTAATATGGCTTGTCACTTAGCGGTATCATTTATTAACGGGTATATTAATTACCACGTACTACGCTAACTATGTATGAACATTAATATGGGTTAAAATAACGGCTTTAACGTTACCTCCCCACGGCTCTCTCCCAGCCGGAGATAAACAAGCCGCCGGTGTCGCCGCAGCCGCCTCTCCTCTTGCTCAAAAAAATAAAAATTAAATTAAATTAAAAGAAAAAAAAAAATATATATATATATATATATATATATTAAAAACTCTCCATCATGTTCGTCTGTCGTATTTTTGTTTTGACCGGTGTTTTTCCTGGGCTTGGCCGGCAGAAGTGATGACGTCGCGACGCAATCAGGAAATGCTCCGTAGGTTAGACCGTCCCATTTACCGACGGTTGACCCAGCCTTCGGAGGAGTCTCCGAAGGTGTCGCCTCCGTAGACCGCGAAGGCTGGGTCCTCCGAAGGCTGCAGACCCTGAATTGGGACACAGCTTGTATGTATTAGGAATGTATTTGAGTAATGTGGACAGAAGGACTGTTTTTACCTTTTTTTTTTTTTTTGAATCTTCTACAGGTGATGAAGCCATTTCTGACTGCACTGACTGAGAACATCGAAAACAGATTCCCAAACACCGGCAGTTTGTCTGTCTTCAGTGTGTTCTCTCCCAGACAAATTTTGGCAAACTCTAGTACAGAGTATGGGGATGCTGAGATGAGGACACTGGCTGAGCAGTTTCCAAGACTAAGGGAGTCTGACCTGTTGTTTGAGTGGAGCTCCTACAGACAGAGTGGGGAGTCCTGATCTGAAGGTACTATATATTAATTTACATTAACTGTATCACCACCACAACAGTCTTTGTTTCACTCTGCTTTTATTCAGACCAAATCCCTGGAGGAGGTGCTTCTGTGGCTTGTATCTGCAGAATCTACTGAGCTGTATCCCACCCTAAGCCTTGCAGCTGCTATCGCCCTCACAGCCCCTGTCCAGACTGCGGATGTGGAGAGGCTCTTCTCTGCACTCAAAATTGTAATATATGATTGAAAACACACTCTTCATGTCTGTATCAGAATAAATACAAAAATACTTAATGCATGAATTATTTTGTTTAAGGTGAAGACACCTCTGCGCAACAGATTGAAAGAGAGGCACTTGGATGTCTGTTGCAAGGTGGCCATCGATGGACCAGACCAGGAGGCCTTGGACTACAAGGAGTGCATGAGGAGGTTTTATCAAATGAAAAACAGGAGGCTGAAATGTTCTCTGTCTGGTTGCGAGATCTGTGGATAAATCCCCACTTATGTACTTTCAATTTAAAGTTGGCACCTTATTTTTCTATGTTTATTGTTTTAATAAAAGAATGCTTTAAAATTACAATTGTCATTCTTATTAGAACTCTTAACTAAAAAATGTTGCCTGTAAAAAAGTGAGTCAGTTGAATGCACAGAATACATCTGCATCACACAAGCAGGAGTGAATGGCAAAATCGTGTGCTTTCTTGCTGTTTTCCCCCTCGGGTATCACGTGAATTGGGCGTTCCCGGGGGCGTTCCCAGGTTGCCGACTGGATCTATGGTCAGGATGGTACCACCTCTGCCTCAATTAGAGCCAGGAAAAACCCTGTCAGTAATACAGTGAAAATTCTGGGAAAACTTTGCAAGTCGATTTCGATGTGCGCTCCTAAATTTTCTGCTTGCGCCCCTAAAATTTTAAGTTTGGGGCCACTGTGCTCCTAGTGAAAAATGTTAGTCTGGAGCCCTGGAGCCTCTTCCATGAATGACTAACTTCCCATGGTGCAGTTCTCTCTGAAGCAATAAACATGTATCGTTTTAAACACGCAGACGACGGCGGCTCTCGACTCCCTGAGGGTCTGTGCTGTAAATGTATATGAAACAATAAGCTCTGGTACTATAAATACTGTAAATAAACATTTCACAAGTGTGTTGAGAGTTATCATTTGAGTATGTTGTTGATGATGATGATGAAGGGCCTGAGTGCACACCAGTTATTAGTTATTAAACACACACACATTAGGTGTATTACACACATTATTTATATATATATATATATATATATATATATATAGACTCACTGATCCACACCACCAGGATCTACAGTGATGATATAGGGATGTCAATCGGATTGGACAAGTGTGGCCGGATGGTCTCCAAGAGAGGCAAGATGATCAGGACTGAGGGGATTGACCTACCAGAGGGCAACATAGGTGATATCCAAGACAGCTACAAGTACCTTGGCATCCCACAGGCTAATGGAAACCATGAAGAGGCCACAAGGAAATCAACCTCAGCCAAATACCTCCAGAGAGTAAGGCAGGTCCTGAAAAGTCAGCTGAATGGTAAGAACAAGGTCCGAGCCATCAACATGTACGCACTACCAGTCATCAGATACCCCGCTGGTATGATAAGCTGGCCAAAGGAGGAGCTAGAAGCCACAGATATCAGGACTAGAAAGCTCCTCACCATGCACGGAGGGTTCCACCCCAAGTCCAGCACCCTGAGGCTATACACTAAGCGGAAAGAGGGAGGCCGAGGGCTAGTGAGCGTCAAGGCCGCAGTCCAGGATGAAACATCGAAAATTCGAGATTACATCGAAAAAATGGCCCCGAAGGATGAACTGCTAAGTGAATGTCTCAGGCAGCAGAACCCTGATGAGAGTGCGGAGGAGGAGGAGCAGACAACCTGGAAGGACAAGCCCCTACATGGCATGTACCACCGTCAGGTAGAGGAAGTGGCTGATATCAAGAAATCCTACCAGTGGCTGGAAAATGCAGGACTGACAGACAGCACAGAGGCACTAATCATGGCAGCACAAGAACAGGCCATAAGCACAAGAGCCATAGAGGCCAGGATCTACCAGAGCAGATCAGACCCAAGATGCAGACTGTGCAAAGAAGCCCCTGAGACAGTCCAGCACATAGTAGCAGGGTGTAAGATGCTAGCTGGATCAGCGTACATGGAGAGGCACAACCAAGTGGCTGGGATAGTACACAGGAACATCTGCAACCAGTATGGAATAGGAGTACCCAAATCCCAATGGGCCATACCACAGAAGGTGACTGAGAACAACAGGGCCAAACCTAACCCATTCAAAACCTCAGTTGTAACCAACAGCATAAACAAATTTACAACTCACAAAAATATTGTTTAAAGTGCAAATGAAATAATGGGCCCAAAATAATAAACAAACAAAGTCCAATAAAGTCCAAAAATAGTAAAATGTCCAATTTAGTCAGTGTCCACAGTTTTTGTATTAGTCCTTTAATGTATGGTAGTGCAATTGTTCATGTAATTGTTCATCTACCCGGGTAGTGCAGGGCTTGAAGCAGGAAAAAATCCTGTGCCTGAAATTTTTTTATGCATTGGGGAGAAGAAAATTCTGAACATTTGCAATCTAAATGAATTAATCTGGTGCACTTTGAGAGTAAACCCACATTATAGTTTGAAACAACATTCAAAACACACACAGCCAGTATCACTAAGCATAAAGTCCGCTAGCTTAATGCTAACGTATAATACCTCAGAAATTAGCATCACCAAGGGCGTAACTTTGAGTTGAACATTGGGGTGGTTGAGATTTCCACCTGTGAAGCAGGTGTGTGTATATATATATATATATTCTTTGGCCACCAGCCACTGCGGCAGGTTTGGGTTTACCAGCCCAGATATATAGTTTGTGCCTAAAATAAAGTTGACCGACTCAGAAAATGCATAAAAATGGGTCTTGAACGTGTACAAAATACACATTAAAGTGTGTGCAAGTGTTCTTGTTAGGACTCATGGTCCTTAATTGTCTCTAACTTTAAGTATTTTGTCCCGATTACAAATGGGTTTGTAGTGTTTCCCACAGGATCTTTGGAGACTATGGTGGGGGGATTGTCATCCTCTAGGGGGGTCCGGGGGCATGCCCCCCCGGGAGAAAATTTTGAATAATTTCATTTTAATGCATCAATTTGGTGAATTCTGAGAAACAAAATATGACATATCAATTACTGACCAATTTCTTACAAACTGCTGGTACTGATACAAATGTTGACATACTAAATGGGGTTGAGGAGTTTAAGCATTCAAGAAAAGATGAGAACACAAATGACTAAAACACAATTCGTTTATTATTATTATTATTAATAATGATAATAATAATAATAATAATAATAATAATAATAATAATATAAGTGGGTGACTATTCCTCAGCCTTCCTTGGTGTTTTGGTTTTGACTGAAGCCTCGTTCACATACGTCGTCACTCGCCCATCTCTGAGCGACAACTGTCAATGAATGTGAATGTGTTCTAGTGGAATGTGGTCAGGACAGGCGATGTGATGTGGTCGATCGGAGATAAAATAATTTTAACTTTCTGCGATGCGAGTGAAGCGAGTACCAATCACAATGTAGAATAGAGATGATCGACAGTTGACGTCAACAGAGAGTTCCACAGAGAGTTGTCGCTTGAAGTCGCCGCCGGCGGCAGTGAGTTTTTTTTGCCAGCGAGTAGAATTCAGCGAGAAAGCGAGTGACGGGCGAGTAGCGACGTATGTGAACGGGGCTATACGCGCACGCACTGTCGAACTCGCCGGCTGGGGGGGGGGGGGGGGCAACCGTGAGTGGTGGCACTGGAGCCCTAGCAGTAGCTACCTCCTGTTGGGAAGATACTTTTATTCTTTTGCTTTTTTTCGCGTGCTTTCTTCATACCACCGCTGATGCGGGGAGAGACCGGGAGAGACAGTAGAGAAGCGCAGGTCCGGCAAGGTGGGCGAAACCAAATCTCAGAGCGGGAGGGGGCACAGACAAACGTCACTATTTTTTACTGGTAAATTGAGAAAATCTACCACACTGTTGTGATTATAATGCTGAACATTCAATATCAATAATTGTGATATCATATTGGGTGGGTTGTGGTGGCTGGTTTGGATTATTGGGTGGGTTGCAACCCACCCATCCCCCCCATAAATTACGCCTATGCTATCGCTGGTTCGCGGCAATCGACAGATATAGCAGTAAAGCTGCTAAAAGCTGTTTTAATTCTGGCTTTAGCGCTGTTAACACGTCACAGTTTTAATATTTTTCATGCGAGAAAGTCACAGTTTAATCCAGTGCAGAGTCTGTGGGAGCCGCGACCGGTGACCAGGGCAACGGCTGTCACAGCGGCGGCAGCGCCGGTCTACTGATCTGATCGCCCAGGGCCAACCTCTGTCGTCATCCCGGGGGAGAAAAACGAGCCAAGTAACTTATCCGCACGCTTTTAGAGGTTTGCCGCTGGCTGGTTAAATTCTTTTTATTAGATTAATGTTGGTCTCATTGATGAAATCTAACAACTGTGGCAGTCGCATTAGTTTGTCTGAATGAAAAGTGTGCAGGGCTGCCTTTGGGCTGATGTTATCAATCGCTCTGGCTACGTTGTCCCGGTCCGAGGTGCCTGGAAACTTAAGGCCCGCCCTACTCTGCTCTGATTGGCTAGAACTCCTTGGTTACCTTGAGTACCATTGGTAGTTGGAACTATCACTTTAAACGACTGGTTACAGTTAAAAAAAAAAAAAACACACACGGATTTCCGGCACCGTGCCGGAGGTCTTCAAGCCCTGGTAGTGTGATTTTTTTTAGTCTTAACTGTATGGTGTGATAGATGCTTTCTCCAGATGCACGATGAGCTGTTCCGACGTCACACCCTCCACGCATGTAAGCCGGTGTCCTGCTCCACGTTCCTCGGGTTTGGGCTCTGGCTCGCCATCAGAATCGTTTCATACACCAAAATAAAACCAACCTGCATAGAGCAGCAGTTTTATATCTATTGTTAATCTCTTTCGCTCTTTTTATACATTTATCTAAATTAACTGCACAGTATTTATTCTCTTTTTAAATCTCAAATCAATGAACTTGACTATTCACATTGACAATGTTTCATATACAGCTATAAAATTAATTTGACAGCCAACACACATAAAAGTATGTAATATGAAATGTTTTTAACTGTTTTTTTAGCTTTAACCACCGCATAGTGCACATAAAATATGAATTAAACCACATATCAATCATGTTTAAGAATGATTAATCGAATTACTGTCCCTCACTAACTCAAATGCACACAGCTGCACGTGTTTCAGCTCGCAAAACCAGCTTGGTTAGCTGTTTAGCATTAACTAGCATTTTAGCCATAGCACGAGGCAAATAGCAATATAGCTCGATTAGCACTGATAACTTCCACACAGAAATACAACATTAACCACATTCTCAACTCAAATACACACTCTTACATACCTCCGGTTGGTTTTAAACATTTTCTCAGAAACACATCGACACATACTAAGGATGTATTCATGAAATGAGTCAGCATTAGCCGTGGTCGGCATCCGCTAGCATGCTATGCTGAGCGCTAATTGTTGCTACTCACCGGAGTTTTTCCTCGACAAAACACAACAACACGGTAATGTCCGGTACTCCAAAAAAAACCTCCTCACGGATCAATAACGCAAGACAAAATAAAGTTTTAACCACTTTTAGTCTAGCTATTAACATTAGCAAGCTCTCTTCTCGGCTAGTGTCTGTCCTCATCGGCATCAGTGAAGGAAAGAAACAAGCAGGGGATACAAGGAACTACGAGCGTGAGCGGCGCTAGCGCGTGTGGAATACGCACCCTGCTGGTGAAATAAGGGAACTGCATCTACAAAACTCAATCAGACTGTATAGCTCAACATAGTTGAACTAGAAATATTGGGGATTACAGTGTGTGTGTGTAACTAAAGGGTGTTACATATATATATATAAATATATATATTGATCATTAATATGGTAATTTTACAACATGTTCTCCCTTTAATGCATCAAATAACAGCTTGGCCAGAATATCTTTTCAAAATAAACTTCCATCTTCACACAAACTTAGGTTCAGACAACAACAGAGCATGGTGGACGTTAACCTGACTAACTAACTACACTTCCCATGATGCCGTGTGTGGGAGCATCACAGACAAACTAAATGAGCGGCCATGTCGGGACCAAGCTGCAGAACAGGCTGGATTTCATATGGAGGACCGAGTCTGTCATAGACGAGCTACGGCTTTAGAGCCTCAAGTCCATATTTGGGCTGCTGAGGAGCGACGGGTGGATCTGACGAACAAATCAGCAGAGTAGCACCCTTACTGGATCTGGGGCCTGTTTCAGGAAGCAGGTTTAGTGAAAACCTTGAGTTAGTTAAAGTGATGGTTCGGAGTAAAATGCACCCTAGGTCATTTCCACCATGACATCCAGCCAAACAGCCCCTCAGAAGCATTTTTAGCGATGGTCAGCATTGGTCAAGATAGGGCTATCAGCCGAATGGCTTAGTACTGGCGCTATGGTACATCTTGTATATCTCGTAAATTACCCCACTAATAATGCATGGAATGTTACCAAACTTCTGCAGTAGTACACATAGGGTCTGTACTCACAAAACAAGGCATTTGAAAGTTTGTAAGTTACATCGAGAGTTTATTTAAAAGAACACTTGCCCGATAGCTTCTATCCTCTGCTGCTAATGCTACCGCAGCGTAGACGCCACTTCCATGTTTACCCAGCTATTTCCGTGACTCGAGTTTCACGCAAGAGTATGAAAAAGTTTTGCTGAATCTTTTTAGAAATGCTTGTATTATCAGGTAAACAAGTGTTGACAAGTGTGCAACCAGAAGGGAACAATGTCCTACTCTTGCCCTGATGATACAGACAATAGTCCCAACCCCCCTGCTGATGCACGAGATGGAAGAGCTGTTAGAGACATGATACACTTCAATCATTTCTAACCGACCCATCACCAGTGTCGATCGAAGAAAGACAATATGCCTGTTATTTTATGAGGTCTTCTTTATTTCCTGGAAGTACAAATGTTGGACAGTTAATCTTTTGTTGTTGAAACAATTAAAAATCATCCACCTGTGGGCACATCACCCACCTTTAACTGATGATCCAGTAGTTGTATTTCCATTTGTTCCTTTTGAATCTGCAGCCTGATGTGATCCATTTCCAGATGTGATTTATCGATTTGTGTTTTCAAATACACTTTGTACAATTGTCTCACAGGCAGCTATAGGGAACACAAATAACGTTGAATTTCACAGTGCCATGTCTACCAAGTGTCCTATTTAGTTGTGGCTCAACGCTGAACAACATCTTACTGAGGTAAGCTGTGCTGTGGAGGTTAAAGGACCCTCTTCCTCATTGTAATTTCCAGCATTGCTCTGTTAGAGAGAAAGAAGCTGGAAGTTGCATTGTGGAACACCATCATTAACTGAAAGTTATTTTAAAAAGGTGTAAACCTCAACAGGCCTTTCTGCATCTTCCCTGCAATAAAACAGAATTTTTGTGTTATATTCTACCCATCATGAAAATGTGGAATATTAAGAGTACTTATAACAGCATGGAGGTCTGTTATAGCAGACGGCTCCACAAGACAGATTACACCATCAGTAACTGCTAGAAGAAGATTAGTCAGTTGATGATTACCCAGAAAAGTGCCCACCTAATGTACATTTCCTTTTTTAAACAATAGTGTGCAGGTCGCAGCTCAGACTCTGAGTCACCTTGAAATAGATTGATATCTGAGAACAGCAGCCAATTACAGAGAAGTGTAGCCTACTGCTACAAGAAAAATCAGTGTGCCAAGTTGTGTCTATGATGAATGGATTACTGAGCCAACACTAGAAAAAGGGTGTACATATATGTACATTCATCCTGAACGCCATATATGCCAGTCATTTGAATAATTTACCTCTTATGCAGGCCCTTGTGTCCTGGGGCGTGGCTGGCTCTGATGAGATCCCCCCAGAGAGGCCCTCAGCAATATGTTGCCCACTGTTCTGACTGAGGGCCATCTCTTCAGCCTCTGTGAGCGGTGGTGGTGGACCGACAACCGGTTTGCTGGCCTCCGCCTTTTTTCTGTTGGCTATACAGGAGGTCAAATTTTAACATATCCACAAAACAGACACATGCATGTCCAACAGGCATTTAGGTGTGATCTCATATAGACAATATTTAATACTGGCAGTGATGGGATGGCTGAAGATTTGACTTTGTTTCCCTAATTACTTAAATATCACTTTCACATGTTGAATGGAGCCACTGAATGCTGTTTAATGAGGGCAGGCTAAACAACACCACAATTGCTTGTAATTAAATGTGACCTTACCTGTTTGGACTATATCTTTATATTCCATCTTTAGTTGCTGCCAGGTCTGTTTTGAGCCGGTTAGGTTGTACCTGTGTGCTCAAACACACATAGAATATAAATGTTGAATGAGTGGAACACTCAAGACGAAACATTTCTTTTTTTTCTACAATTAATACTCAGAGTTGATTGAACTAAATCGTAACACCTGTTCTGAAACCAAAAACTCTGAGTTTGACAGTTCAGAGTTGGTCAAGCTAGAGTTCAGGTTTTGACTCAGAGTTTGTTAAACTTGCTTTCTGAAACGGGCCCCTGCATCCATCTGGATTCTGGTGTGAAGCTGTTAACAAAGTCATCGTCATAATTGCAGGTCAACTCTACAGCTAAGCGTTAAAGTCATCTTAGTAGCTCACTGCATTGGTACTTTATGGCATTTCCTGCTGCCAGATATACACATATAGATGAAGAAAAACAGAAATAAATAAAAAGATAAATAAGTAAGGAGTTAGTAAACATAAAAAACTTTATATATTGGGAAATAATTAAATATGAAAATTAACTTGGTTCATTAACGTTTTGATTTGATTGTTTAACTCTGCAACAATTCAGTCTGGAAGAAACCGTTCTCTTCTTGAACCTGCAGTTTAGTTGTATAAGAGACAGGGTTGCCATCCAGTTCACTTAAATATTTTCCCTGTTTTATCATTAAACCAAGCCTTTTCCACCAGATGTCACTATTTATCTGTATACCTTGAAGCCACAAACATTTGGCTTCTGTGCTTCCTGAAGCTTTGCAGAGACAGCAACACCCAACATCCCAACACACCTCTCTTCATCCTCCTGTAGGTGAAGTCTGAACAGCTGAGTCTTGAGCCTTTTTCAGAAGATGGCAGTGACTCTGCTGTCCTGACATTGGTCAGGAGTTCGTTCCACCACTGAGGACCAGAACAGAGAAGAGTCTGGACTTTGCTGACCGACATTTGTTTGATTTCAGCGATGGTGGTACCAGCCGGCCAGCTGAAGTAGAGGAGCGAAGTGCTCGCTTCGGGGCGTTTGACCAGTGTTTGAAGGTAGATGGCTGCCGTTCCATTGATGGCCCTGAAGGCCAGTGCCATCGTCTTGAATTAGATGCAGGCTGCTACAGGGAGCCAGTGGAGGTCACGGAGGAGGGGGGTCACATGGGAGAGTTTGGGTAGACTGAAGATAAGGCGTGCTGCAGCTTTGGATACGCTGCAATGGTTTAGTCACTGCACAGGAACCTTGGATCTTTCATCGAGTTGTCGTGGTCTGCGTGTTGAAAAACGATCCTTGGATCTTTCATCGAGTTGAGACCAAAAGGGATTAAAAAAAAGAAGATGTTCGGGGAATATATTAGGATTTAACTCAGGAACAAAGCCTTGCTGGTGAGACCAATTTGATTTGATTTGATTTGATTTATTTATTTAGCACAAATTTAAAACAGTGCAAGGAGGGAACGAAGCCTAGAAGGCTTGTACAAAGTTCCACTCCCTTCATCATAGAATTACATTAATTCAAGATAAACAATGAGAAATACAGAAAAATAAAATTAGAAATGAAACAATAAAATGTACAGTGCAACAATAGAAAAACTATGAAACACAAACAAACAAAAGAAAAAGAAAAAGGATGCATAATTAACATTAACAGAAAAATAACACTGAAGATTATGACATGAGGTGTTTTTTCAGTAACTTTCTAAAGGATGTATAAGATGTTGTTGACCTCAGAATCACCTCCAAACCATTCCAAAGTTTTGGACCTCTAAAAGTAATATTAGATTGATGCCCAGATGTTCGGCAAAAGGGTAAATGAAGATTGCCACTATGCCTAGTTGAATATGAATGGAGGTCAGATGAAAAAGTAAAAAAATGTTGAAAAGTGTCAGGAAGATTTCGTTTAGCGTTGATAAACTTATGCACAAACAAGCATGAATGGAAGACATTAAGTTTATGAATGGGCAATATTGAATATTTCATAAATAGGGGTGCAGATGGTTCTAGTCTACTGGAGCGAGAGATCGTTCTTAGAAATCTTTTCTGAATTAACAGTAGTTTGTTCAGGTAGGTTGGATAAGTTGCAGACCAGACAATATTACAATAATTCAAATATGGAAATAAAAAACTATAATATAAAGTCACATGAGCAGACGAATTGATCAGAGGAGAAACCTTTTTCAGTATACCAAGCATTTTCATTGATCTTTTGCAAACTTGATTGATATGATTATTCCAGTTTAGACCTTCATCCAAAGTAACACCTAGAAAAGTGGTGTAAGGTACTTGGAGGATTTCAACTCCATTGATTAGTATTTTGGCTTATCCTTTTGCGTGAGATTTGTTTTTGTTGCAGAAGATCATGAAGTTACATTTATTTACGTTGAGAGTTAGCTTATTGATCTGGCACCAGTTTGAAACAGTTGCTAATTCATCATTTACACATGCAATGAGAGACTTGAAGTCATCATGAGTAGCTATCAGACTAGTGTCGTCGGCAAATAATAAGGGGAGGAAGTTATTACATGATCTAGGCAAGTCATTAATATAAATCAAAAATAATAAAGGGCCCAGGATCGACCCCTGTGGGACTCCAAAAAGAATACTTGATTTGGTAGATGAAACACCATTAAAATAAACAAACTGCTCTCTATTGTAGAGGTAATTGATCAGCCAATTTAGAGCAACATTCTGGATTCCATATCTATTGAGCTTTGAGATGAGAATTTTATGATTGACGGTATCAAATGCTTTACTGAAATCAAGAAAAATATATATATATATTGTTGACTAATTGTAGCAATGCATGCTCAGTGGAATATTTCCTGCGAAATCCCTATTGATGGTCATACAGTATATTGTTAGCAACTAAGTGCTTGGAGATTCTTACATATACCAATTTTTCCACAATCTTAGAGAAACATGGTAATATGGATATTGGGCGATAGTTGCCAAAGTCCTTTGTATTACCAGATTTAAATATTGGTATGACTTTCGCAATTTTGAGTTCTTGGGGGACGATACCAGACTGAAGAGATAAAGCAAAAAGATGGGTTAGAGGATGGATAATGTAGTCTATTGTTTCTTTCACAAGACTGCTTTTAATACCATCATGTCCTTGGGCAGAGTTCTTTAGGTTCTTAATAATTTCATACACTTCTTCAGCACTGGGGGGATCAAAGCTAGAGAGTGGTGAGAATGTACCTTTAATGAAACTACATGGGTTCACATCAGAGTCCTTTATGTTAGATGCCAAGGAAGAGCTCACATTAACAAAAAACTCATTGAAACCCTCAGCTATATCTCTCGGGTCACTAAGAGGTCTGTCCTTTCCTAACATCTCAGCAGGTACAGTAGCTGGAGTTTTTTTGCGATTAAGTAATTGGTTGATGAGGTTCCAGGTTGACTTAATGTCATTTGAAGCCTGAGTAAATTTATCAGCATAAAATGTTTTTTTTACCTTCCTTATTGATAGAGTAAATTTGTTTTTATATTTCTTGTATATTTTCAGATTCTCAGGAGTAGGGTTACTAATGGCTTTCCTATATAGTTTATTTTTCTTGCGAGAGCACTTTTTTAGCTCATCCGTTATCCAGGGTTTCCCTTTGTATGAGTTATTCTTATCTTTTGAGGTGACCAATGGAAAGCAGGACTCCAGGGTTGAATTAAAAACAGTATAAAATAACCTAGAGGCTTCATTAACATCTTGTGACTTCAGAACCTCATCCCAAGACACAGCACTGATCAAGGACTTAAAGGACTCCATGTACTGTTTGGTAAATTTACGATATTTAGTTTGGATATAATCGGAGTTGTAGCGTCTACACTTTCCTTTAGTATGTATTATCTGAAATACGGGGAGATGATCTGAAATATCTGACATTAATAAACCTGAGGTAATTTGGAAATCCAAAGAGTTGAATAAGATGTTGTCAATGAGTGAAGCTGAAGATCTAGTGATCCGAGAGGGCCTAAGAATTAGTGGGAAAAAATAAGTGGAATATAATGTGTTCAGAAAATCAACTGTAGATGGTAATTCACTCTTAAGCAAATCAATGTTAAAATCACCCAGTAGTACACACATTTTATGTTCCTTAGTTATAATTTCCAAAGTGGAGTAAAGAGCTTCATTGAATATGCTGAGGTCAGTATCCGGTGGTCTGTAGATACAACCAATTATAATAGTTTTCCCATTAAAGGGACGGCAAGACGAGATTTCAATAAACACAGATTCCACTGAGGCACTTTCTAGGAGGACACTCAGTTCAATTCTGGGGGCGAAGTTAACATTTTTGGACACATATAAAGAAACACCTCCTCCCACTTTGGTCTTTCTGCAAGAATGAATAGCATTATACTGGGATATGGGATAGAGATCTGTAATATCATCTTTCAGCCAGGTTTCAGAGAATGCCATAACTGAAAAGGAATGTATCAAAGTTGACGGATATAATTTTAGATGATCATAATTTTTTGGCAAGCTGCGAACGTTTAAGTGCAAGGAGGAAAAAGTTTGTGGTACAGAAAAATCATCATGTAAAAGAGTATGAAACAAATCATTAAACTGATCTTCAGAGAAATATTCACAAGAGTGTGAAATATTGTTTGAATTTAAAAGATTTACATCAGGGTTAAAAAATTCATCATAGATACCACTTTTATCAGTATTTAGCTCAAATGGATTGAAAGTTAAGAAATCAATTTCAGGGGGGATAGAATCCCCAACATTTATGGGTGATAGGTAACTGGACGACATGATGTAAATTTGTCACATGGTCATAATTATAAAAAAACCACAACAATCACAAAGAAAAAAAGAAAACATCCAGTTTAGATTTCAGAGTCATTGATACACATCTAGCTCATTCAGCTCTCTGATGATTTTAATCTTCGCCTCCTCTGGTGAGCCATTGAGTTTTATAAATGTCTTGCAGTTAGAGGTCCAAGTTGACTGGATTTTTCCCTGTTTGCGAAGGAACCGTGCTTTCTTTGCAATATCTGCATTTTTTTTTGTCAGATGCTCATTCACATACACATTTGTTCCTCTTAATAGTTTCCATTGTTTTAGGAGCCCAACCTTATGTTTCCTGTTGGTGAATCTGAGGATGATGGCCGGTGGTTGAGTGGTGTTTCTTTGTGGGAGAGGGTGGCATGCTTCTATGAAATTGCAGTCTACAGCAATCTTTCTGGTCTTCAAAAAGGAGACTACCTGCTCTTCCACTGTTGCCCGGTCCTCCTCTGTCATGTTTTCCTCAGATACCTTTCCCACAGACTTGGCATATGATTTAGGTTTCGTCTTTAAACCTGTAATCACAACATCATTGACTCTGGAGTACTGTTCCAGCTCTGCCACCCTGTATTCAAGGTCACTGATCCTTTTGTCCTTTTCTGCATTATGCTGTTTTAGGGCTTTAATATCCCCCATCAGCTCCATGATCTTTTCCTGCTGTTCGGTGATTTTATCAACATTGACATGTAGCATTTCCAGTGATCTCCTAATGTCCTCAATTTCCTTTTTCATAGCCATGTTGGTCAACTTTAGCTGATATGAACCTCTTGCCACAGATCTAGGCTAAAGACGAGCCACACTGGGCAAGGACAATAGATTGAAGACAGCAGTGGTTTTATACTGCAACAAGTAAAGTCAGTGATGATAATGAGACAGGGATTATGAGATCACTTGCCTGGCCTGGTGGTAGCCAGCAGCTGCTGGAGCTATGGTGGAAGCTGCTCCTGGAGGCTCGAGGCCTGAATGCTGCTGGCTGCTGGTGGAGGCTTGAGGCTTGGCTGCTCCTGAAGAGTCAGACCCTGGCTGCTGTTAGCTGCTGCTGGCAGATGCTGCTAGGCTGGTAGCCCGATGGATGGTATGATGCAGGGCGTGGTCTACTGCAGGGCCTAGTTTGGTGGATGGCCTGGTGCAGGGCCTGGTCTGCGTCCGGGCTGTTGCAGGGCCTAGTTTCAATCCAACAAATATCACCTTTGGACTTCATAATCCATAGCCGTGGTTTCTTTGTTTCCTTCTTTTGACAAATGTACTTATTGTAAGTCGCTTTGGACAAAAGTGTCTGCTAAATGACCTAAATGTAAATGTAAATAGCCGTAAATCATCACGCACAGCTTCACATCAACTGTCAGTAAATAAAGAAGAGATTTGGCAGTAGTAAAAGTAAAACAAACTGCAAAAAAAATGAAAAAAGAGATTGATTGTCTCTTGGTGTGCTGAAACACAGCCTCCAACACAGCTACTTCCTTCCTGAAGTAGCTTCCAATTTCTATATGCATTGCTAAGAACTTGTTATTGAGCTGCACTTTAAAAGAACTGCTAAGGTTTCTACTTTCACTGTGGGATTGTAATAATGCAGAATACTTGTTAAACTCTGAATGAATGTGACTCCTACCATAAAGCATATACTGTACTTGTGTAGTAAAGGACAGTGGGAGGGTGGACACATTTACTTGAAGCCATTTATTTTGTGGGCATGAAATTTCTTTCATACAAGACGGCATTGCTTCCCGCTTTGACCTCCACAAGGCGAGTGGCGACCTTCGTGCTCTACCTGTGTTTTTCAATGGCCGATGCCGATGCCGATATTGAAAGAGCAGGGCAGCCGATGGCCAATCTATAATGCCGATATCATGTTTTTGTTGTTGTCTGTTTTATGTTGCATCTCATCTGTGCAGGTGATAAAGAACCTTGAAATAATAATTAATTAATTCAAAATTCATTAATAATTAACATAGCTGTTAATTTTCTTTTATTATACTATTCGAATTCAATTCCATATTTTTTCAATATTCACATTTTATTTATTATTTTATTTATCTTTTGGAATCTTAAAATGCTCCTAATAAGCGTACGGCATACCAAAATGTAAAATAAATCCATCAGGTCTTGAAACTCATCAATATTTAATTCTCATATAGTGCTGATAAAAGTTCGACCAATCAGTTTATTCGGACCGAATAAACTGATTGGTCGAACTTCCTGCCCGTCATCCGTCGCAGCGTCGCCTACCGCGGTCACGGCTTTCGGGTCGCGCGCCTCTCCAGCAGAGCGGTCTGAGAGCACGGAACGGCAAAGAACTGACAATGACGACCAAGGTGAGCCGCCACTTCCACCCAGGCTGCTCCGACAGAGAAAACTATCATCAAAAAGAAGACTATTTCACAAAAAGCTGCACTAAAGAAAACACTCGATGAGTCGAGAGGCAGGACGCGAGTCAACATCGGTTCTGCTTTCCAGCGATGGCGGAGGCTAATGCGGCTTCATCCGGATCTCAAAAGAGATGAGATGGTCGCGTAGTTTCTGCTGGAAGAGGTACTTTTAGTTTGCTTAGTAAACGCGCAACATTACATGTGATAACGCAGCATCCAGATGCTATCAGTTATCAGTTACTATAGTTCTGTAATACTGTAATTTGTGCAAGGAAGATTAGCGCTAGCTTAACGCTAGCTTTAGCATCAGCGCTAACTTCACTGGTTGTGTAAAGAAACCTGGGGTGCAGTCGAATAGTCAAAAAATAAAGTCCTAACTCCTGTTCCTTGACCTCTGGGGAAAACGTCACGGGGTTAAGGAAAGGCGATAGGAGAACTCAAAAGGATTTAGGAAAAGACGGCCGCGGTGATCAGAGAATCCGACCGGACTTTCACTAAGCTACGTCATTATAACGCGGCCGCTGATGATTGACAGCTGTAGTCGGCACCGGCGACTGACGTGCGTCTGCGCTGGATAAAACTACAATAATGGACTACAAAAAGCGCATCGTCCACTTCTCCACATGTTGGTTTAATAAAAGCTCGTTCACTGACCGGCTTCAGGTCCAGCAGCTCCTCCTACCTAAATGTTGCTCTCGCAGAGAATTGTGGGTCGGCGTAATCTCCTTTCCTTTCGTATAGGAAGGTCTGTTGCATCCTATGCTAAAGGAGCTCTGCAAGGAAGAATTGGAGCTCCTTTCCTTTGCATTTAGAGAATTTAAACGGCTCTTATCATGGCGGCCACTTGTTTACTTCCGGGTCACTTCTTCAGTTAGGAACCTCCCTAAGCAAAATAGACCATTCGACTGCATCCTGGCTGTGTCAAGTCAATTTCTTTACACTACCAGCGATGTAGCTTCAGTGTTAGCATAAGCGCTAACGTAGTAGTTGTGTAAACAAACTGACTTGTTACAGCCTGGTTTGTTTACACTACCAATGACGTGTTAATTGTGAAGTTGTCATTAACCCCGTTCTAGTATTAAAACTCCGGGCTTGCGTTTGACTTTGTTGGTCGTTCAGTAACCAGAGCAAGTTCAGAACATTGCTTCTCCGGCTAATAGATAATGCTGGCTAGATGACATCTGTAAATAAGAGCGATCTGTCTTTGCTTGTGACTTTTTCCATTCTTGGGCAGAAGTACTGTTTACCAGTACTGAACTTTACATTGTAAGAACCCATCCGTGTGTGTGTGTGTGTGTGTGTGTGTGTCTGTGTGTGTGTGTGTGTGTGTGTGTGTGTGTGTGTGTGTGTGTGTGTGTGTGTGTGTGTGTGTGTGTGTGTGTGTGTGTGTGTGTGTGTTTTACAGTTATGAAAAAACAACTGCAACTCCAGTAAGGCTTGGATTTACTAGGCCTCCTCCAACCACCCTTGCAGACTCTATCTCACAACGGTCAGCACATATTTATATATACAATCTGCAATCTGAGTTTATAATTCACGTCCTGAGTCACATTTCTCTTTTCTTTTACTCGTTGTCAAGGTAAAGCAGTATCGTATCGGACACCGTATCTGCCAAAACCCCAGCGCAGGCATCGAGCAGGGCAGCGTTGGGCGTACAGCCAGCTCAGTGGCCGACCCAGGCACCAAGCAGGTCTGGTGCTCTGTGGAGGTGTAGAGCACTTATAACAAGAACCATAGTGGACCATGAAGAGTTGATGCCATAACCTGCCCTGCGATGTCCTGTCTCTGATGTCATGTGATGTCCTATGCTGAGCTGTTATGTCCCGTACAAACAGGACAAATGAGGTAAGTAAGAATGTTCCTCCTAGTGGATTCTAGTCGGGGCTCATTCAACAGGTAATAGTGTCCTCTGGACCTGATGGTCCACCAGCAACACAACCTCCCTGTGGTGGACTTGAAGGATCAAAAGGTGAGTTGGAAAGCTACACAATGTATGATTTGTATTCTTTATGCACCTGGCCTTGAAACTAATTACATTAATGTTGTATGCAGCATCCATTTGATTGTTTCAGCACTGCCTTGGACCCGAATTGGCAAGAAGACCCAGAGGAACCCCAGGACCATCAGGACCCCCAGGACCCTCAGGACCCCCAGGACCAGACCAGAGAGACGAGGGAAGCAATGACTTGATGCTGACATGGAAGAACCAGGTAAAGAATAACTGTATTATGCTGCTATTATGATTATTATTATTATTATTATTATGCTTGATCTAATATCTTTACCTTTTTTTCTTCATGAAGTCAATTTAATAAATCAATGAAATGTGTTTTTTCATTCATAAAGAAGCCAAAGGATGAGAAAGATGAGGGAAGCCACGTGTCCACAGAGAACCTGGACGAGCACAGCGAGGCATCAAAGTATGTGAACTTGATTATGTTGCAGTGACTTTATGTAAGCACACCTCTTTAAAATGTCTCTCTCGATACTGTAAGTTTCCTCCAGAATATTCTAGCGTTGCTCCCCACTGCTGCTCTAAGTCTGGTGTTTTCTGTTCTTCTTGTCCTTTCTCTTCAGGTCCATCAGGTCCAGTTCTATGAAGTCTGTCTGTCTCCTCACCAGCAGCAAAGCAGCAGAGCGTCTAAGCTCCAGAGAAGATGCTCTCCTCCAGAGACGTGTCCAGACTTCTGCTTATGAGAGCTGCTGCCGTCTGCACCCCGCTGGTAAACAGGTACGTGACAAACTGTCTGCTGGGCGTGTCTTAGTTCATGGAAACATTTCCTCTAACCTTTGCCTCGCTTGTTAACGTAGTTTAAGAACACTCATGCTACGTCACGTCACATTGTAGCACATGTTCACCTTTGTCATGTTTGTTTTCTTGTTCCAGCTGACCAGTTGGCAGAGAGCATTCTGGGAAGTGCCAGCTGGAAAAGACATCTCCAGCGTCTACAGAACATCATCAGACCACCAAAACAGTTCCTCCAATAAAAAGTCAATAGTCTGTCTACGTTGACGATTGGTCTCTGTCTTTAATGTTGGATGTAAGAAATGATAGAAGCTGAAAACATGGAGTGGACTCAAACGTGTAAAATCATTGTTCTCAGTCACTTTGCTGCAGTTTTCAAATTCAAATAGTTTCACATCACAGCATCATGGAATCAGTCTTGGACCTCTGGAGTAACTTCTATATATAAACAACCTTATAACTTATTCTAAACATACATCCTACAGATGTCATAAAGCCCTCAGATAACTTCAGATAGCAGGAAAACAGCACCACCTTGTGGTCGGCGTGTGTTGTTATAGGTCCAACCAGAAGCCTCCGTAAACACTGTTGTTACGGTGTGTTACCTTTCCAGCTTATCGGCCCTGAACCCTAGTTGGGAGCACGCTGTGGATGCTAACGTGACCTTTGCTCGTTCAGCTGGTGACCCGCATTTCTAGTGTCCGGGTGACACGACCAGAAGAATGACAGGAGAGATCCTTCACCGTCCAACCAGAGGCTTTCATTGAGTCGTCTACAAGAGGACAGGAACACTGCAGTCTTGTGAGGCTGTAATCTTGAGCTCATCTAATACACTTCTGCTGGCTAACAACACTCATCTGTACATCAACTTCACCGGCTGCAGCGAGGGAGCAGCGGCTTCTCACATCCACACACATCCACGGGGACTACACTTCCCATCACACCTCACCTCACATACGCAGGTTACCCATAAGACCGGCAACACTACCCCCACCCTGGATGATAATTAAACCCCTAATATCACTCCAGCATTATATTATATAAATATTCCCCATGAAACCACATTTCCCACAGTCCATGAAGGGGTCCTCTCCCAGTGAGAGAACTTGAAGGCGAGGATGGGTAAAGGAATATCCAACAGAAGTCCATTGAACACGTAGCTGCAGCTGAGTGTCCATAACATACTAATGCAGACTGAAAGTTCCATACTGCTGATGCAGCGTTTAGCTGTGGCGTCGTGTGACATCACCCTGTGGTTTTCTCTTGTTGTGATTTGCTTTTTAATCGATAGAGGATCAGTCCATCACCCCCCTGTATGTGGAGCGTAAAGCCAATGAGTGAATCTGCATTAGTGGAGGATGATTTGATGTCCTGTCACAGTGTCGGAAAAATACATGACGACAATACAAGAACATGAAAATACATTATGAGAATATGAGAAAAAAAACATGAAATGTGTCTGTTTCGGAATGCCCAAGCACACGCACGCACACACGCAAGAACGCACGCGCTGATTGTCGTGGAGACAGAACGCAACAGAACGTCAGAGCAGGTATAAAAGGGCTGTCGGCCATTTTGTGTTCTCTTTTAGCACTTGGACTTGACACACTTGGCAAAACTGTAGAGTTGACCCAAACTGTAGAGAGATTCAAACTGCACGAAGACCCCAAAACAGTACAGAGTTTTACACCGGACCTGAACGCATCTTTATTTGGAAAGCACTAGAGGATCGTCGACAGCGACTGCGGGGAAGAAGAGGCCGACGAAGGCCCTCCGGGCTGCGGATCCAGAGGCAGCCCCAGGGCCCGGATCTGAACCACGGCAAGGAGGTAAGACATCTTTGTTGGTTTGGTTTTTGCGTTTTACTTGTTGATTCATCCCTTAAAGACGCTAAAAGCGCCCAAAGTCAGAAATCAGTGTCACTTTTGGAGTTTGACGGTGAACAGTCCACATCAGTCCACGAGGACCGGTGGGAAAACCCACATTTTGTGAAAGCAGACACTCGCGAGGATGTCTTAGTGTAAATTAAATATTTGTGGGACAGAATGTGTTAAATATGGTGGGAGAGCCGTGTAGAGTTGTCATATGAAGTGTGTTGGACGGAAAGTTGTGTTGTTTTGGTTTGAAGGCGTCAAATCTTCCACATCTTCCATGGAGATTTGTGAACAAAGATGGCGCCGGGGCCATATTTCATAAAATGCCAAACATGGGTTTTAGTTGTGAGCCATGGAAACGACGCAACTGTGACGTCAGCCGGACAGTTCGGTTCAAATACATTTTCAAATACAAATGATGCCTCTGTCCCACATTAATACCATAGACTACCCCAAAATCACTACACACACCAAGGGTCTCCTCATGGTCATACTGCAACAGCTGTTTTGAAAATATGTGCCTTTTTATAATTCTGGTGATTTTTTAATGGTATTAATCATTAATATTATCCTATATTAATCAATAACTCCACTGTTATTAAACCATTTGTGTAGTGATTTTGAAGTCTCTGTACTGTGTACCAGTGGAGTTCTTTTTTTAAAATAATTATTCCTATATTTATCTAGTTAAGTTGCTGTTGCACTACTGTTTCATACTGTTCTATTTAAAAATACATTTAAAAATAAATAGCTTCCATTTGCTGTATTCATTCATGTTTTACAAAGGGTTTAACCTGAGCCAGGCCTCACCACAATGATAATCATATCACAGTCATGCAGGCGTAGTATGATCTTTTTTTTTTTAAACACTGGTATCGGTACTCGGCATCGGCCGATACCCACAGCACGCTTATCGGAATCGGGAGGGAAAACTGAACTGGCCGGACGTCCACCGAGATGCGCGTCGCTGCTTGTTGCGCTCTTTTGTCTTCGAGGGACCAGAGAGATCCGTTAACTGAGCGGATGTGACTGCGTGTGCTGCCTCCGCGATGACACCGTATCCTGCAGCGCGTGCCCGCGATGCCGATGATGATGATGAGTTGTGGGGTCAGAAGGTCGCTGTGGCCATTTTGGATGAAAGGCGCCAAGTTTCACTGCGCGTGATGACGCACAGCTGACATCGACCACGACAAACTGAGAAGTATTTCAGCTGACAGACTTTTGACCAACCTGAAGTGTATAAACACCCAAATAACTGTCGACAGTGTCCAGCTGCTCTGATCATTAATCATTTCATTCAAATTTTCATTCAAACCCTCATTTTTTTTATTTTTAATCATCAACAATATGAGTCCTAACTCAAACGTCAAACATAATTAGACATTATTTTTATATGATAGTGTCACAAAGATGTACAAGCGCTGCAACCTGTTGCTTGTTATAAATCACTGAGCCGAATAATCCAAAGAAAGTGTCGGTGGAATCAGCTCATCCAGCAGATTCACATTGTTTTTCATCGATTTGAATGCAAACTATTTCTAGAAATGCGTTTGCGGCTGCTCTGACTGTGACTTTTATGAGTTAAGTGGTGACAATTTATATTTCAGGATGTGAGTATTTCCTTCCAGAAAGTCCTTTTATGATGATGATTATGATTTTCATTTTTAAATTCAATAAAAGCTTAAACGTTGGGTTTGTTATTGTCCTTAGACTGTGCGCTTCACCTTGACTTCCGTCCTCCTGCCAGACGCCAGGCTGATCCTGAGGAGGGTCCCGGCTCCCGCCTCCTCCAGCAGCTCCATGGGGAGCCCATCACCCAGGTTTTCCCCTCCCAAACCTTTTTCCACAGCTTCCCCTCCTACCCTCTTCTCTCACTCCTCTTCCTCTTCCTCTCCAAGCTCCTCTGTTACCTCCTCCCCTGCCTCCTCACCCTCATCCTCCTGCTCTTGCTCATCCTCAAGCTCCTCCCCCAGCACCTGCTCTTGTTCTTCCTCGATCTCCTCCCCCAGCAACTCCTCTTGTTCTTCCTCGATCTCCTCCCCCAGCAACTCCTCTTGTTCTTCCTCGATCTCCTCCTCCTCTTGTTCTTCCTCGATCTCCTCCTCCTCCTCCTCTTGTTCTTCCTCGATCTCCTCCCCCAGCAACTCCTCTTGTTCTTCCTCGATCTCCTCCTCCTCCTCCTCCTCCTCTTGTTCTCCCCCGATCTCCCCTTTCTTCCCTGAACTCTCCCCTGACCTCTCCCCCCTCAGTTTCTTTCCTCAACTCTCCCCCTTCCTCGGCCCCCTCAGTTTGTTCCCTGAACTCTCCCCCGACTTCTCCCCCCTCAGTTTCTTTCCTCAACTCTCCCCCGACCTCTCCCCCCTCAGTTTCTTCCCTGACCTCTCCCCCGACCTCTTCCCCCTCAGTTTCTTCCCTGAACTGTCCCGCGACCTCTCCCCCCTCAGTTTCTTCCCTGAACTCTCCCCCGACCCCATGACTCCTGTAGCTCCCGATCCTCCGATAAAGATCACCCTTAGTAGACCCTTAGCTAGTTCCCCTGTGACAGCCTCAGCCCCTAGCTCGTCACCTGTTGCCTCCACCTCAAACCCCCCGGGAAGTCTCGATGCATTTAGGCTGCTCTCAACAGGCCAAGAGCAGAAGTGGGTTAGGAACTTGCGGGCCCTTATGCTAGAGAGGAACAGAAAGCGTAGCGGTCGCGGGGTTAAGAGAGTTGCTGGAGAGCTGGGAGGCAGCCCTCCAAAGAAGCGCTGATAAGGCGTTTTTTAATAATATTGTGTTTAATGGTTTAATATACTAGGATGTAGTGTTTGTTTTTCTCTGTAGTGTTGTAGTGTTTGTTTTTCTCTGTAGTGTTGTAGTGTTTGTTTTTCTCTGTAGTGTTGTAGTGTTTCGTTTCTCTCTAGTGTTGTAGTGTTTGTTTTTCTCTGTAGTGTTGTAGTGTTTCGTTTCTCTGTAGGGTTGTAGTGTTTCGTTTCTCTGTAGTGTTGTAGTGTTTGTTTTTCTCTGTAGTGTTGTAGTGTTTCGTTTCTCTCTAGTGTTGTAGTGTTTGTTTTTCTCTGTAGTGTTGTAGTGTTTCGTTTCTCTGTAGGGTTGTAGTGTTTCGTTTCTCTCTAGTGTTGTAGTGTTTGTTTTTCTCTGTAGTGTTGTAGTGTTTGTTTCTCTGTAGTGTTGTAGTGTTTGTTTTTCTCTGTAGTGTTGTAGTGTTTCGTTTCTCTGTAGTGTTGTAGTGTTTGTTTCTCTGTAGTGTTGTAGTGTTTAGTTTCTCTGTAGTGTTGTAGTGTTTGGTTTCTATACGTTGATGCATTGTTAGTTTTTGTGTAGCACCTGTAATGTCCTGTCCTGTTCTGTCCCGTCCTGTGATATCTTGTCCCGTCCTGTCCTGTAATGTATTGTCCTGTTCTGTCCCGTCCTGTCCTGTAATGTCCTGTCCTGTTCTGTCCTGTCCTGTAATGTCCCGTCCTGTTCTGTCCCGTGATGTCCTGTTCTGTCCCGTCCTGTCCTGTAATGTCCCGTCCTGTGATATCTTGTCCCGTCCTGTCCTGTAATGTCTTGTCCTGTTCTGTCCTGTCCTGTTCTGTCTCGTGATGTCATGTCCTGTTCTGTCCCGTCCTGTCCTGTCTTGTGATGTCCCGTCCTGTTCTGTCCTGTCCTGTGATGTCCTGCCCTATCGTGTGATTTCCTGTCCTGTGATGTCCTTTTCTGTCTTGTAATGTCCTGCCCTGTCTTGTGATGTCCTGCCCTGTTGTGTGATGTCCTGTCCTGTGATGTCCTGTTCTGTCCTGTGATGTCCTGCCCTATCGTGTGATTTCCTGTCCTGTGATGTCCTTTTCTGTCTTGTGATGTCCTGCCCTGTCTTGTGATGTCCTGTCCTGTCTTGTGATGTCCTGCCCTGTCGTGTGATGTCCTGTCCTGTGATGTCCTGTCCTGTCCTGTGATGTCCTCTCCTGTCCTGTGATGTCCTGTTCTGTTCTGTCTTGTGATGTCCTGCGCTGTCCTGTCTTGTCCTGTTCTGGACATCACAGGCCATTACTGGACAGGGCAGGACACAACTGATCACGTGTGTCCTATGCTGAGCTGTTATGTCCCGTACAAACAGGACAAATAAGGTAAGTAAGAATGTTCCTCCTAGTGGATTCTAGTAGGGGTTCATCCAACAGGTAATAGTGTCCTCTGGACCTGATGGTCCACAAGCAACACAACCTCCCTGTGGTGGACTTGAAGGATCAAAAGGTGAGTTGGACAGCTACACAATGTATGATTTGTATTCTTTATGCACCTGGCCTTGAAACTAATTACATTAATGTTGTATGCAGCATCCATTTGATTGTTTCAGCACTGCCTTGGACCCGAATTGGCAAGAAGACCCGGAGGAACCCCAGGACCATCAGGACCCTCAGGACCCCCAGGACCAGACCAGAGAGACGAGGGAAGCAATGGATCATTCCGTGTCATGTCATTTCATCAAATGCCTCCCACCTGACCATCTCAGTATGTAAAAATTCTAGCACAAAGACACACTTGTTAATAGGAAAAATCCAAAATGTAGCTGCTTTCAGCATGTTCAACTCACATTCAAGGACTTATTGCCTCTGTAACTACAACTGTGCTACATTTTAATGTTTTCATAAGGCTTAATTTATCAGTAGCATTTAGTCACATGTAAGTCTTTGGTAAATGGTTAAAAAACACAATTGAATTGCCCTGCTGTGATGTTTACTAGTAGGCCGTTAGGACATGCAGTACCAAAAACGGCCACAAAACCCCACCAATATCAGGATTTTAAAAAATCACTGCGACAAATTGAGGCAAAACACTCTTGATTTTTTAGATTTTAACAAGAATATGATCTTTCAAAACAAGTAAGTTTGGACCTGATACTTGTCAGTTTTTTGGAATATGGCTCTGAAGTTGGGCAAAGATGTGTTTACTTCCATTTTGAGCCTTAAAGGTTGTATCAGCGATTCTGGTTGCCCTCACTTCCGTTGCGAGATCCAAAACAAACAGAGCCAGCTAGCCCCTCCCTCCCGTGTTTTGAAAATGATCATGGACGCGCATTTCCATGAACGTGCCACCCACCCTTGTCTGTGATTGGTTGGAACACTGTTTATTTTGCTTTTGAGGTGTTGGTAGTACCATTTGTTTTTGTGTGCGATCTCGGAACCTAGGCTGCCTAGAGAGACGCGGTTTTTTGAGGGCCTGCTTATGGGGCGGGCAGCTAGCGGATCGTGAGGTAAAAACAGATGAATGTGATCATTTATGTTTCGGCCCAGAATCGCTGATACAACCTTTAATATCCGTGAAACTAATCATCTGAGAGAAACCATATTTTGTAGAATGTTTAAGCTAACACCAGAGATAGAGGCAGAAGTGATAGAAGTCTTTTATCTGCAAAAATGGGAGCTCAGCCACTCTTCAAATTTGCTACCCCATTTTGACAAGCTTCATTTTAAGTACCTACCATACTAGGTTATCATTGAGCTACACCCCTGATATTCCATGTCTGGAGGCTATTAGTAACGGATATACACTGTAGAAATTTTGAAGGCCACAGGTGAGATAGTTTTCCAGGTATTGCTGTTTAAAAATGGCTTTTCAGAATATGATGCCAAAAACCGTCTAAACTACCCTTCATTCAATGATGTTTCACGACAAAACTGTCGACCGTAGAGACCTAATATTTTGGATTTTTCCTGTTAACAAGTGTGTCTCTATACTAGAATTTTTTCAAGAAATTCTGTGATGGTCAGGGTGGGAAGATTTTCAGAAATTTGATGAAATGACCCAGAATGACCCCAATGCCTTGATGCTGACATGGAAGAACCAGGTCAGGAATAACTGTAGTATGCTGCTATTATTATTCTTATTTTGACTTGAAGGATCAAAAGGTGAGTTGGAAAGCTACACAATGTATGATTTGTATTCTTTATGCACCTGGCCTTGAAACTAATTACATTAATGTTGTATGCAGCATCCATCTGATTGTTTCAGCACTGCCTTGGACCCGAATTGGCAAGAAGACCCAGAGGAACCCCAGGACCATCAGGACCCCCAGGACCCTCATGACCCCCAGGACCAGACCAGAGAGACGAGGGAAGCAATGACTTGATACTGACATGGAAGAGCCAGGTAAAGAATAACTGTATTATGCTGCTATTATGATTATGATTATGATGATTATTATTATTATTATTATTATTATTATGATTATTATTATTATTATTATTATGCTTGATCTAATACCTTTACCTTTGTTTTCTTCATCAAGTCAATTTAATAAATCAATGAAATGTGTTTTTTCATTCATAAAGAAGCCAAAGGATGAGAAAGATGAGGGAAGCCACGTGTCCACAGAGAACCTGGACGAGCACAGCGAGGCATCAAAGTATGTGAACTTGATTATGTTGCAGTGACTTTATGTAAGCACACGTCTTTAAAATGTCTCTCTAGATACTGTAAGTTTCCTCCAGAATATTCTAGCGTTGCTCCCCACTGCTGCTCTAAGTCTGGTGTTTTCTGTTCTTCTTGTCCTTTCTCTTCAGGTCCATCAGGTCCAGTTCTATGAAGTCTGTCTGTCTCCTCACCAGCAGCAAAGCAGCAGAGCGTCTAAGCTCCAGAGAAGATGCTCTCCTCCAGAGACGTGTCCAGACTTCTGCTTATGAGAGCTGCTGCCGTCTGCACCCCGCTGGTAAACAGGTACGTGACAAACTGTCTGCTGGGCGTGTCTTAGTTCATGGAAACATTTCCTCTAACCTTTGCCTCGCTTGTTAACGTTGTTTAAGAACACTCATGCTACTTCACGTCACATTGTAGCACATGTTCACCTTTGTCATGTTTGTTTTCTTGTTCCAGCTGACCAGTTGGCAGAGAGCATTCTGGGAAGTGCCAGCTGGAAGAGACATCTCCAGCGTCTACAGAACATCATCAGACCACCAAAACAGTTCCTCCAATAAAAAGTCAATAGTCTGTCTATGTTTACGATTGGTCTCTGTCTTTAATGTTGGATGTAAGAAATGATAGAAGCTGAAAACATGGAGTGGACTCAAACGTGTAAAATCATTGTTCTCAGTCACTTTGCTGCAGTTTTCAAATTCAAATAGTTTCACATCACATCATCATGGAATCAGTCTTGGACCTCTGGAGTAACTTCTATATATAAACAACCTTATAACTTATTCTAAACATACATCCTACAGATGCCATAAAGCCCTCAGATAACTTCAGATAGCAGGGAAACAGCACCACCTTGTGGTCGGCGTGTGTTGCTATAAGTCCAACCAGAAGCCTCCGTAAACACTGTTGTTACGGTGTGTTACCTTTCCAGCTTATCGGCCCTGAACCCTAGTTGGGAGCACGCTGTGGATGCTAACGTGACCTTTGCTCGTTCAGCTGGTGACCCGCATTTCTAGTGTCCGGGTGACACGACCAGAAGAATGACAGGAGAGATCCTTCACCGTCCAACCAGAGGCTTTCATTGAGTCGTCTACAAGAGGACAGGAACACTGCAGTCTTGTGAGGCTGTAATCTTGAGCTCATCTAATACACTTCTGCTGGCTAACAACACTCATCTGTACATCAACTTCACCGGCTGCAGCGAGGGAGCAGCGGCTTCTCACATCCACACACATCCACGGGGACTACACTTCCCATCACACCTCACCTCACATACGCAGGTTACCCATAAGAGCGGCAACACTACCCCCACCCTGGATGATAATTAAACCCCTAATATCACTCCAGCATTATATTATATAAATATTCCCCATGAAACCACATTTCCCACAGTCCATGAAGGGGTCCTCTCCCAGTGAGAGAACTTGAAGGCGAGGATGGGTAAAGGAATATCCAACAGAAGTCCATTGAACACGTAGCTGCAGCTGAGTGTCCATAACATACTAATGCAGACTGAAAGTTCAATACTGCTGATGCAGCGTTTAGCTGTGGCGTCGTGTGACATCACCCTGTGGTTTTCTCTTGTTGTGATTTTTCTTTTCCATTTACACACATCCCCCCTACTGGAATATCAAGTTACTTAACGTGCAAATATGGAATCATGTAATCCTAATTCTGTATTTCTATTGAAGACAATGATGTATTGTTGTTCATTTTGCTTGGTGTTCTGATATATTTATATACATTATTCATTGCAATCTGACATAGAAGAGAGAAAGACACCTACTTCAACATATTAATATAAGACCTTTGAGCCATGTTGCATTTAAACATATGTTTGCTGCTTATAACGTATCTATTGAGCTGACAGATCACATGTCAAAAGGAAACACAGGCAAGATGGCGGACGGTGACCTCATGAGTTATGACAGAATGTCACATCTACTGATTGATATCTGTGTGAGTCGCTCTAATCAACATGTTTCAGTGGTTCATATGAGAGTCTTCAGTCCTCATCAGAGCCTCACTGATACTGGATCACTGAGACTAATCCCTTTGTAAAGGTAAACTCTGTTCAATGGGGTTTGAACTTAAACAGTTTTGATAAATATTCTTTGAGTGGTTATTAGAGACGCAAAACGACCTGAGCATTTATGCACAATTAACCAGTTAAAATGACAAGTCGGTGTATATATTTTTATACTTGTGTTTTTTCATCAGTACAGAACACAAATATCCCTTTTAAAAGCAATCATTTAAATCTTGAAACCAATTCTGAAACATACTGGAATTAGATTACATTTCACTACTTCTGTGAGCTTTCAATACTGATCACATGATCACAGAACACAAGGCATTCTGGGAAAGGAGAACAATGTTGAAAAAGAGGAGGTTTTGAAGTCCTGCCACAGATCCCAGACACCATGTTGTGTTTAATGTGGGTGGATGCTGAGAGGTGGATTTGCCGTTGGGATGTGACACAACAGCAAGAAGCAACTTGATTTTTGAATTCCGAAGCCAAATGTTGGTCGTTTCCTGTCGTCTCCTTCACAAACTCAACAAGAACGCCACCCTGTTGGTGTTTTGTCTCATTTTTATTTGGTGCCATGCTCAGAGGAAACATTTGATGATTTTAAGCTCTTGTGTGTGCATGTTTTTTTTATTATTGCAGGTGTTTCTGTGTAATATTGCAGCCAGAAAATTTGACTTTTCTAATTTTGTGCACATGGTGCAAATAATTCTTATTGTTTTTAAGAGGTTTATTCAACGGTATTGTAAAGAGCCGTTTCATGTTTCCTCTTCCATGAATGACTGACTTCCCATGGTGCAGTTCTCTCTGAAGCAATAAACATGGATCGTTTTAAACACGCAGACGACGGCGGCTCTCGACTCCCTGAGGGTCTGTGCTGTAAATGTGTATGAAACAATAAGCTCTGGTACTATAAATACTGTAAATAAACATTTCACAAGTGTGTTGAGAGTTATCATTTGAGTATGTTGTTGATGATGATGATGATGAAGGGCCTGAGTGCACACCAGTTGTATTACACACATTATTTATATATATATATATATATATATATATATATATATATATATATATATATATATATATATATATAGACTCACTGATCCACTCCACCAGGATCTACAGTGATGATATAGGGATGTCAATCGGATTGGACAAGTGTGGCCGGATGGTCTCCAAGAGAGGCAAGATGATCAGGACTGAGGGGATCGACCTACCAGAGGGCAACATAGGTGATATCCAAGACAGCTACAAGTACCTTGGCATCCCACAGGCTAATGGAAACCATGAAGAGGCCACAAGGAAATCAACCTCAGCCAAATACCTCCAGAGAGTAAGGCAGGTCCTGAAAAGTCAGCTGAATGGTAAGAACAAGGTCCGAGCCATCAACATGTACGCACTACCAGTCATCAGATACCCCGCTGGTATGATAAGCTGGCCAAAGGAGGAGCTAGAAGCCACAGATATCAGGACTAGAAAGCTCCTCACCATGCACGGAGGGTTCCACCCCAAGTCCAGCACCCTGAGGCTATACACTAAGCGGAAAGAGGGAGGCCGAGGGCTAGTGAGCGTCAAGGCCGCAGTCCAGGATGAAACATCGAAAATTCGAGATTACATCGAAAAAATGGCCCCGAAGGATGAACTGCTAAGTGAATGTCTCAGGCAGCAGAACCCTGATGAGAGTGCGGAGGAGGAGGAGCAGACAACCTGGAGGGACAAGCCCCTACATGGCATGTACCACCGTCAGGTAGAGGAAGTGGCTGATATCAAGAAATCCTACCAGTGGCTGGAAAATGCAGGACTGACAGACAGCACAGAGGCACTAATCATGGCAGCACAAGAACAGGCCATAAGCACAAGAGCCATAGAGGCCAGGATCTACCAGAGCAGATCAGACCCAAGATGCAGACTGTGCAAAGAAGTCCCCGAGACAGTCCAGCACATAGTAGCAGGGTGTAAGATGCTAGCTGGATCAGCATACATGGAGAGGCACAACCAAGTGGCTGGGATAGTACACAGGAACATCTGCAACCAGTAGGCTATGGAATAGGAGTACCCAAATCCCAATGGGCCATACCACAGAAGGTGACTGAGAACAACAGGGCCAAGGTTCTGTGGGACTTCAGCTTCCAGACTGACAAACAGCTCCTGGCTAACCAACCGGACATAGTGGTGGTCAAAGAGCAGAAGACAGTGGTGGTGATAGATGTGGCGATCCCAGCTGACGCCAACATCAGGAAGAAGGAACACGAGAAAATTGAGAAGTACCAAGGGTTGAAAGAGCAGCTGGAACAGATGTGGAAGGTCAAGGCTAGCGTGGTCCCCGTGGTAGTGGGGGCACTCGGGGCAGTAACCCCCAAACTGGGAGAGTGGCTCCAACAGATCCCACGAACAACATCTGAAGCCTCAGTCCAGAAGAGTGCAGTCCTAGGAACAGCCAAGATACTGCGCAGAACCCTCAAACTCCCAGGCCTCTGGTAGACGACCCGAGGTTGAGGATGACACAGATACCACCCCACCAAGGGTGAGGAGGAGAATTTTTTATATATATGTACATATATATATATATATATAAATTATTTAAATGTTTTCCTGCATAGTCCATCCTGACATCACAGAGTGACATCACAGGATCAAAGGCACTGGTTTGGATTCCAGAATATATATACATATATATATATATATATATATATATATATATATATATATATATATATATATATATATATATATATATATATATATATATATATATATATATAACAGTGGCCTTTCAACATGCGTTTGGATGAAGATATTGACCTGGAGAGCAACTTCTTCAAGTATGGTAATACAGAAAACTGCTGTTATTATACTGACGAACAGTTTAATAAAAACATCAAATTAGATAATAGTATATCAATTATTCACTTCAACAGCAGAAGTCTATATGCTAATTTCCAAAGTATTAAGGATTATTTAAGTCAGTTCAGCACGCCATTCAATGTGATTGCAATTTCAGAGACATGGCTCAACTTGGAGAAAGGAGTCGACTTTCAGTTGGAAGGATATGATTTGAATTTCATGAACAGAGCAAACAAAATAGGAGGGGGGACAGCTCTTTATGTGGACAGAAGGTTAAAATATAACATTGTAGAGGGTATGACTACTACAATTGAGGATGTGTGTGAATGTATAACCATAGAGATTGTCATGGAAAAAAAGAAAAATATTATTGTCAGCTGTGTTTACAGAGCTCCCAGCTCCAATATTGACATATTTAAGAATTTGATGGAAGACATGTTTACAAAGATGGAGCAAAAGGTCATGTTCATTTGTGGTGATTTTAATATAGACTTGCTTAATCCTAACAAGCTTTCATCGGCAGATGAGTTTATTGCTGCAATTTATAGCATGAGTTTATATCCTAGTATCACCAAGCCTAGTAGAATAACATCTCACTCTGCTACATTAATTGATAATATTTTTACTAATAACATGGAAAACAATATAGTGAGTGGATTGTTAATGAATGATATCAGTGACCATTTGCCAGTTTTTGTGATCTATTACTGTGATTATAGGATGAAGAAGGTTGTGAATAGTATTGGCTATGTGAGAGTAAGAACGGAAGAAGCACTTAATGCATTTAGAAGTGAATTGATATCCCGGGACTGGAAGAATGTGTATGAAGCAGAGGATGTTGAATCAGCATATGATGCTTTTTCAAACTCATTCCTTTTCCTATATGACAAAAACTGTCCTTTGTGACAATGCAGGAAGAAACCAAAGTGTCCAGATAAGCCCTGGTTCACAAGGGGATTGTCAAAAGCCTGTAAAAAAAAGAGAGATTAAGAAACCAAATATAAAATATATAAAAATAAATTAACTGATATTATTAGGAAATGTAAGAAAGATTATTATAATGATATATTAGAAAAGAACATAAATAACATCAAGGGTACATGGAATATATTAAATAAAATCATTAGAAGTAGAACAACTAACTCAAGCTACCCAGACCTTTTTATTGATAATGAAAAGTCAATCACCAACATTAATGATGTGGTTGAAGGGTTTAACAATTTCTTTGTGAGTGGGACCCGGGCTAGCAAGAGAAATAAAGCCTCCACAAGGGGGAGATGTCTCTCAATATTTTGGTGAAAGAAATCCAGAGACAATTTTTGTGAGGGATACGGATAGAAACGAAATAATTAATATTGTTAACATGTTCAAGAACAAGATTGGAATGACATTGATATGATGGTGATCAAGAATGTAATTATTGCTATTGCAGATCCTTTAACATACATTTGTAACTTATCTTTTAAATCAGGCTCATTTCCTAGCAAAATGAAAACCGCTAAGGTGATCCCATTATACAAAGCTGGAGACAAACATCTTTTCACCAATTACAGACCAGTTTCCTTGCTTTCTCAGTTCTCAAAAATTCTGGAGAAATTATTTGTTGTACGTTTGGACAGTTTCATTGAAAAGCATCAGTTTGGATTACCAGTATGGTTTTAGAACAAACCGATCAACTTCAATGGCTTTAATGGAATTAGTTGAAGAATTAACAAGTTCACTTGACAATAAGAAATATGCTGTAGGGGTTTTTATTGACTTGAAGAAAGCATTTGATACAATCGATCATGATATTTTATTGCAAAAGATGAACAGAATTAGAGGGGTGGGGTATGATTGGTTACGTAGCTACATTGGAAACTGGCAACAGTTTGTTCAAATGGGTGAATATAGATCAACTAGCCTAGACATTACATGTGGTGTGCCGCAAGGTTCTATATTGGGACCAAAATTATTTATTTTATAAATCAATGATATTTGTAAAGTTTCCAGTATTGTGGTTGTTTTTGCCGATGACACCAATATCTTTTGTTCTGGGGAGAATTTACAGCAGCTGTTGGAAGTAGTCTCAGCATGATTGTGTAAGCTGAAAGTTTCACTAAATCTAAAAAAAAAACAAATTCATCATATTTGGCAAAAGGAAAATAAATTGAAATACACAAGTTGAGATAACGATTGATAATGTAGGATTAGAAAGGGTTTTTGAGAATCCTTTCTTGGGAGTAATCATTGACCACAGTTTCAGCTGGAAACCCCATATAAAGTATGTTCGATCAAAGTTAGCAAGAAGTATTGGAATCCTAGGTAAAGCAAGGCATATCCTGAACCAGAAATCACTTTTCACTTTGTACTGTACTCTTATACTACCTTATTTGACTTATTGTGTGGAGGTGTGGGGAAACACTTACAAAAGCAACTTACAGACATTATGCACAAAGGAAAAAAGAGCAATACGAGTAGTTAGTAATGTAGGTTATCGTGAACAGACAAATGTGGAACAGTTTGCCTGAGGTTATCAAACAAAGTAAGAATGTCGGACACTTTAAGAAAAAGTTAAAGCACTTGATTTGTCAAAAATATAGACTGGATTGAATGTTACGGAATGTTCAGTTCTTTTTTGGATATTTAAATATCTGTTGGTTGTTTGTTAGCGTTTTGTTTGTTTAATCTTTCTTGTTTTTAGCAACAAGGTTGTAAAGTACAAAGGTTAGGCATGTATAAGCTAATTAGCTTCAGCCTAAACCTTTTTTTTTTTGGTCAACCTGATGTAAATGATGTTGCATTGGTTGGTACACTGTAAACATGATCGAAATAAATAAATAAAAACCTCAACAGGCCTTTCTGCATCTTCCCTGCAATAAAACAGAATTGTTGTGTTATATTCTACCCATCATGAAAATGTGGAATATTAAGAGTACTTATAACAGCATGGAGGTCTGTTATAGCAGACTGCTCCACAAGACAGATTACACCATCAGTAACTGCTAGAAGAAGATTAGTCAGTTGATGATTACCCAGAAAAGTGCCCACCTAATGTACATTTCCTTTTTTAAACAATAGTGTGCAGGTCGCAGCTCAGACTCTGAGTCACCTTGAAATAGATTGATATCTGAGAACAGCAGCCAATTACAGAGAAGTGTAGCCTACTGCTACAAGAAAAATCAGTGTGCCAAGTTGTGTCTATGATGAATGGATTACTGAGCTAACACTAGAAAAAGGGTGTACATATATGTACATTCATCCTGAACGCCATATATGCCAGTCATTTGAATAATTTACCTCTTATGCAGGCCCTTGTGTCCTGGGGCGTGGCTGGCTCTGATGAGATCCCCCCAGAGAGGCCCTCAGCAATATGTTGCCCACTGTTCTGACTGAGGGCCATCTCTTCAGCCTCTGTGAGCGGTGGTGGTGAACCGACAACCGGTTTGCTGGCCTCCGCCTTTTTTCTGTTGGCTATACAGGAGGTCAAATTTTAACATATCCACAAAACAGACACATGCATGTCCAACAGGCATTTAGGTGTGATCTCATATAGACAATATTTAATACTGGCAGTGATGGGATGGCTGAAGATTTGACTTTGTCTTTGTTTCCCTAATTACTTAAATATCACTTTCACATGTTGAATGGAGCCACTGAATGCTGTTTAATGAGGGCAGGCTAAACAACACCACAATTGCTTGTAATTAAATGTGACCTTACCTGTTTGGACTATATCTTTATATTTCATCTTTAGTTGCTGCCAGGTCTGTTTTGAGCCGGTTAGGTTGTACCTGTGTGCTCAAACACACATAGAATATAAATGTTGAATGAGTGGAACACTCAAGACGAAACATTTCTTTTTTTTCTACAATTAATACTCAGAGTTGATTGAACTAAATCGTAACACCTGTTCTGAAACCAAAAACTCTGAGTTTGACAGTTCAGAGTTGGTCAAGCTAGAGTTCAGGTTTTGACTCAGAGTTTGTTAAACTTGCTTTCTGAAACGGGCCCCTGCATCCATCTGGATTCTGGTGTGAAGCTGTTAACAAAGTCATCGTCATAATTGCAGGTCAACTCTACAGCTAAGCGTTAAAGTCATCTTAGTAGCTCACTGCATTGGTACTTTATGGCATTTCCTGCTGCCAGATATACACATATAGATGAAGAAAAACAGAAATAAATAAAAAGATAAATAAGTAAGGAGTTAGTAAACATAAAAAACATTATATATTGGGAAATAATTAAATATGAAAATGAACTTGGTTCATTAACGTTTTGTTTTGATTGTTTAACTCTGCAACAATTCAGTCTGGAAGAAAGCGTTCTCTTCTTGAACCTGCAGTTTAGTTGTATAAGAGACAGGGTTGCCATCCAGTTCACTTAAATATTTTCCCTGTTTTATCATGAAACCAAGCCTTTTCCACCAGATGTCACTATTTATCTGTATACCTTGAAGCCACAAACATTTGGCTTCTGTGCTTCCTGAAGCTTTGCAGAGACAGCAACACCCAACATCCCAACACACCTCTCTTCATCCTCCTGTAGGTGAAGTCTGAACAGCTGAGTCTTGAGCCTTTTTCAGAAGATGGCAGTGACTCTGCTGTCCTGACATTGGTTGGGAGTTCGTTCCACCACTGAGGACCAGAACAGAAAAGAGTCTGGACTTTGCTGAGCGACATTTGTTTGATTTCAGCGATGGTGGTACCAGCCGGCCAGCTGAAGTAGAGGAGCGAAGTGCTCGCTTCGGGGCGTTTGACCAGTGTTTGAAGGTGGATGGGTTCCGTTCCATTGATGGCCTTGAAGGCCAGTGCCATCATCTTGAATTAGATGCAGGCTGCAACGGGGGGGCCAGTGGAGGTCACGGAGGAGGGGGGTCACATGGGAGAATTTGGGTAGACTGAAGATAAGGCGTGCTGCAGCTTTGGATACGCTGCAATGGTTTAGTCACTGCACAGGAACCTTGGATCTTTCATCGAGTTGTCGTGGTCTGCGTGTTGAAAAACGATCCTTGGATCTTTCATCGAGTTGAGACCAAAAGGGATTAAAAAAAAGAAGATGTTCGGGGAATATATTAGGATTTAACTCAGGAACAAAGCCTTGCTGGTGAGACCAATTTCTATATGCATTGCTAAGAACTTGTTATTGAGCTGCACCTTAAAAGAACTGCTAAGGTTTCTACTTTCACTGTGGGATTGTAATAATGCAGAATACTTGTTAAACTCTGAATGAATGTGACTCCTACCATAAAGCATATACTGTACTTGTGTAGTAAAGGACAGTGGGAGGGTGGACACATTTACTTGAAGCCATTTATTTTGTGGACATGAAATTTCTTTCATACAAGACGGTATTGCTTCCCGCTTTGACCTCCACAAGGTGAGTCGCGACCTTCATGCTCTACCTGTGTTTTTCAATGGCCGATGCTGATGCCGATATTGAAAGAGCAGGACAGCCGATGGCCAATCTATAATGCCGATATCATGTTTTTGTTGTTGTCTGTTTTATGTTGCATCTCATCTGTGCAGAACCTTGAAATAATAATTCATTCATTCAAAATTCATTAATAATTAACATAGCTGTTAATTTTCTTTTATTATACTATTCGAATTCAATTCCATATGTTTTCAATATTCACATTTTATTTATTATTTTATTTATCTTTTGGAATCTTAAAATGCTCCTAATAAGCGTACGGCATACCAAAATGTAAAATAAATCCATCAGGTCTTGAAACTCATCAATATTTAATTCTCATATATTTCTGATAAAAGTCTGACCAATGATTTTATTCGGACCGAATAAACTGATTGGTCGAACTTCCTGCCCGTCATCCGTCGCAGCGTCGCCTACCGCGGTCACGGCTTGCGGGTCGCGCACCTCTCCAGCAGAGCGGTCTGAGAGCACGGAACGGCAAAGAACTGACAATGACGACCAAGGTGAGCCGCCACTTCCACCCAGGCTGCTCCCACAGAGAAAACTATCATCAAAAAGAAGACTATTTCACAAAAAGCTGCACTAAAGAAAACACTCGATGAGTCGAGAGGCAGGACGCGAGTCAACATCGGTTCTGCTTTCCAGCGATGGCGGAGGCTAATGCGGCTTCATCCGGATCTCAAAAGAGATGAGATGGTCGCGGAGTTTCTGCTGGAAGAGGTACTTTTAGTTTGCTTAGTAAACGCGCAACATTACATGTGATAACGCAGCATCCAGATGCTATCAGTTATCAGTTACTATAGTTCTGTAATACTGTAATTTGTGCAAGGAAGATTAGCGCTAGCTTAACGCTAGCTTTAGCATCAGCGCTAACTTCACTGGTTGTGTAAAGAAACCTGGGGTGCAGTAGAATAGTCAAAAAATAAAGTCCTAACTCCTATTCCTTGACCTCTGGGGAAAACGTCACGGGGTTAAGGAAAGGCGATAGGAGAACTCAAAAGGATTTAGGAAAAGACGGCCGCGGTGCTCAGAGAATCCGACCGGACTTTCACTAAGCTACGTCATTATAACGCGGCCGCTGATGATTGACAGCTGATGATCGGCACCGGCGACTGACATGCGTCTGCGCTGGATAAAACTACAATAATGGACTACAAAAAGCGCATCGTCCACTTCTCCACATGTTGGTTTAATAAAAGCTCGTTCACTGACCGGCTTCAGGTCCAGCAGCTCCTCCTACCTAAATGTTGCTCTCGCAGAGAATTGTGGGTCGGCGTAATCTCCTTTCCTTTCGTATAGGAAGGTCTGTTGCATCCTATGCTAAAGGAGCTCTGCAAGGAAGAATTGGAGCTCCGCTCCTTTGCATTTAGAGAATCCGAACGGCTCTTATCATGGCGGCCACTTGTTTACCTCCGGGTCACTTCTTCAGTTAGGAACCTCCCTAAGCAAAATAGACTATTCGACTGCATCCTGGCTGTGTCAAGTCAATTTGTTTACACTACCGGCGATGTAGCTTCAGCGTTAGCATAAGCGCTAACGTAGTAGTTGTGTAAACAAACTGACTTGTTACAGCCTGGTTTGTTTACACTACCAATGACGTGTTAATTGTGAAGTTGTCATTAACCCCGTTCTAGTATTAAAACTCCGGGCTTGCGTTTGACTTTGTTGGTCGTTCAGTAACCAGAGCAAGTTCAGAACATTGCTTCTCCGGCTAATAGATAATGCTGGCTAGATGACATCTGTAAATAAGAGCGATCTGTCTTTGCTTGTGACTTTTTCCATTCTTGGGCAGAAGTACTGTTTACCAGTACTGAACTTTACATTGTAAGAACGTGTGTGTGTGTGTGTGTGTGTGTGTGTGTGTGTGTGTGTGTGTGTTACAGTTATAAAAAAACAACTGCAACTCCAGTAAGGCTTGGATTTACTAGGCCTCCTCCAACCACCCTTGCAGACTCTATCTCACAACGGTCAGCACATATTTATATATACAATCTGCAATCTGAGTTTATAATTCACGTCCTGAGTCACATTTCTCTTTTCTTTTACTCGTTGTCAAGGTAAAGCAGTATCGTATCGGACACCGTATCTGCCAAAACCCCAGCGCAGGCATCGAGCAGGGCAGCGTTGGGCGTACAGCCAGCTCAGTGGCCGACCCAGGCACCAAGCAGGTCTGGTGCTCTGTGGAGGTGTAGAGCACTTATAACAAGGACCATAGTGGACCATGAAGAGTTGATGCCATAACCTGCCCTGCGATGTCCTGTCTCTGATGTCATGTGATGTCCTATGCTGAGCTGTTATGTCCCGTACAAACAGGACAAATAAGGTAAGTAAGAATGTTCCTCCTAGTGGATTCTAGTCGGGGTTCATCCAACAGGTAATAGTGTCCTCTGGACCTGATGGTCCACCAGCAACACAACCTCCCTGTGGTGGACTTGAAGGATCAAAAGGTGAGTTGGACAGCTACACAATGTATGATTTGTATTCTTTATGCACCTGGCCTTGAAACTAATTACATTAATGTTGTATGCAGCATCCATTTGATTGTTTCAGCACTGCCTTGGACCCGAATTGGCAAGAAGACCCAGAGGAACCCCAGGACCATCAGGACCCCCAGGACCCTCAGGACCCTCAGGACCCCCAGGACCAGACCAGAGAGACGAGGGAAGCAATGACTTGATGCTGACATGGAAGAACCAGGTAAGGAATAACTGTATTATGCTGCTGTTATGATTATGATTATTATGATTATTATTATGATTATTATTATTATTATGCTTGATCTAATACCTTTACCTTTGTTTTCTTCATGAAGTCAATTTAATAAATCAATGAAATGTGTTTTTTCATTCATAAAGAAGCCAAAGGATGAGAAAGATGAGGGAAGCGACGTGTCCACAGAGAACCTGGACGAGCACAGCGAGGCATCAAAGTATGTGAACTTGATTATGTTGCAGTGACTTTATGTAAGCACACCTCTTTAAAATGTCTCTCTCGATACTGTAAGTTTCCTCCAGAATATTCTAGCGTTGCTCCCCACTGCTGCTCTAAGTCTGGTGTTTTCTGTTCTTCTTGTCCTTTCTCTTCAGGTCCATCAGGTCCAGTTCTATGAAGTCTGTCTGTCTCCTCACCAGCAGCAAAGCAGCAGAGCGTCTAAGCTCCAGAGAAGATGCTCTCCTCCAGAGACGTGTCCAGACTTCTGCTTATGAGAGCTGCTGCCGTCTGCACCCCGCTGGTAAACAGGTACGTGACAAACTGTCTGCTGGGCGTGTCTTAGTTCATGGAAACATTTCCTCTAACCTTTGCCTCGCTTGTTAACGTTGTTTAAGAACACTCATGCTACGTCACGTCACATTGTAGCACATGTTCACCTTTGTCATGTTTGTTTTCTTGTTCCAGCTGACCAGTTGGCAGAGAGCATTCTGGGAAGTGCCAGCTGAAAGAGACATCTCCAGCATCTACAGAACATCATCAGACCACCAAAACAGTTCCTCCAATAAAAAGTCAATAGTCTGTCTACGTTTACGATTGGTCTCTGTCTTTAATGTTGGATGTAAGAAATGATAGAAGCTGAAAACATGGAGTGGACTCAAACGTGTAAAATCATTGTTCTCAGTCACTTTGCTGCAGTTTTCAAATTCAAATAGTTTCACATCACATCATCATGGAATCAGTCTTGGACCTCTGGAGTAACTTCTATATATAAACAACCTTATAACTTATTCTAAACATACATCCTACAGATGTCATAAAGCCCTCAGATAACTTCAGATAGCAGGGAAACAGCACCACCTTGTGGTCGGCGTGTGTTGTTATAGGTCCAACCAGAAGCCTCCGTAAACACTGTTGTTACGGTGTGTTACCTTTCCAGCTTATCGGCCCTGAACCCTAGTTGGGAGCACGCTGTGGATGCTAACGTGACCTTTGCTCGTTCAGCTGGTGACCCGCATTTCTAGTGTCCGGGTGACACGACCAGAAGAATGACAGGAGAGATCCTTCACCGTCCAACCAGAGGCTTTCATTGAGTCGTCTACAAGAGGACAGGAACACTGCAGTCTTGTGAGGCTGTAATCTTGAGCTCATCTAATACACTTCTGCTGGCTAACAACACTCATCTGTACATCAACTTCACCGGCTGCAGCGAGGGAGCAGCGGCTTCTCGCATCCACACACATCCACGGGGACTACACTTCCCATCACACCTCACCTCACATACGCAGGTTACCCATAAGACCGGCAACACTACCCCCACCCTGGATGATAATTAAACCCCTAATATCACTCCCGCATTATATTATATAAATATTACCCATGAAACCACATTTCCCACAGTCCATGAAGGGGTCCTCTCCCAGTGAGAGAACTTGAAGGCGAGGATGGGTAAAGGAATATCCAACAGAAGTCCATTGAACACGTAGCTGCAGCTGAGTGTCCATAACATACTAATGCAGACTGAAAGTTCCATACTGCTGATGCAGCGTTTAGCTGTGGCGTCGTGTGACATCACCCTGTGGTTCTCTCTTGTTGTGATTTGCTTTTTAATCGATAGAGGATCAGGCCATCACCCCCCTGTATGTGGAGCGTAAAGCCAATGAGTGAATCTGCATTAGTGGAGGATGATTTGATGTCCTGTCACAGTGTCGGAAAAATACATGACGACAATACAAGAACATGAAAATACATTATGAGAATATGAGAAAAAAAACATGAAATGTCTCTGTTTCGGAATGCCCAAGCACACGCACGCACAAACGCAAGAACGCACGTGCTGATTGTCGTGGAGACAGAACGCAACAGAACGTCAGAGCAGGTATAAAAGGGCTGTCGGCCATTTTGTGTTCTCTTTTAGCACTTGGACTTGACACACTTGGCAAAACTGTAGAGTTGACCCAAACTGTAGAGAGATTCAAACTGCACGAAGACCCCAAAACAGTACAGAGTTTTACACCGGACCTGAACGCATCTTTATTTGGAAAGCACTAGAGGATCGTCGACAGCGGCTGCGGGGAAGAAGAGGCCGACGAAGGCCCTCCGGGCTGCGGATCCAGAGGCAGCCCCAGGGCCCGGATCTGAACCACGGCAAGGAGGTAAGACATCTTTGTTGGTTTGGTTTTTGCGTTTTACTTGTTGATTCATCCCTTAAAGACGCTAAAAGCGCCCAAAGTCCGAAATCAGTGTCACTTTTGGAGTTTGACGGTGAACAGTCCACATCAGTCCACGAGGACCGGTGGGAAAACCCACATTTTGTGAAAGCAGACACTCGCCAGGATGTCTTAGTGTAAATTAAATATTTGTGGGACAGAATGTGTTAAATATGGTGGGAGAGCCGTGTAGAGTTGTCATATGAAGTGTTTTGGTCGGAAAGTTGTGTTGTTTTGGTTTGAAGGCGTCAAATCTTCCACATCTTCCATGGAGATTTGTGAACAAAGATGGCACCGGGGCCATATTTCATAAAATGCCAAACATGGGTTTTAGTTGTGAGCCATGGAAACGACGGAACTGTGACGTCAGCCGGACAGTTCGGTTCAAATACATTTTCAAATACAAATGATGCCTCTGTCCCACATTAATACCATAGACTACCCCAAAATCACTACACACACCAAGGGTCTCCTCATGGTCATACTGCAACAGCTGTTTTGAAAATATGTGCCTTTTTATAATTCTGGTGATTTTTTAACGGTATTAATCATTAATATTATCCTATATTAATCAATAACTCCACTGTTATTAAACCATTTGTGTAGTGATTTTGAAGTCTCTGTACTGTGTACCAGTGGAGTTCTTTTTTTAAAAATAATTATTCCTATATTTATTTAGTTAAGTTGCTGTTGCACTAATGTTTCATACTGTTCTATTTAAAAATACATTTAAAAATAAATAGCTTCCATTTGCTGTATTCATTCATGTTTTACAAAGGGTTTAACCTGAGCCAGGCCTCACCACAATGATAATCATATCACAGTCATGCAGGCGTAGTATGATCTTTTTTTTTTTAAACACTGGTATCGGTACTCGGCATCGGCCGATACCCACAGCACGCTTATCGGAATCGGGAGGGAAAACTGAACTGGCCGGACGTCCACCGAGATGCGCGTCGCTGCTTGTTGCGCTCTTTTGTCTTCGAGGGACCAGAGAGATCCGTTAACTGAGCGGATGTGACTGCGTGTGCTGCCTCCGCGATGACACCGTATCCTGCAGCGCGTGCCCGCGATGCCGATGATGAGTTGTGGGGTCAGAAGGTCGCTGTGGCCATTTTGGATGAAAGGCGCCAAGTTTCACTGCGCGTGATGACGCACAGCTGACATCGACCACGACAAACTGAGAAGTATTTCAGCTGACAGACTTTTGACCAACCTGAAGTGTATAAACACCCAAATAACTGTCGACAGTGTCCAGCTGCTCTGATCATTAATCATTTCATTCAAATTTTCATTCAAACCCTCATTTTTTTATTTTTAATCATCAACAATATGAGTCCTAACTCAAACGTCAAACATAATTAGACATTATTTTTATATGATAGGGTCACAAAGATGTACAAGCGCTGCAACCTGTTGCTTGTTATAAATCACTGAGCCGAAAAATCCAAAGAAAGTGTCGGTGGAATCAGCTCATCCAGCAGATTCACATTGTTTTTCATCGATTTGAATGCAAACTATTTCTAGAAATGTGTTTGCGGCTGCTCTGACTGTGACTTTTATGAGTTAAGTGGTGACAATTTATATTTCAGGATGTGAGTATTTCCTTCCAGAAAGTCCTTTTATGATGATGATTATGATTTTCATTTTTAAATTCAATAAAAGCTTAAACGTTGGGTTTGTTATTGTCCTTAGACTGTGCGCTTCACCTTGACTTCCGTCCTCCTGCCAGACGCCAGGCTGATCCTGAGGAGGGTCCCGGCTCCCGCCTCCTCCAGCAGCTCCATGGGGAGCCCATCACCCAGGTTTTCCCCTCCCAAACCTTTTTCCACAGCTTCCCCTCCTACCCTCTTCTCTCACTCCTCTTCCTCTCCAAGCTCCTCTGTTACCTCCTCCCCTGCCTCCTCACCCTCATCCTCCTGCTCTTGCTCATCCTCAAGCTCCTCCCCCAGCACCTCCTCTTGTTCTTCCTCGATCTCCTCATCCTCCTCCTCTTGTTCTTCCTCGATCTCCTCCCCCAGCAACTCCTCTTGTTCTTCCTCGATCTCCTCCCCCAGCAACTCCTCTTGTTCTTCCTCGATCTCCTCCTCCTCCTCCTCTTGTTCTTCCTCGATCTCCTCCTCCTCCTCCTCTTGTTCTTCCTCGATCTCCTCCCCCAGCAACTCCTCTTGTTCTTCCTCGATCTCCTCCTCCTCTTGTTCTCCCCCAATCTCCCCTTTCTTTCCTCAACTCTCCCCCTTCCTCGGCCCCCTCAGTTTGTTCCCTGAACTCTCCCCCGACTTCTCCCCCCTCAGTTTCTTTCCTCAACTCTCCCCCGACCTCTCCCCCCTCAGTTTCTTCCCTGAACTCTCCCCCGACCTCTTCCCCCTCAGTTTCTTCCCTGAACTGTCCCGCGACCTCTCCCCCCTCAGTTTCTTCCCTGAACTCTCCCCCGACCCCATGACTCCTGTAGCTCCCGATCCTCCGATAAAGATAACCCTTAGTAGACCCTTAGCTAGTTCCCCTGTGACAGCCTCAGCCCCTAGCTCGTCACCTGTTGCCTCCACCTCAAACCCCCCGGGAAGTCTCGATGCATTTAGGCTGCTCTCAACGGGCCAAGAGCAGAAGTGGGTTAGGAACTTGCGGGCCCTTATGCTAGAGAGGAACAGAAAGCGTAGCGGTCGCGGGCTTAAGAGAGTTGCTGGAGAGCTGGGAGGCAGCCCTCCAAAGAAGCGCTGATAAGGCGTTTTTTAATAATATTGTGTTTAATGGTTTAATATACTAGGATGTAGTGTTTGTTTTTCTCTGTAGTGTTGTAGTGTTTAGTTTCGCTTTAGTGTTGTAGTGTTTGTTTTTCTCTGTAGTGTTGTAGTGTTTAGTTTCTCTGTAGTGTTGTAGTGTTTGTTTTTCGCTGTAGTGTTGTAGTGTTTTTTTTTCTCTGTAGTGTTGTAGTGTTTGTTTTTCTCTGTAGTGTTGTAGTGTTTGTTTTTCTCTGTAGTGTTGTAGTGTTTGTTTTTCTCTGTAGTGTTGTAGTGTTTGTTTTTCGCTGTAGTGTTGTAGTGTTTGTTTTTCGCTGTAGTGTTGTAGTGTTTGTTTTTCGCTGTAGTGTTGTAGTGTTTGTTTTTCTCTGTAGTGTTGTAGTGTTTGTTTTTCTCTGTAGTGTTGTAGTGTTTAGTTTCTCTGTAGTGTTGTAGTGTTTGTTTTTCGCTGTAGTGTTGTAGTGTTTTTTTTTCTCTGTAGTGTTGTAGTGTTTGTTTTTCGCTGTAGTGTTGTAGTGTTTGTTTTTCGCTGTAGTGTTGTAGTGTTTGTTTTTCTCTGTAGTGTTGTAGTGTTTCGTTTCTCTGTAGTGTTGTAGTGTTTGGTTTCTATACGTTGATGCATTGTTAGTTTTTGTGTAGCACCTGTAATGTCCTGTCCTGTTCTGTCCCGTCCTGTGATATCTTGTCCCGTCCTGTCCTGTAATGTCTTGTCCTGTTCTGTCCCGTCCTGTCCTGTAATGTCCTGTTCTGTCCTGTCCTGTAATGTCCCGTCCTGTTCTGTCCCGTGATGTCCTGTTCTGTCCCGTCCTGTCCTGTAATGTCCCGTCCTGTGATATCTTGTCCCGTCCTGTCCTGTAATGTCTTGTCCTGTGCTGTCCCGTCCTGTCCTGTCTTGTGATGTCCCGTCCCGTCCTGTTCTGTCCTGTCCTGTGATGTTCTGTCTTGTGATGTCCTGCCCTGTCTTGTGATGTCCTGCCCTGTTGTGTGATGTCCTGTCCTGTGATGTCCTGTCCTGTCCTGTGATGTCCTCTCCTGTCCTGTGATGTCCTGTTCTGTCCTGTCTTGTGATGTCCTGCGCTGTCCTGTCTTGTCCTGTTCTGGACATCACAGGCCATTACTGGACAGGGCAGGACACAACTGATCACGTGTGTCCTATGCTGAGCTGTTATGTCCCGTACAAACAGGACAAATAAGGTAAGTAAGAATGTTCCTCCTAGTGGATTCTAGTCGGGGTTCATCCAACAGGTAATAGTGTCCTCTGGACCTGATGGTCCACCAGCAACACAACCTCCCTGTGGTGGACTTGAAGGATCAAAAGGTGAGTTGGACAGCTACACAATGTATGATTTGTATTCTTTATGCCCCTGGCCTTGAAACTAATTACATTAATGTTGTATGCAGCATCCATTTGATTGTTTCAGCACTGCCTTGGACCCGAATTGGCAAGAAGACCCGGAGGAACCCCAGGACCATCAGGACCCTCAGGACCCCCAGGACCAGACCAGAGACGAGGGAAGCAATGGGTCATTCCGTGTCATGTCATTTCATCAAATGCCTCCCACCTGACCATCTCAGTATGTAAAAATTCTAGCACAAAGACACACTTGTTAATAGGAAAAATCCAAAATGTAGCTGCTTTCAGCATGTTCAACTCACATTCAAGGACTTATTGCCTCTGTAACTACAACTGTGCTACATTTTAATGTTTTCATAAGGCTAAATTTATCAGTAGCATTTAGTCACATGTAAGTCTTTGGTAAATGGTTAAAAAACACAATTGAATTGCCCTGCTGTGATGTTTACTAGTAGGCCGTTAGGACATGCAGTACCAAAAACGGCCACAAAACCCCACCAATATCAGGATTTTAAAAAATCACTGCGACAAATTGAGGCAAAACACTCTTGATTTTTTAATATGATTTTAACAAGAATATGATCTTTCAAAACAAGTAAGTTTGGACCTGATACTTTTTTGGAATATGGCTCTGAAGTTGGGCAAAGATGTGTTTACTTCCATTTTGAGCCTTAAAGGTTGTATCAGCGATTCTGGTTGCCCTCACTTCCGTTGCGAGATCCAAAACAAACAGAGCCAGCTAGCCCCTCCCTCCCGTGTTTTGAAAATGATCATGGACGCGCATTTTCATGAACGTGCCACCCACCCCTTGTCTGTGATTGGTTGGAACACTGTTTATTTTGCTTTTGAGGTGTTGGTAGTACCATTTGTTTTTGTGTGCGATCTCGGAACCGAGGCTGCCTAGAGAGACGTGGTTTTTTGAGGGCCTGCTTATGGGGCGGGCAGCTAGCGGATCGTGAGGTAAAAACAGATGAATGTGATCATTTATGTTTCGGCCCAGAATCGCTGATACAACCTTTAATATCCGTGAAACTAATCATCTGAGAGAAACCATATTTTGTAGCATGTTTAAGCTAACACCAGAGATAGAGGCAGAAGTGATAGAAGTCTTTTATCTGCAAAAATGGGAGCTCAGCCACTCTTCCAATTTGCTACCCCATTTTGACAAGCTTCATTTTAAGTACCTACCATACTAGGTTATCATTGAGCTACACCCCTGATATTCCATGTCTGGAGGCTATTAGTAACGGATATACACTGTAGAAATTTTGAAGGCCACAGGTGAGATAGTTTTCCAGGTATTGCTGTTTAAAAATGGCTTTTCAGAATATGATGCCAAAAACCGTCTAAACTACCCTTCATTCAATGATGTTTCATGACAAAACTGTCGACCGTAGAGACCTAATATTTTGGATTTTTCCTGTTAACAAGTGTGTCTCTATACTAGAATTTTTTCAAGAAATTCTGTGATGGTCAGGGTGGGAAGATTTTCAGAAATTTGATGAAATGACCCAGAATGACCCCAATGCCTTGATGCTGACATGGAAGAACCAGGTCAGGAATAACTGTAGTATGCTGCTATTATTATTCTTATTTTGACTTGAAGGATCAAAAGGTGAGTTGGACAGCTACACAATGTATGATTTGTATTCTTTATGCACCTGGCCTTGAAACTAATTACATTAATTTTGTATGCAGCATCCATTTGATTGTTTCAGCACTGCCTTGGACCCGAATTGGCAAGAAGACCCAGAGGAACCCCAGGACCATCAGGACCCTCAGGACCCCCAGGACCAGACCAGAGAGACGAGGGAAGCAATGACTTGATGCTGACATGGAAGAGCCAGGTAAAGAATAACTGTATTATGCTGCTATTATGATTATGATTATTATTATGATTATTATTATTATTATTATTATGCTTGATCTAATACCTTTACCTTTGTTTTCTTCATGAAGTCAATTTAATAAATCAATGAAATGTGTTTTTTCATTCATAAAGAAGCCAAAGGATGAGAAAGATGAGGGAAGCGACGTGTCCACAGAGAACCTGGACGAGCACAGCGAGGCATCAAAGTATGTGAACTTGATTATGTTGCAGTGACTTTATGTAAGCACACCTCTTTAAAATGTCTCTCTCGATACTGTAAGTTTCCTCCAGAATATTCTAGCGTTGCTCCCCACTGCTGCTCTAAGTCTGGTGTTTTCTGTTCTTCTTGTCCTTTCTCTTCAGGTCCATCAGGTCCAGTTCTATGAAGTCTGTCTGTCTCCTCACCAGCAGCAAAGCAGCAGAGCGTCTAAGCTCCAGAGAAGATGCTCTCCTCCAGAGACGTGTCCAGACTTCTGCTTATGAGAGCTGCTGCCGTCTGCACCCCGCTGGTAAACAGGTACGTGACAAACTGTCTGCTGGGCGTGTCTTAGTTCATGGAAACATTTCCTCCAACCTTTGCCTTGCTTGTTAACGTAGTTTAAGAACACTCATGCTACGTCACGTCACATTGTAGCACATGTTCACCTTTGTCATGTTTGTTTTCTTGTTCCAGCTGACCAGTTGGCAGAGAGCATTCTGGGAAGTGCCAGCTGAAAGAGACATCTCCAGCATCTACAGAACATCATCAGACCACCAAAACAGTTCCTCCAATAAAAAGTCAATAGTCTGTCTACGTTTACGATTGGTCTCTGTCTTTAATGTTGGATGTAAGAAATGATAGAAGCTGAAAACATGGAGTGGACTCAAACGTGTAAAATCATTGTTCTCAGTCACTTTGCTGCAGTTTTCAAATTCAAATAGTTTCACATCACATCATCATGGAATCAGTCTTGGACCTCTGGAGTAACTTCTATATATAAACAACCTTATAACTTATTCTAAACATACATCCTACAGATGTCATAAAGCCCTCAGATAACTTCAGATAGCAGGGAAACAGCACCACCTTGTGGTCGGCGTGTGTTGTTATAGGTCCAACCAGAAGCCTCCGTAAACACTGTTGTTACGGTGTGTTACCTTTCCAGCTTATCGGCCCTGAACCCTAGTTGGGAGCACGCTGTGGATGCTAACGTGACCTTTGCTCGTTCAGCTGGTGACCCGCATTTCTAGTGTCCGGGTGACACGACCAGAAGAATGACAGGAGAGATCCTTCACCGTCCAACCAGAGGCTTTCATTGAGTCGTCTACAAGAGGACAGGAACACTGCAGTCTTGTGAGGCTGTAATCTTGAGCTCATCTAATACACTTCTGCTGGCTAACAACACTCATCTGTACATCAACTTCACCGGCTGCAGCGAGGGAGCAGCGGCTTCTCACATCCACACACATCCACGGGGACTACACTTCCCATCACACCTCACCTCACCTCACATACGCAGGTTACCCATAAGACCGGCAACACTACCCCCACCCTGGATGATAATTAAACCCCTAATATCACTCCAGCATTATATTATATAAATATTACCCATGAAACCACATTTCCCACAGTCCATGAAGGGGTCCTCTCCCAGTGAGAGAACTTGAAGGCGAGGATGGGTAAAGGAATATCCAACAGAAGTCCATTGAACACGTAGCTGCAGCTGAGTGTCCATAACATACTAATGCAGACTGAAAGTTCAATACTGCTGATGCAGCGTTTAGCTCTGGCGTCGTGTGACATCACCCTGTGGTTTTCTCTTGTTTTGATTTTTCTTTACCATTTACACACATCCCCCCTACTGGAATATCAAGTTACTTAACGTGCAAATATGGAATCATGTAATCCTAATTCTGTATTTCTATTGAAGACAATGATGTATTGTTGTTCATTCTGCTTGGTGTTCTGATATATTTATATATTATTCATTGCAATCAGACATAGAAGAGAAAAAGACACCTACTTCAACATATTAATATAAGACCTTTGAGCCATGTTGCATTTAAACATATGTTTGCTGCTTATAACGTATCTATTGAGCTGACAGATCACATGTCAAAAGAAAACACAGGCAAGATGGCGGACGGTGACCTCATGAGTTATGACAGAATGTCACATCTACTGATTGATATCTGTGTGAGTCGCTCTAATCAACACGTTTCAGTGGTTCATATGAGAGTCTTCAGTCCTCATCAGAGCCTCACTGATACTGGATCACTGAGACTAATCCCTTTGTAAAGGTAAACTCTGTTCAATGGGGTTTGAACTTAAACAGTTTTGATAAATATTCTTTGAGTGGTTATTAGAGACGCAAAACGACCTGAGCATTTATGCACAATTAACCAGTTAAAATGACAAGTCGGTGTATATATTTTTATACTTGTGTTTTTTCATCAGTACAGAACATAAATATCCCTTTTAAAAGCAATCATTTAAATCTTGAAACCAATTCTGAAACATACTGGAATTAGATTAGATTTCACTACTTCTGTGAGCTTTCAATACTGATCACATGATCACAGAACACAAGGCATTCTGGGAAAGGAGAACAATGTTGAAAAAGAGGAGGTTTTAAAGTCCTGCCACAGATCCCAGACACCATGTTGTGTTTAATGTGGGTGGATGCTGAGAGGTGGATTTGCCGTTGGGATGTGACACAACAGCAAGAAGCAACTTGATTTTTGAATTCCGAAGCCAAATGTTGGTCGTTTCCTGTCGTCTCCTTCACAAACTCAACAAGAACGCCACCCTGTTGGTGTTTTGTCTCATTTTTATTTGGTGCCATGCTCAGAGGAAACATTTGATGATTTTAAGCTCTTGTGTGTGCATGTTTTTTTTTATTATTGCAGGTGTTTCTGTGTAATATTGCAGCCAGAAAATTTGACTTTTCTAATTTTGTGCGCATGGTGCAAATAATTCTTATTGTTTTTAAGAGGTTTATTCAACGGTATTGTAAAGAGCCGTTTCATGTTTCCTCTTCCATGAATGACTGACTTCCCATGGTGCAGTTCTCTCTGAAGCAATAAACATGGATCGTTTTAAACACGCAAACGACGGCGGCTCTCGACTCCCTGAGGGTCTGTGCTGTAAATGTATATGAAACAATAAGCTCTGGTACTATAAATACTGTAAATAAACATTTCACAAGTGTGTTGAGAGTTATCATTTGAGTATGTTGTTGATGATGATGAAGGGCCTGAGTGCACACCAGTTATTAGTTATTAATAATAATAATAATAATAATAATAATGAATTTTATTTGTAATGCACTTTATATTGAGCAAACAATCTCAAAGTGCTACATAAAAAAAGAAAAGTAAAAGTTAAAATTTGGAGAGACAGCGTCTCTCCAAAGGAAACAACTAATGAAAGGCTTTTTTAAAAAGGTAGGTTTTTAGGCCTTTTTTAAAAGTGTCCAGGGTCAGTGGTGCTCTCAGGTGGTCAGGGAGAGCATTCCAAAGACAGGGAGCGGCGTGACAGAAAGCTCTGTCTCCCATGGTTCGGAGTTTGGTCCTTGGGATCTGCAGGAGGTTTGCCTGACCGGAGCGGAGGTGTCGTGAAGTGGGCTGAGGGGTGATTAGCTCCTTCAGGTAAATAGGAGCATTACCATGGAGGCACTGGTGGGTCAGTAGGGAAACCTTGTATTCAATCCTGAATGGGACAGGGAGCCAGTGGAGGGATTTGAGAATTGGTGTGATGTGGTCAAATTTTCGTGTCCTTGTAAGGATCCGGGCAGCACAGTTTTGAATGTATTGGAGTTTTTGGATGTTTTTGTTGGAGATCCCGGCAAGAAGAGCATTACAGTAGTCCAGCCTGGTGGAGACAAAGGCATGGACGAGTTTTTCTGCATCTGGGAGAGAGAGTGATGGACGGAGTTTTGCAATGTTTTTTAGGTGGTAAAAAGAGTTTTTGCAAAGCTGTTTGATGTGAAGTTCAAAGGTCAGGTGGGGGTCCATTATTACACCAAGGTTGGTGACTGATGGAGAAAGGTGGATGTCGTGGCCGGCGAAGGTGATACTGGTAATGGTGGATGACCGGGTCTGATGTGGGGTGCCAATGAGAATGGCTTCAGTTTTTGAACTGTTAAGCTGCAGAAAATTCTCCTTCATCCACGCCTTTGTCTCCCCCAGGCAGGTGGTGAGTGTGGAAGATGGCAGGGTGTCAGAGGATGCTGGGTTGATTTTGAAATAAAGTTGGGTGTCATCAGCATAGCAATGGAAATATATTCCATGCCGGCTGATGACACGGCCAAAGGGAAGCATGTAGACAGTGAAAAGGGTGGGTCAGTCCTCGGACCCACCCTTTTCACTGTCTACATGCTTCCCTATTAAACACACACATTCGGTGTATTACACACATTATTTATATATATATATATATATATATATATATATATATATATATATATAGACTCACTGATCCACACCACCAGGATCTACAGTGATGATATAGGGATGTCAATCGGATTGGACAAGTGTGGCCGGATGGTCTCCAAGAGAGGCAAGATGATCAGGACTGAGGGGATTGACCTACCAGAGGGCAACATAGGTGATATCCAAGACAGCTACAAGTACCTTGGCATCCCACAGGCTAATGGAAACCATGAAGAGGCCACAAGGAAATCAACCTCAGCCAAATATCTCCAGAGAGTAAGGCAGGTCCTGAAAAGTCAGCTGAATGGTAAGAACAAGGTCCGAGCCATCAACATGTACGCACTACCAGTCATCAGATACCCCGCTGGTATGATAAGCTGGCCAAAGGAGGAGCTAGAAGCCACAGATATCAGGACTAGAAAGCTCCTCACCATGCAGGGAGGGTTCCACCCCAAGTCCAGCACCCTGAGGCTATACACTAAGCGGAAAGAGGGAGGCCGAGGGCTAGTGAGCGTCAAGGCCGCAGTCCAGGATGAAACATCGAAAATTCGAGATTACATCGAAAAAATGGCCCCGAAGGATGAACTGCTAAGTGAATGCCTCAGGCAGCAGAACCCTGATGAGAGTGTGGAGGAGGAGGAGCAGACAACCTGGAAGGACAAGCCCCTACATGGCATGTACCACCGTCAGGTAGAGGAAGTGGCTGATATCAAGAAATCCTACCAGTGGCTGGAAAATGCAGGACTGACAGACAGCACAGAGGCACTAATCATGGCAGCACAAGAACAGGCCATAAGCACAAGAGCCATAGAGGCCAGGATCTACCAGAGCAGATCAGACCCAAGATGCAGACTGTGCAAAGAAGCCCCTGAGACAGTCCAGCACATAGTAGCAGGGTGTAAGATGCTAGCTGGATCAGCGTACATGGAGAGGCACAACCAAGTGGCTGGGATAGTACACAGGAACATCTGCAACCAGTATGGAATAGAAGTACCCAAATCCCAATGGGCCATACCACAGAAGGTGACTGAGAACAACAGGGCCAAGGTTCTGTGGGACTTCAGCTTCCAGACTGACAAACAGCTCCTGGCTAACCAACCGGACATAGTGGTGGTGGACAAAGAGCAGAAGACAGTGGTAGTGATAGATGTGGTCCCAGCTGACGCCAACATCAGGAAGAAGGAACACGAGAAAATTGAGAAGTACCAAGGGTTGAAAGAGCAGCTGGAACAGATGTGGAAGGTCAAGGCTAGCGTGGTCCCCGTGGTAGTGGGGGCACTCGGGGCAGTAACCCCCAAACTGGGAGAGTGGCTCCAACAGATCCCAGGAACAACATCTGAAGCCTCAGTCCAGAAGAGTGCAGTCCTAGGAACAGCCAAGATACTGCGCAGAACCCTCAAACTCCCAGGCCTCTGGTAGAGGACCCGAGGTTGAGGATGACACAGATACCACCCCACCAAGGGTGAGGAGGAGAATTTTTTATATATATATAGTGGCTGAGACCATCTCCAGTACAGTGGCCAACAACAAACACGCCAGCAGCCGGAAGGCGATTCCCTTCGTGAAGGCTGGAGAGAAGCCACGCTCAAAGCCAACACCATCGGCCAGTCTTCTCTCATCGGCATCAGACTGGGAACTGCGAGTTGACTTGGGCAGGCAACTCAAATTCCCAGAATACGTAACATCAACTTCCTTGAGACCAGACCTGGTACTGACATCTGCCTCGTCGAAGCAAGTCCTCTTATTGGAACTGACAGTCCCTTGGGAGGACCGCATGGAAGAAGCCAATGAGCGCAAGCGACTCAAATACCAGGAGCTCATCGAAGATTGTCGGAGGAGAGGCTGGAAAGCCCGCTGTGAGCCAATAGAGGTGGGATGTCGGGGCTTCGCTGCACATTCTCTGTGCAGGGCCTACAGCCTTCTTGGCATCTCAGGAGCTTCAAAGAGGAGAGCCATCAAGTCCGCCACAGAGGCTGCAGAGAGAGCCTCTAGGTGGATTTGGATTAAAAGGTCTGAAATGTGGGCTAACGCTGCTGGGACACAAGCCGGGGATTGATCACCCCGGCTGGGTCGCCTGAGGGAGGGTGTCTGATGTTGAGAGACCCGAAACACCCGATGAGCTCAGGAAACAACATCACTGATGATGTGTCCCAGCGCATCCGAGGATGTATCTATACACGATCATTAATATGGTAATTTTACAACATGTTCTACCTTTCATGCATCAAGTAACAGCTTGGCCAGAATATCTTTTCAAAATAAACTTCCATCTTCACACAAACTTAGGTTCAGACAACAACAGAGCATGGTAGACGTTAACCTGACTAACTAACTACACTTCCCATGATGCCGTGTGTGGGAGCATCACAGACAAACTAAATGAGCGGCCGTGTCGGGACCAAGCTGCAGAACAGGCTGGATTTCATATGGAGGACCGAGTCTGTCATAGACGAGCTACGGCTTTAGAGCCTCAAGTCCATATTTGGGCTGCTGAGGAGCGACGGGTGGATCTGACGAACAAATCAGCAGAGTAGCACCCTTACTGGATCTGGGGCCTGTTTCAGGAAGCAGGTTTAGTGAAAACCTTGTGTTAGTTAAAGTGATGGTTCGGAGTAAAATGCACCCTAGGTCATTTCCACCACGACATCCAGCCAAACAGCCCCTCAGAAGCATTTTTAGCGATGGTCCACATTGGTCAAGATAGGGCTATCAGCCGAATGGCTTAGTACTGGCGCTATGGTACATCTTGTATATCTCGTAAATTACCCCACTAATAATGCATGGAATGTTACCAAACTGCTGCAGTAGTACACATAGGGTCTGTACTCACAAAACGAGGCATTTGAAAGTTTGTAAGTTACATCAGGAGTTTATTTAAAAGAACACTTGCCCGATAGCTTCTATCCTCTGCTGCTAATGCTACCGCAGCGTAGACGCCACTTCCATGTTTACCCAGCTATTTCCGTGACTCGAGTTTCACGCAAGAGTATGAAAAAGTTTTGCTGAATCTTTTTAGAAATGCTTGTATTATCAGGTAAACAAGTGTTGACAAGTGTGCAACCAGAATGGAACAATGTCCTACTCTTGCCCTGATGATACAGACAATAGTCCCAACCCCCCTGCTGATGCACGAGATGGAAGAGCTGTTAGAGACATGATACGCTTCAATCATTTCTAAGCGACCCATCACCAGTGTCGAAGAAAGACAATATGCCTGTTATTTTATGAGGTCTTCTTTATTTCCTGGAAGTACAAATGTTGGACAGTTAATCTTTTGTTGTTGAAACAATTAAATATCATCCACCTGTGGGCACATCACCCACCTTTAACTGATGATCCAGTAGTTGTATTTCCATTTGTTCCTTTTGAATCTGCAGCCTGATGTGATCCATTTCCAGATGTGATTTATCGATTTGTGTTTTCAAATACACTTTGTACAATTGTCTCACAGGCAGCTATAGGGAACACAAATAACGTTGAATTTCACAGTGCCATGTCTACCAAGTGTCATATTTAGTTGAAGCTCAATGCTGAACAACATCTTACTGAGGTAAGCTGTGCTGTGGAGGTTAAAGGACCCTCTTCCTCATTGTAATTTCCAGCATTGCTCTGTTAGAGAGAAAGAAGCTGGAAGTTGCATTGTGGAACACCATCATTAACTGAAAGTTATTTTAAAAAGGTGTATCATGCGTGAAATTAGGACACTTGAACAATGACTAGTGAACAAAAAACACTTACTGAAGAACAGTGGCCTTTCAACATGCGTTTGGATGAAGATATTGACCCGGAGAGCAACTTCTTCAAGTATGGTAATACAGAAAACTGCTGTTATTATACTGACGAACAGTTTAATAAAAACATCAAATTAGATAATAGTATATCAATTATTCACTTCAACAGCAGAAGTCTATATGCTAATTTTCAAAGTATTAAGGATTATTTAAGTCAGTTCAGCACGCCATTCAATGTGATTGCAATTTCAGAGACATGGCTCAAGTTGGAGAAAGGAGTCGACTTTCAGTTGGAAGGATATGATTTTAATTTCATGAACAGAGCAAACAAAATAGGAGGGGGGACAGCTCTTTATGTGGACAGAAGGTTAAAATATAACATTGTAGAGGGTATGACTACTACAATTGAGGATGTGTGTGAATGTATAACCATAGAGATTGTCATGGAAAAAAAGAAAAATATTATTGTCAGCTGTGTTTACAGAGCTCCCAGCTCCAATATTGACATATTTAAGAATTTGATGGAAGACATGTTTACAAAGATGGAGCAAAAGGTCATGTTCATTTGTGGTGATTTTAATATAGACTTGCTTAATCCTAACAAGCTTTCATCGGCAGATGAGTTTATTGCTGCAATTTATAGCATGAGTTTATATCCTAGTATCACCAAGCCTAGTAGAATAACATCTCACTCTGCTACATTAATTGATAATATTTTTACTAATAACATGGAAAACAATATAGTGAATGGATTGTTAATGAATGATATCAGTGACCATTTGCCAGTTTTTGTGATCTATTACTGTGATTATAGGATGAAGAAGGTTGTGAATAGTATTGGCTATGTGAGAGTAAGAACGGAAGAAGCACTTAATGCATTTAGAAGTGAATTGATATCCCGGGACTGGAAGAATGTGTATGAAGCAGAGGATGTTGAATCAGCATATGATGCTTTTTCAAACTCATTCCTTTTCCTATATGACAAAAACTGTCCTTTGTGACAATGCAGGAAGAAACCAAAGTGTCCAGATAAGCCCTGGTTCACAAGGGGATTGTCAAAAGCCTGTAAAAAAAAAAGAGAGATTAAGAAACCAAATATAAAATATATAAAAATAAATTAACTGATATTATTAGGAAATGTAAGAAAGATTATTATAATGATATATTAGAAAAGAACATAAATAACATCAAGGGTACATGGAATATATTAAATAAAATCATTAGAAGTAGAACAACTAACTCAAGCTACCCAGACCTTTTTATTAATAATGAAAAGTCAATCACCAACATTAATGATGTGGTTGAAGGGTTTAACAATTTCTTTGTGAACGTGGGACCCGGGCTAGCAAGAGAAATAAAGCCTCCACAAGGGGGAGATGTCTCTCAATATTTTGGTGAAAGAAATCCAGAGACAATTTTTTTGAGGGATACGGATAGAAACGAAATAATTAATATTGTTAACATGTTCAAGAACAAGATTGGCATGACATTGATATGATGGTGATCAAGAATGTAATTATTGCTATTGCAGATCCTTTAACATACATTTGTAACTTATCTTTTAAATCAGGCTCATTTCCTAGCAAAATGAAAACCGCTAAGGTGATCCCATTATACAAAGCTGGAGACAAACATCTTTTCACCAATTACAGGCCAGTTTCCTTGCTTTCTCAGTTCTCAAAAAGAAGAGAAGAAATTATTTGTTGTACGTTTGGACAGTTTCATTGAAAAGCATCAGTTACTAATGGATTGTCAGTATGGTTTTAGAACAAACCGATCAACTTCAATGGCTTTAATGGAATTAGTTGAAGAATTAACAAGTTCACTTGACTATAAGAAATATGCTGTAGGGGTTTTTATTGACTTGAAGAAAGCATTTGATACAATCGATCATGATATGTTATTGCAAAAGATGAACAGGTTTGGAATTAGAGGGGTGGGGTATGATTGGTTACGTAGCTACATTGGAAACTGGCAACAGTTTGTTCACATGGGTGAATATAGATCAACTAGCCTAGACATTACATGTGGTGTGCCGCAAGGTTCTATATTGGGACCAAAATTATTTATTTTATATATCAATGATATTTGTAAAGTTTCCAGTATTGTGGTTGTTTTTGCCGATGACACCAATATCTTTTGTTCTGGGGAGAATTTACAGCAGCTGTTGGAAGTAGTCTCAGCAGGATTTGTTGCATTCTGCCCTGCCCCTCCCAGTGTGTGTGTGTCTCTCTCTCCCCCTCACTCTCTCCCTCTCAGGCAGTGCTCCAGGGATTGGCGACAGGTGTGCAGGGGACACAGCTGCAACACATCACCTCATCACTCACCGGCTCAAAAACCCTGGTCTCCTCACTCATCGCTGCCAGAACTTTACAGTCTTCTCTGCGTCCCTCTGCCCCTGCCTCCTTGTCGCCATCCCTGGACCTGCCCTCCTCCCTGGACTCCCCCTCCCTCTTCGGCTCCCCCCCAGGATTCCCTCCCCACACCCCTGGACTCGCACCCCTCCCTGGATCTCCCCGGATCTCCCCTCCTCCCATCGTCCCCCCTTCTGTTTGGTCACAATAAATCTGTTTAACGGCATTGTTGCTGGTCTGCCCTTGGTCCTTTCCTTCACCGTAGGAATTCGTAACAGGATTGTGTAAGCTGAAATTGTGGTTTGACACAAACAAGTTATCACTAAATCTAAAAAAAAACAAATTCATCATATTTGGCAAAAGGAAAATAAATTTAAATACACAAGTTGAGATAACGATTGATAATGTAGGATTAGAAAGGGTTTTTGAGAATCCTTTCTTGGGAGTAATCATTGACCACAGTTTCAGCTGGAAACCCCATATAAAGTATGTTCGATGAAAGTTAGCAAGAAGTATTGGAATCCTAGGTAAAGCAAGGCATATCCTGAACCAGAAATCACTTTTCACTTTGTACTGTACTCTTATACTACCTTATTTGACTTATTGTGTGGAGGTGTGGGGAAACACTTACAAAAGCAACTTACAGACATTATGCACAAAGGAAAAAAGAGCAATACGAGTAGTTAGTAATGTAGGTTATCGTGAACAGACAAATGAACTGTTTTTAAATTTACAGACATTGAAGTTCATGGACATAGTTGAATTTAAAACGGCACAAATAATGTACAAAGCAATCAATAATTTACTTCCTGGCAACATACAAAAAATGTTCAGGGAGAGAGAAGGAGGTTATGACTTGAGAGGCAAATTTAACTTAAAACAACCTAGTGTACATACCACTCTAAAAAGCATGTGTATTTCTGTCTGTGGGGTGAAGCTGTGGAACAGTTTGCCTGAGGTTATCAAACAAAGTAAGAATGTCGGACACTTTAAGAAAAAGTTAAAGCACTTGATTTGTCAAAAATATAGACTGGATTGAATGTTACGGAATGTTCAGTTCTTTTTTGGATATTTAAATATCTGTTGGTTGTTTGTTAGCGTTTTGTTTGTTTAATCTTTCTTGTTTTTAGCAACAAGGTTGTAAAGTACCAAGGTTAGGCATGTATAAGCTAATTAGCTTCAGCCTAAACCTTTTTTTTTTCGGTCAACCTGATGTAAATGATGTTGCATTGGTTGGTACACTGTAAACATGATCGAAATAAATAAATAAAAACCTCAACAGGCCTTTCTGCATCTTCCCTGCAATAAAACAGAATTTTTGTGTTATATTCTACCCATCATGAAAATGTGGAATATTAAGAGTACTTATAACAGCATGGAGGTCTGTTATAGCAGAAGGCTCCACAAGACAGATTACACCATCAGTAACTGCTAGAAGAAGATTAGTCAGTTGATGATTACCCAGAAAAGTGCCCACCTAATGTACATTTCCTTTTTTAAACAATAGTGTGCAGGTCGCAGCTCAGACTCTGAGTCACCTTGAAATAGATTGATATCTGAGAACAGCAGCCAATTACAGAGAAGTGTAGCCTACTGCTACAAGAAAAATCAGTGTGCCAAGTTGTGTCTATGATGAATGGATTACTGAGCCAACACTAGAAAAAGGATGTACATATATGTACATTCATCCTGAACGCCATATATGCCAGTCATTTGAATAATTTACCTCTTATGCAGGCCCTTGTGTCCTGGGGCGTGGCTGGCTCTGATGAGATCCCCCCAGAGAGGCCCTCAGCAATATGTTGCCCACTGTTCTGACTGAGGGCCATCTCTTCAGCCTCTGTGAGCGGTGGTGGTGGACCGACAACCGGTTTGCTGGCCTCCGCCTTATTTCTGTTGGCTATACAGGAGGTCAAATTTTAACATATCCACAAAACAGACACATGCATGTCCAACAGGCATTTAGGTGTGATCTCATATAGACAATATTTAATACTGGCAGTGATGGGATGGCTGAAGATTTGACTTTGTTTCCCTAATTACTTAAATATTTCTTTCACATGTTGAATGGAGCCACTGAATGCTGTTTAATGAGGGCAGGCTAAACAACACCACAATTGCTTGTAATTAAATGTGACCTTACCTGTTTGGACTATATCTTTATATTTCATCTTTAGTTGCTGCCAGGTCTGTTTTGAGCCGGTTAGGTTGTACCTGTGTGCTCAAACACATAGAATATAAATGTTGAATGAGTGGAACACTCAAGACGAAACATTTTTTTTTTCTACAATTAATACTCAGAGTTGATTGAACTAAATGTTAACACCTGTTCTGAAACCAAAAACTCTGAGTTTGACAGTTCAGAGTTGGTCAAGCTAGAGTTCAGGTTTTGACTCAGAGTTTGTTAAACTTGCTTTCTGAAACGGGCCCCTGCATCCATCTGGATTCTGGTGTGAAGCTGTTAACAAAGTCATCGTCATAATTGCAGGTCAACTCTACAGCTCAGCGTTAAAGTCATCTTAGTAGCTCTCTGCATTGGTACTTTATGGCATTTCCTGCTGCCAGATATACACATATAGATGAAGAAAAACAGAAATAAATAAAAAGATAAATAAGTAAGGAGTTAGTAAACATAAAAAACATTATATATTGGGAAATAATTAAATATGAAAATGAACTTGGTTCATTAACGTTTTGTTTTGATTGTTTAACTCTGCAACAATTCAGTCTGGAAGAAACCGTTCTCTTCTTGAACCTGCAGTTTAGTTGTATAAGAGACAGGGTTGCCATCCAGTTCACTTAAATATTTTCCCTGTTTTATCATGAAACCAAGCCTTTTCCACCAGATGTCACTATTTATCTGTATACCTTGAAGCCACAAACATTTGGCTTCTGTGCTTCCTGAAGCTTTGCAGAGACAGCAACACCCAACATCCCAACACACCTCTCTTCATCCTCCTGTAGGTGAAGTCTGAACAGCTGAGTCTTGAGCCTTTTTCAGAAGATGGCAGTGACTCTGCTGTCCTGACATTGGTTGGGAGTTCGTTCCACCACTGAGGACCAGAACAGAGAAGAGTCTGGACTTTGCTGACCGACATTTGTTTGATTTCAGCGATGGTGGTACCAGCCGGCCAGCTGAAGTAGAGGAGCGAAGTGCTCGCTTCGGGGCGTTTGACCAGTGTTTGAAGGTAGATGGCTGCCGTTCCATTGATGGCCCTGAAGGCCAGTGCCATCATCTTGAATTAGATGCAGGCTGCTACAGGGAGCCAGTGGAGGTCACGGAGGAGGGGGGTCACATGGGAGAATTTGGGTAGACTGAAGATAAGGCGTGCTGCAGCTTTGGATACGCTGCAATGGTTTAGTCACTGCACAGGAACCTTGGATCTTTCATCGAGTTGTCGTGGTCTGCGTGTTGAAAAACGATCCTTGGATCTTTCATCGAGTTGAGACCAAAAGGGATTAAAAAAAAGAAGATGTTCAGGGAATATATTAGGATTTAACTCAGGAACAAAGCCTTGCTGGTGAGACCAATTTCTATATGCATTGCTAAGAACTTGTTATTGAGCTGCACTTTAAAAGAACTGCTAAGGTTTCTACTTTCACTGTGGGATTGTAATAATGCAGAATACTTGTTAAACTCTGAATGAATGTGACTCCTACTGTAGGAGCCATATTCAGTTTAGTATTATTTGTGTGCAATGGTTGTTTTTGGTGACCTCTACAGGTCTTGAGTGCCTGTGTGCATATAATAGGAGATCGACAGAGTGCCAGGTGTGGCTGATTACACAGCAAAACATTTTCTACAATGGCTTGGCCCACATCCTGCTCTTTGTTTGTTTTAAGTATTTTCAGTCAGTTTTCGTTGAATTTTGTACAAAATAAACCACAAGACCTTTTTTCAAACCCAACAAACTTCTGGACATTATCGTTTTTTGGACTCAAGCATTGTTAGGATCTAGTCTGCAGTCAGTCACCAGTGATGTTAATTGGAACAAGGAAAATCTGAGAAACGTCACTACAAAGGTAGAAAAACTTTGCCACTAAAATGGATTAATTTTCCTTGTTCTTCTCTGCAACATGATGAAACAGCATGAGGCCAAGTAGCATCAAGGAGTGGTATGTAAACAAAGGATTGAAGTGAAGGACTACCCTGCTCATTTAAACTGTGGAATTGGAAAAGGAAGTTGTGCATTGGAAAGCATAACAGAAACATGGAAGTAACTTCGGGATTGAAAGCCTGCTATTGGAGTGGAGCCTTTTGAAATGCATGAAGTTGACTGGAACAAACAAAAAGGAATGTTAAATGAGTCAGGACCTTGACCCTTTGATTCTTAACCTGATGCTATGTGGGCTGGCAACGTAAGAGTTACACTGAACATGATTATAAACTGACACAGCAATAATGCCTTTATGTACTGTTCCTGTGAAAAGAGAAGAGTGACATATGTGATGTGTTAAACATGGCTGAAAAATCTCATCTGAAGTCAGCTGACAAAATGGCTTCTCAACTGGAGGATGATGTCCAAAGGGACCTTGGATCTTTGGAAAAGGTCCCATTAGAAAATGTTTCCAAACTACTTGCAAGCAGAAAGTATAAACTGTGCCAAGTTACAAGACGAATGAACGTTGTGAAGGAATTGATGAAAGACATTACAAATGAAGAAGAGGTTAATGAAAGTATGACAAAGTATGGACAACTTGTGGAAGAGTTTAACAACACTCATAAAGCATACCAACTTCTATTATCAAAAGAAGAATGCGAATTGGATACTGAGAAGTGGTATATTTTAAAAGTGGGTGATATGACTGCATTCCTGGCCTCTGTCACAAAATGGAAAAATGCCATCAGCCAAGGAGAAATTGATCATGACAATATTGGACTAAATGTTGATAATGTGGCACCTGAGGACAGTATCTCTGCAGTGTCAAGTGGCAGATCAAGTCGCTCAGCCACATCCTCCACATCATCAGCAAGGATCCGAGCTGAAGCTGAAAAGGCAGCTATTCAAACAAGGATTCAAGCACTGAAGCAAAAGCATGCTCTGGAGGAAGAGGAGGAAGAATTAAATGTGCAAAAGGAACAATTAAGGAAACGAAGAGAGACACTGGAGTTGCATACGGAATTAGCAGCTACAACAGCAAAGCTCACTGTGTATAATTCTGCAGAGGAACAAATAGACTAAAATTCAATGGATGGCATGAATGCTTATTATGACGACATGGTTGACAGGTATCGACCCAAAGGAATGGACCTTCTTGTGAGTGACACAGTGCAAGAGCCCATTGATGAAATGCCAAGTGTGCGTCCAAAGGAAGGAGTTCAATTCCAACCTCCCATCCTGCTCAGTAGACCTCACATCTCAACTCAAACAGCTGGTTGGGACTTTGAGATAAGTTCAACACAAAATGTGAGCCCTGTAACCCAAGTACTCTCCTCTCCTAGACAAACCCAAAGTATGCAGACTACAACACAATCACAGGACGGTGAAAGTAAAGACAACGTATGCAGTATTCTCCAAAGGCAAAATTATATAACGAGTATTCTTGTTAGACAGCAACAACTCTCTTTATTGCCCCAAAAGGACATTGCTATTTTTGATGGGGACGTATTACAGTTCCAGTCTTTTATACTGTCATTCGAACATGCTATTGAGTCTAAAACTGATAACAACAGAGACAGGCTGCATTTCCTCCAACAGTACACTAAAGGTCCGGCACAAGAACTTGTGAGAAGCTGCCAACTTATGAGTGAACAGAGGGGATATCCTAAAGCAAAAGGTCTGCTGCATGAACATTATGGTAATGAGTACAAAGTTGCCAGTGCCTATATTGACAAGGCGCTCTCATGGTCTAACATCAAGTCTGAAGACCCAAAGGCACTGCAAACATTCACTTTATTCCTCAGAAGTTGCTGCAATGTCATGGAAGAAATGAACTTTATGGAAGAACTTAATCTCGGCTCGAATATAAAAGCAATAATCATGAAACTTCCGTACAAAATGCGGGAAAGATGGAGAAACATAGTATGCGAGCTACAAGAGAAGCGGTGCAGTAGAGCAACACTAATGGATCTGGTCAAATTCCTGGAGAAGCAAGTGAGAATATCCACTGATCCAGTGTTTGGCAACATTCAAGATCAAACCGTCGACAGAGCTAAAAGAAAAGTAAACCCCCCCTCAAGTTAAAAGCAACAGGTAGTTTTGCAACAAATACTGACGCCATTGAACCAAAATTCACATCCAAAATCCCCAACCAGTCACAAGGCCTTTGTCTCTTTTGCAACCGAGGTGGCCACACATTAGAGTCATGCTACGCTCTGAAGAAAAAGCCACATAGAGACAAAATTGACTTCTTAAAGGAAAAAGGAATATGTTTCGGCTGTCTTATGAAAGGACATATGAGTAAAGATTGCAAAAGGCGTCTAATCTGTAACGTATGTGACAAAACCCACCCTGGACTCCTCCACATTACAAGAAAAGAAAATGGCAAACCAAGAGAGCAGTCGTCAGAGGAAATGGTGAGCTCTCTTCAGGCATGTGGTCATATTGGGGCCGGTAGTGATGAATGCAGACTTTCTATTGTGCCAGTCAAAATCAAAAGTAACACCAGTGACAAGACCATAGAGACATATGCCTTCCTTGATAATGGAAGTACTGCCACGTTTTGTACCGAAGGGTTAATGGAACAACTCAACATCAATGGCAAGAGGACTCGCATTCTACTTCGCACCATGGGCCAAGATAAGTGTGTTCCATCACATATCATAACAGGACAAGAAGTCTCAGGACTTGAACAAGACAAATTCATCCCCCTGCCAAAAGTATTCACACAGAAAACTATACCGGTGACAAAGAATAACATTCCAAAACAGGAGGACTTGGCAAAATGGCCTCACATGGATAAAGTACATATTCCAGCTATTGAGGCTGAAGTGGAGCTGCTGATTGGGACCAATGTTCCAAAGGCTATGGAGCCCTGGGAAGTGATCCATAGCTCTAAAGAGGGACCCTATGCTGTGAAAACCATGTTGGGCTGGGTAATTAATGGTCCACTAGGTGTCAGCGACAACAGCGACAAGGACAGCTGTCCCACTGCCACTGTGAATAGAATATCTCTCATAGATGTTAATGAAATGTTAATCAATCAATACAATCATGATTTCAAAGAGATATCAGCAGATGACAAGCCAGAGATGTCAATAGAAGATAAACGATTCATGAAAATTGCAAATGAATCAATTGTACTTAAAAATGGCCATTACCAACTAGACTTGCCATTTAGAAAGGAAAACACTGTAATGCCAAATAACAAAGTGATCGCAGAACAGCGTCTGGTGAATCTGAAAAGAAAATTAAAAAAGAATGAACACTTTCAAAGTGAGTACACTGATTTCCTTTCAGATGTAATTGATAATGGATATGCTGAAGTGGTGCCGCAAGAGCAACTGGAAAGGAAAGATGGAAGAGTGTGGTATATCCCACACCATGGGGTTTATCACCCACAAAAGAAATCACTAAGAGTTGTGTTTGACTGCAGTGCAACTTACCAAGGAATGTCATTAAACACAGAACTGCTACAAGGACCAGATCTGACAAATGGACTTGTCGGGGTCATTTCCAGATTCCGTCAGGAGCCAGTCGCAGTTATGACTGATATAAAGGCAATGTTTCACCAAGTAAGAGTGTCCCCAAATGACGTGGATTTTCTTAGGTTCTTATGGTGGCCTAAAGGTGATGTGAACCGTAAACCAGTTGAGCATCGTATGCTTGTCCACCTGTTTGGAGCCACGTCCTCCCCCAGTTGTTCAAGTTTTGCATTGAAAAGAGTTGCAGAGGACAATAAGAACAATTTTCCCCATGCAATAACTGACACTGTCAAAAGAAATGTCTATGTCGATGACTGTCTAAAAGCCCTACCCTCTGATCAGGAGGCCATACAGCTTGTCACTGATCTCTCAACTATATGCCACAAGGGAGGATTTCACCTCACAAAATGGATGAGCAACAGCCGAGCAGTGCTCTCCGTCATTCCAGAACAAAACAGGGCAAAAGGAGTAAAACAACTGGATTTAGACAAAGATAAACTTCCCACAGAAAGAGCACTTGGTTTGCGGTGGTGTGTTGAAAACGATGCATTTAAGTTTAACATCAAAGTCAAAGAAAAGCCACAAACCCGAAGAGGAATGCTATCTGTAGTGAGCTCAATCTACGACCCTCTTGGGTTCTTGGCCCCCTTAACACTGCCTGCCAAGTGTCTCCTCCAAGAACTTTGCAAACAAAATCATGGCTGGGATCAACCTATACCTAAAGCGACATCTGAGAAATGGCTAAAATGGACTTCTGATCTTATCAAGCTGGCAGTCTTTAAAGTAGACCGCTGCATTAAGCCAATACACTTTGGGAAACCAGTTCATGCCCAGCTACATCATTTTTCAGATGCAAGTGACTATGGCTATGGTACAGTTAGCTACCTTCGGTTAACTAACAACAGAGGAGAGGTCTCTCGGGCCTTTATGATGGGAAGAGCCAGAGTTGCACCGCTGAAAAATATCACTATTCCAAGAATGGAATTGACAGCTGCTATGTTGTCAGTCAAAGTGGACAAAATGCTCAGAGCAGAATTGCAGTTGCCACTGAAAAATTCTGTTTTTTGGACTGATAGTCAAGCAGTAATCAAGTACATTGCAAACGAGCATACCCGATTCCATACTTTCATTGCAAATCGAGTGTCAACAATCAGAGATAACACAAAGGTATCACAATGGAAGTATGTGGAGACAAAGTTAAATCCAGCCGACGATGCATCTAGAGGACTTAGTGCTGGAAGACTTGTGGATGGAAAAAGATGGATACAGGGACCAACTTTCCTGTTGAGGCCAATGAGTGAATGGCCAAGTGCAACCCTGAAATCCCATGCACTCAATCCAGATGATCCTGAAGTCAAAGTAAGGTTGGTTGTGCATAATATTGTTTTGAAGGAAACGGAAAACCCTACCAACCAACTGCTCTCTTATTTCTCCTGTTGGCTGAAGTTAAGAAAGGTTGTGGCATGGATATTAAAGTTAAAAGGTGTCTTGCAATCTCTAGTAAAACAGAGAAAAGAAAAGGAATCCTGTGTCAATCGCCCATACACACGATCACAAAGTAAAGTGACTCACTCACAGCAGATGGGAAGGAAGGCTATAAGTGAACAACAAATAAATATCGATGATCTTGAAACGGCAGAAAAATGTATCATCCGTTTCTGCCAAAGACAAATATTCCCAGAAGAGATGACCAGATTGGAAATGGCGCCATCTGGGGTCAAAAGGTCAAGTCCCCTTTACAAGTTGGACCCAGTATTGGAGGATGGGATTTTGAGAGTGGGAGGTAGACTTGACAGATCAGCTATGCCTCAACAAAGCAAACATCCTATTATTCTGTCAAAGAACATGCATATTTCCTCTCTTATCCTTCGCCAAATCCATGAAAATGTTGGTCATAATGGAAGGAACCATGTTCTCTCGCAGCTGCGCCAGAAATACTGGATTACAGGTGCAAATGCCGCTGTAAGAAAGATCATCTCAAAATGTGTTGAATGCAGGCGCGTAAGAGGAAGACCAGGAGAACAGAAAATGGCAGGTTTACCTGTTGAAAGACTAATACCAGATAACCCTCCATTTACAAACGTTGGACTTGATTATTTTGGGCCCATCGAGATAAGGAAAGCAAGGAGCCTCGTGAAAAGATACGGTGTTATATTCACCTGCATGTCAAGCAGAGCAGTGCATTTGGAGGTCGCTCACTCACTTGATACAGACTCCTGTATAAATGCAATAAGGAGATTTATCTCCAGAAGAGGACAAGTGGAACATCTAAGATCAGATAATGGAACCAATCTGGTTGGAGCGGAGAGAGAGTTAAAGAAAGCTCTTTTAACACTGAATCAACACCAAGTCCAAGATTCCCTGCTACAACATGGAGTGAAGTGGAGTTTCAACCCCCCTGCTGCCTCTCATCACGGTGGAGTGTGGGAGCGACTTATCAGAATGGCGAGATGCATACTCTGTTCAGTTTTGCATCAACAAACTCTCGATGATGAAGGCCTGTGTACTGTGTTTTGTGAAGTGGAAGCAATTCTTAACAGTCGGCCTATAACAACTGTCTCAGCCGATCGACACGATCTTGAAGCACTGACACCTAATCACATTCTTCTCCTGAACACCAAGCCTGCTTTGCCCCCAGGACTCTTTCAAAAATCAGACCTCTATGCTCGACGTCGCTGGAAGCAGATCCAGTACATAGCAGAACTGTTTTGGAAGCGCTGGACGAAAGAGTACCTGCCCTTACTGCAGGAGAGACAAAAGTGGTGTGCAGTAAGAAGGAACTTTCAAGTTGGAGATGTGGTGATGATAGTGGATTCAACAGCACCCCGTGGCTCTTGGTTGCTTGCCAGGATAAAGGAAACCATTGCTGACTCAAAGGGTCTCGTTCGCTCTGTCAAACTACAGACGAGGACAAGTGTTCTTGAGCGGCCTATAACCAAGATCTGCCTGCTGTTGGAGACAGAAGATTGAAATGAACTTGAAATAATTTATTATTTTTGATGTATTTCGGCACATATAGTAGCTCCTTCTTATTTAGATTGATATAATTGTAATTGTTACACACCTATACAATTAGGGGCCGGTGTGTAGGAGCCATATTCAGTTTAGTATTATTTGTGTGCAATGGTTGTTTTTGGTGACCTCTACATGTCTTGAGTGCCTATGTGCATATAATAGGAGATCGACAGAGTGCCAGGTGTGGCTGATTACACAGCAAAAAGTTTTTCTACAATGGCTTGGCCCACATCCTGCTCTTTGTTTGTTTTAAGTATTTTCAGTCAGTTTTCGTTGAATTTTGTACAAAATAAACCACAAGACCTTTTTTCAAACCCAACAAACTTCTGGACATTATCGTTTTTTGGACTCAAGCATTGTTAGGATCTAGTCTGCAGTCAGTCACCAGTGATGTTTATTGGAACAAGGAAAATCTGAGAAACGTCACTACACCTACCATAAAGCATATACTGTACTTGTGTAGTAAAGGACAGTGGGAGGGTGGACACATTTACTTGAAGCCATTTATTTTGTGGACATGAAATTTCTTTCATACAAGACGGCATTGCTTCCCGCTTTGACCTCCACAAGGCGAGTGGCGACCTTCGTGCTCTACCTGTGTTTTTCAATGGCCGATGCTGATGCCGATATTGAAAGAGCAGGACAGCCGATGGCCAATCTATAATGCCGATATCATGTTTTTGTTGTTATCTGTTTTATGTTGCATCTCATCTGTGCAGGTGATAAAGAACCTTGAAAAAAGAATTCATTCATTCAAAATTCATTAATAATTAACATAGCTGTTAATTTTCTTTTATTATACTATTCGAATTCAATTCCATATTTTTTCAATATTCAAATTTTATTTATTATTTTATTTATCTTTTGGAATCTTAAAATGCTCCTAATAAGCGTACGGCACACCAAAATGTAAAATAAATCCATCAGGTCTTGAAACTCATCAATATTTAATTCTCATATATTTCTGATAAAAGTCTGACCAATCATTTTATTCGGACCGAATAAACTGATTGGTCGAACTTCCTGCCCGTCATCCGTCGCAGCGTCGCCTACCGCGGTCACGGCTTGCGGGTTGCGCGCCTCTCCAGCAGAGCGGTCTGAGAGCACGGAACGGCAAAGAACTGACAATGATGACCAAGGTGAGCCGCCACTTCCACCCAGGCTGCTCCCACAGAGAAAACTATCATCAAAAAGAAGACTATTTCACAAAAAGCTGCACTAAAGAAAACACTCGATGAGTCGAGAGGCAGGACGCGAGTCAACATCGGCTCTGCTTTCCAGCGATGGCGGAGGCTAAAGCCGGATCTCAAAAGAGATGAGATGGTCGCGGAGTTTCTGCTGGAAGAGGTACTTTTAGTTTGCTTAGTAAACGCGCAACATTACATGTGATAACGTAGCATCCAGATGCTATCAGTTATCAGTTACTATAGTTTTTTATCATTTGTGCAAGGAAGATTAGCGCTAGCTTAACGCTAGCTTTAGCATCAGCGCTAACTTCACTGGTTGTGTAAAGAAACCTGGGGTGCAGTCGAATAGTCAAAAAATAAAGTCCTAACTCCTATTCCTTGACCTCTGGGGAAAACGTCACGGGGTTAAGGAAAGGCGATAGGAGAACTCAAAAGGATTTAGGAAAAGACGGCCACAGTGTTCGGAGAATCCGACCGGACTTTCACTAAGCTACGTCATTATAACGCGGCCGCTGATGATTGACAGCTGATGATCGTCACCGGCGACTGACGTGCGTCTGCACTGGATAAAACTACAATAATGGACTACAAAAAGCGCATCGTCCACTTCTTCTTCTTCTTCTTCTTCTTCTTTGTGATGTTTTCTGGCGGTTGACAAACAACTTTTGGTGCATTACCGCCACCTACTGGTATGGAGTGTGGACCGGGACTTTCCTACATTCTATTAATAAAAATAAAAAATAAAAATAAAAAAAAGGAGAAAAAAGGTGAGGGACCAAAATATAAATAATAATATCCAAATTTATATTCTCTCTATCAATTTTGTTCTTCTTAGGTACTGAAATATGCTACTGAAAAAACCCTGTTCTCTGGACACGGGTGTCCCTCAAGGCTCAGTATTAGGACCGCTTCTGTTCTCACTATACACCAGATCACTAGGTTCTGTTATCACATCGCATGGATTCTCCTACCATTGCTACGCTGATGACACCCAGCTGTTCCTCTCTTTTCCCCCGTCCTCTGACGCTCACATTGCAACTCGCATCTCGGACTGTCTGGCTGACATCTCTGTCTGGACAACTGCACATCACCTCAAGCTTAACCTGAATAAAACCAAACTCCTCTTCATCCCAGGGAAAGACTGCCCTCGCATGGACCTGTCGGTCACTGTTGAGGGCATCACAGTATTTCCTTCCTCAACTGCGAGGAACCTGGGTGTAATCCTCGATGACCGACTATCCTGCACCCCCAACATCACTGCTGTGGCCCGATCCTGCAGATTTGCCCTCTACAATATCCGCAGGATTCGGACCTTCCTCACAAAGGATGCAACGCAGCTCTTGGTCCAAGCACTGGTCATCTCCCGCCTTGACTACTGCAACTCTCTCCTGGCCGGACTCCCGGCCTATGCGATTAAACCATTGCAGCGTATCCAGAACGCTGCAGCACGCCTTATCTTCAATCTACCCAAATTCTCCCACGTGACCCCCCTCCTCCGTGACCTCCACTGGCTCCCTGTTGCAGCACGCATCCAATTCAAGACGATGACACTGGCCTTCAGGGCCATCAATGGAACGGCACCTGCCTACCTTCAAACACTGGTCAAACCTCATGCCCCGAAGCGAGCACTCCGCTCCTCTACTTCAGCTGGCCGGCTGGTACCACCATCGCTGAAATCAAACAAATGTCGCTCAGCAAAGTCCAGACTCTTCTCTGTTCTGGCGCCTCAGTGGTGGAACGAACTCCAGACCAATGTCAGGACAGCAGAGTCATTTGCCATCTTCCGAAAAAGGCTCAAGACTCACCTGTTCAGACTTCACCTCGACTCTACATAGCATGACCCACTAACACCCTCCCTCGACACCCCCCCCCCCCCCGCAAAAAAAAAAAAAAACCTTACCTATAGCACTCAGATCGTAGCACTGTTGCTCTTGAAGTACTACTTTACTCAGATGAGGACCTAACACTTGTTCTATTTTTAGCTCTTACTGCATCGGCAATGATACGTCGTGGTTTCTTTGTTTCCTTCTTTTGACAAATGTACTTATTGTAAGTCGCTTTGGACAAAAGCGTCTGCTAAATGACCTAAATGTAAATGTAAATGTAAAACCCATCTTTCTACTCCTTCAGTGTCATACACTTCCTGTCTTATGCCTACTTCTGTTATTATTGGATAGTGGTCACTTCCTACTGTTGTTTCTTTAACAATGTCCCAAGTACAAATACCTGCCACAGTTTCTGACACTAAAGTAAGATCCATGGCAGATTCCCTCCCATTTCTGACATCAATTCTTGTACCCTCTCCATTATTGAGGCATACCATGTTTTTAGACTCCATTAGTTCTTCAATCACTTCTCCATTCCCGTCATTATAACTATCCCATAATGTACTATGTGCATTAAAATCTCCACAACAAATAACTTTCCCATCTAAGTTTGTTGCCAGTTCCTCAAGTCCTTCCAATGATAACTTTTTGCATGGGTTGTAAAAGTTGACTATTTTGATAAAACCATCCTTTGTCCATACTTCAATCACTATCATTTCCCACTCTTTCCCCTTCTTTAATATTCTATATTGCATTTCCTGTTTTACCAATATTATACAGCCTCCTCCATTACCCTCTTCCCTATCTCTGCGTATACTTTTATAACCTTTAATTCCAAAATCTAATACTGCTTTTAACCAAGTTTCTTGAATGCATATTATTTCAGGTTTCCTTCTGAGATCTTTAATAAATCCTTTAAATTCCTGACCATTTGCAATTACGCTCCTTGCGTTCCATTGCAGAATGAGCATCAAGTTTTTTCCCCATGACCCCCTGGTTTCCCGACTTCTTCAAGTCTTCTGTTGATTTGTTCCCAGGATAAGTCTTTCATACCCAAGAATTTTTCAGCCCCTTTCACAATTATCTTGATTTTCTCTGTTTTGTGTTTGACTTGATCTGCACAGTTGATCACATAGGCAACAAACAAAATCAACTTATCCACTTCCAGCTCTGTTTTCTTGTTAGCTTGCTCTCTTTGACCTCCTTCTGATCTTACACTTTGGCTGATTGTAGCTGTTTCTTCTATTGCCTTTTGTCCCTGCACTGCTTTTACTGCTTCAGCATAACTTATGTTGTTCATTGTCTTCACTTGCTGAATTTCCACAGCTCTTTTCCTGACTTCACATCCCCCATATGTCACACTGTGCTGTCCACCACAATTACAACACTTGGCCTGCACATTAACTCCACACTCTTCAAATCTGTGATCCTCTCCACATTTAGCACACCTTTGCTTTCCTTTGCAAGCCACGGCTATATGCCCATACCTCTGGCATTTGTAGCATCGAAGTGGAGGTGGAACATAAGGCCTGACTGGAAAACTCATACATCCTAATTTTATTTTATCTGGAAGTCTCGAGTCCTGGAACTCAAGAAACTTTCTTCTCTCTCCCCATTCACTGTTCTTAACAACCTTTTTAGTCTCTTCACGTCGCCTCCTTGAATACTTCTTTTAATTTTTTCCAAATCCTCGTGAATGGGAATGCCGGTTATCACTCCTCGGGACATTTTATTCCCACCCAGAGCTCTTTTTTCCATCACTACTTTTTTGCAAATAGTGTCCATATGCAAGGCTTTATTTCTCTGATCTTCATTCCTGCATTTTACCAACAAGTTCCCATCTCTAAGAACCTTAGCCATTTCTATGTCTCCTATCTTCTTTTTCAGCTCCCTGGACAATGCTATTGGGCTAAGATTAATCTGCTCATCTTCCTTCCTGAACTTGATTATTATTTTAAATTCCTCCCTTTCAACCTTCCTGCGAACGATGCGGTTTTCCTCATCTGAACTACTTCCCTCTAGCCTTCTTTTATTATTCTGGCTAGCAGGTGCTCCCACATCCTTTCCCTGCCTCGTACTTGTTTTACCTCCTCGCCCTCCTCCTTTATCAACCTGCGACCAATCATCAAAATCCATATCATCTTCGTCCTCTACTACCTGTGTAGCCATCCCGATCCAGTCACAAACCAGTTTATGTCAATCACGCCTTAAACTCGTCGGTGCCGTATCCACGTTCGCATCCACTTCCGTAGCCCCCGACCGGACTTTCACTAAGCTACGTCATTATAACGCGGCCGCTGATGATTGACAGCTGATGATCGGCACCGGCGACTGACGTGCGTCTGCGCTGGATAAAACTACAATAATGGACTACAAAAAGCGCATCGTCCACTTCTCCACATGTTGGTTTAATAAAAGCTCGTTCACTGACCGGCTTCAGGTCCAGCAGCTCCTCCTACCTAAATGTTGCTCTCGCAGAGAATTGTGGGTCGGCGTAATCTCCTTTCCTTTCGTATAGGAAGGTCTGTTGCATCCTATGCTAAAGGAGCTCTGCAAGGAAGAATTGGAGCTCCGCTCCTTTGCATTTAGAGAATTTGAACGGCTCTTATCATGGCGGCCACTTGTTTACTTCCGGGTCACTTCTTCAGTTAGGAACCTCCCTAAGCAAAATAGACTATTCGACTGCATCCTGGCTGTGTCAAGTCAATTTGTTTACACTACCGGCGATGTAGCTTTAGTGTTAGCATAAGCGCTAACGTAGTAGTTGTGTAAACAAACTGACTTGTTACAGCCTGGTTTGTTTACGCTACCAATGACGTGTTAATTGTGAAGTTGTCATTAACCCCGTTCTAGTATTAAAACTCCGGGCTTGCGTTTGACTTTGTTGGTCGTTCAGTAACCAGAGCAAGTTCAGAACATTGCTTCTCCGGCTAATAGATAATGCTGGCTAGATGACATCTGTAAATAAGAGCGATCTGTCTTTGCTTGTGACTTTTTCCATTCTTGGGCAGAAGTACTGTTTACCAGTACTGAACTTTACATTGTAAGAACCCATCCATGTTGTGTGTGTGTGTGTGTGTGTGTGTGTGTGTGTGTGTGTGTGTGTGTGTGTGTGTGTTTGTTTTACAGTTATGAAAAAACAACTGCAACTCCAGTAAGGCTTGGATTTACTAGGCCTCCTCCAACCACCCTTGCAGACTCTATCTCACAACGGTCAGCACATATTTATATATACAATCTGCAATCTGAGTTTATAATTCACGTCCTGAGTCACATTTCTCTTTTCTTTTACTCGTTGTCAAGGTAAAGCAGTATCGTATCGGACACCGTATCTGCCAAAACCCCAGCGCAGGCATCGAGCAGGGCAGCGTTGGGCGTACAGCCAGCTCAGTGGCCGACCCAGGCACCAAGCAGGTCTGGTGCTCTGTGGAGGTGTAGAGCACTTATAACAAGGACCATAGTGGACCATGAAGAGTTGATGCCATAACCTGCCCTGCGATGTCCTGTCTCTGATGTCATGTGATGTCCTATGCTGAGCTGTTATGTCCCGTACAAACAGGACAAATGAGGTAAGTAAGAATGTTCCTCCTAGTGGATTCTAGTCGGGGCTCATCCAACAGGTAATAGTGTCCTCGGGACCTGATGGTCCACCAGCAACACAACCTCCCTGTGGTGGACTTGAAGGATCAAAAGGTGAGTTGGACAGCTACACAATGTATGATTTGTATTCTTTATGCACCTGGCCTTGAAACTAATTACATTAATGTTGTATGCAGCATCCATTTGATTGTTTCAGCACTGCCTTGGACCCGAATTGGCAAGAAGACCCAGAGGAACCCCAGGACCCTCAGGACCCCCAGGACCCTCAGGACCCTCAGGACCAGACCAGAGAGACGAGGGAAGCAATGACTTGATACTGACATGGAAGAACCAGGTAAGGAATAATTGAATTATTATTATGATTATGATTATTATTATTATGCTTGATCTAATATCTTTACCTTTGTTTTCTTCATGAAGTCAATTTAATAAATCAATGAAATGTGTTTTTTCATTCATAAAGAAGCCAAAGGATGAGAAAGATGAGGGAAGCGACGTGTCCACAGAGAACCTGGACGAGCACAGCGAGGCATCAAAGTATGTGAACTTGATTATGTTGCAGTGACTTTATGTAAGCACACGTCTTTAAAATGTCTCTCTAGATACTGTAAGTTTCCTCCAGAATATTCTAGCGTTGCTCCCCACTGCTGCTCTAAGTCTGGTGTTTTCTGTTCTTCTTGTCCTTTCTCTTCAGGTCCATCAGGTCCAGTTCTATGAAGTCTGTCTGTCTCCTCACCAGCAGCAAAGCAGCAGAGCGTCTAAGCTCCAGAGAAGATGCTCTCCTCCAGAGACGTGTCCAGACTTCTGCTTATGAGAGCTGCTGCCGTCTGCACCCCGCTGGTAAACAGGTACGTGACAAACTGTCTGCTGGGCGTGTCTTAGTTCATGGAAACATTTCCTCTAACCTTTGCCTCGCTTGTTAACGTTGTTTAAGAACACTCATGCTACGTCACGTCACATTGTAGCACATGTTCACCTTTGTCATGTTTGTTTTTTTGTTCCAGCTGTGAGCAACCAGCTGACCAGTTGGCAGAGAGCATTCTGGGAAGTGCCAGCTGGAAGAGACATCTCCAGCGTCTACAGAACATCATCAGACCACCAAAACAGTTCCTCCAATAAAAAGTCAATAATCTGTCTACGTTTACGATTGGTCTCTGTCTTTAATGTTGGATGTAAGAAATGATAGAAGCTGAAAACATGGAGTGGACTCAAACGTGTAAAATCATTGTTCTCAGTCACTTTGCTGCAGTTTTCAAATTCAAATAGTTTCACATCACATCATCATGGAATCAGTCTTGGACCTCTGGAGTAACTTCTATATATAAACCACCTTATAACTTATTCTAAACATACATCCTACAGATGTCATAAAGCCCTCAGATAACTTCAGATAGCAGGGAAACAGCACCACCTTGTGGTCGGCGTGTGTTGTTATAGGTCCAACCAGAAGCCTCCGTAAACACTGTTGTTACGGTGTGTTACCTTTCCAGCTTATCGGCCCTGAACCCTAGTTGGGAGCACGCTGTGGATGCTAACGTGACCTTTGCTCGTTCAGCTGGTGACCCGCATTTCTAGTGTCCGGGTGACACGACCAGAAGAATGACAGGAGAGATCCTTCACCGTCCAACCAGAGGCTTTCATTGAGTCGTCTACAAGAGGACAGGAACACTGCAGTCTTGTGAGGCTGTAATCTTGAGCTCATCTAATACACTTCTGCTGGCTAACAACACTCATCTGTACATCAACTTCACCGGCTGCAGCGAGGGAGCAGCGGCTTCTCACATCCACACACATCCACGGGGACTACACTTCCCATCACACCTCACCTCACATACGCAGGTTACCCATAAGACCGGCAACACTATAGTGTTGCAAATTCAGAAGTGTTAATTCAACTCCTAGGGAGTTAAATTCAACACTTTAAAAGTGTCTATATTGGTCCACACTAGATCGAGTTAAAATAACACTTTTGATAGTGTTAAACATGACAGAGTTGAAACAACACTCAATAGTTGAAATTTAACACTCACCAGTGTTGAATTTTCCTAACACTAGTGTGTAGTGTCAAAAATTAACACTATCATTGTGTTGTTTTAACACTGAATAAGATTCAGATTATATTAACACTATTGATAGTGTTAAATCTATATTAACACTATGGATAGTGTTAAATCTACTACTACTACTAATAATAATAATATAATTTACAAAGAAAACCACACAAGTTGCAGTTTGAATCTGTATTTATTTCAAACAAGCTCACCACATTAAAACAGCACTGGCTTTGCAATAACCAACAATGACAAACACAGGTCACACGATATGACAATGTGGCACAATATAATATTTTTCACACATCTCATTAGAAAACTGTTTGTCATAGGGTCTGTAATAAATCAACTCCTTAACTGGAAAAACAGAAAGTGAATCTGCGCTCTCACTGATACAGTATGCATTGAAATGATCATCAAAATAAAGAGTGTCCACTCTGCATGTCAAAATAAATGCTTGCTCATTATGTACAAGAATGTTTGTGATCTTTCTGAAAACAGGATCTTCCATATTTGTTCCAGTGCAAACAAACATACCAATCTGATATTCTGTTCCATAGTTCTTCACCCAATTAGTGGTTGACACTTCACAGTATGCATTTACATTAAATACAGAACTTAACCTAAGGGATTTGCTGTCTCAAACTCATCAAAATAGAGTTGAATTTGTAGAGCATGTTTGTTCTGGGAAAACAAAACGCTATTCTTGAAGTATGAACCATCACATATGTCTTTATAAACTCCTTCTTCTTGATGCTTGGCTTGCAAGAAACTTTCACACAATTCAGTGTTCTTGAACATAGACTTAAGAGTTCCCAGGATGGGTGTATACACAAATGTATCAGTTACAGGGACCTGACTGTAAGTTCCTGTTGTGTGATCCCTGCGAACATCAAACCGCACTCCAAGAACATATTCAACAGGTTCAACAATTTCCCACTTTTCCTCAAAGAACTTCTGTCGTTTCACTCGTGTTCAAAGTTGAGAACGGATTTTCTAGTTGATCAAAACACTTTTCCACCTTCTTTTCAAAATCTGTGCCTTGAATTTCTGGAGTACAGCTGAGAACTGCCTCTCTTGCTTGCGTATGAATGTCATTTACAAGATCCTCCATGGACCCCACCATTGCTTGGACTGTGCTCTCAGCAACACCAGATGCTTGCAACTGTACTACAACAGAAGCACACATGTTTAACACAAGATTATTGTCAACAGAGAGCTCGGTAGTTGTTGGAGAGTCTGTAACTGCCTGTGAAGTTGAGGGCTCACTAACTTCATTCTGAGTGTCCACATTGTCATCAGTATTAGTCAAAGCAACATCTCTATGTAAATGAACAAGATGCTTCTTGAAACCTGAATAGGTGCAAAACGATAAACAACATCCCGGCTAGGGTTGTCACAAGAACCGATACTTCGGTACCAATTCGATGCCGACACGAAAAAAATAATTCGATACTTGCTTTTTTCTGGTATCGTCAGAACCGAATATACAACTTTTCACTCGGCGAGCCGTGTCGATTCTTGGCGGAACTGACGGGGGCAGTATACGTGTGTGAGCAGCACAGAGCAGTAAGCGGCGCTGAAGAAGAAAACTTGCCGTCTTCGAAAAAAATGGCTTCAGCAGGTGGGAGCGAAAGCACAACACGTCGGCTCGTCGACATGACAGGTGCGAAGAGTCGCGTGTGGAAATATTTTGCGTTCGAGGCGGATGAATCCGGAGCAATTCTTGATTCAAACAAGCCGACATGCAAAAAGTGCCTCAGAAGTTTTCAGACCAAAGGAGAAAGCACGTCAAACCTGGCTATAGGCCACTGCTGTTCTTTTTTTAATGTAAAATAGTTGACTATTGTTGTTATTTATGACCATATTTATAAGCACAGTATTGTTTGTTTTTATACTGGATGGCTATAGGTCTGTTGGCAGCTGGTACTGCAATTTAAATTCTGTGCAAAAAGATCTTAAAGCACAGTGGTGTTAAATACTTGACAGTTTGAAGCAGTTTTCAATAAATTAGTGAATTTGATTTGATTGATTGAAGCTTTATTTCAGACTCACCCACTGGGAGGTCCATAATACAAACAACACATACAACAAGATAAAAGCAAAACAAAAGACAACAGACGAGACAAACCTAATATAGACATAAGCGCCAGTGCCTCCACATTCTCGAGGAATACTTTACAGAACTTCGTCCTGGGTTGACAAGAACGGATATTATGTCATTGTCAGAAGCATCAATTCTGCATATCATTTTGTACATTAAATTACGCAGAACAGCAGGGCAGGTGGGAACACCAACATTAACAAACATTTGACTTGCACTAGAGCATCTAGGTGCTCTGAGCAGCAGCCTCATACTATCATTATAGGCCACAGTGAGTCGTCTCAGGCTACTTACTCTATAACTGGACCAGAGGTGTGCAGTATAGAGGGGAGTACAGAATGTCTTGAATAGAGCAACTTTAACAGGAACAGAGCACATACTGAATTTGCGGCATAACATGTTCGCTTGTGCGTACAATTTACGACACTGTCTATACATGTCCTTATCATCAGAAAGATCATTTGAAATAACATGTCCAAGGTATTTAACCTCATTGCATTCCATGAGGGCAGAGCCAGATAAATAAAAAGCTGGAAACCTCGACTGGTGATCATCTCTACTGCGCACAATCAAAATATTGCTCTTCTTAGCATTATATGTAATATCATACTCCATCCCATATTGGGTGCAGAGGCTTAGCAGCTGTTGTAGCCCAGCAGTGCACGGGCTGAAGACGACCAAATCATCTGCGTACATTAGATGATTGATTAGACAATCACCGACCATACAGCCAGTACGACATGCATTGAGACTCTTGGAGAGATCGTCCATATAAATATTGAACAATAAAGGTGACAAAATCCCGCCTTGGCGGACACCATTGTTCACATGGAATGGGGCAGATGTAGACTTTCCCCACTTTACCCGCATGGTCTGTTGAGCATACCAGAATGCCAATATTCTAACAAGATAGCTAGGTACCCCTCTTTCACACAATTTTTTGAGCATTTTTTCATGGTTCACACGATCGAATGCCTTAGAGGCATCTATAAAACACAGGAACATTGTTGTATTTTTCCTATTATAATTATCCAGTATCTCCAAAGCAAGAGCAAAAATACACATATCAGTGCTATGCTTATGTTTAAACCCAAATTGGTTGTCAACAGTGAGAATGTACCTCTCCAATCTAGACATCAAAATGATCTCCAATACTTTAGACAGTATGCTGGCTAATGCAATTGGTCTACAATTTTCAGAGCTGTTAAGCTTGCCAACCTTATCTTTTATGACCGGCACAAGCAGGACAGCCATAATAGAATCAGGTAAGGTGCCATGGACTAGACATCCAGTAAAACAAAGACTAAGCAGGGGACAGAGTTTCTTACTTGCATGTTTCATGTGTTCAGCCGTAATATTATCCATACCGCATGCCTTGTTGTCACCAAGCTTCATGATTGCATCATGAACTTCAGAGGGAGTAATTATCACCCCCTCATCATACACTATAGTGCCAACATCAAGACGGTTACTTTTAACGCAGTTAAGCAGCTCCTGATATTTCTTCTGCCATAGCAGGGAGATCTCATCAAAGCCACTCACACCATCTATATTACAGGGTAAGGGTGTCTTACTGTTATTAATTCCTCTGATTTCTTTCCAAAAATCATTTAGATTGTTGTTTTGCAACTTCCTGGCCAGTGAATCAGATCTCAAGGTGTTCTCATTTCTCTTTATATACCGTAGAGCATATTTAAACTGAGCATTAGTATGTTTTTTATGTTCAAATAGTGGGCCATGCCTGCTTTTGCCTGCCTCAGCCCATAATTTAAAGGCATTTCTGGCCTCTGCATGGAGTTCTTCTACATAGTCATTCCATCCTGGCTTCACATTACTCATTTTTGACCTCTGTTTATAAAGAGGCTTGCTAGATATAGTGAGAGATTCCACAATGCAAACATACAATGAACACAATGCTTTACAATGTTGCATATTCTTGCAATTCAAATCCCGACACAAAATAGCTTCTTTTGGCAAACAAATATTACTCAGCAAGACATCAGAACGATAGACATATTTGTCAAGATCATCCTTTGATAGCTTAGGCCAGTCTATCTTCCCTGTCCTAATGCTGTCATCATCAGACATTAACAATGGTAGATTACCTGGATTCAACATTATAGAGAAAGGTATGTGGTCAGAAGTGGCCATATCATAGTTAATCTTTATAGAATCGATAGAATCATGTGCGTCAACTGTGCATAAACAGTGGTCTAGCCAGGAGGTGGAGTGCCAGGCTTCGCTTATATAAGTGAAGCTATTCTCCGGCATGAGGACCTTACTAGACAATATCAGCCCACTATCAGAGCAGAATTGCAGTAGGTGATTACCGAACAACGAGTTGGTATCAGCCACATCAGCATTCAAATCACCTACAACATATATACAGGTCGACGGATTGTCCTGGATAAACGACATAATACATCCCAGTCTGTTTAGGTACTCAGCCTCATTTTGATAGCACTCAAAAGGTGTATAAACATTCAATATTATGAACCGTTGATCGTTACAGCTAAACTCTAGACCAATAGCCCAGCCTACATTCAGTCTTACAACATTAACCAGCTGGTCATATTTTTTGTTCCATAGAGTCGCAATCCCACCTGGAATCCTCCCCCGCGTAATTTTGGTGCTGAGATCAGTGGTTGATTCCCCAGCCCCGTGGAAGTCTTTATGTACAGAGTTGAGACCTCCGAGATCTTGTTTAGACAGAAACGTCTCCTGTACACACAATATGTCACAGCTCTCAAGTAGCTTGTCCACTACAATACGGTGTGCCTTGTCTGCTTCACTATGGCCAACACGCAGCCCGCGCGCATTGTATGACACAACACAGAGTTTCATTAAGAGAATAAAAGTTCATAGCCACCTGGCTACGCAGTCTGGCTCTCGGCCAGGGCATTAGCATTACCATCGGGGTATTTCAGTTCACATCCTAGTGACTCTCCACCTGTGGTTTTGTGGCCACGAGCCTCATAATATCGGCGTACATATGTTCCAGCAGGCCAGAGTTGTGGGTTGTAACCAATTTAAAAGTACATGGGTCCTGTTGGGTTTTTTTTTAAATTGTGGTATCGAATTAGTATCGAGAATCGTGGAAATTCACAGGTATTGGTATCGACTACTGAAATTCTGGTATCGTGACAACCCTAATCCCGGCTGTCCACATTTTAAACGTAATGTCTTTCCAGGATATAGACCGTGCTGGAGTCTTAAATGCTGACAAAGCAATGCAGAACTTTTGTGGTGTGCCTTACAGACATAACAAAGAAACATATTTGCATCCAGCGTCGTGCAAAAATCTCGCTCTGACCTCCTTGACTCTGGGACTTTCCTTGGCACTTCCCACATCAATGTTAAAAACTGTGGTTTGGATGAATGTATAGAAGTTGAAGAAGGATTCGTGGTAGTTGACACTGAAGATGAAGTGTGCTTTGAAGAGCTCGTCGAAAGCTGCCAAGGATGTCTGTGCCTTGCAAGGGATGGCCTTGTGGTCAATGATGATGTAGTATCTTTGGATGCTGTTCTTCTTTTGACCCTCACACAGGAGGAAGGGCTGACCCGGCGCCACACCAGCAAGGAAGGTTTCGACACTGGCTCCATTCTTTAACAAAATGTAAACAAGAATTATGAGAAAATCATGAAATAAACTGTGAAATATGACTGAAGGCACAAGTGAAAGTTTGCATAATTATGTCCACATGTCTCCACGAGTTGATGACAATAGGAGTTTTTTTTTTTTATTAATTAATTGGTCAAAGTTATTGTTATCTGTTAAAGGAAAGGTTGATTCGTTAATCATGTTATCTGCAGCCTTTCCAAAATGGAGATGGCGTACCATTGTTTTTGTAAATTAATAATTGTTAACCTAAAAACAATCACAAGATTAGTCGAACAGCCCTACATAAGTACATTACTATTTGCATACCTGTAAATATCGAACAACATGGTCTTCAGCTTGACATGCGCTGATTTTTGGACTCTTTTTGTGGCCTTTGGACGTGGGCGGCAGCAAGTGAACCAACAGTAGAATGCTTGATAAGTCACTGTCCCAGCCTAGGGGAAAAACAGGAGAAAATGTCTGACACATTCACATCATATCATTTTAAAGAGAAGAAACTAACCAGACCCACCTGAGTCGTGCTGCGCAGACAAGAGGTCTTCAATGTGTTCATTAGAAGTCAGTTTTTTGCAGTCTGTCAGGATCCTAGGTTTGAAAAAAGTAGGCCATTTTGCCAAAAATCTGCCCGACACTTCCTCTCCAAACATCATGGTGAAATCCTGGTCAATCTACAAAAGAACACACACTTTTATACTTATGCAACTTAAAAGTTTATACATTGAGTTTTTTTTTTCAAGACAAGCATGATTTATGACACCCAAGTTTTGAGTATTATGGATTTTTAACATAAATTCTGACTTATATCCAAAAAAAACGAATCACACTTCCGTTGTTAATTGTGTTCTAGTAGAGACTGATTGTAATTATCAAATACATGTTATCTCTATTGTTTGAAATTTAGATAAAGACAATATATGGTTTATTAAGTAAAATGTATCAGAATTATTTTTAATACCCCAAATATGTCCCGGGTCAATTTGATCCGAGGGATACCAGAGGGTCCCAAAAGTGAAGACCATACAAGGGTTAATTGATAGGGGATCAGTCCATCATCCCCCCCCCCAGTGAGAGAACTTGAAGGCGAGGATGGGTAAAGGAATATCCAACAGAAGTCCATTGAACACACGTAGCTGCAGCTGAGTGTCCATTGTGGTGGAAATCAGTTTATGATCACCTGATGAGAAATAAGAATACAACTCCTAAGAGCGCTTTTAGTAATTTATTCTATAAAGAGTCCAAAACAGGCTAGCAGTCGCTACAGACAGACTGTAAACAGACAAAGTCTAATAAGTCAAAGCCCTCGCAAACAGGGTGTCCAAGCAGACCGCATCACCGACATACAGCTTCAGAGCAAACTATCTGGCCAGATAGGGGCAGACTCCTTAAGAGTCTGACCAATTCTGCAGTCTTGAGAAGGTTTTTTATACAGTTGTTTGTGATGTGTCATCAGAAAAGCGTAGACGGAGAACTTTGTCCAGAATGTGGTGTTTGAACTACTCATAAGCGTCTAAAGATCCATATTGACTTGCCAGCTGCTGGTGTCACAAGATGCATTTCACAACTCATGTAACACATGACATAAGTGCAGAATACAGGTTACCTCATGACACTTGGAATAGTATGAGTTAAAACTACTCAAACTACTAATTATTCTATAATGAACTACTACATGAAAAATTCCCATCACATTTCTCCCTTTTTGTCATTCTCTGACAAACACAAAAGACAGTCGAACAGCTAAGCATACAACTTCATTTAGTACACAAAGACTTTAAGAGCGAGACATCACATCATAACAACTCCAGGTCCTTGAGAGCTTTTGCTGTCCTTCTAACTCATAGAAGACACATGATTTCATTCCTTACAAACAATCCTCATCACTATCTTTGTCATCCTTAGCTTTGTTTGCAGAAGTCTTCTCATCCTCTACATTGATCTTCTCCTTTTCTGTGGGCTCCTCTAGTGGTGCACGATATATCGGCCACCGATATAATATCGGCCGATATGGTCATTTTTTTACACATCGGTATCGTTCCGATGTCAAAATAGGGCCGATGTGAATCATTCCCGTGTATTTGACGTGTGTGTAGGCTTAGATGTGAGTGTGTGTGAGAATTTAGATTTAAATCTGACCTGTGGAGGGCAGTAATACGCTTAACAGCGTCTACACTGCCGAAATCCTAGAAGAAGAAGAAGAAGAAGAAGGAGACGCGAGAGTGTCGGGGATGTTTGTGGATGCGGCAAAAAAAAAAAGTACGTTCGACTTGGCTTTTGGTGAGGGAGCAGCGATGTCGTCTGTCTGGTCGTTCTTCAAAGTGTCTGAAGAGGATTCTCGCTATGCTGTATGTAATGATTGTGAGGGCCAGGTGATGCGAGGGGGAGTTTGTGTCAAATCGTTCAATACGACCAATTTGATCACCCACTTAAAAAACAAGCATCCCGAAGCCTACAAAGAATACGATAAACTAGCTAATGCTAACAAGCAGCGGAAGAAAGCTGCTGCTAACGCTACGGCAGCTGCACCAGTCGGTAGCCCCATAGAACAAGCGCTGGAAAAGACCAAGAAATTCCACAAGGACCACCCGAAGCAAAGGCATTGACCATGGCAATAACGAAGACGATCGCTGTTGATGACCAACCGTTTTCAGTAGTGGAAGACGGAGGATTCAGCGAGGTGCTGGAGGTCGCTGAACCCCGCTATGACAAGCCGAGTCGTTACTTTGCGGATGTCGCCCTGCCTGCCTTACGTGATATCATAGCCATTTTATTAATTTATTTTTATATAAATATTTATTTTTTCTTCTGAAAATCTGATGACAGTCATATTTTGCACACAGGTAAAGGTGCCCAATATCAGTCATTTCTGAAAATAAAAATGCGTTTTGGCTCTTTATTTGATTATCATAAAAATGTGTTTTCTATACAGATATCGACATCGGTAAATATCGGTATCGGCCATAACAGCAATATTAATATCAGTTATCGGTATCGGCCACAATTTTCACATCGGTGCATCACTAGGCTCCTCCAGTGAAGACTCTCCATCATCTGAACTATCATTGATAAAAGAATGTCCACCAGATCCGGAGGGACGGTTGTAGTGTGAGAAGGTGATGAAGCTCGGTTTGTGCTTCACCATGCGTAGGAGATCCAGGACTTTCGGCCCAAAATCAAGAACAGTTGCGAGGATAGTGAGTAGAGGACTGGAGTCCAGATTGAGAATAGGGCACAGACCCTTTGCTTCATGAACCTGTGGATTTGGGTCCACGTGTGCTCTGCTGAGAATGAGTGTCCAGGCTCCTGCAAGCACACAGCTTCCCGCTTGTGAATGTCTTCATCCAGTTCCCAGAGTGAGCTTCAGGGAGACAATGATTCCCTCTGTCTGGTCTTTGGAGAACTCGCTCATTCAGGGCTTGTTGTAACGTAGACTTTGAAAAAGCATCCTCGGGTGCAGGGTGTGTCGGAGGGGGAGAGGTTTGCACTCAGAGCCCCCTCTATGTCTAGATTAAGGTGGTCCAGTTTCCTTATCAGCTGGTTCATTGACTCCGACCAGGAAGACTTGACCTGCAGAGACTCCTTCTTACTGCTGGTCTCCTCCTCCATGTCATAACCATACCTCCTGGTCGTGCGATTGATTTCTGTACTCACAGTATCTCTCCTGGGCTGTAATTCACAGATGAGGAAAAGTGCCATCACTAGTTAGTGATAGTAACACACATGCTTCTTCTCTCAAACTCCAACCATGCAACCTGAAAGGGTGCCATGGCTTCATTGTTGGACAGAGAACGTCTCCTACGTCACCACAACTGTCACACCTTCTTGACGTGTATTGAAGCTCGGAGTGCGGGCAGAACCCAATCTGCACTCCTCCCCTCGCACCGGGGTGTTAGGCTGTGGTGATGCGATTGACTACTCACTGTCGGTGGTGACACAGCTGTCACTTGTTGGAGCTTGGCATGCTACTGGTGGAGGAAGATGTTATTTCATCCTTGCCTCTTAGTTGAACCAGTGACAGGATCTTCTCCCTCCGGACTTGGAATGTGTTTGCATTGAATGCATCTTTGTGGTCAGGAGAACTTGGAAGGGATCCGTGTAGTGTCTTTGCTTCCAGGGTTTTCTCCTGTGATTTTTGATGATCACCCAGTCTTCAGGTGATGCTGGAATGCACTAGGTGGTGATGGAAGTGCAGCTTTCACCTGAGCATGAAGGCCATTTCCATCAACGAGCAGATTGATGAGATGTTTTCTCCATCCATCCATCGTCTACCGCTTATCCTGTATTCAGGATTACGCCGGGCTGGAGCCGATCCAGGCTGTCATTGGGCATCGGAAACTACTCAACCTACTAATTATACTACAATGAACTACTAAATGAAAAATTCCCATCACATCCATAACATACTAATGCAGACTGAAAGTTCCATACTGCTAATGCAGCGTTTAGCTGTGGCGTCGTGTGACATCACCCTGTGGTTTTCTCTTGTTGTGATTTGCTTTTTAATCGATAGAGGATCAGTCCATCACCCCCCTGTATGTGGAGCGTAAAGCCAATGAGTGAATCTGCATTAGTGGAGGATGATTTGATGTCCTGTCACAGTGTCGGAAAAATACATGACGACAATACAAGAACATGAAAATACATTATGAGAATATGAGAAAAAAAACATGAAATGTGTCTGTTTCGGAATGCCCGAAGCACACGCACGCACACACGCAAGAACGCACGTGCTGATTGTCGTGGAGACAGAATGCAACAGAACGTCAGAGCAGGTATAAAAGGGCTGTCGGCCATTTTGTGTTCTCTTTTAGCACGAGGAGGGTCCCGGCTCCCGCCTCCTCCAGCAGCTCCATGGGGAGCCCATCACCCAGGTTTTCCCCTCCCAAACCTTTTTCCACAGCTTCCCCTCCTACCCTCTTCTCTCACTCCTCTTCCTCTCCAAGCTCCTGTTACCTCCTCCCCTGCCTCCTCACCCTCATCCTCCTGCTCATCCTCAAGCTCCTCCCCCAGCACCTCCTCTTGTTCTTCCTTGATCTCCTCATCCTCCTCCTCTTGTTCTTCCTCAATCTCCTCATCCTCCTCCTCTTGTTCTTCCTCCATCTCCTCCTCCTCCTCTTGTTCTCCCCCGATCACCCCTTTCTTCCCTGAACTCTCCCCCGACCTCTCCCCCCTGCCACAAGAGGACCCCATGACTCCTGTAGCTCCCGATCCTCCGATAAAGATCACCCTTAGTAGACCCTTAGCTAGTTCCCCTGTGACAGCCTCAGCCCCTAGCTCGTCACCTGTTGCCTCCACCTCAAACCCCCCGGGAAGTCTCGATGCATTTAGGCTGCTCTCAACAGGCCAAGAGCAGAAGTGGGTTAGGAACTTGCGGGCCCTTATGCTAGAGAGGAACAGAAAGCGTAGCGGTCGCGGGCTTAAGAGAGTTGCTGGAGAGCTGGGAGGCAGCCCTCCAAAGAAGCGCTGATAAGGCGTTTTTTAATAATATTGTGTTTAATGGTTTAATATACTAGGATGTAGTGTTTGTTTTTCTCTGTAGTGTTGTAGTGTTTGTTTTTCTCTGTAGTGTTGTAGTGTTTCGTTTCTCTGTAGTGTTGTAGTGTTTTGTTTCTCTGTAGTGTTGTAGTGTTTGTTTTTCTCTGTAGTGTTGTAGTGTTTCGTTTCTATACGTTGATGCATTGTTAGTTTTTGTGTAACGCCTGTAATGTCCTGTCCTGTCCCATCCTGTCCTGTAATGTCCCATCCTGTTCTGTACCGTGATGTCCTGTTCTGTCCTGTCCTGTAATGTCCCATCCTGTGATATCTTGTCCCGTCCTGTCCTGTAATGTCTTGTCCTGTTCTGTCCCGCCCTGTTCTGTCCCATAATGTCATGTCCTGTTCTGTCCCGTCCTGTCTCGTGATGTCCCTTCCCGTTCTGTCCTGTGATGTTCTGTCCTGTGATGTCCTGCCCTGTGATGTCCTGTCTTGTGATATCCTGCCCTATCATGTGATTTCCTGTCCTGTGATGTCCTTTTCTGTCTTGTAATGTCCTGCCCTGTCTTGTGATGTCCTGCCCTGTTGTGTGATGTCCTGTCCTGTGATGTCCTCTCCTGTCCTGTGATGTCCTCTCCTGTCCTGTGATGTCCTGTCCTGTGATGTCCTCTCCTGTCCTGTGATGTCCTGTTCTGTCCTGTCTTGTGATGTCCTGCGCTGTCCTGTCTTGTCCTGTTCTGGACATCACAGGCCATTACTGGACAGGGCAGGACACAACTGATCACGTGTGTCCTATGCTGAGCTGTTATGTCCCGTACAAACAGGACAAATGAGGTAAGTAAGAATGTTCCTCCTAGTGAATTCTAGTCGGGGTTCATCCAACAGGTAATAGTGTCCTCTGGACCTGATGGTCCACCAGCAACACAACCTCCCTGTGGTGGACTGGAAGGATCAAAAGGTGAGTTGGACAGCTACACAATGTATGATTTGTATTCTTTATGTACCTGGCCTTGAAACTAATTACATTAATGTTTTATGCAGCATCCATTTGATTGTTTCAGCACTGCCTTGGACCCGAATTGGCAAGAAGACCCAGGGGAACCCCAGGACCATCAGGACCCCCAGGACCAGACCAGAGAGACGAGGGAAGCAATGACTTGATACTGACATGGAAGAACCAGGTAAGGAATAATTGTATTATGCTGCTATTATTATTATGATTATTATTATGCTTGATCTAATACCTTTACCTTTGTTTTCTTCATGAAGTCAATTTAATAAATCAATGAAATGTGTTTTTTCATTCATAAAGAAGCCAAAGGATGAGAAAGATGAGGGAAGCCACGTGTCCACAGAGAACATGGATTTTCTATTCTAGCTTTGCTTCCCACTGCTGCTCTAAGTCTGGTGTTTTCTGTTCTTCTTGTCCTTTCTCTTCAGGTCCATCAGGTCCAGTTCTATGAAGTCTGTCTGTCTCCTCACCAGCAGCAAAGCAGCAGAGCGTCTAAGCTCCAGAGAAGATGCTCTCCTCCAGAGACGTGTCCAGACTTCTGCTTATGAGAGCTGCTGCCGTCTGCACCCCGCTGGTAAACAGGTACGTGACAAACTGTCTGCTGGGCGTGTCTTAGTTCATGGAAACATTTCCTCTAACCTTTGCCTCGCTTGTTAACGTAGTTTAAGAACACTCATGCTACGTCACGTCACATTGTAGCACATGTTCACCAGTGTTTCCCCTACCATTGTACAGGCTTGGCGGGCCGCCAGGCCAACGAGCGCCCCCGCCAGGCCAACAACCGGCCAAAAAAAAGAAAAAAAAGGAAAAAGAGAAAAAAAAAAAAAAACTGCGGTGTCGTGCGTGCGCAGATGATGCCCCATCATAACGGATAATCTGACAGCATTAAGTTATATCATCATTAGCATGGCACCACCAAAAAAACTTAAAAGGGATGAAGGACAAAAAGGTATTTCAAGGTTCTTCCTAAACACGGTGCCAAACGAGAGTACAGGTGGGGAAGAAGGGCGAGTGACAGGTGTGGAGGAACAAGTCAGAGGGGCAGAGGGAGGAGATGTCAGCGAGAGCAACCAACCGAGCGCTAGCAATAGCATCGGTGACCCAGATAGGGGCACTGGCAGCAAACACCGAAAATCCGGCTGGGACCCAGACTGGCTTAAAAACCCCAAATATAGCCAGTGGCTATACCAGACTCAACATGGTAAGTTACAATTTGTTGTCATTTGTTTTTTTTTTATTTAAAGGAAATATATTTAGCTTACATTGTTGTTCTAAAAGGGCTCAAAAGTCTGGTTCTGGAAGTAAAAATCCCATTCATTTTTCCCATTGAGAATTGGATTATTAGCCATAATATCATAACCATCCAAGCTCACCACCAGCTATCTCAATATGTATTGGTGCTTTATGCTCCTGTACATGAAATTAGTTTATATTAAATCAACTTTGTTTTTAGAAAAACACTGTTTATTCTCCGGCAGAAGAACTATACCACGAACCGATCGCGTAAATGCAACGTCTGATTGGTTCAGCCCGCCGTTACCATGGACATTTTTACCGCCCCCGCGAAACACTAGCCTCGTTCTTTATATGTCCATGGTAGGAGCATGGACGAGTAGGAGCCGTCTTGCTCAGCCTGGCTCAATTATGACACGCGTCTTGCTGAGTCTTGTATATTAAAAAACACTATCTTTAAATCAGCGCGCAGCAGTTAAGTTAGCTACTGTCAAACAAATAGAGCATTAAGGCTGCGGCTTCACATTAAAAGCATTTCACTGGCTTCACATTAGCATTTCACTGGACAAACGTGAGTTGGCTTTTATTTTGAAGTAACAGGAAGGTAAACGCTGAAGCAGGCAGCACCTTCACAGAGCCATGCACAGAGCCCACTGAGCCCAGCAGCCCCCGGCAGCGCGACACACACAAACGGAGACACATACACAGACAAACGGAGAGACGCACACTCACACAAACGGAGACTGCTGTCTCCACACAGCTATCGGACAAATGCCAGATTATAAAACACGCATTTAAAAAGGGGGGCTCACTGTCAATAACAATGCGGGACAACGTCTCAATTTGCGGGACGTGTGAAAAGTAATGGAAATGCGTGACTGTCCCGCACAAAGCGGGACGTCTGGTCACCCTAAGTGACAAAGCCAACTGCCATTAAACTAGAGTAGAATCAGAAGCAACTCAGCTTTTGGATGCTTACTGTTATTAACAGTAAGCACTTTGTGTTACATTTACTTGTATAAAAAGGGCTCTATAAATAAAGTTTGATTGATTGAACAGTCATATTGTTCTTAGTACAAAGAAACAGATAAAATGAGATAAATATAAAACGCCAGGCCATATGAAAAAAGCATGCTATACTATCATTTATTGAGAAAAGCTTGCAATGGATTGTGGGATTAGGAGTTATTTTATGTCCAGATAATAATATGTACACAATAGCTGTGTTCGAAATCGCCCCCTATCACGGATGTAGTGCACTATATAGTGTGTTCGCCATTTTGTAGTGTTGTTCGAATTCTCCGTGGCGGATTTCATCCACTATGTAGTGGACGACAAAATACCCACAATGCACCGCAAAATTGAGTGAACAAGCGATGTACACTACATTGTGCTCCCGTATCCCACAATGCAATGCTGCCGTGGTTTGTCAGAGGAGAAGAAGGAGACTAAATGGCCGCCGCACCAAACGCCGCACCAAACGCCGCTTTTGTCTACAAATGTAAGTAACGTTAGAATGTACACATTTCATGCGTGTAATACTTTAGTGGCGTAGTTTTTATGCCAGTAGTTTTAAAACGAGACGATTTCTTGGTGGAGAAGCATCCTGTTTGTTGTTTGTATCTGCTAGCTAACGTTAACACTAAGCTAACGCTAAAGCTAGTAGCAGACAGCCGCTCACATCTGATCATAACGTTTGTTCTCTTTTCCCAATTGGCGATGTGTTAGAAAAATATATGCTTTTCTGTTTCTTGTTTCAAGGGACTGATGAGGATGTGGAAACACTAATTAAAATGCGAATGAAGCACAACGAGCTGTTCTCAGGCCGACGAAATGCGGCTCTGCATGGATGGGAGTAAGCAAACAAATTTGAGTGATAGCATCATTTTGTTCCTTACTGAATTTTACAATTTTGTGAACTTATTATAGTCTGTTTTCTCTAACCCCTGAACCCCCGCTCATGCTCATGTAAAGCGCCTTGGGTATTTTGAAAGGCGCTATATAAATAAGTTATTATTATTATTGTTATTCTCACAGTGGTTTTTTGTATTTTGTTTTACAGTTACTGACATCTCCAGCTCCTTCAAGGATTCCCTTGGGCGGGGAAGACTGTTCACCTGATTCCCGTTTTTCCTGATTCTAACCCTTTGGCATATTCTTTAATAAATACATTTTTGTAGAGTTCATATTTGTCATTCCTGATTGAAACATTAAATGTATCATTTTTAGTGTTTAAGGGTATAGAAATAAGGACTGCCACAGGTATTTCCAGTTAATTAACCAGATGATTACCTATTTCATTATTTTATGTTGTTGTTGCTGCAATTACTTGAACTGATTTATCAAAAAATGATAACCTTGGTGAGTTATGTAATAACTGGTTGAGCAGTAAGTCATTGAAATTAAGTTAATGTGTAAAAGTTTAATGTAAGTTTAAAGAAAACAGACATTTTTGCCATGATTGTCTTTCACGTTGGGGTCCTCAGCAAAACAATGAAAAGCTTAGTTTTTTATGTGTTAATTATAATGGCAATATAAAGTTATATTACTATAATTGAGTTAAGGTAAGTAGAGTTTTTAAATGATTATCAAAGACATTTTAATTTCATTTGGTAGTCATTCACTAAATCATGGGTTCAATCATAGGGTTTCCCCATATCAGTTAGCATGTTAGCTAAGATTTATTTTGGTATTTACCTGTTGACGTCGGCGAATCAATAAATAGCGCCGTAAACGCCTAAGACGCCGTTCCCTTCGCCTCCATCGGTGCCTGAGAACCAGGAGTTGGGCGAGCAGCATCAAAACAACAACGGGTACCATTTTTTCATAGAATAAACAACTTTTTTAAGAAAGTAGCCGATACACAAGTAGCCAATTACGAGCTAAATAGCTACTGACCACTAGCTACTTAGCTACGAGCTAAATAGCTACTGACCACTAGCGTTAGTTCGCACGCGCTACGTATCTTACAGCTTGTGCGCAACCCTGAGCATTTACAGCTCATGACGAGGACACAAAACAGTAGCTGACAAAACCAAACTCACACACCATTGATATTTCAACAGTTTATTGACCAAGAAACACAACCGCCATGAAGAATCACATCTTTATACCGTCAGGTATGTTTACATGATGCTCGGCGCGCCCACTCACGTCACATGAGTATCTGGCGCATCTGCTGACGTAACCACGTTCAGAAAATGACCCGTGTAGTGTCCGAATTCTCCTCCCGTCGTACCCTACATCGTGTACATGATGTAGTGCACTATATCATATACACGATGTAGGGGATAGGGAGTGAGTGAATGAGTGAATGATTTCGAACACAGCTATGGTTTTATAAGAGTACTGGGGTAGCTGGTGGGCCTTATTTCCATAGTTAAAGCAAAAGATATTAGCAAATGAACATTTTCAAATGAGGTTTTGAAGGAGAATTTTTTTTTTCGTGGGCAAATTAATAATAGACTTTCTGAATTGAAATATTCTTCATTTACAGGAATGTTCTGTCGCATATGCCGCCAGCATAAGCAGGCTGTAAAGAAAGGATCACCCCAAAGGGTGTTCATTGAGGTCCCCTCTCAGACGTTTAGAAAGGATGTCTTGGATGCCCATTTGAGGTCAGAACATCACAGTGCAGCGTTTAAGGCCCACACAACTTTGGTTAAAGGTAAGATTTAATCTAATGATTTGATTTCAGTGAAAGAATTAACTAGAACTAGACTTTAATCACATTAATGTGAAACTGATGTGTAAGGGCTTATTTTGCTCTTTGTCCAGGTCACTCTGTCACAGCAGCTTTCGAGCCTGTGGTCGTTATTGAGCATGAGGCTGTGGTGGGTGCTTTTAAGTGTCTGTACTGGCTGGTAAAACACGAAATTGCCCACCACACTAACTATCCAGCTCTGCTTGAGCTAGCTGAGCTGCTGGGTTGTGACTACTTTGCCAAACTGAAGGTAACTGTATAATATTAACTGGTAAACTGTCAACTGTATTATAATAAGACTTATATAATTTAAATTTTTGTATTTTTCTATATCTCTTTTATTTTCAAAGATAGGGAAATCCACCAACTATAGGTCCCACCGCATGGTTGATGAAATGCTGGAAATACTGGCTGGTGTTATAGAAGCACCAATCCTGCAGGACATTAGAAACTCCCAGGCTGTCGGGATCGAACTGGATGAGAGCACTGATGTTGCTGTGATTAAACAGCTGGATGTACATGTTCGGTAAAAAGATAATGTTTTCTTGTAACAATAATTTAACATAGTTTGAAAAATATATTGCAAGATCAAGCTGTGTGTATTTATTTAATTTTAAAACTATTTTATTTTAGATACCTTGATAAAGAGGGAGTTCTTTTTAGCCAGTTTTTGGATTTGGTTCCCCTTCCTGATGGGAAGGCTGACACCATTGTGACTGCCATCCATAGCATCCTTGATCAGAAGGGCATTCCCAAGGACAAAATATTTGGTCTTGGGACGGACGGTGCAGCAGTCATGACAGGTATAAGATTATTGGACTTAAATATATTGTTTTTTTTGCAATTATACCCTCTAATCTTTTTTCTTTTTAAAAATAGGACGCCATAATGGAGTGGCGAAACAACTCTGCGACACCATGCCATGGCTAGTCGCTGTGCACTGTGCTGCCCATCGTTTGGCTCTGGTCTGCAGAGATGCCTCAGAGAAAACAGCCTACCGTAGATGACCATTTAGTCGCCCGGGCGTTTAATATGCTAAATCGACTTGGAGCCCAGGCGTTTATAAGAACCAGGCGCGTATTTGCAACAGGCTACAATTTATTTTTGCAATGAGCAGCACCAGACCATCATGCAAAGAACAAGGAGCTCACCATAGCACCATAGCACCACTGGAACAAAACTACTTTTTCCCCCCGACGCATCTTTATTGACATCAGACAATAAATACAAAGACAGTTTGTCTGTGTTACCGCGACACAGGGAGCTGATCAGAGCAGTGTTATGAATGGTAACGGAAGGGGGGGTCGATCGCGGTAATTTCAACATTGTATATTAGCGCATTTATCTATATCCCTATATCCCTCAGTCTAGCGCGCCTGTGTTTGTGTGTCTGTGTGTGTGTGTGCGCGCGCCTGCATGCGAGAGAGAGAGAGAGAGCGAGAGGAGGGGCTGACTGACAGAAGAGGTGAGAGCCGGTGAAGTGCTGTTAAAAAAAAACTTTTCTTTTCTGTGCAAGACTATGGTAAACACTTAATCGCCCGGGCGTTTAATTGAACCGGCGTTTATTATGCAAAATGAGGTCGGACCCCGGCGGCTATTAGAGCAAAGGCGCGTATTTGCACGCGGGCGATTATTTGGTCATCTACGGTACATGAAGACTTTCAGGGACCACCTGCAGCATCTTCACCTGTATTTTTGTAACAGCAGCAACAGGACAGAAGTTTTGAAGGCAGCAGCCACAACACTGGGAATCGCTAATCTGAAAGTTAAGGTAAGACAAACCTTAATTTTTACAAGGAGGAAAGATTACAGAAAACTGTTTCATTGCACCAGATATTTCATAATATTTTCCCTGCAATAATGTATAGGAAGTCAAGGACACACGCTGGCTTTCTCAGCACTAGGCAGTGGCAAACCTGCGGAGAAATCTCCCTGCAGTGCTGACGGCCCTTGCAGAGGAGGTACAACACAATAAGTGCCCTGTGGCAAAAGGACTCTACTCCTTTTGTGCCACTTATCGTTTTGTAGCTGCACTGTACCTTCAGGCTGATGTGCTTACTCATCTGGCGAGATTGTCAAAGATCTTCCAGAAGGAGGATGTTAATTTCCTCGCTGTGAAAGACCAGGTTAGATTATCCACTATCCTTGTTATAACTTTTTTTTTTAATCCAAACAAATGATTTGATATTTTAAGACTATTTGGTTGTGCAGTTGTCACACTGCATACTAAATGTAACTTTGTTTTTCCCTCAGGTACCAGTCACAATTGCCTCAATCCAAAGGATTAAGGAGGCAGGTCACAACCAACCTCCTGGCTCAGCCCTGGCCAAACTCCACCACGACCTGAGATCCCAGGGGGCTGGGATGGTTTAATATCAGGGCTGAAGAGGAGAGAGAGAGGAGAGGGCAGCAGTCCTCTGGCAGCAGTGACCAGCAATCATTTTGGGGTCGATTTTGCACTCAGGTATTTATTTTTATATTTATTTATATTAGCTAATTGCAACCTGACAGATACAACTATTTTGTACCACAATTATCATAGGATAACAAGTTTTTTTTTTAACAAACTAGGTGATGGAGCCATATCTGCTGCAACTTGTTGAGCAGTTGAACGGGCGTTTCCAGGAACTCCACATCCTTGGGGCATTTAGTGTGCTGAGCCCACAAGCAGCCAGGAAGCTGGATCAGGATGTGCCTGTGAGCCAACTGAAGACTCTCGCAAAAAAGTTCCACGCAATGGATGAGCAGACACTGCTGGAAGAGTGGTCTTCATTCAGAGAACATCTCACTACTGGCATGCTGAAGGTGAAAGATTTTTTTAAGAGCTAGCTTTGTCCCTTATCAAATTTCATCTTATATTAATGTTCCTTGTCAACTGCTCTATCAAACTATAGGACAAGAACCAGATGGATGTAATGAAGGAGCTGACATCACAGTACGATGAGCTCAGTCAGCTCTACCCCTGTCTGAGCAAGCTTGCTGCAATTGGGCTCACTATTCCGCTCAGCAGTGTTAACTGTGAGCGAGATTTTTCAACTATGAACAGGGTAAGTAACACAACTCATTAATAATTTTAGCAAAGTAATTTCTACCTTTAGTCAAAATTTAAAAATCTAATGAACAAAGACAAAAACAAATCTTCACTTTTGGTAGGTGAAAACTGACCTCAGAAACAGGCTGAAGGAGCAAGGAGAAGAACGAGAGGAGCAAGGGGCATCCGCAGCACAATCTAAAACCCGCCACAGGCTGTCTGGGTGGGACCCTAACTGGGTTGATATCCCCAGGTTCAAGCCTTGGTTGTACTACATCCATGGTCATGGTGAGTATTTAACATTATAAATTACCTTAGTGAGCAACCATATTCTTTTTGGAAAAAAATGAAATATTTAAAGTCTTGTTACTTGCAGGAATGTTTTGTCGCTTGTGTCGTCAACACAAGAAAGCACCCAAAAGAGGTGTGGCCAAGAGACCATTTATTGAAAATGGGTGTGAACTTTATCGTGTTGACTACCTGGACAAACACCGTTCAACCCAACATCACCAGGGCCCTCATTTATAAAGCTTGCGTACGCACAAAACGGGGCTGGAAACGTGCGTACGCCACTTTCCACGCAAATGTTGTGATCTATAAAAACCAAACTTGACGGGAAAGTGTGCGTACCCATAAGCAAACTCTGAGGCATGCGTACCGGTACGCACATTCTCGAGACTGGAAGGGAATCAGCAGTAAACGTGAGAAGAACTATATATTTTTGATGACTCGCACACATTTAATTATAGGCTACTCCATATCATACGTTAGATCTGCGTTATCATGATGAACTCCAGCAATGTTTTTGACGCTTTTAATGAGTGATAGTTTTTTTCATATTAACACCTTCTTTTAAAATCTGACGTGTATCTTAAATCAAAATAATTTTGAAATATTGAATCAGCGCTGTCACCGCAGGAGGAGGAGACGGCCCAATTGCATGTAATACAGTAATACCTTCCATTAGATCACTGTAGAACACAGCGGGAATAACTAAATATTCTCCTTATTTATGTGCATACATATCATCAACGCACATACATACAGCCATTAAGCCATCGTATAATTGTTACACTTATCCTCGTTTTTAAACCACCAGAGTGCAGAGGAAATGCGCTATAATGAGTGCCACGCTCGTGCGCGCTCAGTCGTGGAGCGTGGAGAGCGCAACTTTACCAAACTTCAGGAGGCAGAATCTACCACCCGGCAAAGGTGGTAGAGACCCCAGCATGATGAGCCCGAGCCACGGCCCCGTGCCCGACTGGAGGGGTATCAACAGGGCGCAAGAATCCGTGAGGATGTTATGCGTTTGTAAGATAAGGAAGACAACAATCAATGTTCATTGTAAACGTATTATTTTATTAATCACAGTGCGCGTTTGCCGTAGCTCATCTGCAACGTTGTTGATGGCGGTGATTGTGTCTCGCTGAAGTTGCAGGACGGCATCAGTGAGCACCCGACCGCTTGATGTGCCATGTGTCCGGGGTGCGCTGCTGCTTTGCGCCGGACCCGGACGCTGTGCCGAGGGCCCGTCACCGTCACCCTCCTCACATCACCCTCCTCACCGTCACTCTCCTCACATCACCCTCCTCACCGTCACTCTCCTCACATCACCCTCCTCACATCACCCTCCTCACCGTCACTCTCCTCACCGTCACCCTCCTCTACGCCCAACGCTGCAGACTCTGGAAGGACAGAAATTATTTAACGTTTTGTTTTATATACAATGAAAGTTTAAAATCTGTTCACCCTTATCCCTCTGGTCTCAGTCGCGTCTGTGTCTCCCTCCTTTTCGGACACAATCCCCGTCAAAGTCACATCAAAATCAAACTTCCTCAAATACTCTAGCAATACATTAAATCCATGTTAGGAGCGGAAAGATGTCATTTACCTTCAGATCACCGTCCGCTCCGTCCAGCTGACGCCGTTGACAGCAGCAGCAATGTGTTGCCACTCGCACTGCGTCTTTTTCTTCGTGATCCCGCTGCTGTGGCCACTAAATTAAATTATTTTCCGGGCCTCCACCTCCCAAACAAGTGTCTCTTTCTCCGTTTCTGAAAAGTTACGTTTCTTTGCTTTTTCCTGACCTGTCGCCGTGATTCACCACACGGAAACGATTGCATGCCGGCTCATTAACATAGTAAAATGTGGGCGTGTACAGGGCGGGACTCAGGTACGCACACTTGTAGGTGATCCTGTGATTTATAAAGGGAACATTGCGTACAGCTTGCGTGCGCACAGTTTTATAAATCTGATTTTTTTTTGGCGCACGCAAACTTTGTCTTTTTGCCGTACGTACACTTTTAGTAAGGATCCTACGCACAGTTTTATAAATGAGGGCTGTAACACCCGCCAATGTAATAATGCCCACAAACGTAATAAACCACAAACGTTATAAAAATATGCAGCTTTTAATGTAATGATCCTGCAAACGTAATACATTTTCCACAAACGTAATAGCCGCTGCCTACTACAAACGTAACACGCGATTTCCCACAAATGTAATAACTGTTACGTTTGTAGAGATTTATTACGTTTGTGGGGAAGTGAAAATCTTCAACTTTCAATGTTGTAATAACTTCCCACAAATGTAATAATGCAATGAATAATGGTTATTGCTGCTGTTTGATTGTTGTTGTTCTTAGCTACTAATAGCCTACTGACTGTGGGTACACGGAATCCAGATGCTGACTCTCGGCTCCGCGATCACGGAGATCTCCCCCCCACCCCCCACCCCCCCAACCCCGTCTCCCTAACCCGCAAGCATCTCTCTCTCTCTCTCTTTGCGCTGTGTGCGGTTATTAATTAAATTAATAAACACCGCTATGGACGCCATCTGGTCAGAGGAGCGCAGAAAAGAGAAAATGCAGATTATTTATCTTAGCCTATGTTTCATTTTTACCATCATTAAACTGCTTGGGACTAATTGTAATGACAATTGACTTGTAAGTTGTTACATGAAGAGTGGAGGCTCCGGGCTAAAAACAGTGCACTGCTGAACAGAGGCTTGATCATCAATTAAGCAGGCCCATCCCTAGGAACTGACTGCTGCTCCCTCCAACTCATTTTGATGTAACACATAAGGCGTACGGAGAACATCATTTTGCAGTTACACCGTTCTTAAGTCACCATCACAAAATAAACCCAGACAGGGTGATGAGGAAAAAGGGTAAGTTACATTTATTACTAAATGAAAGCGTTAAAATATACTGTAGTAAAGAGCTGGAAGCAGGGGCCTCAGCAGAAGTTACTTTTTAAGTTGACAGACATTTTTCTTCGAGTCCTGTTCTACCAAGTCCGAGCCAGACACTTTTAGAATCCACGTGCACCCGTATTAGTTAACACACAGAGATGGCTATACAGCGTCATGCTTCTTCTTCTTCTTTTAATTAGTATTATTTTTTAGTAATACAAATTATAAAGAGCATTGAAATGTTAAATAAATAAATACATAAATAAATAAATAAAATGTGTAGGCCTATCTCATCCAGCCTGTATAGTAACATGATTCCACAACTAAAATGTTAATATTTTCATATACAATTGGCTACATTAGGCTACATCTCATCCAGCCTGTGTAGTAGTGCAATTCCACAGTGATTTTGAGGCAGCTGATCACCTGATCTGGAAGCTGACCAAACATTTTATTTTCATTAATTTATTATTAATTGTTCATATAAAGATTAAGAAACAATTATGATGAGCATTTAATTCTAATAAAAAGAGGTGTACCTAAACCAGCCAGTGTAGTAACATGATCCCACGCTAATATTGAGGCAATGATCTGATAATGATGGCCTGGAAGCTATTATGCTAAAATGCTAATAATTTCTTTAAAAATTAATATTAAAAGTTATTAAAAGGAAACTTTGTGATCAAGTGACTCAAAGTCAGTGTGGGATCATGCCACTTACACAGGCTTATAACTGAGAAAATTACTTAACTGTGGATTGATATTTATACAATATATTATTTGTGTTCTCACAGATTGAAGATGATTCTGCGCATTACGTTACTTTTACTGTCCACACTCTGTGTGATATGTGTTGGACAAGGCTTACGGCCTATGGATGATGAGACCTACAGTGTTGTACTGAAGGTACTCAAGGGAGAATTTGATGTCCCTGTTGCAGACAGGACAAAAACTCAACGGGCAGCTCTTGTCAGAGTATGGAGAAACAGGCACCACTATTCCTTAAGTGATGACGGAAAATCCATTTTGTGCAACGGGAAGATTGTGGTAAAGAAGTCTGATATCCAGGATCTTGCCAAGAAAGGATTTGATGCCACTAAAGGTTCTAATGCCCGAAAAGTTAACATCAGACTGAGAGAGAAGTACTCTGGGTTAAGTGAGAAAGCTGTTCAACAAGCATTTCATTCATCCAGACAGTGCCAGTTGCTGAGGGCAAAATTTCCAAACAGACCACCTTTGAAGCCAATTACAGCTAAACAGGTTCAGGAAAGACACCAAATCGACCTACTTGACATGACAGGATGGAAAGTTACACATGGGAGAGTGACCTACAAATATGTCCTCACGGTACAGGATGTGTTCAGTCGATATGTGTGGTTGAAACCATTAAAGGGGAAAAGCAGTCATGAAATAGCTCGGCATTTGGAAGATATTTATATGGATCATGGACCACCCAAGATCTTACAACACGACCAGGGGTGTGAGTTCAAAGGTGCAGTGCAAAGGCTAATGGACAGCATGAACGTAAAAGTCATCCAAAGCTCACCTTATCACCCTCAAAGCCAGGGAAAGGTTGAGAGAATGCACAGAGCACTGAGGAAGAAGATCCTGTATGATCTCATTAACGTGGAAAGAAGAGGTGTGAACTGGGTAAGCCATTTACCTAAATATGCTCAAGTCCTCAATGAAGATCCGAAAAAACAGTTGGGTTGGATGACACCATTCCATGTATATTATGGCCGTAAGAGCAACCACATACTTCTGGCTAGGGCTGGGCGATTAATTGAATTTCGATTACGATTACGGCTTCCCTCGATCATGAAAACAAGATAATCGTAAAAAAACGATCATTCTGCCGCACGCCGTGTCTTGTATGGTAAATGTAGCGAACGCTTCCATCCCCACCTGTGCACTCCGCTCCGCCCCTGCCTGAAAAGTTTCGCTTTCAGCCACGCCGGTGCGTATTGCCAGTAGGTGTTTGGGAAGAAGACGGTAGAAAATGGCAGAAAGGCAGCCTTTGGTCGCGAAGAGAGGGAAAGCAACTTCTGTGGTGTGGAAACACTTCGGTTTCGAGGCGTCTGACCCGGAACAAACAAAGATATTGTGCAAGATATGTCACGCGACCGTGTCTGCCCCTCAAGGGAACACGACCAATTTATTTAATCATTTGAAGTCCACACACCAGTGTTAATTTCGTTAACAAAAACTATGACGAAATATGTTCGTCAAAAGCATTTTTCTATGACTAAGACGAGACGATGACGAGCTAAAAATAGATCCTTGATGATAAAAACTATGACGAGATGTCTGCTTCGTTTTCGTAAACGAGACGGGACGGGACTAAAATGTTTATGGTGTGTTCTACGGACATTAAAAAAAAAAGCGTTTTTTTCCTCTTAAACTAGAGAAACGGGCCTAAACAACGGAACCCTGCTTGTCCATGTGAGCGATTTATTTCTGACAAAACAAATGCGTAAAGATGTGACTAGATGTCTCCGAGGCGCATTTCTCCGTTTTGTTATGTATATCGATCAGTATTTTCATCTGCCATCTTGCTCATGACGTATAGAGTCACGTTTATGCATCGGACGCTCGTATTGGCTCCCATAGCGGCTTTTACAGCCAATCGGAAAGCCTGATTTACGTTTGGCCGTGAGTCGTTGTTTGCCCAAACGGGAGACACAGAGGAGTTCAGAGCAGAGCAAATGACGGTCAAAGAGTTATTGAAGTGATAGAGAATGTTAAATACATAAATGGCACAGAAGAAGTACACTATATATACACACATATTTAGGGCAGGGAGTGGAAAGGACCATTCCTTTCCTTTCCATTTTATATAATATATTTTTCTCTTATTTATTTGCATTTTTCTTGTTTTTCAGTTCAAACTTATCGTGTTAAAAGAAATACCAGAGTTCAAAGTTCAATAAATGCTTGTTCTCAAAGCAATGAATAATCGTCTTTAATAATCGTGATTACAATATCAATCAAAATAATCGTGATTATGATTTTTGCCATAATCGAGCAGCCCTACTTCTGGCTCAAAGCCCACATTCATTGCCTGCCACCAGACTGTATGGCTAATGCAGACACACTGCTTCCTTCCAGAAAACAAATGGATTTGTTTGAAAAAAAGAGAAAAAGAGTGAGAAGAAGAGCAAAAAATGCAACCAAGCATTGCAATGAAAAAATGATTCAGAAAGCATCTACTGCAAATCCTCCATCCATCTATAATGTAAACGATGACGTTTTGGTTCGAATTAGGTGCAAGAACAATAGACTCACAAAGAAACATGCTGTTCTAAATGGAGTCATTGTAAAGAGAAATCTCAAACTATCCAGGTACAAAGTGAAGTATACACCTGTTGGGAAAGCAGCTTGTAGCCTGAAGTGGTTTTCAGTCAAAGACATAACCAGTGTCACCAGTGGTGAAGAACACAGGCGACAGAAGTAAAAAAAAAAAGACATTTCTGGATCCCCTATACACATGAGGACCGGTTAGCGTCATTTAGCTCATCCAATTTCTCCATAGAACTAGATCCACAGCCCAATGGTGATTGTCAGTTTGCAGCACTTGCTGACCAGTTGATGAACCTTGGGATATTTCGGTCATCTACATCTTAGGCACGAAATTGTCATGGATTTGCAGTCAAATCCTCAAACAACACATGGAACCCCACTGGCTCATTATGTGAAGGGGAACTGGGATACGTACCTACAGAGCATGGGTCAGCAGGGCACGTATGGGGACCATATCACACTGCAAAGAGCCTCTGAAATGTTTAATGTGCAGGTGCTCATAATTTCAACTCTGGGTCCAGATGCAACATCTCTCATATCGCCTTCAAACACTTACAGTGACGATTTGCCGCTTCTCATTCTCGGCCATATCGCCGAAGGTCATGGAGAGCACTATGTTAGTCTCAGTGGACCAGCTAGTCAATACATTGACTCAATTCAGGAGGCAGAAAGAGAAAGGATATATCGCGATACTATTGAGCCCGAACTCTCCAATATTGATGAGGCCAAAGTCCCTGATCTTGATGATGCTGAACTCTGCAATACTGATGAGACTGAACTGTCCAGGCCTGATGATGCTGAACTCTGCCATCCTGATGATGCTGAACTCTGCAATACTGATGAGACTGAACTGTCCAGGCCTGATAATGCTGATGAGGCTAAAATCTCAGATCATCATGAGGCCACACTCTCCAATTCCAGTGAGGCTGAAAGGTCTGGTATTCCTGAAGAAGCTATACCGTTTCTTCCAGAAGAAATTATATCCATGATTATTAGACTCACCCTCAATCTGGACATGTCCATGATTGGCACATTTAATCGAGTGTCTCCACAGTTTAGAGAGTTAACTAGAAGACACCTTCCCTCGATCTATATTAGGCCTCCTCTGTCTGAGCATCTTGATTTATCTCAAAATCATGACACAGTTATCAGTGTTGTGAAAGTATACAAAGCAGCTGGTCGGAACAGCGGTTTGGCACAACGTCTCAAAGAACTTTTTGCCAAGAACAAAAAATGGATGAAAGCGTGGATGACCCTAGCATCCCTCACTCTTGGCCACTATAGAGTGAAGGATTTATTTTGGAAGTAGCCTATGCTATCACACTTATCCTCTTTAGTCCCAGACATGTTCCATTGTTATTCATAGGCTATATTTAATTTGTTTATGAAAGGTTATTTATATTTTGATTTATTCTAATGGTTCAGACATATGCCTGTTGTTTAGTGAGGATAAGGAATTTACAAGGAATATCCAGTTGGCCCCTTTTAGCCTGTGCATTCTTTTTTTTTCCATCAACCTCTTTGCTATAGCCTTCAGCCTTTTAGAGTTTGACAGTGTATAATTCATTCATTTTTTCAATAAAGATGTTGAGAAATCTCGATGAATTGCTTATTTGTAAACACAACACTTATAAATAGCCTAAATAGGCAAGATCTGACACAATTCAATTCAATTCAAATTCATTACAGGCATGTGTGTCTGTGTTAGCTAGCCTATATTGCTCTGTTGTATGTGGCAACCTTGACATTTCAGTAGGCCCATATAAGGTTAGGGTTAACCCCTGTCAACTATGAAAGAAAAAGAAGAACATTTGATTTATTGTCAGTCTAGGCAAGAATTTCAAGGTTTATTAATTCAATTATTTACCACTGAAACCAGAGAGAGAGAAATAGAGAGGGTTGGGGTTCCGTGATTGCGGAGCCGAGAGTCATCATCTGGATTCCGTGTACCCACAGTCAGTAGGTTATTAGTAGGTAAGAACAACAACAATCAAACAACAGCAACAACCATTATTCATTGCATTATTACATTTGTGGGAAGTTATTACAATATTGAAAGTTGAAGATTTTCACTTCCCCACAAACATAATAAATCTCTACAAACGTAACAGTTATTACATTTGTGGGAAATCGCATGTTACGTTTGTAGTAGGCAGCGGCTATTACGTTTGTGGAAAATGTATTACGTTTGCAGGATCATTACATTAAAAGCTGCATATTTTTATAACGTTTGTGGTTTATTACGTTTGTGGGCATTATTACATTGGCGGGTGTTACAAGGGCCCTGGACAGTGAGAAATCTCACTCTGCATTGATGCAAGGTAACATTTTGCATATATGGTCTGTAAATAGACCAAAACAGGTAACCAGCATACTTGCATATAAGCTGTATTTTTATCTATTTTTTTTATTTTTATGTTTTGTTTCCATAGGATCAAGCTCAGTTTTGGCTGCCCTCGAACCGATGGTGGTGATGGAGCATGAGGCTGTGATTGGAGGTTTTAAGTGCCTCTATCACCTCACAAAGAGGGAGCAGGCACACCACACAAATTACCCTGCTCTCCTTGAACTCGCAAAGCTACTGGGGTGTGATTACTTCAAAAAGCTAAAGTTAAATGCCATACTTTTAGTATATATTTTTTCTTTTCATTCAACATTAACCATATCTGTTTAATTTTTATCTTCTTAAGATTGGGAAATATGCAAATTATACAAGCCATCGAATCATTGATGAGATGCTAGAAATAATCAACACTGTGGTGGAAGAGCCTATTCTGGAAGAGATCCGAGCATCTGTGGCCATCGGATTGGAGGTGGATGAAACCACAGATGTCGCCATAAATCGTCAACTTGATCTGCATGTTAGGCAAGTTTGTTCGATAAAAGTACAAATTATTTAATTAAATATATGTAAAAGGTGACACGTTTGAATTGATTTTGTCATCTGTCTTTATCAGATACACTGATAAGGAAGGGCAGCTGTTTAGCCAGTTCTTGGACCTGATCAGTATCCCTGATGGCAAAGCTAACACAGTTGTTGCAGCCATCAGGGATGTTCTGAGAAAAAAGGACATTCCTACATCAAAATTGTATGGGTTAGGTACAGATGGAGCTGCTGTCATGACTGGTATGCATATTGAGCTGATTCATTAGTATACAATTATCCCAAAAAATTAAATTTTACAAAGTTAATGGTTTCGACTTGATGCAGGGAGACAAAATGGAGTGGCCAAGCAGCTTCAGGACAGCTTCCCCTGGCTGGTGTCTGTTGCCTGTGCGGCACATCGGCGTGCCCTGTCCTGTAAGGAGGCCTCCTCAAATGTGCCTTACATGGCAACCTTCAGGTACCACCTGCAGCAGCTCCACCTATATTTTCGCAACAGTGCGAACAGAACATCTGTTCTGAAAGCAGCAGCACAGACCCTGGGCCTGGCAGACCTATTAAATGCTCTATATTAAGAAAAACAAACAAATATGTTTTTATTTTATTATTATGTTTAGGTGATGGAACCTTATCTCGATGCGCTTGTTGAGAGTTTGGAGAGGCGTTTTGGGAGTCTAGACCTGCTAGGAGCATTCCATGTTCTTGGGCCTCAGGCTGCCAAGGAGGACGAGGCTGTCTGTGTGAGGAATCTAAAACTCCTGTCAAATAAATTTCTGACAGGAGACCAGGTGATCCAAGAGTGGACCTCTTTCAGGCAACATATCCTGATAGGAGCATTCCAGGTATGAACATAAAAAATTGTCAGTAGGTTTGACAGGTTTTGTAGCTTAATTAATGCTCATTTTGTTTCAGGGCATGGACCAGCAGCAGATAATGACGCGACTGGCGTCACAGATTGACGAGTGGGGTCAGCTTTATCCTGGACTCAATAAACTGGCTGCCATTGGTCTCACAATTCCAGTCTCAAGTGTCAACTGTGAGCGTGACTTTTCAACACTGAACAGGGTAATACACCAGATTATTATTATTATTATTAACAATGATTTAGTTATTGCCTAACTTCCACCCACTTATGGTTTACTATTTGTTGTATTGTAGGTGAAGACTGACCTGAGAAACAGGCTACAGGGAGAGCATCTGGCGACTTGTTTGAGAGTCAGCATCAATGGCCCCCCCACCACCAAATTCCCCTACAGAAGAGCCCTGGAGCTCTTCTTTAAAAAGCCCAGGAGAATTAAATGCTCCCAGGCTGGATGTAGCCTTTGTGGATGAGCAAAAACTTCACAGTTCTCCATCTGTTGTCTTCTTTGTCCTCATCCTCCTGTCGCTCTCTTGTCCTCTTCCCCTGACTCTCACTGTCTCACAAAGGAGCTGAGCTCACCTGAGGTCTATTTGTAGTGCTAAGGCTCACACTGATTGGTATTCAATTAGCTTTATTTTTTATTTTTCACGTGTGTGAGTCTGTGTTCTTTTCAAATTTTAGTTAGGTTTATAATTTAAAAAGATGTGTTTTGCCCATTGTTGCAGGAGATTTCATTTTTGAACAAAGTGTCTTATGTAAAAAACAGTTATGCTTTGGGCATAGCAACCATGTTTAGTGTTTAAGCATTAGGCAAAAATCTGTAAATAAATTGTGCAAATTATATTTGCGTTGTGGCATTTTTTGTTAAATATTACTATACAAAAATATAAAAATCTGTAAATGAAGACACAAAAGGCAAAGTTACAACACCAATAATCCCATCTACAGTAATACACAGGACTGTTTGAATAGGATTTAAGTGCATATTCTCCTCTCAAAGTGCACCAGATTCATGCATTCCAATGTAAAGGGTACAAAAAAATTCCGGCCGGGGGGGCATGCCCCCGGACCACCCTAGAGGGTTCGGGGACCACACCACCGCTGCTGAAAAAAATCCTGCGGGAAACACTGTTGTTTTTAAGAGGTTTATTCAACCGTATTGTAAAGAGCCGTTTCATGTTTCCTCTTCCATGAATGACTGACTTCCCATGGTGCAGTTCTCTCTGAAGCAATAAACATGTATCGTTTTAAACACGCAGACGACGGCGGCTCTCGACTCCCTGAGGGTCTGTGCTGTAAATGTATATGAAACAATAAGCTCTGGTACTATAAATATTGTAAATAAACATTTCACAAGTGTGTTGAGAGTTATCATTTGAGTATGTTGTTGATGATGATGATGATGATGAAGGGCCTGAGTGCACACCAGTTATTAGTTATAAAACACACACACATTAGGTGTATTACACACATTATTTATATATATATATATATATATACTCGCTGATCCACACCACCAGGATCTACAGTGATGATATAGGGATTAGGGATGCACCGATGCATCGGCCGACCATCGGCATCGGCCGATGTTCGGCTCGTTAACTGCCATCGGCCATCGGCAAAAAAAGATGATATTCACCGATGGCAGTGGCCGATGTTTATGTTGATTTAAATGTCGCATGAACGCTGTGCTCGGGAGGAACCTTTCTTTTTTCCTTGTTTTTGGGGGGGAACATATAACTATGCCAACACGAGGGCGCCCGCGCCACACTTTTCTTAGTCAGGTAAAAGTAGATGGCGACCGTGTGGGAATATTACACTGTCTCGGAGGACGATCCCCGTCATGCAGTTTGCAATGCGTGTAAAACTAATATTTCAAGAGGTGGGACCGACAGAAAGTCGTTTAACACATCAAATTTAATTGGACATTTGAAAAGCCGGCACGCAGCGGTGTACAACGATTACCTGCAAGCTGACCACAAACGGAAAAATTAAGCTGCCAAGAAAGCGAAAACAGCCACCGCCGGCAAGACTCAGACTTTAATTGACACGGCCTTTGAGAGAGTAAAAGAACTGGCTCCAGACAGTGCTAGAGCAAAACAAATTACAAACAAGGTGATGGAGTTCATCGCTCTAGATGACCAACCTTTCTCCGTAGTAGAGGACGTGGGGTTTCGGAGTCTGATGCCGTTTATGGAGCCACGCTATAAGGTGCCTAGCCGACGTCACTTCGCCGAGGTCTGTCTCCCAGAAATCCACAACATTGTGGCCACACACATTCATGAGCTACTGGCCCGTGACACCGCTGCAATCAGTTTTACCACTGATATATGGAGTTCAGATGTCAGCCCCGTGAGCATGCTTAGCCTCACGGCACAGTGGATTGACAAGGACTTCAACCTGATAAAAGCAGTGTTGCACTCGCAAGAGTTCACGGGCTCACACTCCGCAGCTGCCATCTCGGATGCGTTTGAAAAAATGTTCCAGGCTTGGAGCATTGACAAGACCAAAGTGCATGCTGTGGTAAGAGATAATGCTAGGAATATGTCGAAAGCTATGATGGACAGTGGTCTGGCTAGTTTTGGCTGCATGGCACATACTCTGCAACTTGCGGTCCATGTAGGGCTGCACAATTAATCGAATTTTAATCACGATCACGATTTTGGCTGCAACGATTAAATTAAGATGATCGTCGGCGATTTTCTCAACCCAATAGTCAGCCGACCACCAGGGGGCGACCGAAAGGTTAGGGCTTCATTAAGCTGCCTAAACTGCAAGCGAGCGAACCCTGCAGCAGCGGCAGCCTCAAATGATTAAAGGTACAGACACACCAACTCCGGCAGCAGACGTCAAATCAACGGATCCCATTCATTGTCTATGTAGAGCAGGAGCTCCGCATGATGGATACGGCACGTCGAGTTGACGGCCCTGTCGCCGTATGTGAATTTGCATAAAGTTCGATAGATTAAACTTTATGCAAATGACATCCGTCCAACGCAATGCCGCCGGCTCCGGAAACTTCGTTCAAACTATCAAACTAGGCAGTGTTGATCAAATATGAATCCAGATTCTGTTACTGCACTACACATTTCCCGCCTCAAATGTTTTCAGAAACATGCTTTAGCGTGTAGTTTAACTGTAAAATGAGATCGTTTGTGGCCCGGCCGCCATGTTGGAAACGGCAGAGCGAAACTCAAGTCCCGCCCACTTCCCAGGACGTCTATCCAATTGATCCAACTTGAACACAGAAGCGCCCACTCGCCGGTGCGTTCGACCATCCGTTCCGTCCGTATCCGTCGCTGCCGGAGTTGGTGTGTCTGTACCAGTGTGAGAGCGGGTGTGAGACGCATGAGAGTGTGAGACGCGATGTCGGGAGCAGCATCTGGAGGTGAGGAGCAGCTTGTGCCTCGTAAGGGCTCCACTTCCATTGTGTGTCTGCATAGGCTTCATTTTTTTCATTTGTTTGCACTTTATGATTGCACTTTGCAATGGCATATTTAATTTTTGCCCTTTATCTTGGGTAAATTTTATTTGATTATTTACGATTTATGATTATTTTAAGTTTCAATGTGAAGATTTGTCCACATAATGTTTCTTAAAAAAAGTGCAATAAAAAGACATGTTTTACCGAACATAATGAATAATCGTGATTAATAATCGTGATTACAATATTGATCAAAATAATCGTGATTATCATTTTGGCCATAATCGTGCAACTTGCGGTCCATGATGGTGTTTTTAGCCAGCGCAGCATCACAGATTTGCCGAAAAATCGTCGGCCACTTTAAACACTCACCCCTCGCCTGTTCGCGTCTCCAGGCTGTGCAGATCCAGTTGGGGATGAAACCAAAAAGGCTACAGCAGGATATTTCCACTCGTTGGAATAGTACATTTTACATGTTGGAGAGCATGCTTGAACAAAAGCGCACACTTGCTACATATACCGACTACGAGCTCCCCGCCACCCTCAGTGCGCAGCAGTGGCAATTAATTGAAAACTTTATAACACTGCTCTCCCCGTTTGAACAGTTGACCAGAGAAGTTAGCTCATCAGAGGCATCAGCTGCCGACGTCATTCCCTCTGTGAGAGCCCTGAGACGTCTTCTGAGCAAGCAGACTGACACCGACCACGGCGTTAAAACAACAAAGACCGCATTACTAGATGCTGTAAATAAACGCTTCGATCAAATCGAGTGTGATCCCATGTTCTGTATTGCTACCTTGTTGGATGCCAGATACAAAGATCGCTACTTTGATGAGGATGTTAAACAACGTGCACAAGCAATACTTCATGCGCGCCTGTTGCCTGCTGCCGGTGCCGAGGATGAGACGCGCGATGGAGAGAGTGCACACCTGCAGCGCAAGAGGCAACGACCCAGCGGAGCAGGACCCTCCCTGCATGATATGTTCGAGGAGATTCTGGAGGAGAATGGGCCAGAGAGGCCAAGTACCTCTGTATCCCAACAACTTGATATATTCTTGGCAGAGGCCCCCATTCCCAGAGGTGAGACTGCACTCGGCTTTTGGAGAAATAATCACCTGCGTTTTCCAGGACTGGCACAAATGGCACGCAAATACCTCTGTGCACCATGCACAAGCACAGAGAGTGAGCGGCTGTTCAGCTCTGTGTCTCATATCTTGGATGAAAAAAGAAATAGACTTTGCTGCGACAAGGCAGAGATGCTTATCTTTGTAAAGAAAAACATGCATCTTACTAAGAAGTAGGTGAGAGATACACATGTATCATTAATGAAGAGGAGGCCCACTGTATGGGACTGTTTTTCTCTAGAGGCCAATTTTGTTTCATAAAGATGCCCCATGTTCCAGCCCATAAGTTCTGAAACACTAATGTTTTATTCTGTATGAAAAATACACAAGGTGAAAAACATAGCCCTATTTATTTATGTTTGTATTTTTTAATGACAATATTTTATTTATTTTCCAATTGTTTTTACATTTACACTTGATGTACATTTTATTTTTGACAAATATTTTTTTCTGGGCAATGTAGTTACTGAATAAATATTTTCACCAATTAGTCAACAGTCTAAGAGGGCTTTTGGGCTATTTTTCAGAAAATAACTTACTTGTTAATTACCGTAAGGTTAATGTCAATTAAAGGTTGTTTTTGTTTCAAAAATTTGTCTCATTTAATTTGTGCTCATTAATAGTGTGATGAAGAGCTGAAAGACGTTTAAAATAGTTCAGTAATGTTTCTGTGGCACCAAAAACGAAATAAATAACAAAAAGAAAAAACATCGGCATCGGCCATCGGCCAAGTTGTTATTTTAAACATCGGCATCAGCCCAGAATTTCACAATCGGTGCATCCCTAATAGGGATGTCAATCGGATTGGACAAGTGTGGCCGGATGGTCTCCAAGAGAGGCAAGATGATCAGGACTGAGGGGATCGACCTACCAGAGGGCAACATAGGTGATATCCAAGACAGCTACAAGTACCTTGGCATCCCACAGGCTAATGGAAACCATGAAGAGGCCACAAGGAAATCAACCTCAGCCAAATACCTCCAGAGAGTAAGGCAGGTCCTGAAAAGTCAGCTGAATGGTAAGAACAAGGTCCGAGCCATCAACATGTACGCACTACCAGTCATCAGATACCCCGCTGGTATCATAAGCTGGCCAAAGGAGGAGCTAGAAGCCACAGATGTATGCATGTACCACCGTCAGGTAGAGGAAGTGGCTGATATCAAGAAATCCTACCAGTGGCTGGAAAATGCAGGACTGACAGACAGCACAGAGGCACTAATCATGGCAGCACAAGAACAGGCCATAAGCACAAGAGCCATAGAGGCCAGGATCTACCAGAGCAGATCAGACCCAAGATGCAGACTGTGCAAAGAAGCCCCTGAGACAGTCCAGCACATAGTAGCAGGGTGTAAGATGCTAGCTGGATCAGCATACATGGAGAGGCACAACCAAGTGGCTGGGATAGTACACAGGAACATCTGCAACCAGTATGGAATAGAAGTACCCAAATCCCAATGGGCCATACCACAGAAGGTGACTGAGAACAACAGGGCCAAGCTAACCCATTCAAAACCTCAGTTGTAACCAACAGCATAAACAAATTTACAACTCACAAAAATATTGTTTAAAGTGCAAATGAAATAATGGGCCCAAAATAATAAACAAAAAGTCCAATAAAGTCCAAAAATAGTAAAATGTCCAATTTAGTCAGTGTCCACAGTTTTTGTATTAGTCCTTTAATGTATGGTAGTGCAATTGTTCATGTAATTGTTCATCTACCCGGGTAGTGTGATATTTTTTTGAGTCTTAACTGTATGGTGTGATAGATGCTTTCTCCAGATGCACGATGAGCTGTTCCGACATCACACCCTCCACGCATGTAAGCCGGTGTCCTGCTCCACGTTCCTCGGGTTTGGGCTCTGGCTCGCCATCAGAATCGTTTCATACACCAAAATAAAACCAACCTGCATAGAGCAGCAGTTTTATATCTATTGTTAATCTCTTTCTCTCTTTTTATACATTTATCTAAATCAACTGCACAGTATTTATTCTCTTTTTAAATCTCAAATCAATGAACTTGACTATTCACATTGACAATGTTTCATATACAGCTATAAAATTAATTTTTAACAGCCAACACACATAAAAGTGTGTAATATGAAATGTTTTAAACTGTTTTTTAGCTTTAACCACCGCATAGTGCACATAAAATATGAATTAAACCACATATCAATCATGTTTAAGAATGATTAATCGAATTACTGTCCCTCACTAACTCAAATGCACACAGCTGCACGTGTTTCAGCTCGCAAAACCAGCTTGGTTAGCTGTTTAGCATTAACTAGCATTTTAGCCATAACACGAGGCAAATAGCAATATAGCTCGATTAGCACTGATAACTTCCACACAGAAATACAACATTAACCACATTCTCAACTCAAATACACACTCTTACATACCTCCGGTTGGTTTTAAACATTTCTCAGAAACATATCGACACATACTAAGGATGTATTCATGAAATGAGTCAGCATTAGCCGTGGTCGGCATCCGCTAGCATGCTATGCTGAGCGCTAATTGTTGCTACTCACCGGAGTTTTTCCTCGACAAAACACAACAACACGGTAATGTCCGGTACTCCAAAAAAAACCTCCTCACGGATCAATAACGCAAGACAAAATAAAGTTTTAACCACTTTTAGTCTAGCTATTAACATTAGCAAGCTCTCTTCTCGGCTAGTGTCTGTCCTCATCGGCATCAGTGAAGGAAAGAAACAAGCAGGGGATACAAGGAAATACGAGCGTGAGCGGCGCTAGCGCGTGTGGAATACGCACCCTGCTGGTGAAATAAAGGAACTGCATCTACAAAACTCAATCAGACTGTATAGCTCAACATAGTTGAACTAGAAATATTGGGGATTACAGTGTGTGTGTGTAACTAAAGGGTGTTACATATATATATATATATTTGATCATTAATATGGTAATTTTACAACATGTTCTACCTTTAATGCATCAAATAACAGCTTGGCCAGAATATCTTTTCAAAATAAACTTCCATCTTCACACAAACTTAGGTTCAGACAACAACAGAGCATGGTAGACGTTAACCTGACTAACTAACTACACTTCCCATGATGCCGTGTGTGGGAGCATCACAGACAAACTAAATGAGCGGCCGTGTCGGGACCAAGCTGCAGAACAGGCTGGATTTCATATGGAGGACCGAGTCTGTCATAGACGAGCTACGGCTTTAGAGCCTCAAGTCCATATTTGGGCTGCTGAGGAGCGACGGGTGGATCTGACTAACAAATCAGCAGAGTAGCACCCTTACTGGATCTGGGGCCTGTTTCAGGAAGCAGGTTTAGTGAAAACCTTGAGTTAGTTAAAGTGATGGTTCGGAGTAAAATGCACCCTAGGTCATTTCCACCATTACATCCAGCCAAACAGCCCCTCAGAAGCATTTTTAGTGATGGTCAGCATTGGTCAAGATAGGGCTATCAGCCGAATGGCTTAGTACTGGCGCTATGGTAGATCTTGTATATCTCGTAAATTACCCCACTAATAATGCATGGAATGTTACCAAACTGCTGCAGTAGTACACATAGGGTCTGTACTCACAAAACGAGGCATTTGAAAGTTTGTAAGTTACATCAGGAGTTTATTTAAAAGAACACTTGCCTGATAGCTTCTATCCTCTGCTGCTAATGCTACCGCAGCGTAGACGCCACTTCCATGTTTACCCAGCTATTTCCGTGACTCGAGTTTCACGCAAGAGTATGAAAAAGTTTTGCTGAATCTTTTTAGAAATGCTTGTATTATCAGGTAAACAAGTGTTGACAAGTGTGCAACCAGAAGGGAACAATGTCCTACTCTTGCCCTGATGATACAGACAATAGTCCCACTTCGTACAATTGTCTCACAGGCAGCTATAGGGAACACAAATGACGTTGAATTTCACAGTGCCATGTCTACCAAGTGTCATGTTTAGTTGTGGCTCAACGCTGAACAACATCTTACTGAGGTAAACTGTGCTGTGGAGGTTAAAGGACCTTCTTCCTCATTGTAATTTCCAGCATTGCTCTGTTAGAGAGAAAGAAGCTGGAAGTAGCATTGTGGAACACCATCATTAACTGAAAGTTATTTTAAAAAGGTGTAAACCTCAACAGGCCTTTCTGCATCTTCCCTGCAATAAAACAGAATTGTTGTGTTATATTCTACCCATCATGAAAATGTGGAATATTTAGAGTACTTATAACAGCATGGAGGTCTGTTATAGCAGAAGGCTCCACAAGACAGATTACACCATCAGTAACTGCTAGAAGAAGATTAGTCAGTTGATGATTACCCAGAAAAGTGCCCACCTAATGTACATTTCCTTTTTTAAACAATAGTGTGCAGGTCGCAGCTCAGACTCTGAGTCACCTTGAAATAGATTGATATCTGAGAACAGCAGCCAATTACAGAGAAGTGTAGCCTACTGCTACAAGAAAAATCAGTGTGCCAAGTTGTGTCTATGATGAATGGATTACTGAGCCAACACTAGAAAAAGGGTGTACATGTATGTACATTCATCCTGAACGCCATATATGCCAGTCATTTGAATAATTTACCTCTTATGCAGGTCCTTGTGTCCTGGGGCGTGGCTGGCTCTGATGAGATCCCCCCAGAGAGGCCCTCAGCAATATGTTGCCCACTGTTCTGACTGAGGGCCATCTCTTCAGCCTCTGTGAGCGGTGGTGGTGAACCGACAACCGGTTTGCTGGCCTCCGCCTTTTTTCTGTTGGCTATACAGGAGGTCAAATTTTAACATATCCACAAAACAGACACATGCATGTCCAACAGGCATTTAGGTGTGATCTCATATAGACGATATTTAATACTGGCAGTGATGGGATGGCTGAAGATTTGACTTTGTCTTTGTTTCCCTAATTACTTAAATATCACTTTCACATGTTGAATGGAGCCACTGAATGCTGTTTAATGAGGGCAGGCTAAACAACACCACAATTGCTTGTAATTAAATGTGACCTTACCTGTTTGGACTATATCTTTATATTCCATCTTTAGTTGCTGCCAGGTCCGTTTTGAGCCGGTTAGGTTGTACCTGTGTGCTCAAACACACATAGAATATAAATGTTGAATGAGTGGAACACTCAAGACGAAACATTTCTTTTTTTTCTACAATTAATACTCAGAGTTGATTGAACTAAATCGTAACACCTGTTCTGAAACCAAAAACTCTGAGTTTGACAGTTCAGAGTTGGTCAAGCTAGAGTTCAGGTTTTGACTCAGAGTTTGTTAAACTTGCTTTCTGAAACGGGCCCCTGCATCCATCTGGATTCTGGTGTGAAGCTGTTAACAAAGTCATCGTCATAATTGCAGGTCAACTCTACAGCTAAGCGTTAAAGTCATCTTAGTAGCTCACTGCATTGGTACTTTATGGCATTTCCTGCTGCCAGATATAAACATATAGATGAAGAAAAACAGAAATAAATAAAAAGATAAATAAGTAAGGAGTTAGTAAACATAAAAAACATTATATATTGGGAAATAATTAAATATGAAAATGAATTTGGTTCATTAACGTTTTGTTTTGATTGTTTAACTCTGCAACAATTCAGTCTGGAAGAAACCGTTCTCTTCTTGAACCTGCAGTTTAGTTGTATAAGAGACAGGGTTGCCATCCAGTTCACTTAAATATTTTCCCTGTTTTATCATGAAACCAAGCCTTTTCCACCAGATGTCACTATTTATCTGTATACCTTGAAGCCACAAACATTTGGCTTCTGTGCTTCCTGAAGCTTTGCAGAGACAGCAACACCCAACATCCCAACACACCTCTCTTCATCCTCCTGTAGGTGAAGTCTGAACAGCTGAGTCTTGAGCCTTTTTCAGAAGATGGCAGTGACTCTGCTGTCCTGACATTGGTCAGGAGTTCGTTCCACCACTGAGGACCAGAACAGAAAAGAGTCTGGACTTTGCTGAGCGACATTTGTTTGATTTCAGCGATGGTGGTACCAGCCGGCCAGCTGAAGTAGAGGAGCGAAGTGCTCGCTTCGGGGCGTTTGACCAGTGTTTGAAGGTAGATGGCTGCCGTTCCATTGATGGCCTTGAAGGCCAGTGCCATCATCTTGAATTAGATGCAGGCTGCTACAGGGAGCCAGTGGAGGTCACGGAGGAGGGGGGTCACATGGGAGAGTTTGGGTAGACTGAAGATAAGGCGTGCTGCAGCTTTGGATACGCTGCAATGGTTTAGTCACTGCACAGGAACCTTGGATCTTTCATCGAGTTGTCGTGGTCTGCGTGTTGAAAAACGATCCTTGGATCTTTCATCGAGTTGAGACCAAAAGGGATTAAAAAAAAAAAGAAGATGTTCGGGGAATATATTAGGATTTAACTCAGGAACAAAGCCTTGCTGGTGAGACCAATTTGATTTGATTTGATTTGATTTATTTATTTAGCACAATTTTAAAACAGTGCAAGGAGGGAACGAAGCCTAGAAGGCTTGTACAAAGTTCCACTCCCTTCATCATAGAATTACATTAATTCAAGATAAACAATGAGAAATACAGAAAAATAAAATTAGAAATGAAACAATAAAATGTACAGTGCAACATTAGAAAAACTATGAAACACAAACAAACAAAAGAAAAAGAAAAAGGATGCATAGTTAACATTAACAGAAAAATAACACTGAAGATTATGACATGAGGTGTTTTTTCAGTAACTTTCTAAAGGATGTATAAGATGTTGTTGACCTCAGAATCACCTCCAAACTATTCCAAAGTTTTGGACCTCTAAAAGTAATATTAGATTGATGCCCAGATGTTCGGCAAAAGGGTAAATGAAGATTGCCACTATGCCTAGTTGAATATGAATGGAGGTCAGATGAAAAAGTAAAAAAATGTTGAAAAGTGTCAGGAAGATTTCGTTTAGCGTTGATAAACTTATGCACAAACAAGCATGAATGGAAGACATTAAGTTTATGAATGGGCAATATTGAATATTTCATAAATAGGGGTGCAGATGGTTCTAGTCTACTGGAGCGAGAGATCGTTCTTAGACATCTTTTCTGAATTAACAGTAGTTTGTTCAGGTAGGTTGGATAAGTTGCAGACCAGACAATATTACAATAATTCAAATATGGAAATAAAAAACTATAATATAAAGTCACATGAGCAGACGAATTGATCAGAGGAGAAACCTTTTTCAGTATACCAAGCATTTTCATTGATCTTTTGCAAACTTGATTGATATGATTATTCCAGTTTAGACCTTCATCCAAAGTAACACCTAGAAAAGTGGTGTAAGGTACTTGGAGGATTTCAACTCCATTGATTAGTATTTTGGCTTCTTCTTTTGCGTGAGATTTGTTTTTGTTGCAGAAGATCATGAAGTTACAGTTATTTACGTTGAGAGTTAGCTTATTGATCTGGCACCAGTTTGAAACAGTTGCTAATTCATCATTTACACATGCAATGAGAGACTTGAAATCATCATGAGTAGCTATAAGACTAGTGTCGTCGGCAAATAATAAGGGGAGGAAGTTATTACATGATCTAGGCAAGTCATTAATATAAATCAAAAATAATAAAGGGCCCAGGATCGACCCCTGTGGGACTCCAAAAAGAATACTTGATTTGGTAGATGAAACACCATTAAAATAAACAAACTGCTCTCTATTGTAGAGGTAATTGATCAGCCAATTTAGAGCAACATTCTGGATTCCATATCTATTGAGCTTTGAGATGAGAATTGTATGATTGACGGTATCAAATGCTTTACTGAAATCAAGAAAAACACAAAGGGCAATTTTTTTACCATCCAGTGCTGAGGATATATTGTTGACTAATTGTAGCAATGCATGCTCAGTGGAATATTTCCTGCGAAATCCATATTGATGGTCATACAGTATATTGTTAGCAACTAAGTGCTTGGAGATTCTTACATATACCAATTTTTCCACAATCTTAGAGAAACATGGTAATATGGATATTGGGCGATAGTTGCCAAAGTCCTTTGTATTACCAGATTTAAATATTGGTATGACTTTCGCAATTTTGAGTTCTTGGGGGACGATACCAGACTGAAGAGATGAAGCAAAAAGATGGGTTAGAGGATGGATAATGTAGTCTATTGTTTCTTTCACAAGACTGCTTTTAATACCATCATGTCCTTGGGCAGAGTTCTTTAGGTTCTTAATAATTTCATACACTTCTTCAGCACTGGGGGGATCAAAGCTAGAGAGTGGTGAGAATGTACCTTTAATGAAACTACATGGGTTCACATCAGAGTCCTTTATGTTAGATGCCAAGGAAGAGCTCACATTAACAAAAAACTCATTGAAACCCTCAGCTATATCTCTCGGGTCACTAAGAGGTCTGTCCTTTCCTAACATCTCAGCAGGTACAGTAGCTGGAGTTTTTTTGCGATTAAGTAATTGGTTGATGAGGTTCCAGGTTGACTTAATGTCATTTGAAGCCTGAGTAAATTTATCAGCATAAAATGTTTTTTTTTACCTTCCTTATTGATAGAGTAAATTTGTTTTTATATTTCTTGTATATTTTCAGATTCTCAGGAGTAGGGTTACTAATGGCTTTCCTATATAGTTTATTTTTCTTGCAAGAGCAATTTTTTAGCTCATCCGTTATCCGGGGTTTCCCTTTGTATGAGTTATTCTTATCTTTTGAGGTGACCAATGGAAAGCAGGACTCCAGGGTTGAATTAAAAACAGTGTGGAGTCGGGTAAATGATGAGACAAGAGACGGAGATGGGTCGAGTCAGCTTTACTCTCCACATCAAAACAAACGAGTCTTACTCGCACATGAGTTCAAATCGTAACTGACGTAAACACGAACTGTCGTAAACCGGAACTGTTTACCTTAAAGGTACAGTCCCTTGGTGAATGTCTCACACAGCAATTGTGGGTCACCACACAGGCCCCCCCAGAATTCACCCAAACCAACAGGTCCAGAGCGAACAGGCAACACACAGAGAACATCGGACACCCACTAGCGCCAAACAGAATACACTAGTACGAAACAGTCCCTAGAAAAATCAACGCCTAGGCGGGCGGACCAGGCGGCCAGAACGGCTGCGCCTAACAGGAGAAGGGCAAGAGGCAGGAGCAGGGGTCGAGGCCGCCGCAGGACCAGGGGTCGAGGCTGCCGCAGGCGGGCGCCCCCGTCGCGGGGGCTGAGCCAGCTGGAGCGGTTCGCCAACATCCACATGAGCAGGCTTGAGTCGGTCTATAGCCACCCGCTCAGGCCTGCCCCCCATATCCACCACAAAGTTCTTAGGCCCACCCTCCAAGACGCGGAAGGGCCCATCGTAGGGGGGCCGCAGCGGGGTACGGTGGCCATCGTGGCGGATGAAGACGTACTTGGCCGACGGTAAATCCCTGGGAACGTAGGACCGGGGGAGGCCATGGCGAGACGTCGGAACGGGAATGAAAGCGTCCGCAATGTCCCGGGACGCAGCACGATGGGAGGCAGCCGACCACGGGGCCGTGGCGTCCGGAAGAAACTCCCCAGGGACGCGCAGGGGCTGGCCGTACACCAGCTCTGCCGACGAGGCCTGAAGATCCTCCTTGGGGGCGGAGCGAAGGCCCAGCATAACCCACGGGAGGCGGTCAGCCCAGTCGCCGCCCGTAAGGCTGGCCCTGAGCGCGGCCTTCATGTCCCGATGAAACCGCTCGCAAAGCCCGTTGCTCTGTGGGTTATAGGCCGTGGTGCGGTGGACCTTCACTCCCAGGACACCGGCGACCGCAGTCCAAAGCTCCGACGTGAACTGCGGCCCCCGGTCTGAGGAAATGTCTGACGGTGTGCCGAAACGGGCCACCCAAGCCATAACGAACGCCCGGGCCACCTCAGCTGCTGTAGTGGAGGACAGGGGAACCACCTCTGGCCACCTGGTGGTCCGGTCCACCATGGTGAGGAGGTAGGTGTAACCACGGGAGGGTGAAAGCGGGCCCACCAGGTCCACGTTCACGTGGTCGAAACGCCTCTCCGGCACTTTGAAGAGTGCCAAGGGGGCTTTGGTATGCCGAGTCACCTTCGCACGCTGGCACGCCACACAGACAGCAGCCCAGGCCCTGACGTCCTTCCGCAGGCCCGGCCAGACGAACTTGGCCCCCACGAGCTTGGCAGAGGCCTTCACCCCTGGATGGGAAAGGCTGTGGATCGTGTCGAAAACCTTACGCCTCCAGCCAGCAGGCACCATGGGGCGCGGTTGGCCAGTAGAGACGTCGCAGAGGAGCGCAGTGTTGGCCGTGCCAAACACCACATCCTCCATGAGGAGTGCCGTGGGGGCTGTCCTGTAGGCCTGCACCTCAGAGTCAATAGCCTGATCCCCAGCCATAGCTGCGTAGTCGAGGCCCAAGTGGACGGAACCAATAACCACCCGAGAGAGGCAGTCGGCCACAAAATTGTCTTTGCCGGCCACATGCTGAACGTCAGTGGTGTACTCCGAGATGGCGGAGAGCTGACGCTGCTGTCGACCAGACCATGGCTCCGAAGACTTGGCCATGGCGAACGTCAGCGGCTTGTGGTCCACAAAAGCCGTGAACCGACGGCCCTCCAGCAGGAAGCGGAAATGACGGGTGGCGAGGAAAAGAGCCAGGAGTTCCCTGTCAAAAGCGCTGTATTTCCTCTCGTTGTCGCGGAGCTTCCTGCTGAAAAAGGCCAGCGGTTGCCAGGCTCCGCCCACCCACTGCTCACACACAGCCCCCACGGCGTAATCAGAGGCGTCCGTAGTAAGAGCAACCGGGGCGGTCGGAGACGGGTGCGCCAGCAGAGCAGCGTTGGCCAACGCGGTTTTGGCAGCATCGAAGGCAGCCGTCATTTCCGTGGACCAATCCAACACGTCTGCAGGCTTCCTGCCCCGTAAGGCGTTGTACAAGGGTCGCATGAGCTGGGCCGCATGGGGAAGGAAACGGTTATAGAAGTTCACCATGCCCAGGAACTCCTGCAGGGACTTCACCGTGCGCGAACGTGGGAAACTGGCGATGGCGTCCACCTTGGCCGGGAGGGGAACCGCCCCCTGCGGAGTGACGTGGTGGCCGAGGAAGGTGATGGATGACCGGCCAAACTCGCACTTGGCCGGGTTGACAATGAGACCATGCTCACTGAGCCGACCGAACAGCTGCCGTAGATGCGTCAGGTGGTCGTCCGCGGACGCACTGGCAACGAGGATGTCATCCAGATAGACGAACAGGAACGGCATGTCCCGCAGCACAGAATCCATGAGGCGCTGGAACGTCTGCGCTGCACCCTTGAGGCCGAAAGGCATCCTCAGGAATTCAAAAAGTCCAAAGGGCGTGATGACCGCCGTCTTGGGGACATCCTGCGGGCGGACGGGCACCTGATGGTAACCGCGTACCAGGTCCACCTTTGAAAAGACGGCGGCGCCAGCCAGGTGGGCGGTGAAATCCTGAATATGCGGTACCGGGTACCGGTCGGGAGTGGTGGCGTTATTCAAGCGACGGAAATCACCACACGGACGCCAACCGCCATCAGCCTTGGTCACCATGTGCAGGGGGGAGGCCCACGGACTTTTGGAACGGCGTACGATGCCGAGGCGCTCCATGGTGGCGAACTCCTCCCTGGCGATCGCGAGCTTGGCAGAGTCCAGGCGGCGGGCCCGTGCATAGACCGGGGGGCCAACCGTGGTGATGTAGTGCTCCACACCATGCTTAGCCACAGCCGATGAAAACGTTGGCGTGGTGATGTCAGGAAACTCAGCCAGCAGGCGTTGATACAGGTCCCCGGTGGCAAACGTGTTCGCAAGACAAAGCCCCCCCACCCCCCCCAGCGTGCAGGGGAACGAAGCAAAGGAGAGGGCGTCGATCAGGCGGCAGTTGGTAACATCCACCAGCAGCCTGTATGCGCAGAGGAAATCCGCCCCCAGGAGTGGCGTAGACACGGCAGCCATGACGAAATCCCAACCAAAACGCCTGCCGCCGAAACACACATCCACATACCTCGTGCCATAGGTACGAATGGGTGTGCCGTTGGCGGCGTCCATCGGGGGGCCATGGCCGCCAGCCATAGTGTCCACAGGCGTCGCCGGCAGGATGCTGCGCTGAGCCCCAGAATCGACCAGCAGCCGCCGGCCGGACAAGGTGTCAGTGACGAACAACAGCCTGCAGTCCCGACCAGCGCTCACAGCTGTTAATGAGCGCTGGCCCGGGCTTTTCCCGGGGCCCCAAAACTGCAAGGCTGGCGACACTGCTTGGCTTTGGCCCCGAACCTGGCGTGGTAGTAACAACACCCGTCGTCATGCTGTCGGCGGGCGGTCACAGCGGCTGCGGTGTCCGGGTCGTACCCCTGCGGCGGAAACGGGGCCGATGTGTGCTGGGGAGGCAACAGCGCATGAACAAACTGCTGCCTGTTGGCGAGGAAAATCCTGTCGGCCTCTACAGCCACCGCCCGGTAGTCCTTGGAGGCAAAGAGGGGTGAGCTGGCCAGAGCAGTGCGCACGGGCGCTGGAAGCTGCCGCAGGAAGATGTGGGCGAAAAGGAAGGAGGGATCCGCCGAGCCCAGCACAGCCAGCATCCTCTCCATCAACTCAGACGGCTTGCCGTCGCCCAGGCCGTTCAGGGAAAGGAGGCGGTCCGCCTTCTCCAGCTCCGACAGTTCAAAAAGGTTCACGAGGAACCCCTTGAGCGCGTCGTACTTGCCGACAGCTGGAGGAGCCTCCAACCGCGCCATACACCTGGCCGTCGTCGAGGCATCTAAGGCTGCTACAACGTGGAAATATTTAGTCACGTCCTGTGTTATTCCCCTCAGCTGGAACTGGGCTTCGATATGTTGGAACCACGACCGTGGGTTGTTCTGCCAGAAGTCCGGCAACTTGACGGTGGCAGCATAGATAGCGCCGACGTTAGCCGCGTCGATAGCCGCACCGCCAGCGGCGGCCGGCGCCGCGGCGGGCGCGTTGTTATCACCGTCGATGTGCAACATTTTACAGTCGTATCCAACTCACGTCGGGGTCACCAATTGTGGAGTCGGGTAAATGATGAGACAAGAGACGGAGATGGGTCGAGTCAGCTTTACTCTCCACATCAAAACAAACGAGTCTTACTCGCACATGAGTTCAAATCGTAACTGACGTAAACACGAACTGTCGTAAACCGGAACTGTTTACCTTAAAGGTACAGTCCCTTGGTGAATGTCTCACACAGCAATTGTGGGTCACCACAACAGTATAAAATAACCTAGAGGCTTCATTAACATCTTGTGACTTCAGAACCTCATCCCAAGACACAGCACTGATCAAGGACTTAAAGGACTCCATGTACTGTTTGGTAAATTTACGATATTTAGTTTGGATATAATCGGAGTTGTAGCGTCTACACTTTCCTTTAGTATGTATTATCTGAAATACGGGGAGATGATCTGAAATATCTGACATTAATAAACCTGAGGTAATTTGGAAATCCAAAGAGTTGAATAAGATGTTGTCAATGAGTGAAGCTGAAGATCTAGTGATCCGAGAGGGCCTAAGAATTAGTGGGAAAAAATAAGTGGAATATAATGTGTTCAGAAAATCAACTGTAGATGGTAATTCACTCTTAAGCAAATCAATGTTAAAATCACCCAGTAGTACACACATTTTATGTTCCTTAGTTATCATTTCCAAAGTGGAGTAAAGAGCTTCATTGAATATGCTCAGGTCAGTATCCGGTGGTCTGTAGATACAACCAATTATAATAGTTTTCCCATTAAAGGGACGGCAAGACGAGATTTCAATAAACACAGATTCCACTGAGGCACTTTCTAGGAGGACACTCCGTTCAATTCTGGGGGCGAAGTTAAAATTTTTGGACACATATAAAGAAACACCTCCTCCCACTTTGGTCTTTCTGCAAGAATGAATAGCATTATACTGGGATATGGGATAGAGATCTGTAATATCATCTTTCAGCCAGGTTTCAGAGAATGCCATAACTGAAAAGGAATGTATCAAAGTTGACAGATATAATTTTAGATGATCATAATTTTTTGGCAAGCTGCGAACGTTTAAGTGCAAGGAGGAAAAAGTTTGTGGTACAGAAAAATCATCATGTAAAAGAGTATGAAACAAATCATTAAACTGATCTTCAGAGAAATATTCACAAGAGTGTGAAATATTGTTTGAATTTAAAAGATTTACATCAGGGTTAAAAAATTCATCATAGATACCACTTTTATCAGTATTTAGCTCAAATGGATTGAAAGTTAAGAAATCAATTTCAGGGGGGATAGAATCCCCAACATTTATGGGTGATAGGTAACTGGACGACATGATGTAAATTTGTCACATGGTCATAATTATAAAAAAACCACAACAATCACAAAGAAAAAAAGAAAACATCCAGTTTAGATTTCAGAGTCATTGATACACATCTAGCTCATTCAGCTCTCTGATGATTTTAATCTTCGCCTCCTCTGGTGAGCCATTGAGTTTTATAAATGTCTTGCAGTTAGAGGTCCAAGTTGACTGGATTTTTCCCTGTTTGCGAAGGAACCGTGCTTTCTTTGCAATATCTGCATTTTTTTTTGTCAGATGCTCATTCACATACACATTTGTTCCTCTTAATAGTTTCCATTGTTTTAGGAGCCCAACCTTATGTTTCCTGTTGGTGAATCTGAGGATGATGGCCGGTGGTTGAGTGGTGTTTCTTTGTGGGAGAGGGTGGCATGCTTCTATGAAATTGCAGTCTACAGCAATCTTTCTGGTCTTCAAAAAGGAGACTACCTGCTCTTCCACTGTTGCCCGGTCCTCCTCTGTCATGTTTTCCTCAGATACCTTTCCCACAGACTTGGCATATGATTTAGGTTTCGTCTTTAAACCTGTAATCACAACATCATTGACTCTGGAGTACTGTTCCAGCTCTGCCACCCTGTATTCAAGGTCACTGATCCTTTTGTCCTTTTCTGCATTATGCTGTTTTAGGGCTTTAATATCCCCCATCAGCTCCATGATCTTTTCCTGCTGTTCGGTGATTTTATCAACATTGACATGTAGCATTTCCAGTGATCTCCTAATGTCCTCAATTTCCTTTTTCATAGCCATGTTGGTCAACTTTAGCTGATATGAACCTCTTGCCACAGATCTAGGCTAAAGACGAGCCACACTGGGCAAGGACAATAGATTGAAGACAGCAGTGGTTTTATACTGCAACAAGTAAAGTCAGTGATGATAATGAGACAGGGATTATGAGATCACTTGCCTGGCCTGGTGGTAGCCAGCAGCTGCTGGAGCTATGGTGGAAGCTGCTCCTGGAGGCTCGAGGCCTGAATGCTGCTGGCTGCTGGTGGAGGCTTGAGGCTTGGCTGCTCCTGAAGAGTCAGACCCTGGCTGCTGTTAGCTGCTGCTGGCAGATGCTGCTAGGCTGGTAGCCCGATGGATGGTATGATGCAGGGCGTGGTCTACTGCAGGGCCTAGTTTGGTGGATGGCCTGGTGCAGGGCCTGGTCTGCGTCCGGGCTGTTGCAGGGCCTAGTTTCAATCCAACAAATATCACCTTTGGACTTCATAATCCATAGCCGTAAATCATCACGCACAGCTTCACATCAACTGGCAGTAAATAAAGAAGAGATTTGGCAGTAGTAAAAGTAAAACAAACTGCAAAAAAAATGAAAAAGAGATTGATTGTCTCTTGGTGTGCTGAAACACAGCCTCCAACACAGCTACTTCCTTCCTGAAGTAGCTTCCAATTTCTATATTCATTGCTAAGAACTTGTTATTGAGCTGCACTTTAAAAGACCTGCTAAGGTTTCTACTTTCACTGTGGGATTGTAATAATGCAGAATACTTGTTAAACTCTGAATGAATGTGACTCCTACCATAAAGCATATACTGTACTTGTGTAGTAAAGGACAGTGGGAGGGTGGACACATTTACTTGAAGCCATTTATTTTGTGGACATGAAATTTCTTTCATACAAGACGGCATTGCTTCCCGCTTTGACCTCCACAAGGCCGATGCCGATATTGAAAGAGCAGGGCAGCCGATGGCCAATCTATAATGCCGATATCATGTTTTTGTTGTTGTCTGTTTTATGTTGCATCTCATCTGTGCAGGTGATAAAGAACCTTGAAATAATAATTAATTCATTCAAAATTCATTAATAATTAACATAGCTGTTAATTTTCTTTTATTATACTATTCGAATTCAATTCCATATTTTTTCAATATTCACATTTTATTTATTATTTTATTTATCTTTTGGAATCTTAAAATGCTCCTAATAAGCGTACGGCACACCAAAATGTAAAATAAATCCATCAGGTCTTGAAACTCATCAATATTTAATTCTCATATAGTTCTGATAAAAGTTCGTCATCCGTCGCAGCGTCGCCTACCGCGGTCACGGCTTGCGGGTCGCGCACCTCTCCAGCAGAGCGGTCTGAGAGCACGGAACGGCAAAGAACTGACAATGACGACCAAGGTGAGCCGCCACTTCCACCCAGGCTGCTCCCACAGAGAAAACTATCATCAAAAAGAAGACTATTTCACAAAAAGCTGCACTAAAGAAAACACTCGATGAGTCGAGAGGCAGGACGCGAGTCAACATCGGCTCTGCTTTCCAGCGATGGCGGAGGCTAATGCGGCTTCATCCGGATCTCAAAAGAGATGAGATGGTCGCGGAGTTTCTGCTGGAAGAGGTACTTTTAGTTTGCTTAGTAAACGCGCAACATTACATGTGATAACGCAGCATCCAGATGCTATCAGTTATCAGTTACTATAGTTCTGTAATACTGTAATTTGTGCAAGGAAGATTAGCGCTAGCTTAACGCTAGCTTTAGCATCAGCGCTAACTTCACTGGTTGTGTAAAGAATCCTGGGGTGCAGTCCAATAGTCAAAAAATAAAGTCCTAACTCCTATTCCTTGACCTCTGGGGAAAACGTCACGGGGTTAAGGAAAGGCGATAGGAGAACTCAAAAGGATTTAGGAAAAGACGGCCGCGGTGCTCAGAGAATCCGACCGGACTTTCACTAAGCTACGTCATTATAACGCGGCCGCTGATGATTGACAGCTGATGATCGGCACCGGCGACTGACGTGCGTCTGCGCTGGATAAAACTACAATAATGGACTACAAAAAGCGCATCGTCCACTTCTCCACATGTTGGTTTAATAAAAGCTCGTTCACTGACCGGCTTCAGGTCCAGCAGCTCCTCCTACCTAAATGTTGCTCTCGCAGAGAATTGTGGGTCGGCGTAATCTCCTTTCCTTTCGTATAGGAAGGTCTGTTGCATCCTATGCTAAAGGAGCTCTGCAAGGAAGAATTGGAGCTCCGCTCCTTTGCATTTAGAGAATGGCTGTGTTCGAAATGCCGTACTAACGTACTGCCTACTACATACTCAACGTGTATGTACTGCATACTGCCTACTAAATGAACGTTTGAGTATGCTGTTACCCTCAGACTGTTCACACCGAAGTATACACATCTCATACTACATTTTTTTGTTTTTTTTAACTTTATTGACATCTCGTCCTCATCTACTCTCACGTAACCGAATCGATTATGTTAGCGGTTCTAGCTCCCGTTTAATATTAATTACTTATCAAAATATAAAGCATGATTATTATTACAGTTAATTTAATATTTAGTCAAATTACAACTGTCAAATGTTTTCTACAGTTTATATGCGCGCTCTCACGCTTTCCCTCTTTCTTCCTCTTACCTGAGTAGCTTCTTCACTCGCCATCGATCGCGACTGTTAAGCAGCTTTTATCGATCATTAATCGTCCGTTCATAGATCGTATTATACCTCTGACCACGGAACACCAGCACCTTCACCGCGGAGACGACGCAGGCAATCTGCCCGTCGGAGGAGCTACATTATTCACATGTACGGGATTTCCCCCTGAAGTAAGTAATATGACTTATCTGGTTTAAATACGTTCCTTTATCATTTGATTATCAATAGATGTGCATATGCATGCATAAACAAATGTAGGCTACATGTAGGCTAATATAAGTGGTTTTAATAATATCATGCATGAGTTTGGTGTGATAAAAATAAACAAGTACAAACAAGTGGGATATTAGTGAATAATTTATTAGACAAATAATCCATGTTATATATACAGGTTGCAATACGTGTATGAAAAGAAGAAATAAGTAGTTTATCAACAAATGAATAGGAAAGCATTCAGAATAAATGTAATATCTGATGTTTTCTGTTACAGGTTGGTGCCAGACGGCCGTACTGCAGGTCAATCCTCATGTTCCCCCGATGGGCCTCTACTTCGGGAAGGGGATTTAAGGAAGGACTTCTGTCTTTCAAGGCGTTCCACGGAGAACCTCGTCCACTGCTTACTAACAGAACAGATGGGTTCCATGTCCATAGTTCCACGGTGGTGATGGGGGTGACAGCGACGAAGTCAACGAGCCACTCCAGCAGTCCTGGGACATCCTCAGAGGCTCGTAGCTGCGGTGTCTGCTCCAAATGTCCAGATCCCTGTGTTGCAGGAACATGATTATTGTTGAGGTTTTATTTGTGTTTATCAGTAGTGCAGTTTATAAGTAATACCACATAGTAGAAGTTGTTACAGACAAATGTTTCCTGTTTAATGTTTTACGATTATTAGGTTGTGTACAAATCTAAATAATAAATATCTGAATATATATATGATTGTTGACTCATGTTTTGGCCTGCAGGTCTATTTCCCTCCTGCTCTGGAGGAGAGACCCTGCTGCAGTGGTTGGCATCATGGCTGAGGAGATGGGGTGTAGTGGGGTAATAGCAGGTCTTTGCTCCATCACCTCATCCATGACAACAAACACTTCCAGTGTGCAGCAGTGACCTCTCCTCCCTCAGTGCTGACATCTTCAGTTCCTATAAACAACATATACATACATACAAACACTTCTCATAATCATGATTCAGCTATTCACCACTAGTCATATATTATAATATGTACTGTAATACTGTTCCACATGGGACCAACTTAATGGACTCTGATGTTTGAACACATTGTAGATATTATCCAGCACTGACTTTGCCTGGTTATTAATAAGAAAGACAACATCATCTTGTTTATTTTATGCTTCACATCAAGCATGTAGAGTTCAATACTTTAAACTGCTTCCAACTCACCTTGTATTTCTGCTTCATGTTCTCCCACTTCTTCTTAGCTCATCCAGCTCCACCTTCCCTCCACCCCTGTTCTTTAAGAAACATCCTATATGAAGAACAGCACATAGAAAAGTGTTACAGCTCATTGATGATTTCTTGCTGTTCAACAGAACGTTTCAGGTAGATATCTCAGGAGAGCAGGACATCTCCCATATATACGCTGGTGTTCAACCTTATATCATTGAGTAGCTAAATATGCACCAGTAGTACTTAAGCCCTGCATATGAGAATTATAACATTTAATACCACATTTTCTTAGGTGAAGCGTCTCAGAGCAGCATCCCTCCTGCCGGTGAACTTCTCCTCATCGTTCCCTCCACTGAATGAGGCGCCCGGTGTTTTCATCCGTCCCTTTAACGGACAACGGTGCACCGCGTTATTAACCACCGTTCGTAAATATATTATCACGTTTTCACATAAGCACAATCTTCTTAGATAACGTCGGTAAAAACGGCATATTTGCTGCTTCGCTTACGCTCGCTAACCTCTATGGTAAATTAGCGTCTGTAGGCTAGCCGGCTAGCAGGACCTTCGATTCGTAACGTTAACGTACAATGCCAACAACAATAAAGTAACGTTCATTATCCATACGATTTAAAAGTCAGCTGGAAACATAAAAATCGTGTTACAGTATACTTACATGTGTGCGCGGTTTGTGTCGGGCTGTCGCCAGAATCACCGCTGTCGTACGCCATTATCCAAAACTTTTCAGAAGTCAGACGAGCCGCAATGCATTTTGGGGAAGTTGAGTAGATTTAGCAAGGTCCGCTGTATACTCAGAAATTCTTGCCAATGCAGTATACATCCGGGCATTTCTCGCGTACACAAATCCACATACTATTGTATCTGAACGCACTACGTACTCAAATTTACGTCACGATTGAGTACGAGTAGGACGTTAGTATGGCATTTCGAACACAGCCAATTTGAACGGCTCTTATCATGGCGGCCACTTGTTTACTTCCGGGTCACTTCTTCAGTTAGGAACCTCCCTAAGCAAAATAGACTATTCGACTGCATCCTGGCTGTGTCAAGTCAATTTGTTTACACTACCGGCGATGTAGCTTCAGCGTTAGCATAAGCGCTAACGTAGTAGTTGTGTAAACAAACTGACTTGTTACAGCCTGGTTTGTTTACACTACCAATGACGTGTTAATTGTGAAGTTGTCATTAACCCCGTTCTAGTATTAAAACTCCGGGCTTGCGTTTGACTTTGTTGGTCGTTCAGTAACCAGAGCAAGTTCAGAACATTGCTTCTCCGGCTAATAGATAATGCTGGCTAGATGACATCTGTAAATAAGAGCGATCTGTCTTTGCTTGTGACTTTTTCCATTCTTGGGCAGAAGTACTGTTTACCAGTACTGAACTTTACATTGTAAGAACCCATCCATGTTACTGTTATTAACAGTAAGCACTTTGTGTTACATTTACTTGTATGAAAAGTGCTCTATAAATAAAGTTTGATTGATTGAACAGTCATATTGTTCTTAGTACAAAGAAACAGATAAAATGTGATAAATATAAAACGCCAGGCCATATGAAAAAAGCATGCTATACTATCATTTATTGAGAAAAGCTTGCAATGGATTGTGGGATTAGGAGTTATTTTATGTCCAGATAATAATATGTACACAATGTTTTATAAGAGTACTGGGGTAGCTGGTGGGCCTTATTTCCATAGTTAAAGGGACTTAGGGCAGGATTTGTGAAAAAATAAACATTCACTTTAAGTCTTTTAATGCTAATGGGTGATGTAGCGTTCAAAACCAAAAAGAATGAGACCACACACATATCTCCCCATTGCCTTGAACAGGCTGTGTGCTGCATGATGTACTGCAATTCGTGGTCCGAATTTCCCGCGCAGTCCGGCGGACGTGACATCAAATGACGCTGAATGCGCGTACTCGACGGCTTGGAGACCGGAAAAAGACAAGCGCGGTGGATTCAAGTACTGTATGTGTAGTAATGGACTCTGCTTCGGCCGGAAAATGACCCACCACCACACAAAGTCCACTAAAAAGTAATACCAAGAAGAAAACGAAGGTTTTATCAGCGGCAAGTCGTGAGTCCAAACGAAGTTATGACCAAAGCCGGGCTGGCACCCGGATAAACATTGGATATGCGTTCGACTCATGGAGGCTGCTTCAATTTGAACTGAAAACAGATGCCGACATGGCTAGTAACCAGGTAAGAATACATTACAGGTCATGTTTACGGCTTGATTTGAAAGTCTTATGAGATCACCGAGGACTCGGAATGAGCTAAAGTGCAAAGTAGCGTTAGCTGCTAACATGTAACTTAGTCCAACGCTGTGTAACACTGAATAATTACAGACTGCGCATTGTCCACGGTCCTTTAGTCTGAAACCGAATAGTTATAAATATGTCCCTTTATATATGGGACCGAAAGCCCAACTGTTATCCGGGAGGTGACGTTAGCAGCTGGCTGTAGCAACAGGCTAACGATTTGTTCGTGTCTGTGTAGTCATATTAGCCGCTAGCTACACACAGCGAGCCGGCTCCCCGGCTGCTTCGTGAGTGTAGGGGATAAAGCTATATCATACACACAGCACCGGCTCCCGTCTCGTTCCCGTCCCCGGGAAATACAGTATTTAGGGGGTACAGTAACGGTATTTACAGGCTGTGTGTTAGGGGCTATTGTGTTGACGTGTTGATGATACTGTTGTGATGTAGCTGAATAAAAGGCATTTAGAGCTAACCGTGAAGTGCACAATCGCATGTAAACAAGCTCAGAGAGAGAGCTTTTAGCATTTATTTTTTTGACTTGTGTTGTACCTTCCACACAAGACTGCTCCGGACATTATACATTGCGTTGTATGTAAAGCAGAAGAAATTGTTTGTAAAAGTGAAGCGCACAATATTACCGAACGACTGAGACGCGTATTTTCATATTATTATTGTTGCAGGCAAACATTGTATGGCCATAGTTGTTCTGGCCAAAGAGAAAAGACACCAAGGTAGCAAAGTCACAGCCAGCTTGCTGACTCAGACTGTAACTTTTTAAAATATTGCTGTTTTCCAGCTACCAGAAGAAGAAAACTCCTGAAGCAGCTACTCAGGGAAGTAAGGAGATGAGAACATCAACACCCAGCAAGCGGACAGCTGCTAAAATCTCTCATCGATTATCACCAATCGAACCAGTGTCTGAGGGGTTAGTATGTTTTCAGGAATTTCAATCTTTTCAGAATATAGACAAAATATTATAATATAAAATAACATGAAGTGCTGACATGTATTTAGCCACACTTCCCAACTACACACACACCACTGATTACACTGGTGACATTATCTTGACAGGGAAGATATTCTAATGGCTGGAGTTGGAGCATTGGTATGTGTTCTAACGCTACTGTTCTCCTCTCTCCATAAAGGCCTCAGCTACATGATCCAGAGATGTGAGCAATAGAAGAGAGAAGACAAGACCGTCTTGTTTACCAGACATTTATTTTATTATAAACATATAAAAAATAAATACAAAATAAAACTATGTACATACTGCAAATTTGAAAAATACTTTGTTTTTCTGTAAACTTTGAAAATAAATATAAAAATATAGACTGTACATAAATGGTTTTTATTTTTGGATGAAATCTTTGGCTGAAAAATGTTATTTTTTGAGGTATTGTAGAAATTGTCAGTCCGGCACCCTAAATGGAGCTTCCTTGTAACCTGTGTAATTCGCAAAAGGGCCAGGGAATTTGGCCCGGATGCGAATAACATAGCAGCTCGGTATCGGCCTCCGGTTCCCTCTTCCCAGACGCCCATTCTGCCATATCGTAAATTGCTGGTAGGCAGCAAACCGAAACTCTCTGTTATCGCTGCCCACATCTTGGCTGTCCTCCAGAGCGAAGATGTCGTTCCACGTCATCCTGACCAGACGCAGTGTACCCTCATCCAGGAAGTACATCTCCAGATGGGCACTCCTGCTCAGACACTGGTCCGGAGCCTGCCGACAGCACAAGTTCTCCATTTGGGTTGGCATGCGTCGGCAGTTCAGGCAGGTGCACCAAGCAGGCTGCCCTCTATCTGGAACATGTGTGCCACTCCTTCCAGAGTCAATTCCAAATCCTGAAACAAAAACATTGAGAACAATAATAAGAATAACTTTAGTAATCCTCAAAGGGATGTTATGATTTTATTTGATGTTATTTTTATTCTGATTCAACTTAGTATAATACCAGTTATGACATATTGACATTTCTGTTTTTCTTGTATTTACTTTGTTTTCATCAGTGCTATTCATACCATTTATATTGTCTTATAATGGAAATGGTTTCACAAATTATCTCAGTGACACTGGCACATAACACTACATGATATACATACATGATAATGACTGTACACTTGTGTCAGCTTGCTAGCAAGCTTTATCCAATGTTATAAATATTAGCTATGTTGGTAATTACCACAGTCAGAAATTAGCTGCAGCCACAAAGCCAAATGCTCTTCAAATACCATAACGTTGGTGGCAGGCACATTAGCTTCACTCACCAGTCACAAAACAATGGTTATCGCTAGCTCGTTATTCACCGTGGCTGGTGAAGTTTGAACTTTAGTAACCATTTGGCCAGTGTAAGGTAAACGTACTTTACATTACAACTGTCATTTTGCTGAATGAATGCGCTAATGTTGTCAAAGAAACATCCTAAAGTTACACTAAAATAAACACTCGTTTACTTACTTCGTCGCTTGACATGATGCTGTTCGCAGATGTATGCTACCAACGTAGTTCCGCGGAGGCATGTGCGGAGGTCTTGTAGTAAACAGTCACGTGAACAGCGAGTAAATAAATAACCGTGTCACAGCATCAGCTGCACTGAAGAGTTCATGCGCGCTCCCGCGCCGGCTTGGCTGCAGTTACCCTAACGGCCGTCGTGTCACTGTTGAGTCTTATTTCTTGATCCTGCCCTAAGTCCCTTTAAAGCAAAAGATATTAGCAAATGAACATTTTCAAATGAGGTTTTGAAGGAGAATTGTTTTTTTCGTGGGCAAATTAAGATAAAATAATAATAGACTTTCTGAATTGAAATATTCTTCATCTACAGGAATGTTCTGTCGCATATGCCGCCAGCATAAGCAGGCTGTAAAGAAAGGATCCCCCCAAAGGGTGTTCATTGAGGTCCCCTCTCAGACGTTTAGAAAGGATGTCTTGGATGCCCATTTGAGGTCAGAACATCACAGTGCAGCGTTTAAGGCCCACACAACTTTGGTTAAAGGTAAGATTTAATCTAATGATTTGATTTCAGTGAAAGAATTTAACAACTAGACTTTAATCACATTAATGTGAAACTGATGTGTAAGGGCTTATTTTGCTCTTTGTCCAGGTCACTCTGTCACAGCAGCTTTCGAGCCTGTGGTCGTTATTGAGCATGAGGCTGTGGTGGGTGCTTTCAAGTGTCTGTACTGGCTGGTAAAACACGAAATTGCCCACCACACTAACTATCCAGCTCTGCTTGAGCTAGCTGAGCTGCTGGGTTGTGACTACTTTGCCAAACTGAAGGTAACTGTATAATATTAACTGGTAAACTGTCAACTGTATTATAATAAGACTTATATAATTTTAATTTTTGTATTTTTCTATATCTCTTTTATTTTCAAAGATAGGGAAATCCACCAACTATAGGTCCCACCGCATGGTTGATGAAATGCTGGAAATACTGGCTGGTGTTATAGAAGCACCAATCCTGCAGGACATAAGAAACTCCCAGGCTGTCGGGATCGAACTGGATGAGAGCACTGATGTTGCTGTGATTAAACAGCTGGATGTACATGTTCGGTAAAAAGATAATGTTTTCTTGTAACAATAATTTAACATAGTTTGAAAAATATATTGCAAGATCAAGCTGTGTGTATTTATTTAATTTTAAAACTATTTTATTTTAGATACCTTGATAAAGAGGGAGTTCTTTTTAGCCAGTTTTTGGATTTGGTTCCCCTTCCTGATGGGAAGGCTGACACCATTGTGACTGCCATCCATAGCATCCTTGATCAGAAGGGCATTCCCAAGGACAAAATATTTGGTCTTGGGACGGACGGTGCAGCAGTCATGACAGGTATAAGATTATTGGACTTAAATATATTGTTTTTTTTGCAATTATACCCTCTAATCTTTTTTCTTTTTAAAAATAGGACGCCATAATGGAGTGGCGAAACAACTCTGCGACACCATGCCATGGCTAGTCGCTGTGCACTGTGCTGCCCATCGTTTGGCTCTGGTCTGCAGAGATGCCTCAGAGAAAACAGCCTACATGAAGACTTTCAGGGACCACCTGCAGCATCTTCACCTGTATTTTTGTAACAGCAGCAACAGGACAGAAGTTTTGAAGGCAGCAGCCACAACACTGGGAATCGCTAATCTGAAAGTTAAGGTAAGACAAACCTTAATTTTTACAAGGAGGAAAGATTACAGAAAACTGTTTCATTGCACCAGATATTTCATAATATTTTCCCTGCAATAATGTATAGGAGGTCAAGGACACACGCTGGCTTTCTCAGCACCAGGCAGTGGCAAACCTGCGGAGAAATCTCCCTGCAGTGCTGACGGCCCTTGCAGAGGAGGTACAACACAATAAGTGCCCTGTGGCAAAAGGACTCTACTCCTTTTGTGCCACTTATCGTTTTGTAGCTGCACTGTACCTTCAGGCTGATGTGCTTCCTCATCTGGCGAGATTGTCAAAGATCTTCCAGAAGGAGGACGTTAATTTCCTCGCTGTGAAAGACCAGGTTAGATTATCCACTATCCTTGTTATAACTTTTTTTTTTAATCCAAACAAATGATTTGATATTTTAAGACTATTTGGTTGTGCAGTTGTCACACTGCATACTAAATGTAACTTTGTTTTCCCCTCAGGTACCAGTCACAATTGCCTCAATCCAAAGGATTAAGGAGTCAGGTTACAACCAACCTCCTGGCTCAGCCCTGGCCAAACTCCACCACGACCTGAGATCCCAGGGGGCTGGGATGGTTTAATATCAGGGCTGAAGAGGAGAGAGAGAGGAGAGGGCAGCAGTCCTCTGGCAGCAGTGACCAGCAATCATTTTGGGGTCGATTTTGCACTCAGGTATTTATTTTTATATTTATTTATATTAGCTAATTGCAACCTGACAGATACAACTATTTTGTACCACAATTATCATAGGATAACAAGTTTTTTTTTTAACAAACTAGGTGATGGAGCCATATCTGCTGCAACTTGTTGAGCAGTTGAACGGGCGTTTCCAGGAACTCCACATCCTTGGGGCATTTAGTGTGCTGAGCCCACAAGCAGCCAGGAAGCTGGATCAGGATGTGCCTGTGAGCCAACTGAAGACTCTCGCAAAAAAGTTCCACCCAATGGATGAGCAGACACTGCTGGAAGAGTGGTCTTCATTCAGAGAACATCTCACTACTGGCATGCTGAAGGTGAAAGATTTTTTTAAGAGCTAGCTTTGTCCCTTATCAAATTTCATCTTATATTAATGTTCCTTGTCAACTGCTCTATCAAACTATAGGACAAGAACCAGATGGATGTAATGAAGGAGCTGACATCACAGTACGATGAGCTCAGTCAGCTCTACCCCTGTCTGAGCAAGCTTGCTGCAATTGGGCTCACTATTCCGCTCAGCAGTGTTAACTGTGAGCGAGATTTTTCAACTATGAACAGGGTAAGTAACACAACTCATTAATAATTTTAGCAAAGTAATTTCTACCTTTTAGTCAAAATTTAAAAATCTAATGAACAAAGACAAAAACAAATCTTCACTTTTGGTAGGTGAAAACTGACCTCAGGAACAGGCTGCAGGGAGAGCACTTGGGGGACTGCCTGAAAATATCCATCAATGGGCCGCCTGTTGGAAACTTCCCTCACCAAGAGGCCATGGAGCAATTCTTCCAAAAGCCTAGAAAGATTAAGTGTAGCAACCAGCCATGCTCACTGTGTTCATAATAAAATAAGTGTATTGTAAATAAAATGAGTGTATTGTAAATAAAATGAGTGTATTGTAAATAAAATGAGTGTATTGTAAATAAAATTAGTTTATTGTAAATAAAATGAGTGTATTGTAAATAAAATTAGTTTATTGTTAATAACATGTTTATTGAATCATTATCAACTTGTGATGGCTAAGCAAGTGTTTTATATGGAAATAACCAACAAATACTCTAGCATCCCGTGAAAAATGTATAACAAATCACACTATCAGCTCTTACCACCGGGCCTAAAAAACCAGTGACCAGTTGGCAGAGAGCATTCTGGGAAGTGCCAGCTGAAAAAGACATCTCCAGCGTCTACAGAACATCATCAGACCACCAAAACAGTTCCTCCAATAAAAAGTCAATAGTCTGTCTACGTTTACGATTGGTCTCTGTCTTTAATGTTGGATGTAAGAAATGATAGAAGCTGAAAACATGGAGTGGACTCAAACGTGTAAAATCATTGTTCTCAGTCACTTTGCTGCAGTTTTCAAATTCAAATAGTTTCACATCACATCATCATGGAATCAGTCTTGAACCTCTGGAGTAACTTCTATATATAAACAACCTTATAACTTATTCTAAACATACATCCTACAGATGTCATAAAGCCCTCAGATAACTTCAGATAGCAGGGAAACAGCACCACCTTGTGGTCGGCGTGTGTTGCTATAAGTCCAACCAGAAGCCTCCGTAAACACTGTTGTTACGGTGTGTTACCTTTCCAGCTTATCGGCCCTGAACCCTAGTTGGGAGCACGCTGTGGATGCTAACGTGACCTTTGCTCGTTCAGCTGGTGACCCGCATTTCTAGTGTCCGGGTGACACGACCAGAAGAATGACAGGAGAGATCCTTCACCGTCCAACCAGAGGCTTTCATTGAGTCGTCTACAAGAGGACAGGAACACTGCAGTCTTGTGAGGCTGTAATCTTGAGCTCATCTAATACACTTCTGCTGGCTAACAACACTCATCTGTACATCAACATTACCGGCTGCAGCGAGGGAGCAGCGGCTTCTCACATCCACACACATCCACGGGGACTACACTTCCCATCACACCTCACCTCACATACGCAGGTTACCCATAAGACCGGCAACACTACCCCCACCCTGGATGATAATTAAACCCCTAATATCACTCCAGCATTACACTACTGAAATATTCCCCATGAAACCACATTTCCCACAGTCCATGAAGGGGTCCTCTCCCAGTGAGAGAACTTGAAGGCGAGGATGGGTAAAGGAATATCCAACAGAAGTCCATTGAACACGTAGCTGCAGCTGAGTGTCCATAACATACTAATGCAGACTGAAAGTTCAATACTGCTGATGCAGCGTTTAGCTCTGGCGTCGTGTGACATCACCCTGTGGTTTTCTCTTGTTTTGATTTTTCTTTTCCATTTACACACATCCCCCCTACTGGAATATCAAGTTACTTAACATGCAAATATGGAATCATGTAATCCTAATTCTGTATTTCTATTGAAGACAATGATGTATTGTTGTTCATTCTGCTTGGTGTTCTGATATATTTATATACATTATTCATTGCAATCAGACATAGAAGAGAGAAAGACACCTACTTCAACATATTAATATAAGACCTTTGAGCCATGTTGCATTTAAACATATGTTTGCTGCTTATAACGTATCTATTGAGCTGACAGATCACATGTCAAAAGGAAACACAGGCAAGATGGCGGACGGTGACCTCATGAGTTATGACAGAATGTCACATCTACTGATTGATATCTGTGTGAGTCGCTCTAATCAACACGTTTCAGTGGTTCATATGAGAGTCTTCAGTCCTCATCAGAGCCTCACTGATACTGGATCACTGAGACTAATCCCTTTGTAAAGGTAAACTCTGTTCAATGGGGTTTGAACTTAAACAGTTTTGATAAATATTCTTTGAGTGGTTATTAGAGACGCAAAACGACCTGAGCATTTATGCACAATTAACCAGTTAAAATGACAAGTCGGTGTATATATTTTTATACTTGTGTTTTTTCATCAGTACAGAACACAAATATCCCTTTTAAAAGCAATCATTTCAATTTTGAAACCAATTCAAATATATATTTGATCATTAATATGGTAATTTTACAACATGTTCTACCTTTAATGCATCAAGTAACAGCTTGGCCAGAATATCTTTTCAAAATAAACTTCCATCTTCACACAAACTTAGGTTCAGACAACAACAGAGCATGGTAGACGTTAACCTGACTAACTAACTACACTTCCCATGATGCCGTGTGTGGGAGCATCACAGACAAACTAAATGAGCGGCCGTGTCGGGACCAAGCTGCAGAACAGGCTGGATTTCATATGTGGGCCCGAGTCTGTCATAGACGAGCTACGGCTTTAGAGCTTCAAGTCCATATTTGGGCTGCTGAGGAGCGACGGGTGGATCTGACGAACAAATCAGCAGAGTAGCACCCTTACTGGATCTGGGGCCTGTTTCAGGAAGCAGGTTTAGTGAAAACCTTGAGTTAGTTAAAGTGATGGTTCGGAGTAAAATGCACCCTAGGTCATTTCCACCGTGACATCCAGCCAAACAGCAGAAGGGAACAATGTCCTACTCTTGCCCTGATGATACAGACAATAGTCCCAACCCCCCTGCTGATGCACGAGATGGAAGAGCTGTTAGAGACATGATACGCTTCAATCATTTCTAAGCGACCCATCACCAGTGTCGAAGAAAGACAATATGCCTGTTATTTTATGAGGTCTTCTTTATTTCCTGGAAGTACAAATGTTGGACAGTTAATCTTTTGTTGTTGAAACAATTAAAAAGCATCCACCTGTGGGCACATCACCCACCTTTAACTGATGATCCAGCAGTTGTATTTCCATTTGTTCCTTTTGAATCTGCAGCCTGATGTGATCCATTTCCAGATGTGATTTATCGATTTGTGTTTTCAAATACACTTTGTACAATTGTCTCACAGGCAGCTATAGGGAACACAAATAACGTTGAATTTCACAGTGCCATGTCTACCAAGTGTCCTATTTAGTTGTGGCTCAATGCTGAACAACATCTTACTGAGGTAAACTGTGCTGTGGAGGTTAAAGGACCCTCTTCCTCATTGTAATTTCCAGCATTGCTCTGTTAGAGAGAAAGAAGCTCGAAGTTGCATTGTGGAACACCATCATTAACTGAAAGTTATTTTAAAAAGGTGTAAACCTCAACAGGCCTTTCTGCATCTTCCCTGCAATAAAACAGAATTGTTGTGTTATATTCTACCCATCATGAAAATGTGGAATATTAAGAGTACTTATAACAGCATGGAGGTCTGTTATAGCAGACGGCTCCACAAGACAGATTACACCATCAGTAACTGCTAGAAGAAGATTAGTCAGTTGATGATTACCCAGAAAAGTGCCCACCTAATGTACATTTCCTTTTTTAAACAATAGTGTGCAGGTCGCAGCTCAGACTCTGAGTCACCTTGAAATAGATTGATATCTGAGAACAGCAGCCGATTACAGAGAAGTGTAGCCTACTGCTACAAGAAAAATCAGTGTGCCAAGTTGTGTCTATGATGAATGGATTACTGAGCTAACACTAGAAAAAGGGTGTACATATATGTACATTCATCCTGAACGCCATATATGCCAGTCATTTGAATAATTTACCTCTTATGCAGGCCCTTGTGTCCTGGGGCGTGGCTGGCTCTGATGAGATCCCCCCAGAGAGGCCCTCAGCAATATGTTGCCCACTGTTCTGACTGAGGGCCATCTCTTCAGCCTCTGGGAGCGGTGGTGGTGAACCGACAACCGGTTTGCTGGCCTCCGCCTTTTTTCTGTTGGCTATACAGGAGGTCAAATTTTAACATATCCACAAAACAGACACATGCATGTCCAACAGGCATTTAGGTGTGATCTCATATAGACAATATTTAATACTGGCAGTGATGGGATGGCTGAAGATTTGACTTTGTCTTTGTTTCCCTAATTACTTAAATATCACTTTCACATGTTGAATGGAGCCACTGAATGCTGTTTAATGAGGGCAGGCTAAACAACACCACAATTGCTTGTAATTAAATGTGACCTTACCTGTTTGGACTATATCTTTATATTCCATCTTTAGTTGCTGCCAGGTCTGTTTTGAGCCGGTTAGGTTGTACCTGTGTGCTCAAACACACATAGAATATAAATGTTGAATGAGTGGAACACTCAAGACGAAACATTTCTTTTTTTTCTACAATTAATACTCAGAGTTGATTGAACTAAATGTTAACACCTGTTCTGAAACCAAAAACTCTGAGTTTGACAGTTCAGAGTTGGTCAAGCTAGAGTTCAGGTTTTGACTCAGAGTTTGTTAAACTTGCTTTCTGAAACGGGCCCCTGCATCCATCTGGATTCTGGTGTGAAGCTGTTAACAAAGTCATCGTCATAATTGCAGGTCAACTCTACAGCTAAGCGTTAAAGTCATCTTAGTAGCTCACTGCATTGGTACTTTATGGCATTTCCTGCTGCCAGATATACACATATAGATGAAGAAAAACAGAAATAAATAAAAAGATAAATAAGTAAGGAGTTAGTAAACATAAAAAACATTATATATTGGGAAATAATTAAATATGAAAATGAACTTGGTTCATTAACGTTTTGTTTTGATTGTTTAACTCTGCAACAATTCAGTCTGGAAGAAACCGTTCTCTTCTTGAACCTGCAGTTTAGTTGTATAAGAGACAGGGTTGCCATCCAGTTCACTTAAATATTTTCCCTGTTTTATCATGAAACCAAGCCTTTTCCACCAGATGTCACTATTTATCTGTATACCTTGAAGCCACAAACATTTGGCTTCTGTGCTTCCTGAAGCTTTGCAGAGACAGCAACACCCAACATCCCAACACACCTCTCTTCATCCTCCTGTAGGTGAAGTCTGAACAGCTGAGTCTTGAGCCTTTTTCAGAAGATGGCAGTGACTCTGCTGTCCTGACATTGGTTGGGAGTTCGTTCCACCACTGAGGACCTGAACAGAAAAGAGTCTGGACTTTGCTGAGCGACATTTGTTTGATTTCAGCGATGGTGGTACCAGCCGGCCAGCTGAAGTAGAGGAGTGAAGTGCTCGCTTCGGGGCGTTTGACCAGTGTTTGAAGGTAGATGGGTTCCGTTCCATTGATGGCCCTGAAGGCCAGTGCCATCATCTTGAATTAGATGCAGGCTGCTACAGGGAGCCAGTGGAGGTCACGGAGGAGGGGGGTCACATGGGAGAATTTTGGGTAGATTGAAGACAAGGCGTGCTGCAGCGTTCTGGATACGCTGCAATGGTTTAGTCACTGCACAGGAACCTTGGATCTTTCATCGAGTTGTCGTGGTCTGCGTGTTGAAAAACGATCCTTGGATCTTTCACCGAGTTGAGACCAAAAGGGATTAAAAAAAAGAAGATGTTCGGGGAATATATTAGGATTTAACTCAGGAACAAAGCCTTGCTGGTGAGACCAATTTCTATATGCATTGCTAAGAACTTGTTATTGAGCTGCACTTTAAAAGAACTGCTAAGGTTTCTACTTTCACTGTGGGATTGTAATAATGCAGAATACTTGTTAAACTCTGAATGAATGTGACTCCTACCATAAAGCATATACTGTACTTGTGTAGTAAAGGACAGTGGGAGGGTGGACACATTTACTTGAAGCCATTTATTTTGTGGACATGAAATTTCTTTCATACAAGACGGCATTGCTTCCCGCTTTGACCTCCACAAGGCGAGTGGCGACCTTCGTGCTCTACCTGTGTTTTTCAATGGCCGATGCCGATATTGAAAGAGCAGGGCAGCCGATGGCCAATCTATAATGCCGATATCATGTTTTTGTTGTTGTCTGTTTTATGTTGCATCTCATCTGTGCAGGTGATAAAGAACCTTGAAATAATAATTCATTCATTCAAAATTCATTAATAGTTAACATAGCTGTTAATTTTCTTTTATAATACTATTCAAATTCAATTCCATATTTTTTCAATATTCACATTTTATTTATTATTTTATTTATCTTTTGGAATCTTAAAATGCTCCTAATAAGCGTACGGCATACCAAAATGTAAAATAAATCCATCAGGTCTTGAAACTCATCAATATTTAATTCTCATATAGTTCTGATAAAAGTTCGACCAATCAGTTTATTCGGACCGAATAAACTGATTGGTCGAACTTCCTGCCCGTCATCCGTCGCAGCGTCGCCTACCGCGGTCACGGCTTGCGGGTCGCGCGCCTCTCCAGCAGAGCGGTCTGAGAGCACGGAACGGCAAAGAACTGACAATGACGACCAAGGTGAGCCGCCACTTCCACCCAGGCTGCTCCCACAGAGAAAACTATCATCAAAAAGAAGACTATTTCACAAAAAGCTGCACTAAAGAAAACACTCGATGAGTCGAGAGGCAGGACGCGAGTCAACATCGGTTCTGCTTTCCAGCGATGGCGGAGGCTAATGCGGCTTCATCCGGATCTCAAAAGAGATGAGATGGTCGCGTAGTTTCTGCTGGAAGAGGTACTTTTAGTTTGCTTAGTAAACGCGCAACATTACATGTGATAACGCAGCATCCAGATGCTATCAGTTATCAGTTACTATAGTTCTGTAATACTGTAATTTGTGCAAGGAAGATTAGCGCTAGCTTAACGCTAGCTTTAGCATCAGCGCTAACTTCACTGGTTGTGTAAAGAAACCTGGGGTGCAGTCGAATAGTCAAAAAATAAAGTCCTAACTCCTATTCCTTGACCTCTGGGGAAAACGTCACGGGGTTAAGGAAAGGCGATAGGAGAACTCAAAAGGATTTAGGAAAAGACGGCCGCGGTGCTCAGAGAATCCGACCGGACTTTCACTAAGCTACGTCATTATAACGCGGCCGCTGATGATTGACAGCTGATGATCGGCACCGGCGACTGACGTGCGTCTGCGCTGGATAAAACTACAATAATGGACTACAAAAAGCGCATCGTCCACTTCTCCACATGTTGGTTTAATAAAAGCTCGTTCACTGACCGGCTTCAGGTCCAGCAGCTCCTCCTACCTAAATGTTGCTCTCGCAGAGAATTGTGGGTCGGCGTAATCTCCTTTCCTTTCGTATAGGAAGGTCTGTTGCATCCTATGCTAAAGGAGCTCTGCAATGAAGAATTGGAGCTCCGCTCCTTTGCATTTAGAGAATCCGAACGGCTCTTATCATGGCGGCCACTTGTTTACTTCCGGGTCACTTCTTCAGTTAGGAACCTCCCTAAGCAAAATAGACTATTCGACTGCATCCTGGCTGTGTCAAGTCAATTTGTTTACACTACCGGCGATGTAGCTTCAGCGTTAGCATAAGCGCTAACGTAGTAGTTGTGTAAACAAACTGACTTGTTACAGCCTGGTTTGTTTACACTACCAATGACGTGTTAATTGTGAAGTTGTCATTAACCCCGTTCTAGTATTAAAACTCCGGGCTTGCGTTTGACTTTGTTGGTCGTTCAGTAACCAGAGCAAGTTCAGAACATTGCTTCTCCGGCTAATAGATAATGCTGGCTAGATGACATCTGTAAATAAGAGCGATCTGTCTTTGCTTGTGACTTTTTCCATTCTTGGGCAGAAGTACTGTTTACCAGTACTGAACTTTACATTGTAAGAACCCATCCATGGTGTGTGTGTGTGTGTGTGTGTGTGTGTGTGTGTGTGTGTTACAGTTATAAAAAAACAACTGCAACTCCAGTAAGGCTTGGATTTACTAGGCCTCCTCCAACCACCATTGCAGACTCTATCTCACAACGGTCAGCACATATTTATATATACAATCTGCAATCTGAGTTTATAATTCACGTCCTGAGTCACATTTCTCTTTTCTTTTACTCGTTGTCAAGGTAAAGCAGTATCGTATCGGACACCGTATCTGCCAAAACCCCAGCGCAGGCATCGAGCAGGGCAGCGTTGGGCGTACAGCCAGCTCAGTGGCCGACCCAGGCACCAAGCAGGTCTGGTGCTCTGTGGAGGTGTAGAGCACTTATAACAAGGACCATAGTGGACCATGAAGAGTTGATGCCATAACCTGCCCTGCGATGTCCTGTCTCTGATGTCATGTGATGTCCTATGCTGAGCTGTTATGTCCCGTACAAACAGGACAAATGAGGTAAGTAAGAATGTTCCTCCTAGTGGATTCTAGTCGGGGCTCATTCAACAGGTAACAGTGTCCTCTGGACCTGATGGTCCACCAGCAACACAACCTCCCTGTGGTGGACTTGAAGGATCTAAAGGTGAGTTGGACAGCTACACAATGTATGATTTGTATTCTTTATGCACCTGGCCTTGAAACTAATTACATTAATGTTGTATGCAGCATCCATTTGATTGTTTCAGCACTGCCTTGGACCCGAATTGGCAAAAAGACCCAGAGGAACCCCAGGACCATCAGGACCCCCAGGACCCTCAGGACCCCCAGGACCCTCAGGACCCCCAGGACCAGACCAGAGAGACGAGGGAAGCAATGACTTGATGCTGACATGGAAGAACCAGGTAAGGAATAACTGTATTATGCTGCTATTATGATTATGATTATTATTATTATTATTATTATGCTTGATCTAATACCTTTACCTTTGTTTTCTTCATGAAGTCAATTTAATAAATCAATGAAATGTGTTTTTTCATTCATAAAGAAGCCAAAGGATGAGAAAGATGAGGGAAGCGACGTGTCCACAGAGAACCTGGACGAGCACAGCGCGGCATCAAAGTATGTGAACTTGATTATGTTGCAGTGACTTTATCAGGGTATCCGCGGGGTCTTAAAAAGTCTAAAAAAGTCTTAAATCCAATGATTTCAATTTAAGGCCTTAAAATGTCTAAAATTCTCCTAAAATCTCATAAAGGGTCTTAAATACGATTTTGAAAGGTCTTAAAAATCTATTGACGTTACTTTTACTTAAAACATGGATAAACTTCAGTCTCGCTTTGAAATGTTTCGATTTTTGAGGACGCTATAACCTAACTACGAGGCGGAACTAAATGTAGGCTACCTGTGCTGCCCGGTCACAATTGCTTTGCGCGCGCAGCTCGGTGCAGCTCTGTGACAGCTTAGTTAGCATAGCAGCGGAGAAAACATTAAACAGAGGCGAATTACAGCACTTGCATGCATGGGTAAGTGCAAGTTTAATGATTTGTGGCTTCAGAACGAGCAGTTCAGTGCATGGTTGAAGCCGGTGGAGGGAAACGCTTATGAAGCGAACTGCACGTTGTGCAAGAAAACTTTAAAGCTCGGAACATTGGGCGTTAAGGCATTGGAGTCCCACTGCAAATCAGAGAAGCACAAGGCGGTCATAAAATGCCAGCAGAAAACGCCGCCAATTAGCCACTATTGCTCCACATCAGGAGCCGGAGCATCAAGGTCCAGCGCGACCCAGTCTGCTGCAACTCCAGTCGATCTCCGGACAGCGTTTGGGTCTACGCCGACACTAAAAGCGGAGGTGCTATGGACTTTTCATACGGTAACTAAGCACCAGTCATATACTGGTAATGAGAACATTGATGAGCTGTTCCAGATGATGTTCCCGGATTCAGAAATAGCAAAAACATTTAAGTGTGGAAAAGACAAGACGGCGTACATAGCGCGATTTGGATTAGCCGATTACATCAAGAGAGACCTCATCTCCAAAGTTAAGGGACCGTTCGTGCTGATGTTCGACGAAAGCCTGAATCAAACGAACAAGACCAAGCAGTTGGACCTGCATGTGCGTTTTTGGGAAGGCGAGCGGGTCCAGTCAAGGTACCTCGGATCCCAGTTTATGGGGCATGCAACGGCTCAGGACTTACTGAAACATGTCAAGGTAAGTAACATTGCATAATTTAAAAAGAAACTTTTTTCATGATTTTTTTTCTTATCATCAGGACATAATACCAGAAATACTGAACATAGCATTGCATAATTTTTATTTTAATTTTTCATGATTTTTTTCCTTATCAGCACATACTAGATAAAAATACCACTCTTTAGTGACAGCTTGTGTGTATGTGTGGGTGTGTGTCTTGGGGTCTATGTGTGTGTATGTGTGTGAGTGTGTGTGTATGTGAATGTATGTATTTATGTATCTCATGTATGCATATGTGGGGATGGGAGGGTCAGGTTTTCTTGATTTTCTTTTCTTGTTTCTCTTTGTTGTTTTTTATCCTCTGTGAGGCACTTTGTGCTACCCAGTGCCATATGAATAAAGATTGATTGATTGATGACCAGAAGTAAGAGAAAAAGACTCAGACAATACCTTGAACTATAAAATTGCAATGGTCAGATTTAATGTTGATTTATTTTCATTTCAGGAGTGTGTGGAGCAACTTAACCTCAGGAACCTAGTGTCCATCTCCATGGATGGGCCCAATGTGAATTTCAAATTTTTGCAACTTTTCCAACAAGAGTATGCAGAACTGAATGGAGGTGCTCAGCTTGTTTCCGTGGGTAGCTGTGGACTGCACACATTGCATAATGCTTTTAAAAGTGGATTCACCATGTGGCAGCTGGACAAACTTTTGAGAGCCATGCACTACCTATTCCACAATGTACCAGCAAGGAGAGAAGATTACAGCGCTGTCACAAAATCCACCACCTTCCCCTTACCGTTTTGTGGTCATCGGTGGATAGAGAACTTGCCTGTGGTAGAGAGGGCTATTCAAGTCTGGCCATCACTTCAGCAGTATATGGATGCAGTGAGAAGAAAGAAACTCCCAAACCCGGGTACAGCATCCTTTGACACAATCGAAGCAGCCATGAAAGATCCACTCATCTTGGCCAAGTTAGAGTTCTACATGACTGTTGCCAGGACATTAAATCCCTTTTTGAAGAGGTATCAAACAGACGAGCCAGTGATGCCTTTCTTCAGCAAAGACTTGGCTGAACTGATCAAGGTAATGATTTTTATGGAAAGCACACCACATGATCATCACAGCATTCTTGTCACTATAGATAAGACCTAGCTAATTGGTGTGTTCACTGTGTTATTGAAGAATAGATACATGTACAGATACATTTGTCAGTTTTTGTTGATGCATTAGAATTTTGATAATGATGCATTGTGGATACAGGGGACTAATTTTGAGATTCTCTTTTGACAGAGTCTACTCAGGCGCTTTGTCAAGCGAGAGGTCCTGCAAGACATCAGCACACTGCAGCTAACCAAACTAGATGTAGCTGATAAAAAAACCTGGCACCAGCCAAAGCACATCGACATCGGCTTGGGTGCTGAGTCAGCCCTCAAGGTAGTATGATCATTTAGAAAGATAATTTTATAAATTGTAGTCAGGATGCAAGCAGCACATGTCATTACAATACTATTTACAGCTTATTCCCTTTTCAGAGCAGCAACAGTTCAGAGCTCAGAGTCCTTCAATTTAGAATGGACTGCATACAGGGACTGTCAAACATCGTCAGTAAAGTGCAAGAGAAGAGCCCCCTGAAATATCCAACAGTTAGGCACATGGCGTGTCTGGACCCCTCTGCCATTTTCAGAGACCAAGACAGGTGCAAGAGGCAGATGAAATGTCTTGTTCAGACATTTCTGCAAGACAAACAGCTAACAGGAGGTGTTCCTGCTGGTAGGAATAGTTGTGGAATTTTAGTTCTGGTTTTGAACAAAAGTAAGAGGTCGGCACTAGCATAGTGATCAGTCAATAGTCTGTGTGTTACAGCCAGACTTTTTTGCTACACTTTTAAATTGACAAATAATTTATTAGTAACAGGCCAATCATTGACATAAATTCACATAATCAATTGTAGTACTATTTCTACAAGTTTCTCTATTTTCAGTTGACTTATAATTTTCTGTGCGCTTTTTTTTCCTCTACTGGATCTCTTACTTTTGTTATTTTTTCTCCACATGGTTTTGCACCTGTTCTGTGTGCATTTTCTCATGTGTTGTATTGGAATAGGCTTTGACATTGTACACTATTATAACCAAATTTAGAACAGTGACTTTCTTCACCATTATAACCATTACAGGATGTTGATATAATGTAATGACTTATCTACTCCCTTTTTCTTGTCCCCTTTTCTGGTGTCTATATAGGTGATCTCATTCTCCAACAATTTGAGGCCTTCCTGTCCCTTGAGAGCAGAAACGAAGAGTTCCCCTCCTTCCAACCCATGCAAGAGAGGCTAGACACCTTCTTGTACGGTTTCCTTCGCAGGCCCTATCCGGAACTTTGGACATTTTGCCAGAAGCTGCTCATTTTGTCCCATGGACAGGCCACTGTGGAGAGAGGTTTTTCGGTAAACAAGGAAGTTGAAACGTGTAACATGCAGGAGGACACTGTTGTTGCGCACAGGCTTGTGTGTGATTATGTCACTCAACATGGTGGGGTGACCAAGATTCCCATCACGAAAGAGCTCTTGACTTCTGCAGCATCAGCCAGGTCCAAGTACCGCGTCTACCTTGATCAAGAGAGAAGGAAGAAGGAGTCTGATGAACAGGGAAAGAAGCGAAAGGCTTTAGAGGATCACCTGGAAGAACTAAAAAAAAAAAAGGAAAACTGTCCAAGAGGTTTCTGAAAGTCTGGCCAGAGATGCAGACAAGCTTGCAGAAGAGGCGGAGGGCAAGGCAGGCACTCAGATGGCCCAGCTCATCACGAAATCAAATGCTCTGAGGAGGAGCTACAAGGAAAAATTAGCAGAGCTCAAGAATATTGTGGAGGAGATTGCAGCCACGGGACAAGAGCTCAGATAGTTCTTTTGTGCATGCACACGCAGGCAGGCACACACACACATAATGGCCGTTGCCTGTTTACTTGTTTTGCCAGTTTACCAATATAGTTTGGCAATTTTTTTATTCTAACTTCCAAACAAATCTTGGTTCAGAGGTTTCTGGTGTTTTTAGTTAGGTTAATCGTTTTGTATTCCAATGTGAAAGACCTGTGAATAAATTCATATAATTTGCAAGTAATTCCGGGCCTCCAGTTTTCCTTCAAGTCTTTTGTACTTTTTTGCCAGTATCGATGTGAAATGGGTCTTAAATTGTATTCATTATGGTCTTAAAAAAGTCTTAAAAAGTCTTAAATTTGGCTTGTTGAAACCTGCAGAGACCCTGTTTATGTAAGCACACGTCTTTAAAATGTCTCTCTAGATACTGTAAGTTTCCTCCAGAATATTCTAGCTTTGCTCCCCACTGCTGCTCTAAGTCTGGTGTTTTCTGTTCTTCTTGTCCTTTCTCTTCAGGTCCATCAGGTCCAGTTCTATGAAGTCTGTCTGTCTCCTCATCAGCAGCAAAGCAGCAGAGCGTCTAAGCTCCAGAGAAGATGCTCTCCTCCAGAGACGTGTCCAGACTTCTGCTTATGAGAGCTGCTGCCGTCTGCACCCCGCTGGTAAACAGGTACGTGACAAACTGTCTGCTGGGCGTGTCTTAGTTCATGGAAACATTTCCTCTAACCTTTGCCTCGCTTGTTAACGTTGTTTAAGAACACTCATGCTACGTCACGTCACATTGTAGCACATGTTCACCTTTGTCATGTTTGTTTTCTTGTTCCAGCTGACCAGTTGGCAGAGAGCATTCTGGGAAGTGCCAGCTGAAAAAGACATCTCCAGCGTCTACAGAACATCATCAGACCACCAAAACAGTTCCTCCAATAAAAAGTCAATAGTCTGTCTACGTTTACGATTGGTCTCTGTCTTTAATGTTGGATGTAAGAAATGATAGAAGCTGAAAACATGGAGTGGACTCAAACGTGTAAAATCATTGTTCTCAGTCACTTTGCTGCAGTTTTCAAATTCAAATAGTTTCACATCACATCATCATGGAATCAGTCTTGAACCTCTGGAGTAACTTCTATATATAAACAACCTTATAACTTATTCTAAACATACATCCTACAGATGTCATAAAGCCCTCAGATAACTTCAGATAGCAGGGAAACAGCACCACCTTGTGGTCGGCGTGTGTTGCTATAAGTCCAACCAGAAGCCTCCGTAAACACTGTTGTTACGGTGTGTTACCTTTCCAGCTTATCGGCCCTGAACCCTAGTTGGGAGCACGCTGTGGATGCTAACGTGACCTTTGCTCGTTCAGCTGGTGACCCGCATTTCTAGTGTCCGGGTGACACGACCAGAGGAATGACAGGAGAGATCCTTCACCGTCCAACCAGAGGCTTTCATTGAGTCGTCTACAAGAGGACAGGAACACTGCAGTCTTGTGAGGCTGTAATCTTGAGCTCATCTAATACACTTCTGCTGGCTAACAACACTCATCTGTACATCAACTTCACCGGCTGCAGCGAGGGAGCAGCGGCTTCTCACATCCACACACATCCACGGGGAGTCGGGGACTACACTTCCCATCACACCTCACCTCACATACGCAGGTTACCCATAAGACCGGCAACACTACCCCCCCCCCCCCTGGATGATAATTAAACCCCTAATATCACTCCAGCATTATATTATATAAATATTACCCATGAAACCACATTTCCCACAGTCCATGAAGGGGTCCTCTCCCAGTGAGAGAACTTGAAGGCGAGGATGGGTAAAGGAATATCCAACAGAAGTCCATTGAACACGTAGCTGCAGCTGAGTGTCCATAACATACTAATGCAGACTGAAAGTTCCATACTGCTGATGCAGCGTTTAGCTGTGGCGTCGTGTGACATCACCCTGTGGTTTTCTCTTGTTGTGATTTGCTTTTTAATCGATAGAGGATCAGTCCATCACCCCCCTGTATGTGGAGCGTAAAGCCAATGAGTGAATCTGCATTAGTGGAGGATGATTTGATGTCCTGTCACAGTGTCGGAAAAATACATGACGACAATACAAGAACATGAAAATACATTATGAGAATATGAGAAAAAAAACATGAAATGTGTCTGTTTCGGAATGCCCAAGCACACGCACGCACACGCGCAAGAACGCACGTGCTGATTGTCGTGGAGACAGAACGCAACAGAATGTCAGAGCAGGTATAAAAGGGCTGTCGGCCATTTTGTGTTCTCTTTTAGCACTTGGACTTGACACACTTGGCAAAACTGTAGAGTTGACCCAAACTGTAGAGAGATTCAAACTGCACGAAGACCCCAAAACAGTACAGAGTTTTACACCGGACCTGAACGCATCTTTATTTGGAAAGCACTAGAGGATCGTCGACAGCGACTGCGGGGAAGAAGAGGCCGACGAAGGCCCTCCGGGCTGCGGATCCAGAGGCAGCCCCAGGGCCCGGATCTGAACCACGGCAAGGAGGTAAGACATCTTTGTTGGTTTGGTTTTTGCGTTTTACTTGTTGATTCATCCCTTAAAGACGCTAAAAGCGCCCAAAGTCCGAAATCAGTGTCACTTTTGGAGTTTGACGGTGAACAGTCCACATCAGTCCACGAGGACCGGTGGGAAAACCCACATTTTGTGAAAGCAGACACTCGCGAGGATGTCTTCGTGTAAATTAAATATTTGTGGGACAGAATGTGTTAAATATGGTGGGAGAGCCGTGTAGTGTTGTCATATGAAGTGTGTTGGTCGGAAAGTTGTGTTGTTTTGGTTTGAAGGCGTCAAATCTTCCACATCTTCCATGGAGATTTGTGAACAAAGATGGCGCCGGGGCCATATTTCATAAAATGCCAAACATGGGTTTTAGTTGTGAGCCATGGAAACGACGGAACTGTGACGTCAGCCGGACAGTTCGGTTCAAATACATTTTCAAATACAAATGATGCCTCTGTCCCACATTAATATCATAGACTACCCCAAAATCACTACACACACCAAGGGTCTCCTCATGGTCATACTGCAACAGCTGTTTTGAAAATATGTGCCTTTTTATAATTCTGGTGATTTTTTAATGGTATTAATCATTAATATTATCCTATATTAATCAATAACTCCACTGTTATTAAACCATTTGTGTAGTGATTTTGAAGTCTCTGTACTGTGTACCAGTGGAGTTCTTTTTTTATTTAATAATTATTCCTATATTTATTTAGTTAAGTTGCTGTTGCACTAATGTTTCATACTGTTCTATTTAAAATGTAAATGCCTTTTTATTTACAATATTGTGGCTGCACATTATTATTTTTTAATATATATTCCTGTATTTATTTAGTTAAGTTGCTGTTGCACTACTGTTTCATACTGTTCTATTTAAAAATACATTTAAAAATAAATAGCTTCCATTTGCTGTATTCATTCATGTTTTACAAAGGGTTTAACCTGAGCCAGGCCTCACCACAATGATAATCATATCACAGTCATGCAGGCGTAGTATGATCTTTTTTTTTTTAAACACTGGTATCGGTACTCGGCATCGGCCGATACCCACAGCACGCTTATCGGAATCGGCAGGGAAAACTGAACTGGCCGGACGTCCACCGAGATGCGCGTCGCTGCTTGTTGCGCTCTTTTGTCTTCGAGGGACCAGAGAGATCCGTTAACTGAGCGGATGTGACTGCGTGTGCTGCCTCCGCGATGACACCGTATCCTGCAGCGCGTGCCTGCGATGCCGATGATGATGATGAGTTGTGGGGTCAGAAGGTCGCTGTGGCCATTTTGGATGAAAGGCGCCAAGTTTCACTGCGCGTGATGACGCACAGCTGACATCGACCACGACAAACTGAGAAGTATTTCAGCTGACAGACTTTTGACCAACCTGAAGTGTATAAACACCCAAATAACTGTCGACAGTGTCCAGCTGCTCTGATCATTAATCATTTCATTCAAATTTTCATTCAAACCCTCATTTTTTTATTTTTAATCATCAACAATATGAGTCCTAACTCAAACGTCAAACATAATTAGACATTATTTTTATATGAAAGGGTCACAAAGATGTACAAGCGCTGCAACCTGTTGCTTGTTATAAATCACTGAGCCGAATAATCCAAAGAAAGTGTCGGTGGAATCAGCTCATCCAGCAGATTCACATTGTTTTTCATCGATTTGAATGCAAACTATTTCTAGAAATGTGTTTGCGGCTGCTCTGACTGTGACTTTTATGAGTTAAGTGGTGACAATTTATATTTCAGGATGTGAGTATTTCCTTCCAGAAAGTCCTTTTATGATGATGATTATGATTTTCATTTTTAAATTCAATAAAAGCTTAAACGTTGGGTTTGTTATTGTCCTTAGACTGTGCGCTTCACCTTGACTTCCGTCCTCCTGCCAGACGCCAGGCTGATCCTGAGGAGGGTCCCGGCTCCCGCCTCCTCCAGCAGCTCCATGGGGAGCCCATCACCCAGGTTTTCCCCTCCCAAACCTTTTTCCACAGCTTCCCCTCCTACCCTCTTCTCTCACTCCTCTTCCTCTTCCTCTCCAAGCTCCTCTGTTACCTCCTCCCCTGCCTCCTCACCCTCATCCTCCTGCTCTTGCTCATCCTCAAGCTCCTCCCCCAGCACCTCCTCTTGTTCTTCCTCGATCTCCTCATCCTCCTCCTCTTGTTCTTCCTCGATCTCCTCCCCCAGCAACTCCTCTTGTTCTTCCTCGATCTCCTCCCCCAGCAACTCCTCTTGTTCTTCCTCGATCTCCTCCTCCTCCTCCTCTTGTTCTTCCTCGATCTCCTCCTCCTCCTCCTCTTGTTCTTCCTCGATCTCCTCCCCCAGCAACTCCTCTTGTTCTTCCTCGATCTCCTCCTCCTCCTCCTCCTCTTGTTCTCCCCCAATCTCCCCTTTCTTCCCTGAACTCTCCCCCGACCTCTCCCCCCTCAGTTTCTTTCCTCAACTCTCCCCCTTCCTCGGCCCCCTCAGTTTGTTCCCTGAACTCTCCCCCGACTTCTCCCCCCTCAGTTTCTTTCCTCAACTCTCCCCAGACCTCTCCCCCCTCAGTTTCTTCCCTGAACTCTCCCCCGACCTCTTCCCCCTCAGTTTCTTCCCTGAACTGTCCCGCGACCTCTCCCCCCTCAGTTTCTTCCCTGAACTCTCCCCCGACCCCATGACTCCTGTAGCTCCCGATCCTCCGATAAAGATAACCCTTAGTAGACCCTTAGCTAGTTCCCCTGTGACAGCCTCAGCCCCTAGCTCGTCACCTGTTGCCTCCACCTCAAACCCCCCGGGAAGTCTCGATGCATTTAGGCTGCTCTCAACGGGCCAAGAGCAGAAGTGGGTTAGGAACTTGCGGGCCCTTATGCTAGAGAGGAACAGAAAGCGTAGCGGTCGCGGGCTTAAGAGAGTTGCTGGAGAGCTGGGAGGCAGCCCTCCAAAGAAGCGCTGATAAGGCGTTTTTTAATAATATTGTGTTTAATGGTTTAATATACTAGGATGTAGTGTTTGTTTTTCGCTGTAGTGTTGTAGTGTTTGTTTTTCTCTGTAGTGTTGTACTGTTTAGTTACTCTGTAGTGTTGTAGTGTTTGTTTTTCTCTGTAGTGTTGTAGTGTTTGTTTTTCGCTGTAGTGTTGTAGTGTTTGTTTTTCGCTGTAGTGTTGTAGTGTTTGTTTTTCTCTGTAGTGTTGTAGTGTTTGTTTTTCTCTGTAGTGTTGTAGTGTTTGTTTTTCTCTGTAGTGTTGTAGTGTTTAGTTTCTCTGTAGTGTTGTAGTGTTTGTTTTTCGCTGTAGTGTTGTAGTGTTTGTTTTTCTCTGTAGTGTTGTAGTGTTTGTTTTTCGCTGTAGTGTTGTAGTGTTTGTTTTTCGCTGTAGTGTTGTAGTGTTTGTTTTTCGCTGTAGTGTTGTAGTGTTTGTTTTTCTCTGTAGTGTTGTAGTGTTTGTTTTTCTCTGTAGTGTTGTAGTGTTTCGTTTCTCTGTAGTGTTGTAGTGTTTCGTTTCTCTGTAGTGTTGTAGTGTTTGGTTTCTATACGTTGATGCATTGTTAGTTTTTGTGTAGCACCTGTAATGTCCTGTCCTGTTCTGTCCCGTCCTGTGATATCTTGTCCCGTCCTGTCCTGTAATGTCTTGTCCTGTTCTGTCCCGTCCTGTCCTGTAATGTCCTGTCCTGTCCTGTCCTGTAATGTCCCGTCCTGTTCTGTCCCGTGATGTCCTGTTCTGTCCCGTCCTGTCCTGTAATGTCCCGTCCTGTGATATCTTGTCCCGTCCTGTCCTGTAATGTCTTGTCCTGTTCTGTCCCGTCCTGTCCTGTCTTGTGATGTCCCGTCCCGTCCTGTTCTGTCCTGTCCTGTCCTGTCCTGTGATGTTCTGTCTTGTGATGTCCTGCCCTGTCTTGTGATGTCCTGCCCTGTTGTGTGATGTCCTGTCCTGTGATGTCCTGTCCTGTCCTGTGATGTCCTCTCCTGTCCTGTGATGTCCTGTTCTGTCCTGTCTTGTGATGTCCTGCGCTGTCCTGTCTTGTCCTGTTCTGGACATCACAGGCCATTACTGGACAGGGCAGGACACAACTGATCACGTGTGTCCTATGCTGAGCTGTTATGTCCCGTACGAACAGGACAAATAAGGTAAGTAAGAATGTTCCTCCTAGTGGATTCTAGTCGGGGTTCATCCAACAGGTAATAGTGTCCTCTGGACCTGATGGTCCACCAGCAACACAACCTCCCTGTGGTGGACTTGAAGGATCAAAAGGTGAGTTGGACAGCTACACAATGTATGATTTGTATTCTTTATGCCCCTGGCCTTGAAACTAATTACATTAATGTTGTATGCAGCATCCATTTGATTGTTTCAGCACTGCCTTGGACCCGAATTGGCAAGAAGACCCGGAGGAACCCGAGGACCATCAGGACCCTCAGGACCCCCAGGACCAGACCAGAGAGACGAGGGAAGCAATGGGTCATTCCGTGTCATGTCATTTCATCAAATGCCTCCCACCTGACCATCTCAGTATGTAAAAATTCTAGCACAAAGACACACTTGTTAATAGGAAAAATCCAAAATGTAGCTGCTTTCAGCATGTTCAACTCACATTCAAGGACTTATTGCCTCTGTAACTACAACTGTGCTACATTTTAATGTTTTCATAAGGCTAAATTTATCAGTAGCATTTAGTCACATGTAAGTCTTTGGTAAATGGTTAAAAAACACAATTGAATTGCCCTGCTGTGATGTTTACTAGTAGGCCGTTAGGACATGCAGTACCAAAAACGGCCACAAAACCCCATCAATATCAGGATTTTAAAAAATCACTGCGACAAATTGAGGCAAAACACTCTTGATTTTTTAATATGATTTTAACAAGAATATGATCTTTCAAAACAAGTAAGTTTGGACCTGATACTTGTCAGTTTTTTCTGAATATGGCTCTGAAGTTGGGCAAAGATGTGTTTACTTCCATTTTGAGCCTTAAAGGTTGTATCAGCGATTCTGGTTGCCCTCACTTCCGTTGCGAGATCCAAAACAAACAGAGCCAGCTAGCCCCTCCCTCCCGTGTTTTGAAAATGATCATGGACGCGCATTTTCATGAACGTGCCACCCACCCCTTGTCTGTGATTGGTTGGAACACTGTTTATTTTGCTTTTGAGGTGTTGGTAGTACCATTTGTTTTTGTGTGCGATCTCGGAACCGAGGCTGCCTAGAGAGACGCGGTTTTTTGAGGGCCTGCTTATGGGGCGGGCAGCTAGCGGATCGTGAGGTAAAAACAGATGAATGTGATCATTTATGTTTCGGCCCAGAATCGCTGATACAACCTTTAATATCCGTGAAACTAATCATCTGAGAGAAACCATATTTTGTAGAATGTTTAAGCTAACACCAGAGATAGAGGCAGAAGTGATAGAAGTCTTTTATCTGCAAAAATGGGAGCTCAGCCACTCTTCAAATTTGCTACCCCATTTTGACAAGCTTCATTTTAAGTACCTACCATACTAGGTTATCATTGAGCTACACCCCTGATATTCCATGTCTGGAGGCTATTAGTAACGGATATACACTGTAGAAATTTTGAAGGCCACAGGTGAGATAGTTTTCCAGATAATGCTGTTTAAAAATGGCTTTTCAGAGTATGATGCCAAAAACCGTCTAAACTACCCTTCATTCTATGATGTTTCACGACAAAACTGTCGACCGTAGAGACCTAATATTTTGGATTTTTCCTGTTAACAAGTGTGTCTCTATACTAGAATTTTTTCAAGAAATTCTGTGATGGTCAGGGTGGGAAGATTTTCAGAAATTTGATGAAATGACCCAGAATGACCCCAATGCCTTGATGCTGACATGGAAGAACCAGGTCAGGAATAACTGTAGTATGCTGCTATTATTATTCTTATTTTGACTTGAAGGATCAAAAGGTGAGTTGGACAGCTACACAATGTATGATTTGTATTCTTTATGCACCTGGCCTTGAAACTAATTACATTAATGTTGTATGCAGCATCCATTTGATTGTTTCAGCACTGCCTTGGACCCGAATTGGCAAGAAGACCCAGAGGAACCCAAGCACCATCAGGACCCTCAGGACCCCCAGGACCCCCAGGACCAGACCAGAGAGACGAGGGAAGCAATGACTTGATACTGACATGGAAGAGCCAGGTAAAGAATAACTGTATTATGCTGCTATTATTATTATTATTATTATTATTATTATTATTATTATTATTATGATTATTATTATTATTATTATTATTATGCTTCATCTAATACCTTTACCTTTGTTTTCTTCATGAAGTCAATTTAATAAATCAATGAAATGTGTTTTTACATTCATAAAGAAGCCAAAGGATGAGAAAGATGAGGGAAGCGACGTGTCCACAGAGAACCTGGACGAGCACAGCGAGGCATCAAAGTATGTGAACTTGATTATGTTGCAGTGACTTTATGTAAGCACACGTCTTTAAAATGTCTCTCTAGATACTGTAAGTTTCCTCCAGAATATTCTAGCGTTGCTCCCCACTGCTGCTCTAAGTCTGGTGTTTTCTGTTCTTCTTGTCCTTTCTCTTCAGGTCCATCAGGTCCAGTTCTATGAAGTCTGTCTGTCTCCTCACCAGCAGCAAAGCAGCAGAGCATCTAAGCTCCAGAGAAGATGCTCTCCTCCAGAGACGTGTCCAGACTTCTGCTTATGAGAGCTGCTGCCGTCTGCACCCCGCTGGTAAACAGGTACGTGACAAACTGTCTGCTGGGCGTGTCTTAGTTCATGGAAACATTTCCTCTAACCTTTGCCTCGCTTGTTAACGTAGTTTAAGAACACTCATGCTACGTCACGTCACATTGTAGCACATGTTCACCTTTGTCATGTTTGTTTTCTTGTTCCAGCTGACCAGTTGGCAGAGAGCATTCTGGGAAGTGCCAGCTGAAAGAGACATCTCCAGCGTCTACAGAACATCATCAGACCACCAAAACAGTTCCTCCAATAAAAAGTCAATAGTCTGTCTACGTTTACGATTGGTCTCTGTCTTTAATGTTGGATGTAAGAAATGATAGAAGCTGAAAACATGGAGTGGACTCAAACGTGTAAAATCATTGCTCTCAGTCACTTTGCTGCAGTTTTCAAATTCAAATAGTTTCACATCACATCATCATGGAATCAGTCTTGAACCTCTGGAGTAACTTCTATATATAAACAACCTTATAACTTATTCTAAACATACATCCTACAGATGTCATAAAGCCCTCAGATAACTTCAGATAGCAGGGAAACAGCACCACCTTGTGGTCGGCGTGTGTTGTTATAGGTCCAACCAGAAGCCTCCGTAAACACTGTTGTTACGGTGTGTTACCTTTCCAGCTTATCGGCCCTGAACCCTAGTTGGGAGCACGCTGTGGATGCTAACGTGACCTTTGCTCGTTCAGCTGGTGACCCGCATTTCTAGTGTCCGGGTGACACGACCAGAAGAATGACAGGAGAGATCCTTCACCGTCCAACCAGAGGCTTTCATTGAGTCGTCTACAAGAGGACAGGAACACTGCAGTCTTGTGAGGCTGTAATCTTGAGCTCATCTAATACACTTCTGCTGGCTAACAACACTCATCTGTACATCAACTTCACCGGCTGCAGCGAGGGAGCAGCGGCTTCTCACATCCACACACATCCACGGGGACTACACTTCCCATCACACCTCACCTCACATACGCAGGTTACCCATAAGACCGGCAACACTACCCCCACCCTGGATGATAATTAAACCCCTAATATCACTCCAGCATTATATTATATAAATATTACCCATGAAACCACATTTCCCACAGTCCATGAAGGGGTCCTCTCCCAGTGAGAGAACTTGAAGGCGAGGATGGGTAAAGGAATATCCAACAGAAGTCCATTGAACACGTAGCTGCAGCTGAGTGTCCATAACATACTAATGCAGACTGAAAGTTCAATACTGCTGATGCAGCGTTTAGCTCTGGCGTCGTGTGACATCACCCTGTGGTTCTCTCTTGTTTTAATTTTTCTTTTCCATTTACACACATCCCCCCTACTGGAATATCAAGTTACTTAACGTGCAAATATGGAATCATGTAATCCTAATTCTGTATTTCTATTGAAGACAATGATGTATTGTTGTTCATTCTGCTTGGTGTTCTGATATATTTATATACATTATTCATTGCAATCAGACATAGAAGAGAGAAAGACACCTACTTCAACATATTAATATAAGACCTTTGAGCCATGTTGCATTTAAACATATGTTTGCTGCTTATAACGTATCTATTGAGCTGATCACATGTCAAAAGAAAACACAGGCAAGATGGCGGACGGTGACCTCATGAGTTATGACAGAATGTCACATCTACTGATTGATATCTGTGTGAGTCGCTCTAATCAACACGTTCCAGTGGTTCATATGAGAGTCTTCAGTCCTCATCAGAGCCTCACTGATACTGGATCACTGAGACTAATCCCTTTGTAAAGGTAAACTCTGTTCAATGGGGTTTGAACTTAAACAGTTTTGATAAATATTCTTTGAGTGGTTATTAGAGACGCAAAACGACCTGAGCATTTATGCACAATTAACCAGTTAAAATGACAAGTCGGTGTATATATTTTTATACTTGTGTTTTTTCATCAGTACAGAACATAAATATCCCTTTTAAAAGCAATCATTTAAATCTTGAAACCAATTCTGAAACATACTGGAATTAGATTAGATTTCACTACTTCTGTGAGCTTTCAATACTGATCACATGATCACAGAACACAAGGCATTCTGGGAAAGGAGAACAATGTTGAAAAAGAGGAGGTTTTAAAGTCCTGCCACAGATCCCAGACACCATGGCTGCGTTTCAATAACAGTTTGAGTCGCCCTCGCTCACTTGCCCTCAGCCCTTGCTATGACGTCACACGGAGGCCACTTGGAGGGCGGAGGGAAAGAGGGCGGAGGGGGAGTGAAAGAGGTAAATGGAACACACCTGCCCTCGTTCACTAACAGCCCAGACAATCATGAATCAACCACACGTTGTTGGAGTAGCGCTATACTGCCTATTCCAAATTACACAGAATATGCGGAGACTCATTTCATTGAGACGAAGACGTATTCTACGCTTGATGGCAATACGTCGGCACCTGGTAATTATCAGAATTATTCGTTTTGTATAAAAGTTTGTTCAGGCAATTCTTTATTTATTTATTTTTCTTTACCTTATAATTTGTAGACAGTTTTGTTGTTTAACCTACTTTAAGTTTAGTTGACATTAGTTTTAGTTTTAGATAGGGTTTTTTTCCTGATAGGCTACTTATTAGGCAAACAATACAAACACAACACTTAAAGTCATGTAGGATAGACGTTACAAGCAACAATGTTTAGAGCAAAGAACAGATCATTACCCAAACATTTACAAAACTTGTTTAAATTGGAGGAAAGGGGCAACAGACTGAAGCTTGATTTTAAACATTCATTTGCAAGGTTAAGCTTAAAACAAATGTGTATGTTTGTTGCTGGTGTAAAACTATGGCGTTCACAAAGCACGGGATTGAAAAGTTGTACAAGTATGTCTCAGTTTAAGAAAAATGTTTAAAAAAGACAAGATAAGCATCTTCAAAAAAGGAGAGAAAAAGAAGGGAAAAAAGGAAAGATAGATAGACGAGTGGTGTCTAGGCCTACTGCTATTTTGTTTGTTTTCTTGTCACTACTATGTTTCATCATCTTTCATATTTTGAAGCAGAGTACAATATTGGTGTTGAAGTAAGCCAATGTAATTGTAACAATAGAGAGGGGCAGGTACTATAAGTTTTCGTCATCATGCTCCTTTTTATTTATGGTGACAATGTGTACATCATGTAAATATGTGCAACTATGTGAGAATGTATACCATGAATGGAATAAATCTGAATGAAATGACATGAAACAATTTTCTATAATATAATAAATGAGAAGAAAGCATAGTTTGTTGTGCATTCTTTTGTGATACAGTTTTGATTTTATTTTTTCCAGACACCCTCTGTTCGTTATGCCGTCATCAACACAGCACTACCGTTGATGGCAGTATATTTGGATCCCCAGGAGGATCCAAAGAGGGATTTCCGTCTGTCACGTGATGCCATAAACATGTTGATGGAATTGCTTGACATCAACAAAAGTCATGGCTGGGAACCTGATTTTGAAGTTCTTTTATTTTTGTACTGGCTGGCTCATGGGGCCTCTTACAGTGTTGTTTCCCGGGCATTTGGTTCCCCGAAGACAAGTGTCTTCCGTGCTGTCCATAAGGTGGCAGGAAAAATAGTGGAGAAGAGGAGCCACTGCATCACCTTCCCCAAACCAAATGAGCTGGAGGCAACAGGAGAGGGGTTTGCTGCCCTTGCACAACATGAGGCATTCAAAGCATGTGTGGGTGCCATTGATGGCTGCCACATCAGAATAAAGGCACCTGCAGGTCCTGCCTCCATGGACTACACTAATCGCAAGCTCTTTCATTCCATCCAGCTCCAAGCTGTGTGTGACAGTGGAGGCAGGTTTTTGGACACATTTACAGGTTATCCTGGGTCTGTCCATGATACACGTGTGCTAAAGAACAGTCCTATTTACACAGGTCAACTCTACCCCCCAGCAGGCTATTTCATTGTAGGTGATGGTGGATACCCCTGCATTGAGCAGCCAATTTGCCTAATGACACCATACAGAGAGCCACTGCAGTCCAGGGTCCAGGAGCGCTACAACGGCTGTCACTCCAGGGCCCGTTCAGTTATTGAAAGGTCTTTTGGTATGATGAAGACTCGATGGCGCAGCATCTTTTTTAAGGCCCTGGAAGTTGACGCAATGTTTGTGCCATCTGTCATCACCTGTTGTGCTGTACTGCATAACATATGCCTGGGTGTCGGGGATATCGAGGACGCAGTCCAGGAAGCTTGGGCGGACAATATCCCTCTTGCCCCTCTTGCTGTTGAGGTCGGTGGAGCAGTACTTAGAGAAAGGCTGGCAGGCCGCATCTCCGCACCGGTCCAACAACTACTGGACCATGATTACCTAATGTAAACATTGTGAATGCGAATGAGACACCACACAATTATGCTTTGGAGATTTATTTTTCCACATTTCCTTTCCACATGTGGTGTATTTCTGTTTGAGTTAAAAAAAAAAGAAAAGATTGAAACTACATGAAATTTATGTTCATGTCTAAATAAAAGAAAACAAATGAGGGTGTTGTGATTAATTACTGAACTTAAACTCACAAGGCATACATCAGGGCCTAAACAAACAAAAGAAACAAAAACAAAACAAAAACAAAAGTTTCCAAACTCAATTTGCCTACATTTTGTCCACCATCTTCTCAAAAATGTTCAGAAGCCTGTCCGTCTGTGCCTCCAATCGGTTAAAGCGGTCCTCATCCCTCTCTCCTTCCTTCAGGATTATGTCAAGAAGACGTTCCCTCCGGGCTATTTTTTTGGGTGGCGATGAATGTGGTTGTTGTGGTGGTGATTGTGATGATGATGCTGATGATGATGCTGCTGATGCTGCTGATGAGGATGCTGATGAGGATGCTGATGCTGATGAGGATGCTGCTGAAGGTGTTTCTGGAGGTCCTGGCAGACTGCTGGCAGTGGCAGTGCTGCTCGTTGATGGTGGCTCATTTCCCCCTGTGCATGAGGCAATAAGGGCAGGTGGTGTTATTGATGGCCGTGACCCAATTGCCTCATGCATCAGGGGAAACCACTGCCAGCTGTCTGCCTTTTCCTCCCCCTGATCGGTTCCTGCTCCAGTAGGGGGGGCTTTCAGGTCCTATAGGGGAGAAAACAGAAGTAACACGGTCTATTTTTTTTTTTTATGAGTGAATTTGTTTCACCAATTGGATAGCTACTGTATACTAATTACCTTGTATTTCTTTTTTAGGTTTTCCCACTTTTTGGCCGCCTGTGTTGCCGTCAGCCTCCCCTGCAGACCCATCTTCTGTACAATTGTCCTGTTTACACAATAAAACAGTTATGTTATGCTCACCAAACGTATTTTCCGGACTATATGTCGCACCTGAGTATTAGTCGCATCTGTCAAAAAATATGCCATGATGAGAAAAATAAAACATACGTCGCACCGGTTTATGAGTCGCATTTATTTTTCAAACATTTAATTACTAGCCGGGTCTCATAATGGCCGGGGCTTTGAGGCCAACATCAAATAGCCTACAGGCGGGTAAAAACAAAAACTGGAAAAAAAACTGTCGCCTGGAGCAAACGGAGGATGTGATCAGAAACTATTTGTGGACTGTCTGTGAAGACGACCTCTCCTCTGTTTCAGAGAGGGACAGCCGCTTGCACTGTCGGACCTGGGTCTCTGGTCCGTGTCCGGAGCCCGGTCGGGATCGGAGCAGAGACCGAAGACGGGCCGACAGCGCAGCGAGAATAGCACGTGAGGAAGATGAAGATGAGCTACTGCCAAACTAAACGCGACTTATAGTCAAGAAAATACGGTAGCCTACATTAAAACCTTTATATAGTCTCCCACAAATAAAATTAGCACCACAACAAAGAAGCAATGGTAAGTAATAAGTAACAGAACTACATTCAAATGCAATGCGACAGTAGGTTACAAACAAACTCACTCCCAGGCCAGCTTTGAGGCATTTCTTTTGCCAGTAAAGATATCTTGATTTGTCATTCTGAGGTTTATGAGGAGCTCTGTGTCCTCATCAGACCCTGTAACAATATGGACACAATCCCTTAATCACACAGAATGCACAGCAAACAATGTGACATCAGAAAAATAAAATGCTAGATACAAGTATTTTGCTTTCTTTTTCTTTTGTTTGTGACAAAAGCTTATATACTTACACTTGTAAACGTTGGGCTCTGCCATGACTCTGCAACACAGACAGTCTAATTGCACAATTAGTACCTGCCCGTGCTGCCTCCTTTAATTCATTTTCTTCTTCCTTGGTGGTGAATAGACAGCAGACAATGGTGTTTGAGGTTCATTATCGCCACCGCATGGACATATTTTTCGTGCACCACTGCAATGCATTGTGGGTGATATACAGCTCTGAAGTGACTATCGTTGTTCACTCGATCACTCAGCCCTCAAGGGTCGATCTCACGGAGTTCACTTCAGCTGTTCAGGGAATTGGAACAGCCCTTAAGATGGCGGCGGGGATTCCCCCGAGGGCAAGTGCTTAGGGCAAGTGAGCGAGGGCGACTCAAACCGTTATTGAAACGCAGCTCATGTTGTGTTTAATGTGGGTGGATGCTGAGAGGTGGATTTGCCGTTGGGATGTGACACAACAGCAAGAAGCAACTTGATTTTTGAATTCCGAAGCCAAATGTTGGTCGTTTCCTGTCTTCTCCTTCACAAACTCAACAAGAACGCCACCCTGTTGGTATTTTGTCTCATTTTTATTTGGTGCCATGCTCAGAGGAAACATTTGATGATTTTAAGCTCTTGTGTGTGCATGTTTTTTTTTTTATTATTGCAGGTGTTTCTGTGTAATATTGCAGCCAGAAAATTTGACTTTTCTAATTTTGTGCGCATGGTGCAAATAATTCTTGTTTTTAAGAGGTTTATTCAACGGTATTGTAAAGAGCCGTTTCATGTTTCCTCTTCCATGAATGACTGACTTCCCATGGTGCAGTTCTCTCTGAAGCAATAAACATGGATCGTTTTAAACACGCAGACGACGGCGGCTCTCGACTCCCTGAGGGTCTGTGCTGTAAATGTATATGAAACAATAAGCTCTGGTACTATAAATACTGTAAATAAACATTTCACAAGTGTGTTGAGAGTTATCATTTGAGTATGTTGTTGATGATGATGATGATGATGAAGGGCCTGAGTGCACACCAGTTATTAGTTATTAATAATAATAATAATAATAATGAATTTTATTTGTAATGCACTTTATATTGAGCAAACAATCTCAAAGTGCTACATAAAAAAAGAAAAGTAAAAGTTAAAATTTGGAGAGACAGCGTCTCTCCAAAGGAAACAACTAATGAAAGGCTTTTTTAAAAAGGTAGGTTTTTAGGCCTTTTTTAAAAGTGTCCAGGGTCAGTGGTGCTCTCAGGTGGTCAGGGAGAGCATTCCAAAGACAGGGAGCGGCGTGACAGAAAGCTCTGTCTCCCATGGTTCGGAGTTTGGTCCTTGGGATCTGCAGGAGGTTTGCCTGACCGGAGCGGAGGTGTCGTGAAGTGGGCTGAGGGGTGATTAGCTCCTTCAGGTAAATAGGAGCATTACCATGGAGGCACTGGTGGGTCAGTAGGGAAACCTTGTATTCAATCCTGAATGGGAGAGGGAGCCAGTGGATGGATTTGAGAATTGGTGTGATGTGGTCAAATTTTCGTGTCCTTGTAAGGATCCGGGCAGCACAGTTTTGAATGTATTGGAGTTTTTGGATGTTTTTGTTGGAGATCCCGGCAAGAAGAGCATTACAGTAGTCCAGCCTGGTGGAGACAAAGGCATGGACGAGTTTTTCTGCATCTGGGAGAGAGCGTGATGGACGGAGTTTTGCAATGTTTTTTAGGTGGTAAAAAGAGTTTTTGCAAAGCTGTTTGATGTGAAGTTCAAAGGTCAGGTGGGGGTCCATTATTACACCAAGGTTGGTGACTGATGGAGAAAGGTGGATGTCGTGGCCGGCGAAGGTGATACTGGTAATGGTGGATGACCGGGTCTGATGTGGGGTGCCAATGAGAATGGCTTCAGTTTTTGAACTGTTAAGCTGCAGAAAATTCTCCTTCATCCACGCCTTTGTCTCCCCCAGGCAGGTGGTGAGTGTGGAAGATGGCAGGGTGTCAGAGGATGCTGGGTTGATTTTGAAATAAAGTTGGGTGTCATCAGCATAGCAATGGAAAGATATTCCATGCCGGCTGATGACACAGCCAAGGGGAAGCATGTAGACAGTGAAAAGGGTGGGTCCGAGGACTGACCCACCCTTTTCACTGTCTACATGCTTCCCTATTAAACACACACATGAGGTGTATTACACACATTATTTATATATATATATATATATATATATATATATATATATATATATATATATATATATATATAGACTCACTGATCCACACCACCAGGATCTACAGTGATGATATAGGGATGTCAATCGGATTGGACAAGTGTGGCCGGATGGTCTCCAAGAGAGGCAAGATGATCAGGACTGAGGGGATTGACCTACCAGAGGGCAACATATGTGATATCCAAGACAGCTACAAGTACCTTGGCATCCCACAACCATGAAACCATGAAGAGGCCACAAGGAAATCAACCTCAGCCAAATATCTCCAGAGAGTAAGGCAGGTCCTGAAAAGTCAGCTGAATGGTAAGAACAAGGTCCGAGCCATCAACATGTACGCACTACCAGTCATCAGATACCCCGCTGGTATGATAAGCTGGCCAAAGGAGGAGCTAGAAGCCACAGATATCAGGACTAGAAAGCTCCTCACCATGCACGGAGGGTTCCACCCCAAGTCCAGCACCCTGAGGCTATACACTAAGCGGAAAGAGGGAGGCCGAGGGCTAGTGAGCGTCAAGGCCGCAGTCCAGGATGAAACATCGAAAATTCGAGATTACATCGAAAAAATGGCCCCGAAGGATGAACTGCTAAGTGAATGCCTCAGGCAGCAGAACCCTGATGAGAGTGTGGAGGAGGAGGAGCAGACAACCTGGAAGGACAAGCCCCTACATGGCATGTACCACCGTCAGGTAGAGGAAGTGGCTGATATCAAGAAATCCTACCAGTGGCTGGAAAATGCAGGACTGACAGACAGCACAGAGGCACTAATCATGGCAGCACAAGAACAGGCCATAAGCACAAGAGCCATAGAGGCCAGGATCTACCAGAGCAGATCAGACCCAAGATGCAGACTGTGCAAAGAAGTCCCTGAGACAGTCCAGCACATAGTAGCAGGGTGTAAGATGCTAGCTGGATCAGCGTACATGGAGAGACACAACCAAGTGGCTGGGATAGTACACAGGAACATCTGCAACCAGTATGGAATAGAAGTACCCAAATCCCAATGGGCCATACCACAGAAGGTGACTGAGAACAACAGGGCCAAGGTTCTGTGGGACTTCAGCTTCCAGACTGACAAACAGCTCCTGGCTAACCAACCGGACATAGTGGTGGTGGACAAAGAGCAGAAGACAGTGGTGGTGATAGATGTGGCGATCCCAGCTGACGCCAACATCAGGAAGAAGGAACACGAGAAAATTGAGAAGTACCAAGGGTTGAAAGAGCAGCTGGAACAGATGTGGAAGGTCAAGGCTAGCGTGGTCCCCGTGGTAGTGGGGGCACTCGGGGCAGTAACCCCCAAACTGGGAGAGTGGCTCCAACAGATCCCAGGAACAACATCTGAAGCCTCAGTCCAGAAGAGTGCAGTCCTAGGAACAGCCAAGATACTGCGCAGAACCCTCAAACTCCCAGGCCTCTGGTAGAGGACCCGAGGTTGAGGATGACACAGATACCACCCCACCAAGGGTGAGAATTTTATATATATATATATATATATATATATATAGTGGCTGAGACCATCTCCAGTACAGTGGCCAACAACAAACACGCCAGCAGCCGGAAGGCGATTCCCTTCGTGAAGGCTGGAGAGAAGCCACGCTCAAAGCCAACACCATCGGCCAGTCTTCTCTCATCGGCATCAGACTGGGAACTGCGAGTTGACTTGGGCAGGCAACTCAAATTCCCAGAATACGTAACATCAACTTCCTTGAGACCAGACCTGGTACTGACATCTGCCTCGTCGAAGAAAGTCCTCTTATTGGAACTGACAGTCCCTTGGGAGGACCGCATGGAAGAGGCCAATGAGCGCAAGCGACTCAAATACCAGGAGCTCATCGAAGATTGTCGGAGGAGAGGCTGGAAAGCCCGCTGTGAGCCAATAGAGGTGGGATGTCGGGGCTTCGCTGCACATTCTCTGTGCAGGGCCTACAGGCTTCTTGGCATCTCAGGAGCTGCAAAGAGGAGAGCCATCAAGTCCGCCACAGAGGCTGCAGAGAGAGCCTCTAGGTGGATTTGTATTAAAAGGTCTGAAATGTGGGCTAACGCTGCTGGGACACAATCCGGGGATTGATCACCCCGGCTGGGTCACCTGAGGGAGGGTGTCTGATGTTGAGAGACCCGAAACACCCGATGAGCTCAGGAAACAACATCACTGATGATGTGTCCCAGCGCATCCGAGGATGTATCTATACACGATCATTAATATGGTAATTTTACAACATGTTCTACCTTTAATGCATCAAGTAACAGCTTGGCCAGAATACAAACTTAGGTTCAGACAACAACAGAGCATGGTAGACGTTAACCTGACTAACTAACTACACTTCCCATGATGCCGTGTGTGGGAGCATCACAGACAAACTAAATGAGCGGCCGTGTCGGGACCAAGCTGCAGAACAGGCTGGATTTCATATGGAGGACCGAGTCTGTCATAGACGAGCTACGGCTTTAGAGCCTCAAGTCCATATTTGGGCTGCTGAGGAGCGACGGGTGGATCTGACGAACAAATCAGCAGAGTAGCACCCTTACTGGATCTGGGGCCTGTTTCAGGAAGCAGGTTTAGTGAAAACCTTGAGTTAGTTAAAGTGATGGTTCGGAGTAAAATGCACCCTAGGTCATTTCCACCATGACATCCAGCCAAACAGCCCCTCAGAAGCATTTTTAGCGATGGTCCGCATTGGTCAAGATAGGGCTATCAGCCGAATGGCTTAGTACTGGCGCTATGGTACATCTTGTATATCTCGTAAATTACCCCACTAATAATGCATGGAATGTTACCAAACTGCTGCAGTAGTACACATAGGGTCTGTACTCACAAAACGAGGCATTTGAAAGTTTGTAAGTTACATCAGGAGTTTATTTAAAAGAACACTTGCCCGATAGCTTCTATCCTCTGCTGCTAATGCTACCGCAGCGTAGACGCCACTTCCATGTTTACCCAGCTATTTCCGTGACTCGAGTTTCACGCAAGAGTATGAAAAAGTTTTGCTGAATCTTTTTAGAAATGCTTGTATTATCAGGTAAACAAGTGTTGACAAGTGTGCAACCAGAATGGAACAATGTCCTACTCTTGCCCTGATGATACAGACAATAGTCCCAACCCCCCTGCTGATGCACGAGATGGAAGAGCTGTGAGAGACATGATACGCTTCAATCATTTCTAAGCGACCCATCACCAGTGTCGAAGAAAGACAATATGCCTGTTATTTTATGAGGTCTTCTTTATTACCTGGAAGTACAAATGTTGGACAGTTAATCTTTTGTTGTTGAAACAATTAAAAATCATCCACCTGTGGGCACATCACCCACCTTTAACTGATGATCCAGTAGTTGTATTTCCATTTGTTCCTTTTGAATCTGCAGCCTGATGTGATCCATTTCCAGATGTGATTTATCGATTTGTGTTTTCAAATACACTTTGTACAATTGTCTCACAGGCAGCTATAGGGAACACAAATAACGTTGAATTTCACAGTGCCATGTCTACCAAGTGTCATATTTAGTTGAAGCTCAATGCTGAACAACATCTTACTGAGGTAAGCTGTGCTGTGGAGGTTAAAGGACCCTCTTCCTCATTGTAATTTCCAGCATTGCTCTGTTAGAGAGAAAGAAGCTGGAAGTTGCATTGTGGAACACCATCATTAACTGAAAGTTATTTTAAAAAGGTGTATGCGTGAAATTAGGACACTTGAACAATGACTAGTGAACAAAAAACACTTACTGAAGAACAGTGGCCTTTCAACATGCGTTTGGATGAAGATATTGACCCGGAGAGCAACTTCTTCAAGTATGGTAATACAGAAAACTGCTGTTATTATACTGACGAACAGTTTAATAAAAACATCAAATTAGATAATAGTATATCAATTATTCACTTCAACAGCAGAAGTCTATATGCTAATTTTCAAAGTATTAAGGATTATTTAAGTCAGTTCAGCACGCCATTCAATGTGATTGCAATTTCAGAGACATGGCTCAAGTTGGAGAAAGGAGTCGACTTTCAGTTGGAAGGATATGATTTTAATTTCATGAACAGAGCAAACAAAATAGGAGGGGGGACAGCTCTTTATGTGGACAGAAGGTTAAAATATAACATTGTAGAGGGTATGACTACTACAATTGAGGATGTGTGTGAATGTATAACCATAGAGATTGTCATGGAAAAAAAGAAAATATTATTGTCAGCTGTGTTTACAGAGCTCCCAGCTCCAATATTGACATATTTAAGAATTTGATGGAAGACATGTTTACAAAGATGGAGCAAAAGGTCATGTTCATTTGTGGTGATTTTAATATAGACTTGCTTAATCCTAACAAGCTTTCATCGGCAGATGAGTTTATTGCTGCAATTTATAGCATGAGTTTATATCCTAGTATCACCAAGCCTAGTAGAATAACATCTCACTCTGCTACATTAATTGATAATATTTTTACTAATAACATGGAAAACAATATAGTGAGTGGATTGTTAATGAATGATATCAGTGACCATTTGCCAGTTTTTGTGATCTATTACTGTGATTATAGGATGAAGAAGGTTGTGAATAGTATTGGCTATGTGAGAGTAAGAACGGAAGAAGCACTTAATGCATTTAGAAGTGAATTGATATCCCGGGACTGGAAGAATGTGTATGAAGCAGAGGATGTTGAATCAGCATATGATGCTTTTTCAAACTCATTCCTTTTCCTATATGACAAAAACTGTCCTTTGTGACAATGCAGGAAGAAACCAAAGTGTCCAGATAAGCCCTGGTTCACAAGGGGATTGTCAAAAGCCTGTAAAAAAAAGAGAGATTAAGAAACCAAATATAAAATATATAAAAATAAATTAACTGATATTATTAGGAAATGTAAGAAAGATTATTATAATGATATATTAGAAAAGAACATAAATAACATCAAGGGTACATGGAATATATTAAATAAAATCATTAGAAGTAGAACAACTAACTCAAGCTACCCAGACCTTTTTATTGATAATGAAAAGTCAATCACCAACATTAATGATGTGGTTGAAGGGTTTAACAATTTCTTTGTGAACATGGGACCCGGGCTAGCAAGAGAAATAAAGCCTCCACAAGGGGGAGATGTCTCTCAATATTTTGGTGAAAGAAATCCAGAGACAATTTTTTTGAGGGATACGGATAGAAACGAAATAATTAATATTGTTAACATGTTCAAGAACAAGATTGGAATGACATTGATATGATGGTGATCAAGAATGTAATTATTGCTATTGCAGATCCTTTAACATACATTTGTAACTTATCTTTTAAATCAGGCTCATTTCCTAGCAAAATGAAAACCGCTAAGGTGATCCCATTATACAAAGCTGGAGACAAACATCTTTTCACCAATTACAGGCCAGTTTCCTTGCTTTCTCAGTTCTCAAAAATTCTGGAGAAATTATTTGTTGTACGTTTGGACAGTTTCATTGAAAAGCATCAGTTACTAATGGATTGCCAGTATGGTTTTAGAACAAACCGATCAACTTCAATGGCTTTAATGGAATTAGTTGAAGAATTAACAAGTTCACTTGACAATAAGAAATATGCTGTAGGGGTTTTTATTGACTTGAAGAAAGCATTTGATACAATCGATCATGATATTTTATTATTTTATTGCAAAAGATGAACAGGTTTGGAATTAGAGGGGTGGGGTATGATTGGTTACGTAGCTACATTGGAAACTGGCAACAGTTTGTTCAAATGGGTGAATATAGATCAACTAGCCTAAACATTACATGTGGTGTGCCGCAAGGTTCTATATTGGGACCAAAATTATTTATTTTATATATCAATGATATTTGTAAAGTTTCCAGTATTGTGGTTGTTTTTGCCGATGACACCAATATCTTTTGTTCTGGGGAGAATTTACAGCAGCTGTTGGAAGTAGTCTCAGCAGGATTGTGTAAGCTGAAATTGTGGTTGGACACAAACAAGTTATCACTAAATCTAAAAAAAAAACAAATTCATCATTTGGCAAAAGGAAAATAAATTTAAATACACAAGTTGAGATAACGATTGATAATGTAGAATAAGAAAGGGTTTTTGAGAATCCTTTCTTGGGAGTAATCATTGACCACAGTTTCAGCTGGAAACCCCATATAAAGTATGTTCGATCAAAGTTAGCAAGAAGTATTGGAATCCTAGGTAAAGCAAGTGTGACGGAGCGCCGTCACGGTCCGTGCCCAGTGCATGGCGCATGGCGCACGGGGAGCAGCGCGTGGCGCTGAGGGACGCTGATGCTCGCACACACGCACACACACGCCACACTCGTTTCTTCCCTCTGTTCATCTCAGTTCAGTAAATGATCATGTTAACGATCCTTTTTCCTCCCAGCTCTGTGAGGAGACCATGGGTGCACACTTGGTCTCTGTTGTGCATACACTTACCTGCATCGTAACTCACCGGGGTGGGTGTGTCCTCAGTCAAACCGGGACAAAGGATTTCCTGGTGTTATATACGTCACTGGGCGGGGTTTGTGGTCATGTGACCGGCGGTGATTGTGCCGTTATTGTTTGTTTCATTTTTCATGTTTATATAAGGCATGTGGAGTTGACATTGCATCTGGTAAATCATGGAAATATATTTGGTAAAATAATGAATAACCCTGAATGGTGAAATGGTTTCTCTGATATGAGTATGTGTGATTGATAATTGTTTTCATAAGAATACCCGGCTCAGTGGGAGGAGCCTTACCTTTAAAAGAGGGCTGCTTTGGCCCAGGCCCGGTCAGTTAGTGTTGGGCTGCTGCTTTGAGCTGTTGCAGAGCTCCTTGTATGTCCTGTATGGTTTATGTTTTGCACTGGGTGAAGCAAATAAATCCACCAAAGGAAATACTTGTCGACTACGCCATCATTTATATGTCATTTGAACCTGGTTTAAGGACCCTGTGACACAAGGCATATCCTGAACCAGAAATCACTTTTCACTTTGTACTGTACTCTTATACTACCTTATTTGACTTATTGTGTGGAGGTGTGGGGAAACACTTACAAAAGCAACTTACAGACATTATGCACAAAGGAAAAAAGAGCAATACGAGTAGTTAGTAATGTAGGTTATCGTGAACAGACAAATTAACTGTTTTTAAATTTACAGACATTGAAGTTCATGGACATAGTTGATATTTAAATATCTGTTGGTTGTTTGTTAGCGTTTTGTTTGTTTAATCTTTCTTGTTTTTAGCAACAAGGTTGTAAAGTACCAAGGTTAGGCATGTATAAGCTAATTAGCTTCAGCCTAAACCTTTTTTTTTCGGTCAACCTGATGTAAATTATGTTGCATTGGTTGGTACACTGTAAACATGATCGAAATAAATAAATAAAAACAGGCCTTTCTGCATCTTCCCTGCAATAAAACAGAATTGTTGTGTTATATTCTACCCATCATGAAAATGTGGAATATTAAGAGTACTTATAACAGCATGGAGGTCTGTTATAGCAGAAGGCTCCACAAGACAGATTACACCATCAGTAACTGCTAGAAGAAGATTAGTCAGTTGATGATTACCCAGAAAAGTGCCCACCTAATGTACATTTCCTTTTTTAAACAATAGTGTGCAGGTCGCAGCTCAGACTCTGAGTCACCTTGAAATAGATTGATATCTGAGAACAGCAGCCAATTACAGAGAAGTGTAGCCTACTGCTACAAGAAAAATCAGTGTGCCAAGTTGTGTCTATGATGAATGGATTACTGAGCTAACACTAGAAAAAGGGTGTACATATATGTACATTCATCCTAAACGCCATATATGCCAGTCATTTGAATAATTTACCTCTTATGCAGGCCCTTGTGTCCTGGGGCGTGGCTGGCTCTGATGAGATCCCCCCAGAGAGGCCCTCAGCAATATGTTGCCCACTGTTCTGACTGAGGGCCATCTCTTCAGCCTCTGTGAGCGGTGGTGGTGAACCGACAACCGGTTTGCTGGCCTCCGCCTTTTTTCTGTTGGCTATACAGGAGGTCAAATTTTAACATATCCACAAAACAGACACATGCATGTCCAACAGGCATTTAGGTGTGATCTCATATAGACAATATTTAATACTGGCAGTGATGGGATGGCTGAAGATTTGACTTTGTCTTTGTTTCCCTAATTACTTAAATATCACTTCCACATGTTGAATGGAGCCACTGAATGCTGTTTAATGAGGGCAGGCTAAACAACACCACAATTGCTTGTAATTAAATGTGACCTTACCTGTTTGGACTATATCTTTATATTTCATCTTTAGTTGCTGCCAGGTCTGTTTTGAGCCGGTTAGGTTGTACCTGTGTGCTCAAACACACATAGAATATAAATGTTGAATGAGTGGAACACTCAAGACGAAACATTTCTTTTTTTTCTACAATTAATACTCAGAGTTGATTGAACTAAATCGTAAAACCTGTTCTGAAACCAAAAACTCTGAGTTTGACAGTTCAGAGTTGGTCAAGCTAGAGTTCAGGTTTTGACTCAGAGTTTGTTAAACTTGCTTTCTGAAACGGGCCCCTGCATCCATCTGGATTCTGGTGTGAAGCTGTTAACAAAGTCATCGTCATAATTGCAGGTCAACTCTACAGCTAAGCGTTAAAGTCATCTTAGTAGCTCACTGCATTGGTACTTTATGGCATTTCCTGCTGCCAGATATAAACATATAGATGAAGAAAAACAGAAATAAATAAAAAGATAAATATGTAAGGAGTTAGTAAACATAAAAAACATTATATATTGGGAAATAATTAAATATGAAAATGAACTTGGTTCATTAACGTTTTGTTTTGATTGTTTAACTCTGCAACAATTCAGTCTGGAAGAAACCTTTCTCTTCTTGAACCTGCAGTTTAGTTGTATAAGAGACAGGGTTGCCATCCAGTTCACTTAAATATTTTCCCTGTTTTATCATGAAACCAAGCCTTTTCCACCAGATGTCACTATTTATCTGTATACCTTGAAGCCACAAACATTTGGCTTCTGTGCTTCCTGAAGCTTTGCAGAGACAGCAACACCCAACATCCCAACACACCTCTCTTCATCCTCCTGTAGGTGAAGTCTGAACAGCTGAGTCTTGAGCCTTTTTCAGAAGATGGCAGTGACTCTGCTGTCCTGACATTGGTCGGGAGTTCGTTCCACCACTGAGGACCAGAACAGAAAAGAGTCTGGACTTTGCTGAGCGACATTTGTTTGATTTCAGCGATGGTGGTACCAGCCGGCCAGCTGAAGTAGAGGAGCGAAGTGCTCGCTTCGGGGCATTTGACCAGTGTTTGAAGGTAGATGGGTTCCGTTCCATTGATGGCCTTGAAGGCCAGTGCCATCATCTTGAATTAGATGCAGGCTGCTACAGGGAGCCAGTGGAGGTCACGGAGGAGGGGGTTCACATGGGAGAATTTGGGTAGACTGAAGATAAGGCGTGCTGCAGCTTTGGATACGCTGCAATGGTTTAGTCACTGCACAGGAACCTTGGATCTTTCATCGAGTTGTCGTGGTCTGCGTGTTGAAAAACGAACCTTGGATCTTTCATCGAGTTGAGACCAAAAGGGATTAAAAAAAAAGAAGATGTTCGGGGAATATATTAGGATTTAACTCAGGAACAAAGCCTTGCTGGTGAGACCAATTTCTATATGCATTGCTAAGAACTTGTTATTGAGCTGCACTTTAAAAGAACTGCTAAGGTTTCTACTTTCACTGTGGGATTGTAATAATGCAGAATACTTGTTAAACTCTGAATGAATGTGACTCCTACCATAAAGCATATACTGTACTTGTGTAGTAAAGGACAGTGGGAGGGTGGACACATTTACTTGAAGGCATTTATTTTGTGGACATGAAATTTCTTTCATACAAGACGGCATTGCTTCCCGCTTTGACCTCCACAAGGCGAGTGGCGACCTTCGTGCTACCTGTGTTTTTCAATGGCCGATGCTGATGCCGATATTGAAAGAGCAGGGCAGCCGATGGCCAATCTATAATGCCGATATCATGTTTTTGTTGTTGTCTGTTTTATGTTGCATCTCATCTGTGCAGGTGATAAAGAACCTTGAAAAAATAATTCATTCATTCAAAATTCATTAATAATTAACATAGCTGTTAATTTTCTTTTATAATACTATTCAAATTCAATTCCATATTTTTTCAATATTCAAATTTTATTTATTATTTTATTTATCTTTTGGAATATTAAAATGCTCCTAATAAGCGTACGGCACACCAAAATGTAAAATAAATCCATCAGGTCTTGAAACTCATCAATATTTAATTCTCATATATTTCTGATAAAAGTCTGACCAATGATTTTAGTCGGACCGAATAAACTGATTGGTCGAACTTCCTGCCCGTCATCCGTCGCAGCGTCGCCTACCGCGGTCACGGCTTGCGGGTCACGCGCCTCTCCAGGAGAGCGGTCTGAGAGCACGGAACGGCAAAGAACTGACAATGACGACCAAGGTGAGCCGCCACTTCCACCCAGGCTGCTCCCACAGAGAAAACTATCAGCAAAAAGAAGACTATTTCACAAAAAGCTGCACTAAAGAAAACACTCGATGAGTCGAGAGGCAGGACGCGAGTCAACATCGGTTCTGCTTTCCAGCGATGGCGGAGGCTAATGCGGCTTCATCCGGATCTCAAAAGAGATGAGATGCTCGCGGAGTTTCTGCTGGAAGAGGTACTTTTAGTTTGCTTAGTAAATGCGCAACATTACATGTGATAACGCAGCATCCAGATGCTATCAGTTATCAGTTACTATAGTTCTGTAATACTGTAATTTGTGCAAGGAAGATTAGCGCTATCTTAACGCTAGCTTTAGCATCAGCGCTAACTTCACTGGTTGTGTAAAGAAACCTGGGGTGCAGTCGAATTGTCAAAAAATAAAGTCCTAACTCCTATTCCTTGACCTCTGGGGAAAACGTCACGGGGTTAAGGAAAGGCGATAGGAGAACTCAAAAGGATTTAGGAAAAGACGGCCGCGGTGCTCAGAGAATCCGACCGGACTTTCACTAAGCTACGTCATTATAACGCGGCCGCTGATGATTGACAGCTGATGATCGGCACCGGCGACTGACGTGCGTCTGCGCTGGATAAAACTACAATAATGGACTACAAAAAGCGCATCGTCAACTTCTCCACATGTTGGTTTAATAAAAGCTCGTTCACTGACCGGCTTCAGGTCCAGCAGCTCCTCCTACCTAGAGTCCTTAAGAGAGAGAGTGGCGACAACGGAAGTTCAAAACGCCGGCCGATCACGTGGTCCATGTAGCCTCCAAAAGTTCCCGGAAGTGCTTGGCGGGCAATTGAAAAACACTAGGAAAACCACGACGATCGGTAAATAATGGTCAATAAATGCTTTGCATTGCAACATGTATATTCTTGTGTTAATTGATTTGAACTCTGTTAAGTTTATCAACTTAACTTTACTGTACAGTCGTTGAAAAGTCGTAATATTTTCTCTTTTTCTTAACTTTCAGATTTGAGTGAGGAGAAAGCTGACTAACAAAGATTTGCCCATTGACTGCACATTAGGTCTGGACTCGTAACAACATTATGATAACTGTATTCTAATATGAAATCCATGGCAAATAAATTACACTTTGATTTGAATTCACTATAAATCACTATTTCTATCACTATGTGTTAACTATTCTTCCTCATCTCAAACTTACTCTACTCAGTGAAGCACAATAAATCAGTAGCACAATAAATCACAGTCTTGTTTTTCCCAAAAGCACTTAATACCACAATAAATTCCTTAAAACAGTATGTAAAGAAGTGAAACAGATCAGCATGTTAAGCTGTTTGTGTCCTTTTCACTATGTAGTCCTTGACAGTCTTCACGATGGTGTGCTGTGCTGCGTGGGGATGCTCCAATCGCTCTGAGAGGGGTGTCCGCATGTATGGCTTCCCCAAAGACAGGGACAGGCGAAAAGCATGGGTGGTTAAAGTTGGAAGGAGCCATTTAACCACCTACAAAGACACTACTAACAAAAAAATATGCGAGGTAATCATATTCAAACAATGCATTTGCACTTTCGCACACTTTCAAATACCACACCACTGGGAAGTTTAAGATGTTTTTAATTAAAAACAGAACAGAGAACAGGAAAAACAATGCAAAAACCAAGGGAAGTTACGTTGTAAATATAACGGGGAAGAAAAAGAAAATGACAGGAAAAAACACTTGAAGGCCATCTTCCTGCTCATGGTAAGTTAAGTATAATCAGCCACTGATGTGTTACACATTTTGTCAAGTTGCCTCAGGAACTGGATGTGTTTTATGTGTGCAAAGATTTGAAACATATCTACTAAGTGTAATGTGCCATCTGATAGTGTGTATTCAACCACTATGGGATATATGCTAGACATGTTCATAGTGCCGGATACAAGTGAGTTGTTGAGTGTGAGAACTAAGGTGAAGTCACTCTGCAGGCACATTTTGAGGCTGACCAGTTTTTGAAGACCAGCAAGGGCAAGACTAGGCTGAGAGAAGATGCGATACCCACCATCTTTGTGCATCGGCCAGTAGTCAGAAAGAGGAGGGCCCCTACTCCACGATGCCCCCCTTCACCTGCAAAGACAGGGTTCTTAGCTGCAGATCACAGCTACTGTATTTTAAGTGACACAGGTAAAATGTATATCAAATCTTGATAAATATACCAATATTTCTTATTTAAAGTGAAACTCTCGCTAAATGCAACCTAGGCTTTTTTGTGAATGTATACGAGTCAAACCTTTGTGTAAAAGCATAATTACGATGAAAGAGGCCCTTTTAAGATTTACCGTATTTTCGTTTTTGGTTCAAACTCATTTTCAATGGGAGTGCTACAGACACTTTCACACTAGCATCAAATCGCTATTTTTAAAACACACGCAACACTTTCGCCGTAATTATGCTTTTGCACGAAGGTTTGACTCAAATTATACATTCACAATTCAATATTTGAAAATAAACAGTTAAATGGCTTCTACTTACACCAGATTCCAAGACTGAGGAAAGAAAGGATGAGCAGAGTGAGAGAAGGGAAAGTGAGATAGAGGAAAGAGAGGACATGGCAGATGAGGAGAGACAGGGAGAGCACACATCAGCCATGCAGAGCAGGACGCCACCGCTGACAGAATCACAGCTCCTAAAACAATTGAAACGACAAGAAAATCGAATTAAAAAAACCAGGGCAGCACTGAGAAAATTAAAGAAGGAAAATGCAGTTCTGAAGAGGACAATGAAAATTAGGGACAAAAACATCAAGAAAATTTTAACAAAAGATCAAATTGGAGCATTAAGCAGGCCAACCACAAGAGGGATGAAATGGAGCAACGATACCGTCAAGAAGGCGTTAAAACTTAGGTTTGCTGCTGGTTCCTCTGGCTACAAGGCCTTGCAGGACTTGCAGATTCCCCTGCCAGGAATTAGGACCCTGCAGAGAAGGATGCAGTCAGTTAGGTTTGAGCCTGGTATTTTGACAGAGGTGTTTGACTTCCTCAAACTGAAGGCAGATGGCTTTACAGACCTGGAGAGGGAGTGTGTGTTGACCCTGGATGAAATGGCGATAACACCAAGTGTGGAGTTACACATGCTGTCAGGAAAGCTGTATGGGGATGTGACCTTGCCGGGTCACACAGGGGTAGCAACACATGCGTGTGTGTTCATGTTGGCTGGAAACACAACACGCTGGAAGCAAGTTGTTGCATACCATTTCAGTGGCAATTCTACCAAGGGAGCAGTATACAGGCCAATCATTACTGAAATAATTCAGAGGGCAGCATCCATTGGGCTACATGTCATGAATGTCACCACTGACATGGGTAGCCCTAACCAGGCCATGTGGAAAGCCTTTGGGGTCGACCACAATAAAACATCTGTGACACATCCAGCAACACCAGACAGGCAGCTCTTCTTCATGCCTGATGTCCCACATCTGGTGAAAAATCTTAAAAGTGCCCTTATCCGTGGACAGGTGTTTTCCCTTCCTTCGGATGTAGTCCAAAAACAGAACCTCCCCTCTAACGAGGTTTCTGTGCTCCCAATTAAGGACTTGATTCAATTTCAGGAAGGAATGACATTGAAACTCGCTCCTCAGCTGACAGCTGCAGCCATTGGACCAAGTCATTTTGACAAAATGAAGGTTGGGCCAGCTCTGCATGTTTTCAGTAGGGCAACAAGTGCTGGGCTGAAATACATGGTGCAGCAAGAAAACCGCCCTGTATCCTACATGACCACAGCATGGTTCCTGGAACAAATTGACAAGTGGTTTGCTCTAATGTCATCTAGGCATCCAATTACAGCCTTGAGCAAGCTCAAGATTGATGAATATGACAGGGCCATTACCTTCCTCCAGGACACTGTCCATTTGTTCCGGGGCATGAAGATTGGGCCAAAGGGATGGTGGAAGCCTGTTCAGTCAGGGGTGATCATGGCAACCACATCAATTCTGGCCATACAGGAGGAGATGCTAGCAAGAGGACACAGGTTTGTGTTAACGTCAAGGTTCACTCAAGACTGCCTTGAAAATACATTTAGCTGTGTTAGATCAAAGAATCCTGTACCAACTCCGGTGGAATTCCACCATGCCCTCAGGCTCATATCCGTGGGGCAGTTCCTCACAACCATCAAGTCAGGCAGCTACCAGGAGGATGACAGTAGCTTCTTGGCAGACTTCCTGGACCAAGTGGAGCAAAATGACAGGAAAAAAACAACACTTAAAAGATGGCCATCCTGGAAGCAAGAGCCAAACCAAGAAAGTGAAAAAGAACAGTGGCCTAGGTTCAACATCAGCCAACCCCGGAAAAGCTGACAGTGTTTCGGGACAAAGCCAGCATCACTGCCCCTCCACCAACATAACCCCAGCCACCCTCAGTAATCCCCCACCTAACTTCACCCAACCAACAACACTAATCCTCTTCCTACCAGCACCCAATCCACATCACTCCTCCCTTACTATCCAGAACCCAGACAGCACCAGTAATGCTCCACCTACAAGCACCCAACAATCACTGCTCCTCCACCCACCAGAACAAAGCCAAGATAATTAACACTCCATTTGACTGCATCCACCTAGGCTTACAAATCCTCCACCTACCTGTACCCAGAAAATATAACTGCCCCTCCACCAACTACTAGCCCCTGCTATATCACTGCTCCTCCCCAGCCAACATCACGAATCCTCCACCTCCCTGTATCCAGCAAACACCACTGCTCTACCAACTACCAGCCCCTGCTTTATCACTGCTCCTCCCCAGCCAACATCACGAATCCTCCACCTCCCTGTATCCAGCAAACACCACTGCTCTACCAACTACCAGCCCCTGCTTTATCACTGCTCCTCCCCAGCCAACATCACGAATCCTCCACCTCCCTGTATCTGGTAAACATCACTGTTCCACCAAGTACAAATCATTAACAAGAGACATGTAACATCCTTGTCATCATCACTCCTGAGCTATAAGATATTTGGTCCTTACTCGTCAGTTCTCCTGATGTGCAGTATGCAGCATCAATGCCGTATGATTACTTGAAATTAACTACATATTCATTACAGTTACTAATATACATACTCATCAACCATGATATAAGGTGCACTTTTGCAATCTAAGACAATCCATTTCAGTTGCTCTGCCATACATTTTTCATTTATCAAACTTATACATTTCTAGTTTTAGCTGGCATTTTCAAAAGGTGATCATTCTGGTTGTTGTTTATTATGGGAGTCATAGTAGATGCTGCTGTGCTGGGGTGCATTATATTCATCAGTGTTCCTGATATTTTCCCCTCTCCATTAAAATACTATAAGGAAAAATATAAGCAACAATTGTTGAGATAATGCAGTCCAGCACAGCACCACAACCTACAATAACATACATACATACAGAATGAACATACAGAATGAACACCTCTGATTATGTCAACAAAAACTGAACATGTATAAGATTTATAAAAGCAGAATTTATGGCACAGCTGTTGTACTGCACTGCACGATGTTGCACAGGTGTATCAAATAATATGACTAACAGCAATAGTTATGTTTAGTATTATTCCTTTAGTAATATTGCAAGGCAATACCCATCTAGTATAATTTATAATGCCTGACTATTGTGTTTTCAGTCTCACTGTGGTCCACTCAGTACTCCTGGCCTGCAGCATCACTGACGCTCCACTACAAAGTGCTCCTACTGTAGGTTCCCAAATATACGCAAGATGATATCACCTGTTAGGGACATTTGTTTAGTATGACTGCTTGAAAAACATTGCATTATGTCTTTTCAGTCTCACCACTGTCTGCTCAGCACTCCTGGCCTGCAGCATGCAAAATTAAGTTATGAAGAGGCATCACTGCTTCTTGACCACACAGCACCAAGTGCAGGTAACTGATATACACTGATATAGTAGATATATCGACATACACATACATGTATGAAGAGACTGCTATGGTGATCATTCGCTGTGCATGCAGGCCCCCCCCACACCCCTGGCAAATAAATAGTGGGGGTTACTTTTCCAAAATGTGTACATACAGGTCAAAATCAACTGGAACCTAACTAAATAAACTGGTAAACAGTGGCTACTTGTAGTTTATTCTTACCTTAACTCCAAACGCTTAATTTCTCCTCGCTTTTCCCTTTGCCTTTTCCTCTGCTCGACTGCTCTGAACTAATTAATCAATTAGGGACAGCTGCAGCTAATCGTGGCGAAGGATTGAGTGGAGAGGAAAGCTGCGTGCACAATGAATGATCACGTCAGGAGTCAACATAATACAGTCTCCACAATATTCACAAGGAGAATTAGTAACATGATACATATGCATGAAAAATATAACCATGCCGGTATAAACCCAGTTTGTGTTCTCACCGTCCAAAATCACAACAGTAGACACACCAGCTTTATAATATACACTATACTCCTATCAGCTTTTTGAAAAAAAAAAAAAAAATCAAGTTGCCCAATACAGACACGGTAATTATATTAACACAACCAGAATCACCCCGGTTTTTTTTTTATTATTATTATTTGCAAGAAAGTTTACCACCATCAGGATCGGCGGATGCAGCACAGTTTGAATTTAATATTCAAATGTGAACTTTTTCACCCCGCACTCAAACCTATATATATATAGCCTCAATTATATTAAATTGATGTTTATCTACAATCACACTCCCTGCACATTAAGCTGGCTATTGGTATAAATTGACAGTGTTCGATTAAGTTATATTTAGTGAACAGAATTTACATGTGTCCGCCTGTTGCATGTGTTGCTATCGTTATCCAGCGTGCTAGCTTAAACTTTTATCCGTTAATATTCTCTAATCTTCTAATCTAGACGGGGACAATCCGCCAACATATTTAATATAGCTAATTACTCATGTCAATTTAATTCCAATGAACTACTGATGTGAAAATGTCATTCTTTAAACATTTTACCTTGATCAAGTGTTGCTCCGACCGTGTGCTCCATAAGAATTACGTTGGGCGGAAGTTAGCTTTTGCTAACTTCCGGGAACTTTTGAGGGTCTCCATGCTCCGCCATTGCTGTGAAAAAAATTAACCATTGCAGTAAACGTAGGTGGCGCCACTCTCTCTCTTAAGGACTCTACTCCTACCTAAATGTTGCTCTCGCAGAGAATTGTGGGTCGGCGTAATCTCCTTTCCTTTCGTATAGGAAGGTCTGTTGCATCCTATGCTAAAGGAGCTCTGCAAGGAAGAATTGGAGCTCCGCTCCTTTGCATTTAGAGAATCCGAACGGCTCTTATCATGGCGGCCACTTGTTTACTTCCGGGTCACTTCTTCAGTTAGGAACCTCCCTAAGCAAAATAGTCTATTCGACTGCATCCTGGCTGTGTCAAGTCAATTTGTTTACACTACCGGCGATGTAGCTTCAGTGTTAGCATAAGCGCTAACGTAGTAGTTGTGTAAACAAACTGACTTGTTACAGCCTGGTTTGTTTACACTACCAATGACGTGTTAATTGTGAAGTTGTCATTAACCCCGTTCTAGTATTAAAACTCCGGGCTTGCGTTTGACTTTGTTGGTCGTTCAGTAACCAGAGCAAGTTCAGAACATTGCTTCTCCGGCTAATAGATAATGCTGGCTAGATGACATCTGTAAATAAGAGCGATCTGTCTTTGCTTGTGACTTTTTCCATTCTTGGGCAGAAGTACTGTTTACCAGTACTGAACTTTACATTGTAAGAACCCATCCATGGTGTGTGTGTGTGTGTGTGTGTGTGTGTGTTTTACAGTTATAAAAAAACAACTGCAACTCCAGTAAGGCTTGGATTTACTAGGCCTCCTCCAACCACCCTTGCAGACTCTATCTCACAACGGTCAGCACATATTTATATATACAATCTGCAATCTGAGTTTATAATTTACGTCCTGAGTCACATTTCTCTTTTCTTTTACTCGTTGTCAAGGTAAAGCAGTATCGTATCGGACATCGTATCTGCCAAAACCCCAGCGCAGGCATCGAGCAGGGCAGCGTTGGGCGTACAGCCAGCTCAGTGGCCGACCCAGGTACCAAGCAGGTCTGGTGCTCTGTGGAGGTGTAGAGCACTTATAACAAGGACCATAGTGGACCATGAAGAGTTGATGCCATAACCTGCCCTGCGATGTCCTGTCTCTGATGTCATGTGATGTCCTATGCTGAGCTGTTATGTCCCGTACAAACAGGACAAATAAGTTAAGTAAGAATGTTCCTCCTAGTGGATTCTAGTCGGGGTTCATTCAACAGGTAATAGTGTCCTCTGGACCTGATGGTCCACCAGCAACACAACCTCCCTGTGGTGGACTTGAAGGATCAAAAGGTGAGTTGGACAGCTACACAATGTATGATTTGTATTCTTTATGCACCTGGCCTTGAAACTAATTACATTAATGTTGTATGCAGCATCCATTTGATTGTTTCAGCACTGCCTTGGACCCGAATTGGCAAAAAGACCCAGAGGAACCCCAGGACCATCAGGACCCCCAGGACCCTCAGGACCCTCAGGACCCCCAGGACCCTCAGGACCCCCAGGACCAGACCAGAGAGACGAGGGAAGCAATGACTTGATACTGACATGGAAGAACCAGGTAAGGAATAACTGTATTATGCTGCTATTATGATTATGATTATTATTATTATGCTTGATCTAATACCTTTACCTTTGTTTTCTTCATGAAGTCAATTTAATAAATCAATGAAATGTGTTTTTTCATTCATAAAGAAGCCAAAGGATGAGAAAGATGAGGGAAGCGACGTGTCCACAGAGAACCTGGACGAGCACAGCGAGGCATCAAAGTATGTGAACTTGATTATGTTGCAGTGACTTTATGTAAGCACACGTCTTTAAAATGTCTCTCTAGATACTGTAAGTTTCCTCCAGAATATTCTAGCGTTGCTCCCCACTGCTGCTCTAAGTCTGGTGTTTTCTGTTCTTCTTGTCCTTTCTCTTCAGGTCCATCAGGTCCAGTTCTATGAAGTCTGTCTGTCTCCTCACCAGCAGCAAAGCAGCAGAGCGTCTAAGCTCCAGAGAAGATGCTCTCCTCCAGAGACGTGTCCAGACTTCTGCTTATGCTACGTCACGTCACATTGTAGCACATGTTCACCTTTGTCATGTTTGTTTTCTTGTTCCAGCTGACCAGTTGGCAGAGAGCATTCTGGGAAGTGCCAGCTGAAAGAGACATCTCCAGCATCTACAGAATATCATCAGACCACCAAAACAGTTCCTCCAATAAAAAGTCAATAGTCTGTCTACGTTTACGATTGGTCTCTGTCTTTAATGTTGGATGTAAGAAATGATAGAAGCTGAAAACATGGAGTGGACTCAAACGTGTAAAATCATTGTTCTCAGTCACTTTGCTGCAGTTTTCAAATTCAAATAGTTTCACATCACATCATCATGGAATCAGTCTTGGACCTCTGGAGTAACTTCTATATATAAACAACCTTATAACTTATTCTAAACATACATCCTACAGATGTCATAAAGCCCTCAGATAACTTCAGATAGCAGGGAAACAGCACCACCTTGTGGTCGGCGTGTGTTGTTATAGGTCCAACCAGAAGCCTCCGTAAACACTGTTGTTACGGTGTGTTACCTTTCCAGCTTATCGGCCCTGAACCCTAGTTGGGAGCACGCTGTGGATGCTAACGTGACCTTTGCTCGTTCAGCTGGTGACCCGCATTTCTAGTGTCCGGGTGACACGACCAGAAGAATGACAGGAGAGATCCTTCACCGTCCAACCAGAGGCTTTCATTGAGTCGTCTACAAGAGGACAGGAACACTGCAGTCTTGTGAGGCTGTAATCTTGAGCTCATCTAATACACTTCTGCTGGCTAACAACACTCATCTGTACATCAACTTCACCGGCTGCAGCGAGGGAGCAGCGGCTTCTCACATCCACACACATCCACGGGGACTACACTTCCCATCACACCTCACCTCACATACGCAGGTTACCCATAAGACCGGCAACACTATAGTGTTGCAAATTCAGAAGTGTTAATTCAACTCCTAGGGAGTTAAATTCAACACTTTAAAAGTGTCTATATTGGTCCACACTAGATCGAGTTAAAATAACACTTTTGATAGTGTTAAACATGACAAAGTTGAAACAACACTCAATAGTTGAAATTTAACACTCACCAGTGTAGAATTTTCCTAACACTAGTGTGTAGTGTCAAAAATTAACACTATCATTGTGTTGTTTTAACACTGAATAAGATTCAGATTATATTAACACTATTGATAGTGTTAAATCTACTACTACTACTACTAATAATAATAATAATAATAATAATAATAATATAATTTACAAAGAAAACCACACAAGTTGCAGTTTGAATCTGTATTTATTTCAAACAAGCTCACCACATAAAAACAGCACTGGCTTTGCAATAACCAACAATGACCAACACAGGTCACACGATATGACAATGTGGCACAATATAATATTTTTCACACATCTCATTAGAAAACTGTTTGTCATAGGGTCTGTAATAAATCAACTCCTTAACTGGAAAAACAGAAAGTGAATCTGCGCTCTCACTGATACAGTATGCATTGAAATGATCATCAAAATAAAGAGTGTCCACTCTGCATGTCAAAATAAATGCTTGCTCATTATGTACAAGAATGTTTGTGATCTTTCTGAAAACAGGATCTTCCATATTTGTTCCAGTGCAAACAAACATACCAATCTGATATTCTGTTCCATAGTTCTTCACCCAATTAGTGGTTGACACTTCACAGTATGCATTTACATTAAATACAGAACTTAACCTAAGGGATTTGCTGTCTCAAACTCATCAAAATAGAGTTGAATTTGTAGAGCATGTTTGTTCTGGGTAAACAAAACGCTATTCTTGAAGTATGAACCATCACATATGTCTTTATAAACTCCTTCTTCTTGATGCTTGGCTTGCAAGAAACTTTCACACAATTCAGTGTTCTTGAACATAGACGTAAGAGTTCCCAGGATGGGTGTATACACAAATGTATCAGTTACAGGGACCTGACTGTAAGTTCCTGTTGTGTGATCCCTGCGAACATCAAACCGCACTCCAAGAACATATTCAACAGGTTCAACAATTTCCCACTTTTCCTCAAAGAACTTCTGTCGTTTCACTCGTGTTCAAAGTTGAGAACGGATTTTCTAGTTGATCAAAACACTTTTCCACCTTCTTTTCAAAATCTGTGCCTTGAATTTCTGGAGTACAGCTGAGAACTGCCTCTCTTGCTTGCGTATGAATGTCATTTACAAGATCCTCCATGGACCCCACCATTGCTTGGACTGTGCTCTCAGCAACACCAGATGCTTGCAACTGTACTACAACAGAAGCACACATGTTTAACACAAGATTATTGTCAACAGAGAGCTCGGTAGTTGTTGGAGAGTCTGTAACTGCCTGTGAAGTTGAGGGCTCACTAACTTCATTCTGAGTGTCCACATTGTCATCAGTATTAGTCAAAGCAACATCTCTATGTAAATGAACAAGATGCTTCTTGAAACCTGAATAGGTGCAAAACGATAAACAACATCCCGGCTAGGGTTGTCACAAGAACCGATACTTCGGTACCAATTCGATGCCGACACGAAAAAAATAATTCGATACTTGCTTCTTTCTGGTATCGTCAGAACCGAATATACAACTTTTCACTCGGCGAGCCGTGTCGATTCTTGGCGGAACTGACGGGGGCAGTATACGCGTGTGAGCAGCACAGAGCAGTAAGCGGCGCTGAAGAAGAAAACTTGCCGTCTTCGAAAAAAATGGCTTCAGCAGGTGGGAGCGAAAGCACAACACGTCGGCTCGTCGACATGACAGGTGCGAAGAGTCGCGTGTGGAAATATTTTGCGTTCGAGGCGGATGAATCCGGAGCAATTCTTGATTCAAACAAGCCGACATGCAAAAAGTGCCTCAGAAGTTTTCAGACCAAAGGAGGAAGCACGTCAAACCTGGCTATAGGCCACTGCTGTTCTTTTTTTAATGTAAAATAGTTGACTATTGTTGTTATTTATGACCATATTTATAAGCACAGTATTGTTTGTTTTTATACTGAATGGCTATAGGTCTGTTGGCAGCTGGTACTGCAATTTAAATTCTGTGCAAAAAGATCTTAAAGCACAGTGGTGTTAAATACTTGACAGTTTGAAGCAGTTTTCAATAAATTAATGAATTTAAAAGTACATGGGTCCTGTTGTTTTTTTTTTTTAAATTGTGGTATCGAATTAGTATCGAGAATCGTGGAAATTCACAGGTATTGGTATCGACTACTGAAATTCTGGTATCGTGACAACCCTAATCCCGGCTGTCCACATTTTAAACGTTATGTCTTTCCAGGATATAGACCGTGCTGGAGTCTTAAATGCTGACAAAGCAATGCAGAACTTTTGTGGTGTGCCTTACAGACATAACAAAGAAACATATTTGCATCCAGCGTCGTGCAAAAATCTCGCTCTGACCTCCTTGACTCTGGGACTTTCCTTGGCACTTCCCACATCAATGTTAAAAACTGTGGTTTGGATGAATGTATAGAAGTTGAAGAAGGATTCGTGGTAGTTGACACTGAAGATGAAGTGTGCTTTGAAGAGCTCGTCGAAAGCTGCCAAGGATGTCTGTGCCTTGCAAGGGATGGCCTTGTGGTCAATGATGATGTAGTATCTTTGGATGCTGTTCTTCTTTTGACCCACACACAGGAGGAAGGGCTGACCCGGCGCCACACCAGCAAGGAAGGTTTCGACACTGGCTCCATTCTTTAACAAAATGTAAACAAGAATTATGAGAAAATCATGAAATAAACTGTGAAATATGACTGAAGGCACAAGTGGAAGTTTGCATAATTATGTCCACATGTCTCCACGAGTTGATGACAATAGGAGTTTTTTTTTTTTATTAATTAATTGGTCAGTTATTGTTATCTGTTAAAGGAAAGGTTGATTCGTTAATCATGTTATCTGCAGCCTTTCCAAAATGGAGATGGCGTACCAGTGTTTTTGTAAATTAATAATTGTTAACCTAAAAACAATCACAAGATTAGTCGAACAGCCCTACATAAGTACATTACTATTTGCATACCTGCAAATATCGAACAACATGGTCTTCAGCTTGACATGCGCTGATTTTTGGACTCTTTTTGTGGCCTTTGGACGTGGGCGGCAGCAAGTGAACCAACAGTAGAATGCTTGATAAGTCACTGTCCCAGCCTAGGGGAAAAACAGGAGAAAATGTCTGACACATTCACATCATATCATTTTAAAGAGAAGAAACTAACCAGACCCACCTGAGTCGTGCTGCGCAGACAAGAGGTCTTCAATGTGTTCATTAGAAGTCAGTTTTTTGCAGTCTGTCAGGATCCTAGGTTTGAAAAAAGTAGGCCATTTTGCCAAAAATCTGCCCGACACTTCCTCTCCAAACATCATGGTGAAATCCTGGTCAATCTACAAAAGAACACACATTTTTATACTTATGCAACTTAAAAGTTTATACATTGAGTGACAATTCACTAAATATAAAGAAGTTGTCTTTCTTACCAAGCCAGTGATGTCGAGGAATCGTGGGAAGACATCCAAAACTGTCGAAGAGCACTGCTGATCTTGAACCAGTGTTTGGCGGTACTGAAAAGTAGCCCTCATCTTCTCTTTGATTGCCGATTCATCAGTTGAATGTTTCAAAAAGGATATTGCTTCATGACACTGCTCACCAAGCAGCTGCTTATCTGTGCTGAGAACCTCCCTCTTTCTCTTTGGACTATCCTGGTAGGGTGTGCTGGTGGAAGATCTCCGGGACTGAGCTGCAGTGTTGCGCTGAACAGTCTTTATCCTCCAGGCCAAGTACCCGGATCCACTCTGTGGGTCATAGAAGTGTTCCTGTAATATTAAAAACATTCAATTGTAGAGTAAGTTCAGACCATATTACTACTCCATAAATTGCTATACAAGCTATTCATTTATATACTTACATATCCATTGTCTGAGTATGGATCTCTGAGGCTGGGAAATAGAGAGATGATGCCCAAAGCATATTTACTTCGCACAGACACAGGCGGGCTCCTCCTGAAAGATCAACATGACATTACTACAATTCCTTCAGTGCTTACAAGTTTTACTGTTGTAGCTTCACTGAGTTTTAGTCTCTCTCAAACACTTTGTTTTTGTATCATGTTTTAGCCATTTAGTATTTATCTCTTTCATAGGAGAAAATAAATAATAAGTTGCTTTACTAATATGCATTACGCAATGTCCTAAAATAAGTGTTCTGTTAAAAAAAAATTGCATTGAGTGAAGTATAAAAATGAACAATGAAGTCTTACCCATGAATTTCAACCATGTCAGCCACAAGAAGGTTCACCAACTGTCTCCTTGTGCTATCCATCAATGTTTTCATTTTATCATATTCATCCAAAATAATCTGTCCACCCGGTTTAGCCTTTAGAGCATCTCTCACCATCTAAAAGATAAAGCAAATTAGCAATCACCATCATTAGAGCTGCAACAATTAATCTAACAATAATCAATTATTAAATTAATCATTGTGTCGGACTTTAGTCTGTAGCTCTCGCTTCCCGGCTTCATCGCCTCTACCTCCCTCCGCGCATTTAACTTCCGGTAGTGGCCGGCCCGGCCGGAAGTCAAAGCACTGTTGCTAACGCAAGTCAAAATAGTTTTGGCTCACTGAAAGATGACTACAAAAATGGACGTGTCTGTCCTTTTGGTTGTTTAACACGGCCGAAAATCATCATCTATTAATGGCGTTCCCGCTCCTGCCCGCTCCCGTTGATTTTTATTCCCATCCCGTCCCAATCACGGGATTAATAAAACTTTGACTCCCGAAAAATGTCATGCTCTAGTCTGTTTCTCCAGGAAGCCTAACTTACAGCAGCAACATGCTAACTTAACTTGCCCGACTCACAAAGCTAGTCTGACTTTTAGCATTAGCAGCAGTCTTTGGGCAGGCAGGAGCTCAACCCCCAGGCCCAGCCCCGGCTCTCTAAGTTACTCTATCGCCTGGCATTTTCATCGAGACGAGACCATAGCTAATTAATTACCGTACGCGCACGGAACGACAGATTTTTCCCGACAGAAATCAGTTAGCCTCGTGCGCGTGCTAACGCTACGTCATTTTAGCTAACTTAGCTTTTTCCCTCTCACAAGAAATGTGTTGTTATATACCGTGTTATCCGGACGTGTAGCCTATACTTACGCTAAGCAAATTGTGTACATTCATCAACACTGATGTGCAAAAGGAACATTAATGCACCCTTGAAAAAATATAAAACAGCCGCCATGCTAACCTTAACATGGGACTTAGCCTACCTTGTTAGAGCTATAACGTTAGACAGGACATTCAACACATATAACATTAAAATACTACTGCTTACAAAGTATTATTAAATGGGCATGACGCCTTTCATTTACTTACAGAAAGATACTCCGTGGAGTCTGGAGGTGAAAAGAAAGTCGTCCTCTGCCGACCCGCTCGAGCCTCGAGTCTGACTCCGAGTCGTCCCGCTCTTTAGACAAACACGTCACAGGTCCGTTGGAATTCTGGGAGTAACACTGTTTAAGTGTTGATTTTAAAATGAACACTTAACAGTGTTGTTTGGATTTAACTCCCTGGATTAACACCAACTCTTTTGAGGAATTAACTCTCAAATAGTTGAATTAAACTAAGCAAGTGTTGAATTAACACTGTATTTTTAACATACAACACCAACACTGGAAATGTAACACTTTTGATTTTGCTGTGTACCCCCACCCTGGATGATAATTAAACCCCTAATATCACTCCAGCATTATATTATATAAATATTCCCCATGAAACCACATTTCCCACAGTCTATGAAGGGGTCCTCTCCCAGTGAGAGAACTTGAAGGCGAGGATGGGTAAAGGAATATCCAACAGAAGTCCATTGAACACACCTAGCTGTAGCTGAGTGTCCATAACATACTAATGCAGACTGAAAGTTCCATACTGCTAATGCAGCGTTTAGCTGTGGCGTCGTGTGACATCACCCTGTGGTTCTCTCTTGTTGTGATTTGCTTTTTAACAATCCTCATCACTATCTTTGTCATCCTTAGCTTTGTTTGCAGAAGTCTTTTCTGTGGGCTCCTCCAGTGAAGACTCTCCATCATCTGAACTCTCATTGATAAAAGAATGTCCACCAGATCCGGAGGGACGGTTGTAGTGTGAGAAGGTGATGGAGCTCGGTTTGTGCTTCACCATGCGTAGGAGATCCAGGACTTTCGGCCCGAAATCAAGAACAGTTGCGAGGATAGTGAGTAGAGGACTGGAGTCCAGATTGAGAATAGGGCACAGACCCTTTGCTTCATGAACCTGTGGATTTGGGTCCACGTGTGCTCTGCTGAGAATGAATGTCCAGGCTCCTGCAAGCACACAGCTTCCCGCTTGTGAATGTCTTCATCCAGTTCCCAGAGTGAGCTTCAGGGAGACAATGATTCCCTCTGTCTGGTCTTTGGAGAACTCGCTCATTCAGGGCTTGTTGTAACGTGGACTTTGATAAAGCATCCTCGGGTGCAGGGTGTGTCGGAGGGGGAGAGGTTTGCACTCAGAGCCCCCTCTATGTCTAGATTAAGGTGGTCCAGTTTCCTTATCAGCTGGTTCATTGACTCCGACCAGGAAGACTTGACCTGCAGAGACTCCTTCTTACTGCTGGTCTCCTCCTCCATGTCATAACCATACCTCCTGGTCGTGCGATTGATTTCTGTACTCACAGTATCTCTCCTCCTCTGTTTGTCTTTGCCTGTGTTCCTTTGTCTGCCATTGACAAGATATTCTCCACTCTGAGGCAGCTCTGGGAACACATCATCGTCGTCATCTTCTTCGTGGATGATTTTGTTGTTGTGGAGGACTTTTCCAAAGGCTCTGCAATGTTGGAGGAGTCACATGCTGTAATTCACAGATGAGGAAAAGTGCCATCACTAGTTAGTGATAGTAACACACATGCTTCTTCTCTCAAACTCCAACCATGCAACCTGAAAGGGTGCCATGGCTTCATTGTTGGACAGAGAACGTCTCCTACGTCACCACAACTGTCACACCTTCTTGACGTGTATTGAAGCTCGGAGTGCGGGCAGAACCCAATCTGCACTCCTCCCCTCGCACCGGGGTGTTAGGTTGTGGTGATGCGATTGACTACTCACTGTCGGTGGTGACACAGCTGTCACTTGTTGGAGCTTGGCATGCTACTGGTGGAGGAAGGTGTTATTTCATCCTTGCCTCTTAGTTGAACCAGTGACAGGATCTTCTCCCTCCGGACTTGGAATGTGTTTGCATTGAATGCATTTTTGTGGTCAGGAGAACTTGGAAGGGATCCGTGTAGTGTCTTTGCTTCCAGGGTTTTCTCCTGTGATTTTTGATGATCACCCAGTCTTCAGGTGATGCTGGAATGCACTAGGTGGTGATGGAAGTGCAGCTTTCACCTGAGCATGAAGGCCATTTCCATCAACGAGCAGATTGATGAGATGTTTTCTCCATCCATCCATCGTCTACCGCTTATCCTGTATTCAGGATTACGCCGGGCTGGAGCCGATCCAGGCTGTAATTGGGCATCGGAAACTACTCAACCTACTAATTATACTACAATGAACTACTAAATGAAAAATTCCCATCACATCCATAACATACTAATGCAGACTGAAAGTTCCATACTGCTGATGCAGCGTTTAGCTGTGGCGTCGTGTGACATCACCCTGTGGTTTTCTCTTGTTGTGATTTGCTTTTTAATCGATAGAGGATCAGTCCATCACCCCCCTGTATGTGGAGCGTAAAGCCAATGAGTGAATCTGCATTAGTGGAAGATGATTTGATGTCCTGTCACAGTGTCGGAAAAATACATGACGACAATACAAGAACATGAAAATACATTATGAGAATATGAGAAAAAAAACATGAAATGTGTCTGTTTCGGAATGCCCAAGCACACGCACGCACACACGCAAGAACGCACGTGCTGATTGTCGTGGAGACAGAACGCAACAGAACGTCAGAGCAGGTATAAAAGGGCTGTCGGCCATTTTGTGTTCTCTTTTAGCACTTGGACTTGACGCACTTGGCAAAACTGTAGAGTTGACCCAAACTGTAGAGAGATTCAAACTGCACGAAGACCCCAAAACAGTACAGAGTTTTACACCGGACCAGGGACTTCCCTGAACTCTCCCGCGACCTCTCCCCCCTCAGTTTCTTCCCTGAACTCTCCCCCGACCTCTCCCCCCTGCCACAAGAGGACCCCATGACTCCTGTAGCTCCTGATCCTCCGACAAAGATCACCCTAAGTAGACCCTTAGCTAGTTCCCCTGTGACAGCCTCAGCCCCTAGCTCGTCACCTGTTGCCTCCACCTCAAACCCCCCGGGAAGTCTTGATGCATTTAGGCTGCTCTCAACGGGCCAAGAGCAGAAGTGGGTTAGGAACTTGCGGGCCCTTACGCTAGAGAGGAACAGAAAGCGTAGCGGTCGCGGGCTTAAGAGAGCTGCTGGAGAGCTGGGAGGCAGCCCTCCAAAGAAGCGCTGATAAGGCGTTTTTTAACAATATCGTGTTTTATGGTTTAATATACTAGGATGTAGTGTTTGTTTTTCTCTGTAGTGTTGTAGTGTTTCGTTTCTCTGTAGTGTTGTAGTGTTTCGTTTCTATACGTTGATGCATTGTTAGTTTTTGTGTAACGCCTGTAATGTCCTGTCCTGTCCCATCCTGTCCTGTAATGTCCCGTCCTGTTCAGTCCTGTCCTGTAATGTCCCGTCCTGTGATATCTTGTCCCGTCCTGTAATGTCTTGTCCTATTCTGTCCCGTCCTGTTCTGTCCCATGATGTCATGTCCTGTTCTGTCCCGTCCTGTGATGTCCCGTCCCGTCCTGTTCTGTCCTGTGAGGTTCTGTCTTGTGATATCCTGCCCTATCATGTGATTTCCTGTCCTGTGATGTCCTTTTCAGTCTTGTGATGTCCTGCCGTGTTGTGTGAAGTCCTGTCCTGTGATGTCCTGTTCTGTCCTGTCTTGTGATGTCCTGCCCTGTCGTGTGATGTCCTGTCCTGTCCTGTGATGTCCTCTCCTGTCCTGTGATGTCCTGCGCTGTCCTGTCTTGTCCTGTTCTGGACATCACAGGCCATTACTGGACAGGGCAGGACACAACTGATCACGTGTGTCCTATGCTGAGCTGTTATGTCCCGTACAAACAGGACAAATGAGGTAAGTAACAATGTTCCTCCTAGTGGATTCTAGTCGGGGTTCATCCAACAGGTAATAGTGTCCTCTGGACCTGATGGTCCACCAGCAACACAACCTCCCTGTGGTGGACTTGAAGGATCAAAAGGTGAGTTGGACAGCTACACAATGTATGATTTGTATTCTTTATGCACCTGGCCTTGAAACTAATTACATTAATGTTGTATGCAGCATCCATTTGATTGTTTCAGCACTGCCTTGGACCCGAATTGGCAAGAAGACCCAGAGGAACCCCAGGACCATCAGGACCCCCAGGACCCTCAGGACCCCCAGGACCAGACCAGAGAGACGAGGGAAGCAATGACTTGATACTGACATGGAAGAACCAGAAGGAATAATTGTATTATGCTGCTATTATTATTATTATTATTATTATTATTATTATGCTTGATCTAATACCTTTACCTTTGTTTTCTTCATGAAGTCAATTTAATAAATCAATGAAATGTGTTTTTTCATTCATAAAGAAGCCAAAGGATGAGAAAGATGAGGGAAGCCACGTGTCCACAGAGAACCTGGACGAGCACAGCGAGGCATCAAAGTATGTGAACTTGATTATGTTGCAGTGACTTTATGTAAGCACACGTCTTTAAAATGTCTCTCTAGATACTGTAAGTTTCCTCCAGAATATTCTAGCGTTGCTCCCCACTGCTGCTCTAAGTCTGGTGTTTTCTGTTCTTCTTGTCCTTTCTCTTCAGGTCCATCAGGTCCAGTTCTATGAAGTCTGTCTGTCTCCTCACCAGCAGCAAAGCAGCAGAGCGTCTAAGCTCCAGAGAAGATGCTCTCCTCCAGAGACGTGTCCAGACTTCTGCTTATGAGAGCTGCTGCCGTCTGCACCCCGCTGGTAAACAGGTACGTGACAAACTGTCTGCTGGGCGTGTCTTAGTTCATGGAAACATTTCCTCTAACCTTTGCCTCGCTTGTTAACGTTGTTTAAGAACACTCATGCTACGTCACGTCACATTGTAGCACATGTTCACCTTTGTCATGTTTGTTTTTTTGTTCCAGCTGTGAGCAACCAGCTGACCAGTTGGCAGAGAGCATTCTGGGAAGTGCCAGCTGGAAGAGACATCTCCAGCGTCTACAGAACATCATCAGACCACCAAAACAGTTCCTCCAATAAAAAGTCAATAGTCTGTCTACGTTTACGATTGGTCTCTGTCTTTAATGTTGGATGTAAGAAATGATAGAAGCTGAAAACATGGAGTGGACTCAAACGTGTAAAATCATTGTTCTCAGTCACTTTGCTGCAGTTTTCAAATTCAAATAGTTTCACATCACATCATCATGGAATCAGTCTTGGACCTCTGGAGTAACTTCTATATATAAACAACCTTATAACTTATTCTAAACATACATCCTACAGATGTCATAAAGCCCTCAGATAACTTCAGATAGCAGGGAAAAAGCACCACCTTGTGGTCGGCGTGTGTTGTTATAGGTCCAACCAGAAGCCTCCGTAAACACTGTTGTTACGGTGTGTTACCTTTCCAGCTTATCGGCCCTGAACCCTAGTTGGGAGCACACTGTGGATGCTAACGTGACCTTTGCTCGTTCAGCTGGTGACCCGCATTTCTAGTGTCCGGGTGACACGACCAGAAGAATGACAGGAGAGTTCCTTCACCGTCCAACCAGAGGCTTTCATTGAGTCGTCTACAAGAGGACAGGAACACTGCAGTCTTGTGAGGCTGTAATCTTGAGCTCATCTAATACACTTCTGCTGGCTAACAACACTCATCTGTACATCAACTTCACCGGCTGCAGCGAGGGAGCAGCGGCTTCTCACATCCACACACATCCACGGGGACTACACTTCCCATCACACCTCACCTCACATACGGAGGTTACCCATAAGACCGGCAACACTACCCCCACCCTGGATGATAATTAAACCCCTAATATCACTCCAGCATTACACTACTGAAATATTCCCCATGAAACCACATTTCCCACAGTCCATGAAGGGGTCCTCTCCCAGTGAGAGAACTTGAAGGCGAGGATGGGTAAAGGAATATCCAACAGAAGTCCATTGAACACGTAGCTGCAGCTGAGTGTCCATAACATACTAATGCAGACTGAAAATTCAATACTGCTGATGCAGCGTTTAGCTCTGGCGTCGTGTGACATCACCCTGTGGTTTTCTCTTGTTTTGATTTTTCTTTTCCATTTACACACATCCCCCCTACTGGAATATCAAGTTACTTAACGTGCAAATATGGAATCATGTAATCCTAATTCTGTATTTCTATTGAAGACAATGATGTATTGTTGTTAGAGTTCTCAACGGGTCGGCCCAGCCCGACAAACCCGACGGGACCCGAAGTTTCGGGCCGGGTCCGGGCCGAAAAAATACGCAAATGAGCCGGGTCGGGTCGGGCCTCGGGCTTCCTTTTTTTATAAAACACATTTCATTAAAAAATAAAAAATAAAAAAAATTGTAGGTTGTAAATTATATATTGTTTGCTGTGAATCATCGCTGTTCACGTTTGGTCAATCTGGCTGCCTGCTTCATGGGGCAGACGCACACCTGACAGCAGCGAGAGACTGTTCAGTGTGGCTGGCCGTACCATTGAGGAGAGGAGGACGCGCCTGTTCCTCCACGATGCCTTTTAAACCTCCACTTAGATGCCTATTGTGTGTCCATTTTAGTGTTTACGATGTGTGGTGTGAAATAGTTGCCTGATTGAAGTGTTTGAGTTCTTTTTATATTGTGTGAAGATTTAATTTAATATTTATTTACGGCATATTTATTTATATAGGCTATTTAAAGTTTCGGTTGTTTGTGTTAAATCTTTTAATTTTAAATAAAGTTTCATTTGAATTCACGTCTGCTGTCTGTCTGATCGTGATAACAAGTGTATGAGGAAAACAATGCAGGCGCGCGGGGGGTCGGGTTCGGGCCGACAATTCATGCTGGTGTGTCGGGCTGCGTCGGGTTCGGGTTTAAAAACCCGCGGGTCGTTTTCAGGCCCGTTGAGAACTCTAATTGTTGTTAATTCTGCTTGGTGTTCTGATATATTTATATATTATTCATTGCAATCAGACATAGAAGAGAGAAAGACACCTACTTCAACATTTTAATATAAGACCTTTGAGCCATGTTGCATTTAAACATATGTTTGCTGCTTATAACGTATCTATTGAGCTGACAGATCACATGTCAAAAGGAAACACAGGCAAGATGGCGGACGGTGACCTCATGAGTATGACAGAATGTCACATCTACTGATTGATATCTGTGTGAGTCGCTCTAATCAACACGTTTCAGTGGTTCATATGAGAGTCTTCAGTCCTCATCAGAGCCTCACTGATACTGGATCACTGAGACTAATCCCTTTGTAAAGGTAAACTCTGTTCAATGGGGTTTGAACTTAAACAGTTTTGATAAATATTCTTTGAGTGGTTATTAGAGACGCAAAACGACCTGAGCATTTATGCACAATTAACCAGTTAAAATGACAAGTCGGTGTATATATTTTTATACTTGTGTTTTTTCATCAGTACAGAACACAAATATCCCTTTTAAAAGCAATCATTTAAATCTTGAAACCAATTCTGAAACATACTGGAATTAGATTAGATTTCACTACTTCTGTGAGCTTTCAATACTGATCACATGATCACAGAACACAAGGCATTCTGGGAAAGGAGAACAATGTTGAAAAAGAGGAGGGCCGTTTCTCAATACCCAGTACGCCAAGTTCGAACTCGTGAACTCCGGGAGTCTAGACTTGCGGAGTTCAGTTGGAAGAACGAACTCCCGGGGTACGGGAGGACGGGAGGACGGTGTTTTTTCTGCATTTGGAACAGGAACGTACTTGATGACGTCATCGTTTTTGCCGGTTGACGGCGTTCAACTTCCGGTTATTTTCACTGGTTAAAATAAAATAAACACTATAAAAAACAACTCCGTTTCATTTGTATATTTTATTATATATTATATGAGGATATAATATGATATTTTCTTTTTATACAAATATGAATATACATTTTCAGAAAATTGCCTATATAAAGGGCGAGTGGCGGGAAAATGTTGTGGGTTTTATTGTTGTAGTGGAGAGAGCAGTTAGGCAGCGGAAATTTAGCTAATTATCTATTTATATTGTTATTATTGTTGTCACGTGTCAGTTGTTGTCAAATTGACGACATATGGCGCAGTTGGCCGCTACTTTTATCGCCGGGGCGATGTACGTCGACGCGGAAGAGGAAGCGGAGCGTTTGAGGAGGAGCATCCGCCGGAGGAGAGCCGCCATTCGGCGACGGACGGAGAGGAGGCGTGCCATCCTGGCATGTCTCTCTGGATTGGTTAGTTTGTGTAATCATATTTTATTTAGTCCTAATTTAAAAAAATGACATGACCTTTTTAAATTGCTGTCATGTTTAACTACAACACCTAGGCTATAGGTTTATTCACTTAACTATATAATGCATACAATTTCTAGTCCAACAGTTTATTGTATGTGGTCCCTGTCAAATTAACTCAACTACTTTTACTACTTAATAACCCTCAGCCTAGGCCCTACACACTTACCTGTCCTCTGTCTTAGCACTCAAACATGAAGATGTTGATATTCAGTCTGAAAGATCTTGTACAGCTTTTTGTCATGGTTTTCAAACGGGAAATAAAGCAACTGAATATGGAGTTAAGCAAACTTCATGTAAGTGTCTATAAATGATTGACATTTGGCATTCAACACAATTTAATAAATACATATTCAATAAATATTAAATACAAAACCATAATAACAAATAGATTAAATACAGAATTCATAATAAATAGATGATTAAAAAAGGGAATTCATTATAATAAATGCATGATTAAAAACAGACTTCATAATAATAAATAGATGATTACATACAATACATACAATATCATAATAAATAACTAATAAATCGAATATTTCCTCCTCAGGACCCGCAAGGCCCTGTGCGTATGTATGCACAGGTGAATGAGGTGCCTATCCTGGCCACCTTCTTCTCCGGGGCTGAGGTGAAGCCGGCATTCAGGCTCTCCAGGGACAGCATCACCATGCTGCTCCAGATGTTGCCCCGGGAGAAGAGCCATGGATGGAGCCATGAGCTGGAGGTGCTGGTGACGCTCTACTGGCTCGCCTGTGGAGCGTCGTACCGGGTCACCTCCGACGTCTTCTCTGTACCTCTGGCCACTGTGTGCAGGATTGTGCACAGGGTTGTGGATGACATGATGACCATCCTGCCCAGAGTCATCCACTTCCCCAGGGCTGAGCAGATGGCTGAGGTGGGAGCTGGCTTCGCGCTGCTTGCCGGGCATGAGGCTTTTCGGGCTGCTGCTGGTGCCATCGACGGGTGCCATGTGAGGATTGTTCCTCCTGCAGAGCCACAAAAAAGGAGCTATATTAATAGAAAGCTCTTCCCCTCCATTATCCTCCAGGGAATGTGCGATGCAAAAGGCTCTTTCCTGGACATTTATGTAGGTCAGCCAGGGTCAGTGCACGATGCACTGGTCCTCAGGAGATCGCCCATGTACCACCAGGCCCTCTATCCACCAGCTGGGTACTTTCTGCTGGGGGATGGAGGGTATCCATGCCACGTAAACACGACAAAACGCTTTAGTATAACGTTATAGTTGTATAAAAATATAAAAACCCTCCCTTAAAACGGACCGATTAGTCCGATATCACAGCCTAAAGTGTTTCGTTCAGAGACCAAAGTCTGCCTTTTAGACGCACAGAAAACAGCATTGCTTTACCACACTACAATCATACAAGACCAGCGTCAGATTTCAGAGGGTCACGCCGGGACAAGGCAGTCATCAGCGGGGTAGCAGTAATGCTAAGTGCCCGGGCCAACTTGCTAGCGGCTAGCGAGGTAGCTAGCCGTGATAGCCGTTAGCGGCGAAAACGTCGGAATAAAAACTACGTGCTACAGTAATAAATCACCCACAGCACCGATTTGAAGTTGTAAAAATGACATTCCCGCAAAAATACATAAAAACATTTATTCACCCCAAAACAGTAGAATTTCAAAACTTCTAACGTTAACTTACAATTGTGCGTCTTCTCCTCCGCCATTGCTTTATTGAAATGCATTCTGGGATACGTAACTGCCCAAAGTCCACACAAGTCTCCTCCGATGCATCCTCGGTGAAGTGGGCGGGGCAAGAACACATCCGGGGTATTTGACCGTACTTGGCCAGATGCGAACTTTGAATTGGAACAGTACTCGGTCCGACGCTGATGACGTTTCTCAAGTCCACAAGAACAGAAGTACAGAGAAGAACGCATATTGAGAAACGGCCGAGGTTTTGAAGTCCTGCCACAGATCCCAGACACCATGTTGTGTTTAATGTGGGTGGATGCTGAGAGGTGGATTTGCCGTTGGGATGTGACACAACAGCAAGAAGCAACTTGATTTTTGAATTCCGAAGCCAAATGTTGGTCGTTTCCTGTCGTCTCCTTCACAAACTCAACAAGAACGCCACCCTGTTGGTGTTTTGTCTAATTTTTATTTGGTGCCATGCTCAGAGGAAACATTTGATGATTTTTAGCTCTTGTGTGTGCATGTTTTTTTTATTATTGCAGGTGTTTCTGTGTAATATTGCAGCCAGAAAATTTGACTTTTCTAATGTTGTGCGCATGGTGCAAATAATTCTTATTGTTTTTAAGAGGTTTATTCAACGGTATTGCAAAGAGCCTCTTCCATGAATGACTGACTTCCCATGGTGCAGTTCTCTCTGAAGCAATAAACATGGATCGTTTTAAACACGCAGACGACGGCGGCTCTCGACTCCCTGAGGGTCTGTGCTGTAAATGTATATGAAACAATAAGCTCTGGTACTATAAATACTGTAAATAAACATTTCACAAGTGTGTTGAGAGTTATCATTTGAGTATGTTGTTGGTGATGATGATGAAGGGCCTGAGTGCACACCAGTTATTAGTTATTAAACACACACACATTAGGTGTATTACACACATATATATATATATATATATATATATATATATATATATACAGGGCTTGAAGCAGGAAAAAATCCTGTGCCTGAAATTTTTTTATGCATTGGGGAGAAGAAAATTCTGAACATTTGCAATCTAAATGAATTAATCTGGTGCACTTTGAGAGTAAACCCACATTATAGTTTGAAACAACATTCAAAACACACACAGCCAGTATCACTAAGCATAAAGTCCGCTAGCTTAATGCTAACGTATAATACCTCAGAAATTAGCATCACCAAGGGCGTAACTTTGAGTTGAACATTGGGGTGGTTGAGATTTCCACCTGTGAAGCAGGTGTGTGTATATATATATATATATATATTCTTTGGCCACCAGCCACTGCGGCAGGTTTGGGTTTACCAGCCCAGATATATAGTTTGTGCCTAAAATAAAGTTGACCGACTCAGAAAATGCATAAAAATGGGTCTTGAACGTGTACAAAATACACATTAAAGTGTGTGCAAGTGTTCTTGTTAGGACTCATGGTCCTTAATTGTCTCTAACTTTAAGTATTTTGTCCCGATTACAAATGGGTTTGTAGTGTTTCCCACAGGATCTTTGGAGACTATGGTGGGGGGATTGCGATCCTCTAGGGGGGTCCGGGGGCATGCCCCCCCGGGAGAAAATTTTGAATAATTTCATTTTAATGCATCAATTTGGTGAATTCTGAGAAACAAAATATGACATATCAATTACTGACCAATTTCTTACAAACTGCTGGTACTGATACAAATGTTGACATACTAAATGGGGTTGAGGAGTTTAAGCATTCAAGAAAAGATGAGAACAAAAATGACTAAAACACAATTCGTTTATTATTATTATTATTATTATTAATAATGATAATAATAATAATAATAATAAAAGTGGGTGACTATTCCTCAGCCTTCCTTGGTGTTTTGGTTTTGACTGAAGCCTCGTTCACATACGTCGCCACTCGCCCATCTCTGAGAGACAGCTGTCAATGAATGTGAATGTGTTCTAGTGGAATGTGGTCAGGACAGGCGATGCGATGTGGTCGATCGGAGATAAAATAATTTTAACTTTCTGCGATGCGAGTGAAGCGAGTACCAATCACAATGTAGAATAGAGATGATCGACAGTTGACGTCAACAGAGAGTTCCACAGAGAGTTGTCGCTTGAAGTCGCCGCCGGCGGCAGTGAGTTTTTTTTGCCAGCGAGTAGAATTCAGCGAGAAAGCGAGTGGCGAGTAGTGGCGTATGTGAACGGGGCTATACGCACACGCACTGTCGAACTCGCCGGCTGGGGGGGGGGGGGGGCAACCGTGAGTGGTGGCACTGGAGCCCTAGCAGTAGCTACCTCCTGTTGGGAAGATACTTTTATTCTTTTGCTTTTTTTCGCGTGCTTTCTTCATACCACCGCTGATGCGGGGAGAGACCGGGAGAGACCGGGAGAGACAGTAGAGAAGCGCAGGTCCGCCAAGGTGGGCGAAACCAAATCTCAGAGCGGGAGGGGGCACAGACAAACGTCACTATTTTTTACTGGTAAATTGAGAAAATCTACCACACTGTTGTGATTATAATGCTGAACATTCAATATCAATAATTGTGATATCATATTGGGTGGGTTGTGGTGGCTGGTTTGGATTATTGGGTGGGTTGCAACCCACCCATCCCCCCCATAAATTACGCCTGAAATCTAACAACTGTGGCAGTCGCATTAGTTTGTCTGAATGAAAAGTGTGCAGGGCTGCCTTTGGGCTGATGTTATCAATCGCTCTGGCTACGTTGTCCCGGTCCGAGGTGCCTGGAAACTTAAGGCCCGCCCTACTCTGCTCTGATTGGCTAGAACTCCTTGGTTACCTTGAGTACCATTGGTAGTTGGAACTATCACTTTAAACGACTGGTTACAGTTAAAAAAAAAAAAAAAAAAACACTTCACCAAAATATTGCTACGCCGGATTTCCGGCACCGTGCCGGAGGTCTTCAAGCCCTGTATATATATATATATATATATATATATATAGACACTCACTGATCCACACCACCAGGATCTACAGTGATGATATAGGGATGTCAATCGGATTGGACAAGTGTGGCCGGATGGTCTCCAAGAGAGGAAAGATGATCAGGACTGAGGGGATTGACCTACCAGAGAGCAACATAGGTGATATCCAAGACAGCTACAAGTACCTTGGCATCCCACAGGCTAATGGAAACCATGAAGAGGCCACAAGGAAATCAACCTCAGCCAAATACCTCCAGAGAGTAAGGCAGGTCCTGAAAAGTCAGCTGAATGGTAAGAACAAGGTCCGAGCCATCAACATGTACGCACTACCAGTCATCAGATACCCCGCTGGTATCATAAGCTGGCCAAAGGAGGAGCTAGAAGCCACAGATATCAGGACTAGAAAGCTCCTCACCATGCACGGAGGGTTCCACCCCAAGTCCAGCACCCTGAGGCTATACACTAAGTGGAAAGAGGGAGGCCGAGGGCTAGTGAGCGTCAAGGCCGCAGTCCAGGATGAAACATCGAAAATTCGAGATTACATCGAAAAAATGGCCCCGAAGGATGAACTGCTAAGTGAATGTCTCAGGCAGCAGAACCCTGATGAGAGTGCGGAGGAGGAGGAGCAGACAACCTGGAGGGACAAGCCCCTACATGGCATGTACCACCGTCAGGTAGAGGAAGTGGCTGATATCAAGAAATCCTACCAGTGGCTGGAAAATGCAGGACTGACAGACAGCACAGAGGCACTAATCATGGCAGCACAAGAACAGGCCATAAGCACAAGAGCCATAGAGGCCAGGATCTACCAGAGCAGATCAGACCCAAGATGCAGACTGTGCAAAGAAGTCCCTGAGACAGTCCAGCACATAGTAGCAGGGTGTAAGATGCTAGCTGGATCAGCGTACATGGAGAGGCACAACCAAGTGGCTGGGATAGTACACAGGAACATCTGCAACCAGTATGGAATAGAAGTACCCATATCCCAATGGGCCATACCACAGAAGGTGACTGAGAACAACAGGGCCAAGCTAACCCATTCAAAACCTCAGTTGTAACCAACAGCATAAACAAATTTACAACTCACAAAAATATTGTTTAAAGTGCAAATGAAATAATGGGCCCAAAATAATAAACAAACAAAGTCCAATAAAGTCCAAAAATAGTAAAATGTCCAATTTAGTCAGTGTCCACAGTTTTTGTATTAGTCCTTTAATGTATGGTAGTGCAATTGTTCATGTAATTGTTCATCTACCCGGGTAGTGTGATTTTTTTTTTAGTCTTAACTGTATGGTGTGATAGATGCTTTCTCCAGATGCACGATGAGCTGTTCCGACATCACACCCTCCACGCATGTAAGCCGGTGTCCTGCTCCACGTTCCTCGGGTTTGGGCTCTGGTTCGCCATCAGAATCGTTTCATACACCAAAATAAAACCAACCTGCATAGAGCAGCAGTTTTATATCTATTGTTAATCTCTTTCTCTCTTTTTATACATTTATCTAAATCAACTGCACAGTATTTATTCTCTTTTTAAATCTCAAATCAATGAACTTGACTATTCACATTGACAATGTTTCATATACAGCTATAAAATTAATTTTTAACAGCCAACACACATAAAAGTGTGTAATATGAAATGTTTTTAACTGTTTTTTTAGCTTTAACCACTGCATAGTGCACATAAAATATGGATTAAACCACATATCAATCATGTTTAAGAATGATTAATCGAATTACTGTCCCTCACTAACTCAAATGCACACAGCTGCACGTGTTTCAGCTCGCAAAACCAGCTTGGTTAGCTGTTTAGCATTAACTAGCATTTTAGCCATAGCACGAGGCAAATAGCAATATAGCTCGATTAGCACTGATAACTTCCACACAGAAATACAACATTAACCACATTCTCAACTCAAATACACACTCTTACATACCTCCGGTTGGTTTTAAACATTTTCTCAGAAACATATCGACACATACTAAGGATGTATTCATGAAATGAGTTAGCATTAGCCGTGGTCGGCATCCGCTAGCATGCTATGCTGAGCGCTAATTGTTGCTACTCACCGGAGTTTTTCCTCGACAAAACACAACAACACGGTAATGTCCGGTACTCCAAAAAAAACCTCCTCACGGATCAATAACGCAAGACAAAATAAAGTTTTAACCACTTTTAGTCTAGCTATTAACATTAGCAAGCACTCTTATCGGCTAGTGTCTGTCCTCATCGGCATCAGTGAAGGAAAGAAACAAGCAGGGGATACAAGGAACTACGAGCGTGAGCGGCGCTAGCGCGTGTGGAATACGCACCCTGCTGGTGAAATAAAGGAACTACATCTACAAAACTCAATCAGACTGTATAGCTCAACATAGTTGAACTAGAAATATTGGGGATTACAGTGTGTGTGCGTAACTAAAGGGTGTTACATATATATATATATATATACACTCAGCATCAATGAAAACTTAACACTTACAATACCACTCTAGTTTTAGCTCAGAGTTTAGTATTTGTATTTACTACTCATACTTGAGTAGTAATGAGCCAAACAAGTGAAATCTGGGTGGTTGTTTTGCCATTGACCTACGGTCACACCTGACTGCACTTGCTTTGTAATTAGAGCAATGTCGTTGTGCTCGTTGTGTTTGCTGCCAATCCTGTGAGTTTTTGGGATTGGTTCTCGTTCTCTATAAAAAGCCAAGTTGAAAAAATGACTTTTCATTGTCCTGGATGCCATTATGCCTCGCCTATCAGAGAACGACCGACATTGAGCTTTGGGTCTGTTGGAGGGTGGACTGTCGATTCGACAGGTGGCCCATAGAATGGGTTGTTCTCCACCCACAATAATGAACTTGAGACGCAGGTTCAACAAAACCCAGTCTGTGAGGGATAGAGCACGTCCTGGACGCGAAAGAGTGACGACTGAGGCCGACGACCGTTACATTGTGATGCAGCACCTGCGGGGCAGGTTCCAGACAGCTGCCCAGACGGCTGCAGAGACTCCAGGCAGGCACCAACCACGCATCAGTACCAGTACTGTACGTCGGCGCCTGCATTCTGCCAACTTAGCGGCCAGAAGACCCAATATTGGACCTGTCTTGACCAATGAACGTCGCCAGAATCGTGTGGAATGGGCTCGACGCCACCTACCCTGGACTCAGGCACACTGGCGTGGAGTCCTCTTCTCTGATGAGTCCAGATTCTGTCAGTACAGGAGCGACGGACGTCAGCGGGTGTGGCGCTGCCCTGGGGAGAGGTATGCACAGTGCTGCGTGCGTCAGCACGATCCATGGGGTGGTGTGGGTGTTATGGTGTGGGCTGGCATCTCTGCCAACCATAAAACCCCACTGGTCATCATTAATGGCAACCTCACTGCCAGACGTTACATTAACGAGGTGCTGGAGACAACGTGTGTGCCGTTCATCAGGAATCATCCTGAGATCAGCATTCTGCAGCAGGATAACACCCGCCCGCATGCTGCACGTGTCACCACAGCGTATCTTGAGCAACAGAACATCGATGTGCTGGACTGGCCACCATACTCGCCGGATCTCTCACCCATTGAGCAAATCTGGGACCAGCTGGGACGACGTGTCTCTCGACGTGTGCCTCCACCCAGGAATCGCCAGGAACTGGTGGCTGCGTTGCACCAGGAATGGGCAAACATACCCCAGGACAATGTTGGACGTCTTATACGGTCAATGCGTAGAGTTGTGTGGCCTGTCTTGATGCTAATGGCGGTAACACGAGATATTGAAATTTCAGGAATTTGGAAATTGGGCATGTCATTGTTAACTGTCAATAAAATTATGAAATAGTGTACTTTTTGTTGCTTTCTTTCAAAACTCATCAGTAAAATATCCATACTAACCGAATATAAAAGTTCAAGTACCTACATCAAAAGGATCCGACCACACATAAAAAAATACCAGTGTTAAGTTTTCATTGATGCCGAGTGTATATATATTGATCATTAATATGGTAATTTTACAACATGTTCTCCCTTTAATGCATCAAATAACAGCTTGGCCAGAATATCTTTTCAAAATAAACTTCCATCTTCACACAAACTTAGGTTCAGACAACAACAGAGCATGGTAGACGTTAACCTGACTAACTAACTACACTTCCCATGATGCCGTGTGTGGGAGCATCACAGACAAACTAAATGAGCGGCCGTGTCGGGACCAAGCTGCAGAACAGGCTGGATTTCATATGGAGGACCGAGTCTGTCATAGACGAGCTACGGCTTTAGAGCCTCAAGTCCATATTTGGGCTGCTGAGGAGCGACGGGTGGATCTGACGAACAAATCAGCAGAGTAGCACCCTTACTGGATCTGGGGCCTGTTTCAGGAAGCAGGTTTAGTGAAAACCTTGAGTTAGTTAAAGTGATGGTTCGGAGTAAAATGCACCCTAGGTCATTTCCACCATGACATCCAGCCAAACAGCCCCTCAGAAGCATTTTTAGCGATGGTCAGCATTGGTCAAGATAGGGCTATCAGCCGAATGGCTTAGTACTGGCGCTATGGTACATCTTGTATATCTCGTAAATTACCCCACTAATAATGCATGGAATGTTACCAAACTTCTGCAGTAGTACACATAGGGTCTGTACTCACAAAACGAGGCATTTGAAAGTTTGTAAGTTACATCAGGAGTTTATTTAAAAGAACACTTGCCTGATAGCTTCTATACTCTGCTGCTAATGCTACCGCAGCGTAGACGCCACTTCCATGTTTACCCAGCTATTTCCGTGACTCGAGTTTCACGCAAGAGTATGAAAAAGTTTTGCTGAATCTTTTTAGAAATGCTTGTATTATCAGGTAAACAAGTGTTGACAAATGTGCAACCAGAAGGGAACAATGTCCTACTCTTGCCCTGATGATACAGACAATAGTCCCAACCCCCCTGCTGATGCACGAGATGGAAGAGCTGTTAGAGACATGATACGCTTCAATCATTTCTAAGCGACCCATCACCAGTGTCGAAGAAAGACAATATGCCTGTTATTTTTTGAGGTCTTCTTTATTTCCTGGAAGTACAAATGTTGGACAGTTAATCTTTTGCTGTTGAAACAATTAAAAATCATCCACCTGTGGGCACATCACCCACCTTTAACTGATGATCCAGCAGTTGTATTTCCATTTGTTCCTTTTGAATCTGCAGCCTGATGTGATCCATTTCCAGATGTGATTTATCGATTTGTGTTTTCAAATACACTTTGTACAATTGTCTCACAGGCAGCTATAGGGAACACAAATAACGTTGAATTTCACAGTGCCATGTCAACCAAGTGTCCTATTTAGTTGTGGCTCAATGCTGAACAACATCTTACTGAGGTAAACTGTGCTGTGGAGGTTAAAGGACCCTCTTCCTCATTGTAATTTTCAGCATTGCTCTGTTAGAGAGAAAGAAGCTGGAAGTTGCATTGTGGAACACCATCATTAACTGAAAGTTATTTTAAAAAGGTGTAAACCTCAACAGGCCTTTCTGCATCTTCCCTGCAATAAAACAGAATTTTTGTGTTATATTCTACCCATCATGAAAATGTGGAATATTTAGAGTACTTATAACAGCATGGAGGTCTGTTATAGCAGACGGCTCCACAAGACAGATTACACCATCAGTAACTGCTAGAAGATTAGTCAGTTGATGATTACCCAGAAAAGTGCCCACCTAATGTACATTTCCTTTTTTAAACAATAGTGTGCAGGTCGCAGCTCAGACTCTGAGTCACCTTGAAATAGATTGATATCTGAGAACAGCAGCCAATTACAGAGAAGTGTAGCCTACTGCTACAAGAAAAATCAGTGTGCCAAGTTGTGTCTATGATGAATGGATTACTGAGCTAACACTAGAAAAAGGATGTACATATATGTACATTCATCCTGAACGCCATATATGCCAGTCATTTGAATAATTTACCTCTTATGCAGGCCCTTGTGTCCTGAGGCGTGGCTGGCTCTGATGAGATCCCCCCAGAGAGGCCCTCAGCAATATGTTGCCCACTGTTCTGACTGAGGGCCATCTCTTCAGCCTCTGTGAGCGGTGGTGGTGAACCGACAACCGGTTTGCTGGCCTCCGCCTTTTTTCTGTTGGCTATACAGGAGGTCAAATTTTAACATATCCACAAAACAGACACATGCATGTCCAACAGGCATTTAGGTGTGATCTCATATAGACAATATTTAATACTGGCAGTGATGGGATGGCTGAAGATTTGACTTTGTCTTTGTTTCCCTAATTACTTAAATATCACTTCCACATGTTGAATGGAGCCACTGAATGCTGTTTAATGAGGGCAGGCTAAACAAAACCACTATTGCTTGTAATTAAATGTGACCTTACCTGTTTGGACTATATCTTTATATTCCATCTTTAGTTGCTGCCAGGTCCGTTTTGAGCCGGTTAGGTTGTACCTGTGTGCTCAAACACACATAGAATATAAATGTTGAATGAGTGGAACACTCAAGACGAAACATTTCTTTTTTTTCTACAATTAATACTCAGAGTTTTTGGTTTCAGAACAGGTGCTAAGATTTAGTTCAATCAACTCTGAGTTTGACAGTTCAGAGTTGGTCAAGCTAGAGTTCAGGTTTTGACTCAGAGTTTGTTAAACTTGCTTTCTGAAACGGGCCCCTGCATCCATCTGGATTCTGGTGTGAAGCTGTTAACAAAGTCATCGTCATAATTGCAGGTCAACTCTACAGCTAAGCGTTAAAGTCATCTTAGTAGCTCACTGCATTGGTACCTTATGGCATTTCCTGCTTCCAGATATACACATATAGATGAAGAAAAACAGAAATAAATAAAAAAATAAATAAGTAAGGAGTTAGTAAACATAAAAAACATTATATATATTGGGAAATAATTAAATATGAAAATGAACTTGGTTCATTAACGTTTTGTTTTGATTGTTTAACTCTGCAACAATTCAGTCTGGAAGAAACCGTTCTCTTCTTGAACCTGCAGTTTAGTTGTATAAGAGACAGGGTTGCCATCCAGTTCACTTAAATATTTTCCCTGTTTTATCATGAAACCAAGCCTTTTCCACCAGATGTCACTAGTTATCTGTATACCTTGAAGCCACAAACATTTGGCTTCTGTGCTTCCTGAAGCTTTGCAGAGACAGCAACACCCAACATCCCAACACACCTCTCTTCATCCTCCTGTAGGTGAAGTCTGAACAGCTGAGTCTTGAGCCTTTTTCAGAAGATGGCAGTGACTCTGCTGTCCTGACATTGGTCAGGAGTTCGTTCCACCACTGAGGACCAGAACAGAAAAGAGTCTGGACTTTGCTGAGCGACATTTGTTTGATTTCAGCGATGGTGGTACCAGCCGGCCAGCTGAAGTAGAGGAGCGAAGTGCTCGCTTCGGGGCGTTTGACCAGTGTTTGAAGGTAGATGGGTTCCGTTCCATTGATGGCCCTGAAGGCCAGTGCCATCATCTTGAATTAGATGCAGGCTGCTACAGGGAGCCAGTGGAGGTCACGGAGGAGGGGGGTCACATGGGAGAGTTTGGGTAGACTGAAGATAAGGCGTGCTGCAGCTTTGGATACGCTGCAATGGTTTAGTCACTGCACAGGAACCTTGGATCTTTCATCGAGTTGTCGTGGTCTGCGTGTTGAAAAACGATCCTTGGATCTTTCATCGAGTTGAGACCAAAAGGGATTAAAAAAAAGAAGATGTTCGGGGAATATATTAGGATTTAACTCAGGAACAAAGCCTTGCTGGTGAGACCAATTTGATTTGATTTGATTTGATTTATTTATTTAGCACAATTTTAAAACAGTGCAAGGAGGGAACGAAGCCTAGAAGGCTTGTACAAAGTTCCACTCCCTTCATCATAGAATTACATTAATTCAAGATAAACAATGAGAAATACAGAAAAATAAAATTAGAAATGAAACAATAAAATGTACAGTGCAACAATAGAAAAACTATGAAACACAAACAAACAAAAGAAAAAGAAAAAGGATGCATAATTAACATTAACAGAAAAATAACACTGAAGATTATGACATGAGGTGTTTTTTCAGTAACTTTCTAAAGGATGTATAAGATGTTGTTGACCTCAGAATCACCTCCAAACCATTCCAAAGTTTTGGACCTCTAAAAGTAATATTAGATTGATGCCCAGATGTTCGGCAAAAGGGTAAATGAAGATTGCCACTATGCCTAGTTGAATATGAATGGAGGTCAGATGAAAAAGTAAAAAAATGTTGAAAAGTGTCAGGAAGATTTCGTTTAGCGTTGATAAACTTATGCACAAACAAGCATGAATGGAAGACATTAAGTTTATGAATGGGCAATATTGAATATTTCATAAATAGGGGTGCAGATGGTTCTAGTCTACTGGAGCGAGAGATCGTTCTTAGAAATCTTTTCTGAATTAACAGTAGTTTGTTCAGGTAGGTTGGATAAGTTGCAGACCAGACAATATTACAATAATTCAAATATGGAAATAAAAAACTATAATATAAAGTCACATGAGCAGACGAATTGATCAGAGGAGAAACCTTTTTCAGTATACCAAGCATTTTCATTGATCTTTTGCAAACTTGATTGATATGATTATTCCAGTTTAGACCTTCATCCAAAGTAACACCTAGAAAAGTGGTGTAAGGTACTTGGAGGATTTCAACTCCATTGATTAGTATTTTGGCTTCTTCTTTTGCGTGAGATTTGTTTTTGTTGCAGAAGATCATGAAGTTACATTTATTTACGTTGAGAGTTAGCTTATTGATCTGGCACCAGTTTGAAACAGTTGCTAATTCATCATTTACACATGCAATGAGAGACTTGAAGTCATCATGAGTAGCTATAAGACTAGTGTCGTCGGCAAATTATAAGGGGAGGAAGTTATTACATGATCTAGGCAAGTCATTAATATAAATCAAAAATAATAAAGGGCCCAGGATCGACCCCTGTGGGACTCCAAAAAGAATACTTGATTTGGTAGATGAAACACCATTAAAATAAACAAACTGCTCTCTATTGTAGAGGTAATTGATCAGCCAATTTAGAGCAACATTCTGGATTCCATATCTATTGAGCTTTGAGATGAGAATTTTATGATTGACGGTATCAAATGCTTTACTGAAATCAAGAAAAATATATATATATATTGTTGACTAATTGTAGCAATGCATGCTCAGTGGAATATTTCCTGCGAAATCCATATTGATGGTCATACAGTATATTGTTAGCAACTAAGTGCTTGGAGATTCTTACATATACCAATTTTTCCACAATCTTAGAGAAACATGGTAATATGGATATTGGGCGATAGTTGCCAAAGTCCTTTGTATTACCAGATTTAAATATTGGTATGACTTTCGCAATTTTGAGTTCTTGGGGGACGATACCAGACTGAAGAGATAAAGCAAAAAGATGGGTTAGAGGATGGATAATGTAGTCTATTGTTTCTTTCACAAGACTGCTTTTAATACCATCATGTCCTTGGGCAGAGTTCTTTAGGTTCTTAATAATTTCATACACTTCTTCAGCACTGGGGGGATCAAAGCTAGAGAGTGGTGAGAATGTACCTTTAACGAAACTACATGGGTTCACATCAGAGTCCTTTATGTTAGATGCCAAGGAAGAGCTCACATTAACAAAAAACTAATTGAAACCCTCAGCTATATCTCTCGGGTCACTAAGAGGTCTGTCCTTTCCTAACATCTCAGCAGGTACAGTAGCTGGAGTTTTTTTGCGATTAAGTAATTGGTTGATGAGGTTCCAGGTTGACTTAATGTCATTTGAAGCCTGAGTAAATTTATCAGCATAAAATGTGTTTTTTACCTTCCTTATTGATAGAGTAAATTTGTTTTTATATTTCTTGTATATTTTCAGATTCTCAGGAGTAGGGTTACTAATGGCTTTCCTATATAGTTTATTTTTCTTGCGAGAGCACTTTTTTAGCTCATCCGTTATCCAGGGTTTCCCTTTGTATGAGTTATTCTTATCTTTTGAGGTGACCAATGGAAAGCAGGACTCCAGGGTTGAATTAAAAACAGTATAAAATAACCTAGAGGCTTCATTAACATCTTGTGACTTCAGAACCTCATCCCAAGACACAGCACTGATCAAGGACTTAAAGGACTCCATGTACTGTTTGGTAAATTTACGATATTTAGTTTGGATATAATCGGAGTTGTAGCGTCTACACTTTCCTTTAGTATGTATTATCTGAAATACGGGGAGATGATCTGAAATATCTGACATTATAAACCTGAGGTAATTTGGAAATCCAAAGAGTTGAATAAGATGTTGTCAATGAGTGAAGCTGAAGATCTAGTGATCCGAGAGGGCCTAAGAATTAGTGGGAAAAAATAAGTGGAATATAATGTGTTCAGAAAATCAACTGTAGATGGTAATTCACTCTTAAGCAAATCAATGTTAAAATCACCCAGTAGTACACACATTTTATGTTCCTTAGTTATAATTTCCAAAGTGGAGTAAAGAGCTTCATTGAATATGCTCAGGTCAGTATCCGGTGGTCTGTAGATACAACCAATTATAATAGTTTTCCCATTAAAGGGACGGCAAGACGAGATTTCAATAAACACAGATTCCACTGAGGCACTTTCTAGGAGGACACTCAGTTCAATTCTGGGGGCAAAGTTAAAATTTTTGGACACATATAAAGAAACACCTCCTCCCACTTTGGTCTTTCTGCAAGAATGAATAGCATTATACTGGGATATGGGATAGAGATCTGTAATATCATCTTTCAGCCAGGTTTCAGAGAATGCCATAACTGAAAAGGAATGTATCAAAGTTGACAGATATAATTTTAGATGATCATAATTTTTTGGCAAGCTGCGAACGTTTAAGTGCAAGGAGGAAAAAGTTTGTGGTACAGAAAAATCATCATGTAAAAGAGTATGAAACAAATCATTAAACTGATCTTCAGAGAAATATTCACAAGAGTGTGAAATATTGTTTGAATTTAAAAGATTTACATCAGGGTTAAAAAATTCATCATAGATACCACTTTTATCAGTATTTAGCTCAAATGGATTGAAAGTTAAGAAATCAATTTCAGGGGGGATAGAATCCCCAACATTTATGGGTGATAGGTAACTGGACGACATGATGTAAATTTGTCACATGGTCATAATTATAAAAAAACCACAACAATCACAAAGAAAAAAAGAAAACATCCAGTTTAGATTTCAGAGTCATTGATACACATCTAGCTCATTCAGCTCTCTGATGATTTTAATCTTCGCCTCCTCTGGTGAGCCATTGAGTTTTATAAATGTCTTGCAGTTAGAGGTCCAAGTTGACTGGATTTTTCCCTGTTTGCGAAGGAACCGTGCTTTCTTTGCAATATCTGCATTTTTTTTTGTCAGATGCTCATTCACATACACATTTGTTCCTCTTAATAGTTTCCATTGTTTTAGGAGCCCAACCTTATGTTTCCTGTTGGTGAATCTGAGGATGATGGCCGGTGGTTGAGTGGTGTTTCTTTGTGGGAGAGGGTGGCATGCTTCTATGAAATTGCAGTCTACAGCAATCTTTCTGGTCTTCAAAAAGGAGACTACCTGCTCTTCCACTGTTGCCCGGTCCTCCTCTGTCATGTTTTCCTCAGATACCTTTCCCACAGACTTGGCATATGATTTAGGTTTCGTCTTTAAACCTGTAATCACAACATCATTGACTCTGGAGTACTGTTCCAGCTCTGCCACCCTGTATTCAAGGTCACTGATCCTTTTGTCCTTTTCTGCATTATGCTGTTTTAGGGCTTTAATATCCCCCATCAGCTCCATGATCTTTTCCTGCTGTTCGGTGATTTTATCAACATTGACATGTAGCATTTCCAGTGATCTCCTAATGTCCTCAATTTCCTTTTTCATAGCCATGTTGGTCAACTTTAGCTGATATGAACCTCTTGCCACAGATCTAGGCTAAAGACGAGCCACACTGGGCAAGGACAATAGATTGAAGACAGCAGTGGTTTTATACTGCAACAAGTAAAGTCAGTGATGATAATGAGACAGGGATTATGAGATCACTTGCCTGGCCTGGTGGTAGCCAGCAGCTGCTGGAGCTATGGTGGAAGCTGCTCCTGGAGGCTCGAGGCCTGAATGCTGCTGGCTGCTGGTGGAGGCTTGAGGCTTGGCTGCTCCTGAAGAGTCAGACCCTGGCTGCTGTTAGCTGCTGCTGGCAGATGCTGCTAGGCTGGTAGCCCGATGGATGGTATGATGCAGGGCGTGGTCTACTGCAGGGCCTAGTTTGGTGGATGGCCTGGTGCAGGGCCTGGTCTGCGTCCGGGCTGTTGCAGGGCCTAGTTTCAATCCAACAAATATCACCTTTGGACTTCATAATCCATAGCCGTAAATCATCACGCACAGCTTCACATCAACTGGCAGTAAATAAAGAAGAGATTTGGCAGTAGTAAAAGTAAAACAAACTGCAAAAAAAATGAAAAAAGAGATTGATTGTCTCTTGGTGTGCTGAAACACAGCCTCCAACACAGCTACTTCCTTCCTGAAGTAGCTTCCAATTTCTATATTCATTGCTAAGAACTTGTTATTGAGCTGCACTTTAAAAGACCTGCTAAGGTTTCTACTTTCACTGTGGGATTGTAATAATGCAGAATACTTGTTAAACTCTGAATGAATGTGACTCCTACCATAAAGCATATACTGTACTTGTGTAGTAAAGGACAGTGGGAGGGTGGACACATTTACTTGAAGCCATTTATTTTGTGGACATGAAATTTCTTTCATACAAGACGGCATTGCTTCCCGCTTTGACCTCCACAAGGCGAGTGGCGACCTTCGTGCTCTACCTGTGTTTTTCAATGGCCGATGCCGATATTGAAAGAGCAGGGCAGCCGATGGCCAATCTATAATGCCGATATCATGTTTTTGTTGTTGTCTGTTTTATGTTGCATCTCATCTGTGCAGGTGATAAAGAACCTTGAAATAATAATTAATTCATTCAAAATTCATTAATAATTAACATAGCTGTTAATTTTCTTTTATTATACTATTCGAATTCAATTCCATATTTTTTCAATATTCACATTTTATTTATTATTTAATTTATCTTTTGGAATCTTAAAATGCTCCTAATAAGCGTACGGCACACCAAAATGTAAAATAAATCCATCAGGTCTTGAAACTCATCCTTATTTAATTCTCATATATTTCTGATAAAAGTCTGACCAATGATTTTAGTCGGACCGAATAAACTGATTGGTCGAACTTCCTGCCCGTCATCCGTCGCAGCGTCGCCTACCGCGGTCACGGCTTGCGGGTCGCGCGCCTCTCCAGCAGAGCGGTCTGAGAGCACGGAACGGCAAAGAACTGACAATGACGACCAAGGTGAGCCGCCACTTCCACCCAGGCTGCTCCGACAGAGAAAACTATCATCAAAAAGAAGACTATTTCACAAAAAGCTGCACTAAAGAAAACACTCGATGAGTCGAGAGGCAGGACGCGAGTCAACATCGGTTCTGCTTTCCAGCGATGGCGGAGGCTAATGCGGCTTCATCCGGATCTCAAAAGAGATGAGATGGTCGCGGAGTTTCTGCTGGAAGAGGTACTTTTAGTTTGCTTAGTAAACGCGCAACATTACATGTGATAACGTAGCATCCAGATGCTATCAGTTATCAGTTACTATAGTTCTGTAATACTGTAATTTGTGCAAGGAAGATTAGCGCTAGCTTAACGCTAGCTTTAGCATCAGCGCTAACTTCACTGGTTGTGTAAAGAAACCTGGGGTGCAGTCGAATAGTCAAAAAATAAAGTCCTAACTCCTATTCCTTGACCTCTGGGGAAAACGTCACGGGGTTAAGGAAAGGCGATAGGAGAACTCAAAAGGATTTAGGAAAAGACGGCCGCGGTGCTCAGAGAATCCGACCGGACTTTCACTAAGCTACGTCATTATAACGCGGCCGCTGATGATTGACAGCTGATGATCGGCACCGGCGACTGACGTGCGTCTGCGCTGGATAAAACTACAATAATGGACTACAAAAAGCGCATCGTCCACTTCTCCACATGTTGGTTTAATAAAAGCTCGTTCACTGACCGGCTTCAGGTCCAGCAGCTCCTCCTACCTAAATGTTGCTCTCGCAGAGAATTGTGGGTCGGCGTAATCTCCTTTCCTTTCGTATAGGAAGGTCTGTTGCATCCTATGCTAAAGGAGCTCTGCAATGAAGAATTGGAGCTCCGCTCCTTTGCATTTAGAGAATTTGAACGGCTCTTATCATGGCGGCCACTTGTTTACTTCCGGGTCACTTCTTCATTTAGGAACCTCCCTAAGCAAAATAGACTATTCGACTGCATCCTGGCTGTGTCAAGTCAATTTGTTTACACTACCGGCGATGTAGCTTCAGCGTTAGCATAAGCGCTAACGTAGTAGTTGTGTAAACAAACTGACTTGTTACAGCCTGGTTTGTTTACACTACCAATGACGTGTTAATTGTGAAGTTGTCATTAACCCCGTTCTAGTATTAAGTGTGTGTGTGTGTGTGTGTGTGTGTGTGTGTGTGTGTGTGTGTGTGTGTGTGTGTGTTTTACAGTTATAAAAAAACAACTGCAACTCCAGTAAGGCTTGGATTTACTAGGCCTCCTCCAACCACCCTTGCCGACTCTATCTCACAACGGTCAGCACATATTTATATATACAATCTGCAATCTGAGTTTATAATTCACGTCCTGAGTCACATTTCTCTTTTCTTTTACTCGTTGTCAAGGTAAAGCAGTATCGTATCGGACACCGTATCTGCCAAAACCCCAGCGCAGGCATCGAGCAGGGCAGCGTTGGGCGTACAGCCAGCTCAGTGGCCGACCCAGGCACCAAGCAGGTCTGGTGCTCTGTGGAGGTGTAGAGCACTTATAACAAGGACCATAGTGGACCATGAAGAGTTGATGCCATAACCTGCCCTGCGATGTCCTGTCTCTGATGTCATGTGATGTCCTATGCTGAGCTGTTATGTCCCGTACAAACAGCACAAATAAGGTAAGTAAGAATGTTCCTCCTAGTGGATTCTAGTCGGGGCTCATTCAACAGGTAATAGTGTCCTCTGGACCTGATGGTCCACCAGCAACACAACCTCCCTGTGGTGGACTTGAAGGATCAAAAGGTGAGTTGGACAGCTACACAATGTATGATTTGTATTCTTTATGCACCTGGCCTTGAAACTAATTACATTAATGTTGTATGTAGGATTCCATTTGATTGTTTCAGCACTGCCTTGGACCCGAATTGGCAAGAAGACCCAGAGGAACCCCAGGACCATCAGGACCCCCAGGACCCTCAGGACCCCCAGGACCAGACCAGAGAGACGAGGGAAGCAATGACTTGATGCTGACATGGAAGAACCAGGTAAAGAATAACTGTATTATGCTGCTATTATGATTATTATTATGATTATTATTATTATTAGTAGTATTATTATGCTTGATCTAATACCTTTACCTTTGTTTTCTTCATGAAGTCAATTTAATAAATCAATGAAATGTGTTTTTTCATTCATAAAGAAGCCAAAGGATGAGAAAGATGAGGGAAGCGACGTGTCCACAGAGAACCTGGACGAGCACAGCGAGGCATCAAAGTATGTGAACTTGATTATGTTGCAGTGACTTTATGTAAGCACACCTCTTTAAAATGTCTCTCTAGATACTGTAAGTTTCCTCCAGAATATTCTAGCGCTGCTCCCCACTGCTGCTCTAAGTCTGGTGTTTTCTGTTCTTCTTGTCCTTTCTCTTCAGGTCCATCAGGTCCAGTTCTATGAAGTCTGTCTGTCTCCTCACCAGCAGCAAAGCAGCAGAGCGTCTAAGCTCCAGAGAAGATGCTCTCCTCCAGAGACGTGTCCAGACTTCTGCTTATGAGAGCTGCTGCCGTCTGCACCCCGCTGGTAAACAGGTACGTGACAAACTGTCTGCTGGGCGTGTCTTAGTTCATGGAAACATTTCCTCTAACCTTTGCCTCGCTTGTTAACGTTGTTTAAGAACACTCATGCTACGTCACGTCACATTGTAGCACATGTTCACCTTTGTCATGTTTGTTTTCTTGTTCCAGCTGACCAGTTGGCAGAGAGCATTCTGGGAAGTGCCAGCTGAAAGAGACATCTCCAGCGTCTACAGAACATCATCAGACCACCAAAACAGTTCCTCCAATAAAAAGTCAATAGTCTGTCTACGTTGATGATTGGTCTCTGTCTTTAATGTTGGATGTAAGAAATGATAGAAGCTGAAAACATGGAGTGGACTCAAACGTGTAAAATCATTGTTCTCAGTCACTTTGCTGCAGTTTTCAAATTCAAATAGTTTCACATCACATCATCATGGAATCAGTCTTGGACCTCTGGAGTAACTTCTATATATAAACAACCTTATAACTTATTCTAAACATACATCCTACAGATGTCATAAAGCCCTCAGATAACTTCAGATAGCAGGGAAACAGCACCACCTTGTGGTCGGCGTGTGTTGTTATAGGTCCAACCAGAAGCCTCCGTAAACACTGTTGTTACGGTGTGTTACCTTTCCAGCTTATCGGCCCTGAACCCTAGTTGGGAGCACGCTGTGGATGCTAACGTGACCTTTGCTCGTTCAGCTGGTGACCCGCATTTCTAGTGTCCGGGTGACACGACCAGAAGAATGACAGGAGAGATCCTTCACCGTCCAACCAGAGGCTTTCATTGAGTCGTCTACAAGAGGACAGGAACACTGCAGTCTTGTGAGGCTGTAATCTTGAGCTCATCTAATACACTTCTGCTGGCTAACAACACTCATCTGTACATCAACTTCACCGGCTGCAGCGAGGGAGCAGCGGCTTCTCACATCCACACACATCCACGGGGACTACACTTCCCATCACACCTCACCTCACATACGCAGGTTACCCATAAGACCGGCAACACTACCCCCACCCTGGATGATAATTAAACCCCTAATATCACTCCCGCATTATATTATATAAATATTACCCATGAAACCACATTTCCCACAGTCCATGAAGGGGTCCTCTCCCAGTGAGAGAACTTGAAGGCGAGGATGGGTAAAGGAATATCCAACAGAAGTCCATTGAACACGTAGCTGCAGCTGAGTGTCCATAACATACTAATGCAGACTGAAAGTTCCATACTGCTAATGCAGCGTTTAGCTGTGGCGTCGTGTGACATCACCCTGTGGTTTTCTCTTGTTGTGATTTGCTTTTTAATCGATAGAGGATCAGTCCATCACCCCCCTGTATGTGGAGCGTAAAGCCAATGAGTGAATCTGCATTAGTGGAGGATGATTTGATGTCCTGTCACAGTGTCGGAAAAATACATGACGACAATACAAGAACATGAAAATACATTATGAGAATATGAGAAAAAAAACATGAAATGTGTCTGTTTCGGAATGCCCAAGCACACGCACGCACACACGCAAGAACGCACGTGCTGATTGTCGTGGAGACAGAACGCAACAGAACGTCAGAGCAGGTATAAAAGGGCTGTCGGCCATTTTGTGTTCTCTTTTAGCACTTGGACTTGACACACTTGGCAAAACTGTAGAGTTGACCCAAACTGTAGAGAGATTCAAACTGCACGAAGACCCCAAAACAGTACAGAGTTTTACACCGGACCTGAACGCATCTTTATTTGGAAAGCACTAGAGGATCGTCGACAGCGACTGCGGGGAAGAAGAGGCCGACGAAGGCCCTCCGGGCTGCGGATCCAGAGGCAGCCCCAGGGCCCGGATCTGAACCACGGCAAGGAGGTAAGACATCTTTGTTGGTTTGGTTTTTGCGTTTTACTTGTTGATTCATCCCTTAAAGACGCTAAAAGCGCCCAAAGTCCGAAATCAGTGTCACTTTTGGAGTTTGACGGTGAACAGTCCACATCAGTCCACGAGGACCGGTGGGAAAACCCACATTTTGTGAAAGCAGACACTCGCGAGGATGTCTTAGTGTAAATTAAATATTTGTGGGACAGAATGTGTTAAATATGGTGGGAGAGCCGTGTAGAGTTGTTATGAAGTGTGTTGGTCGGAAAGTTGTTTTGTTTTGGCTTGAAGGCGTCAAATCTTCCACATCTTCCATGGAGATTTGTGAACAAAGATGGCACCGGGGCCATATTTCATAAAATGCCAAACATGGGTTTTAGTTGTGAGCCATGGAAACGACGGAACTGTGACATCAGCCGGACAGTTCGGTTCAAATACATTTTCAAATACAAATGATGCCTCTGTCCCACATTAATATCATAGACTACCCCAAAATCACTACACACACCAAGGTCTCCTCATGGTCATACTGCAACAGCTGTTTTGAAAATATGTGCCTTTTTATAATTCTGGTGATTTTTTAATGGTATTAATCATTAATATTATCCTATATTAATCAATAACTCCACTGTTATTAAACCATTTGTGTAGTGATTTTGAAGTCTCTGTACTGTGTACCAGTGGAGTTCTTTTTTTTAAAATAATTATTCCTATATTTATTTAGTTAAGTTGCTGTTGCACTACTGTTTCATACTGTTCTATTTAAAAATACATTTAAAAATAAATAGCTTCCATTTGCTGTATTCATTCATGTTTTACAAAGGGTTTAACCTGAGCCAGGCCTCACCACAATGATAATCATATCACAGTGATGCAGGCGTAGTATGATCTTTTTTTTTTTTAAACACTGGTATCGGTACTCGGCATCGGCCGATACCCACAGCACGCTTATCGGAATCGGGAGGGAAAACTGAACTGGCCGGACGTCCACCGAGATGCGCGTCGCTGCTTGTTGCGCTCTTTTGTCTTCGAGGGACCAGAGAGATCCGTTAACTGAGCGGATGTGACTGCGTGTGCTGCCTCCGCGATGACACCGTATCCTGCAGCGCGTGCCCGCGATGCCGATGATGATGATGAGTTGTGGGGTCAGAAGGTCGCTGTGGCCATTTTGGATGAAAGGCGCCAAGTTTCACTGCGCGTGATGACGCACAGCTGACATCGACCACGACAAACTGAGAAGTATTTCAGCTGACAGACTTTTGACCAACCTGAAGTGTATAAACACCCAAATAACTGTCGACAGTGTCCAGCTGCTCTGATCATTAATCATTTCATTCAAATTTTCATTCAAACCCTCATTTTTTTATTTTTAATCATCAACAATATGAGTCCTAACTCAAACGTCAAACATAATTAGACATTATTTTTATATGAAAGGGTCACAAAGATGTACAAGCGCTGCAACCTGTTGCTTGTTATAAATCACTGAGCCGAATAATCCAAAGAAAGTGTCGGTGGAATCAGCTCATCCAGCAGATTCTCATTGTTTTTCATCGATTTGAATGCAAACTATTTCTAGAAATGTGTTTGCGGCTGCTCTGACTGTGACTTTTATGAGTTAAGTGGTGACAATTTATATTTCAGGATGTGAGTATTTCCTTCCAGAAAGTCCTTTTATGATGATGATTATGATTTTCATTTTTAAATTCAATAAAAGCTTAAACGTTGGGTTTGTTATTGTCCTTAGACTGTGCGCTTCACCTTGACTTCCGTCCTCCTGCCAGACGCCAGGCTGATCCTGAGGAGGGTCCCGGCTCCCGCCTCCTCCAGCAGCTCCATGGGGAGCCCATCACCCAGGTTTTCCCCTCCCAAACCTTTTTCCACAGCTTCCCCTCCTACCCTCTTCTCTCACTCCTCTTCCTCTTCCTATCCAAGCTCCTCTGTTACCTCCTCCCCTGCCTCCTCACCCTCATCCTCCTGCTCTTGCTCATCCTCAAGCTCCTCCCCCAGCACCTCCTCTTGTTCTTCCTCGATCTCCTCATCCTCCTCCTCTTGTTCTTCCTCGATCTCCTCCCCCAGCAACTCCTCTTGTTCTTCCTCGATCTCCTCCCCCAGCAACTCCTCTTGTTCTTCCTCGATCTCCTCCTCCTCCTCCTCTTGTTCTTCCTCGATCTCCTCCTCCTCCTCCTCTTGTTCTTCCTCGATCTCCTCCCCCAGCAACTCCTCTTGTTCTTCCTCGATCTCCTCCTCCTCCTCCTCCTCTTGTTCTCCCCCGATCTCCCCTTTCTTCCCTGAACTCTCCCCTGACCTCTCCCCCCTCAGTTTCTTTCCTCAACTCTCCCCCTTCCTCGGCCCCCTCAGTTTGTTCCCTGAACTCTCCCCCGACTTCTCCCCCCTCAGTTTCTTTCCTCAACTCTCCCCCGACCTCTCCCCCCTCAGTTTCTTCCCTGAACTCTCCCCCGACCTCTTCCCCCTCAGTTTCTTCCCTGAACTGTCCCGCGACCTCTCCCCCCTCAGTTTCTTCCCTGAACTCTCCCCCGACCCCATGACTCCTGTAGCTCCCGATCCTCCGATAAAGATCACCCTTAGTAGACCCTTAGCTAGTTCCCCTGTGACAGCCTCAGCCCCTAGCTCGTCACCTGTTGCCTCCACCTCAAACCCCCCGGGAAGTCTCGATGCATTTAGGCTGCTCTCAACAGGCCAAGAGCAGAAGTGGGTTAGGAACTTGCGGGCCCTTATGCTAGAGAGGAACAGAAAGCGTAGCGGTCGCGGGCTTAAGAGAGTTGCTGGAGAGCTGGGAGGCAGCCCTCCAAAGAAGCGCTGATAAGGCGTTTTTTAATAATATTGTGTTTAATGGTTTAATATACTAGGATGTAGTGTTTGTTTTTCTCTGTAGTGTTGTAGTGTTTCGTTTCTCTGTAGTGTTGTAGTGTTTGTTTTTCTCTGTAGTGTTGTAGTGTTTGTTTTTCTCTGTAGTGTTGTAGTGTTTCGTTTCTCTGTAGTGTTGTAGTGTTTGTTTTTCGCTGTAGTGTTGTAGTGTTTGTTTTTCGCTGTAGTGTTGTAGTGTTTCGTTTCTCTGTAGTGTTGTAGTGTTTGTTTTTCTCTGTAGTGTTGTAGTGTTTGTTTTTCTCTGTAGTGTTGTAGTGTTTCGTTTCTCTGTAGTGTTGTAGTGTTTGTTTTTCGCTGTAGTGTTGTAGTGTTTGTTTTTCGCTGTAGTGTTGTAGTGTTTCGTTTCTCTGTAGTGTTGTAGGGTTAGGGTTAACCCTAACCCGCTGGTAAACAGGTACGTGACAAACTGTCTGCTGGGCGTGTCTTAGTTCATGGAAACATTTCCTCTAACCTTTGCCTCGCTTGTTAACGTTGTTTAAGAACACTGATGCTACGTCACGTCACATTGTAGCACATGTTCACCTTTATCATGTTTGTTTTCTTGTTCCAGCTGACCAGTTGGCAGAGAGCATTCTGGGAAGTGCCAGCTGGAAGAGACATCTCCAGCATCTACAGAACATCATCAGACCACCAAAACAGTTCCTCCAATAAAAAGTCAATAGTCTGTCTACGTTGACGATTGGTCTCTGTCTTTAATGTTGGATGTAAGAAATGATAGAAGCTGAAAACATGGAGTGGACTCAAACGTGTAAAATCATTGTTCTCAGTCACTTTGCTGCAGTTTTCAAATTCAAATAGTTTCACATCACATCATCATGGAATCAGTCTTGGACCTCTGGAGTAACTTCTATATATAAACAACCTTATAACTTATTCTAAACATACATCCTACAGATGTCATAAAGCCCTCAGATAACTTCAGATAGCAGGGAAACAGCACCACCTTGTGGTCAGCGTGTGTTGTTATAGGTCCAACCAGAAGCCTCCGTAAACACTGTTGTTACGGTGTGTTACCTTTCCAGCTTATCGGCCCTGAACCCTAGTTGGGAGCACGCTGTGGATGCTAACGTGACCTTTGCTCGTTCAGCTGGTGACCCGCATTTCTAGTGTCCGGGTGACACGACCAGAAGAATGACAGGAGAGATCCTTCACCGTCCAACCAGAGGCTTTCATTGAGTCGTCTACAAGAGGACAGGAACACTGCAGTCTTGTGAGGCTGTAATCTTGAGCTCATCTAATACACTTCTGCTGGCTAACAACACTCATCTGTACATCAACTTCACCGGCTGCAGCGAGGGAGCAGCGGCTTCTCACATCCACACACATCCACGGGGACTACACTTCCCATCACACCTCACCTCACATACGCAGGTTACCCATAAGACCGGCAACACTATAGTGTTGCAAATTCAGAAGTGTTAATTCAACTCCTAGGGAGTTAAATTCAACACTTTAAAAGTGTCTATATTGGTCCACACTAGATCGAGTTAAAATAACACTTTTGATAGTGTTAAACATGACAGAGTTGAAACAACACTCTCAATAGTTGAAATTTAACACTCACCAGTGTTGAATTTCCTAACACTAGTGTGTAGTGTCAAAAATGAACACTATCATTGTGTTGTTTTAACACTGAATAAGATTCAGATTATATTAACACTATTGATAGTGTTAAATCTATATTAACACTATGGATAGTGTTAAATCTACTACTACTACTAATAATAATATAATTTACAAAGAAAACCACACAAGTTGCAGTTTGAATCTGTATTTATTTCAAACAAGCTCACCACATAAAAACAGCACTGGCTTTGCAATAACCAACAATGACCAACACAGGTCACACGATATGACAATGTGGCACAATATAATATTTTTCACACATCTCATTAGAAAACTGTTTGTCATAGGGTCTGTAATAAATCAACTCCTTAACTGGAAAAACAGAAAGTGAATCTGCGCTCTCACTGATACAGTATGCATTGAAATGATCATCAAAATAAAGAGTGTCCACTCTGCATGTCAAAATAAATGCTTGCTCATTATGTACAAGAATGTTTGTGATCTTTCTGAAAACAGGATCTTCCATATTTGTTCCAGTGCAAACAAACATACCAATCTGATATTCTGTTCCATAGTTCTTCACCCAATTAGTGGTTGACACTTCACAGTATGCATTTACATTAAATACAGAACTTAACCTAAGGGATTTGCTGTCTCAAACTCATCAAAATAGAGTTGAATTTGTAGAGCATGTTTGTTCTGGGAAAACAAAACGCTATTCTTGAAGTATGAACCATCACATATGTCTTTATAAACTCCTTCTTCTTGATGCTTGGCTTGCAAGAAACTTTCACACAATTCAGTGTTCTTGAACATAGACGTAAGAGTTCCCAGGATGGGTGTATACACAAATGTATCAGTTACAGGGACCTGACTGTAAGTTCCTGTTGTGTGATCCCTGCGAACATCAAACCGCACTCCAAGAACATATTCAACAGGTTCAACAATTTCCCACTTTTCCTCAAAGAACTTCTGTCGTTTCACTCGTGTTCAAAGTTGAGAACGGATTTTCTAGTTGATCAAAACACTTTTCCACCTTCTTTTCAAAATCTGTGCCTTGAATTTCTGGAGTACAGCTGAGAACTGCCTCTCTTGCTTGCGTATGAATGTCATTTACAAGATCCTCCATGGACCCCACCATTGCTTGGACTGTGCTCTCAGCAACACCAGATGCTTGCAACTGTACTACAACAGAAGCACACATGTTTAACACAAGATTATTGTCAACAGAGAGCTCGGTAGTTGTTGGAGAGTCTGTAACTGCCTGTGAAGTTGAGGGCTCACTAACTTCATTCTGAGCGTCCACATTGTCATCAGTATTAGTCAAAGCAACATCTCTATGTAAATGAACAAGATGCTTCTTGAAACCTGAATAGGTGCAAAACGATAAACAACATCCCGGCTAGGGTTGTCACAAGAACCGATACTTTGGTACCAATTCGATGCCGACACGAAAAAAATAATTCGATACTTGCTTTTTTCTGGTATCGTCAGAACCGAATATACAACTTTTCACTCGGCGAGCCGTGTCGATTCTTGGCGGAACTGACGGGGGCAGTATACGCGTGTGAGCAGCACAGAGCAGTAAGCGGCGCTGAAGAAGAAAACTTGCCGTCTTCGAAAAAAATGGCTTCAGCAGGTGGGAGCGAAAGCACAACACGTCGGCTCGTCGACAAGACAGCTGCGAAGAGTCGCGTGTGGAAATATTTTGCGTTCGAGGCGGATGAATCCGGAGCAATTCTTGATTCAAACAAGCCGACATGCAAAAAGTGCCTCAGAAGTTTTCAGACCAAAGGAGGAAGCACGTCAAACCTGGCCAAACACCTCGGCTATAGACCACTGCTGTTCTTTTTTTAATGTAAAATAGTTGACTATTGTTGTTATTTATGACCATATTTATAAGCACAGTATTGTTTGTTTTTATACTGGATGGCTATAGGTCTGTTGGCAGCTGGTACTGCAATTTAAATTATGTGCAAAAAGATCTTAAAGCACCGTGGTGTTAAATACTTGACAGTTTGAAGCAGTTTTCAATAAATTAGTGAATTTAAAAGTACATGGGTCCTGTTGTTGTTTTTTTTAAATTGTGGTATCGAATTAGTATCGAGAATCGTGGAAATTCACAGGTATTGGTATCGACTACTGAAATTCTGGTATCGTGACAACCCTAATCCCGGCTGTCCACATTTTAAACGTAATGTCTTTCCAGGATATAGACCGTGCTGGAGTCTTAAATGCTGACAAAGCAATGCAAAACTTTTGTGGTGTGCCTTACAGACATAACAAAGAAACATATTTGCATCCAGCGTCGTGCAAAAATCTCGCTCTGAGCTCCTTGACTCTGGGACTTTCCTTGGCACTTCCCACATCAATGTTAAAAACTGTGGTTTGGATGAATGTATAGAAGTTGAAGAGGGATTCGTGGTAGTTGACACTGAAGATGAAGTGTGCTTTGAAGAGCTCGTCGAAAGCTGCCAAGGATGTCTGTGCCTTGCAAGGGATGGCCTTGTGGTCAATGATGATGTAGTATCTTTGGATGCTGTTCTTCTTTTGACCCACACACAGGAGGAAGGGCTGACCCGGCGCCACACCAGCAAGGAAGGTTTCGACACTGGCTCCATTCTTTAACAAAATGTAAACAAGAATTATGAGAAAATCATGAAATAAACTGTGAAATATGACTGAAGGCACAAGTGAAAGTTTGCATAATTATGTCCACATGTCTCCACGAGTTGATGACAATAGGAGTTTTTTTTTTAAATTAATTAATTGGTCAAAGTTATTGTTATCTGTTAAAGGAAAGGTTGATTCGTTAATCATGTTATCTGCAGCCTTTCCAAAATGGAGATGGCGTACCAGTGTTTTTGTAAATTAATAATTGTTAATCTAAAAACAATCACAAGATTAGTCGAACAGCCCTACATAAGTACATTACTATTTGCATACCTGCAAATATCGAACAACATGGTCTTCAGCTTGACATGCGCTGATTTTTGGACTCTTTTTGTGGCCTTTGGACGTGGGCGGCAGCAAGTGAACCAACAGTAGAATGCTTGATAAGTCACTGTCCCAGCCTAGGGGAAAAACAGGAGAAAATGTCTGACACATTCACATCATATCATTTTAAAGAGAAGAAACTAACCAGACCCACCTGAGTCGTGCTGCGCAGACAAGAGGTCTTCAATGTGTTCATTAGAAGTCAGTTTTTTGCAGTCTGTCAGGATCCTAGGTTTGAAAAAAGTAGGCCATTTTGCCAAAAATCTGCCCGACACTTCCTCTCCAAACATCATGGTGAAATCCTGGTCAATCTACAAAAGAACACACATTTTTATACTTATGCAACTTAAAAGTTTATACATTGAGTGACAATTCACTAAATATAAAGAAGTTGTCTTTCTTACCAAGCCAGTGATGTCGAGGAATCGTGGGAAGACATCCAAAACTGTCGAAGAGCACTGCTGATCTTGAACCAGTGTTTGGCGGTACTGAAAAGTAGCCCCCATCTTCTCTTTGATTGCCGATTCATCAGTTGAATGTTTCAAAAAGGATATTGCTTCATGACACTGCTCACCAAGCAGCTGCTTATCCGTGCTGAGAACCTCCCTCTTTCTCTTTGGACTATCCTGGTAGGGTGTGCTGGTGGAAGATCTCCGGGACTGAGCTGCAGTGTTGCGCTGAACAGTCTTTATCCTCCAGGCCAAGTACCCGGATCCACTCTGTGGGTCATCGAAGTGTTCCTGTAATATTAAAAACATTCAATTGTAGAGTAAGTTCAGACCATATTACTACTCCATAAATTGCTATACAAGCTATTCATTTATATACTTACATATCCATTGTCTGAGTATGGATCTCTGAGGCTGGGAAATAGAGAGATGATGCCCAAAGCATATTTACTTCGCACAGACACAGGCGGGCTCCTCCTGAAAGATCAACATGACATTACTACAATTCCTTCAGTGCTTACAAGTTTTACTGTTGTAGCTTCACTGAGTTTTAGTCTCTCTCAAACACTTAGTTTTTGTATCATGTTTTAGCCATTTAGTATTTATCTCTTTCATAGGAGAAAATAAATAATACGTTGCTTTACTAATATGCATTACGCAATGTCCTAAAATAAGTGTTCTGTTAAAAAAAAATTGCATTGAGTGAAGTATAAAAATGAACAATGAAGTCTTACCCATGAATTTCAACCATGTCAGCCACAAGAAGGTTCACCAACTGTCTCCTTGTGCTATCCATCAATGTTTTCATTTTATCATATTCATCCAAAATAATCTGTCCACCCGGTTTAGCCTTTAGAGCATCTCTCACCATCTAAAAGATAAAGCAAATTAGCAATCACCATCATTAGAGCTGCAACAATTAATCTAACAATAATCAATTATTAAATTAATCATTGTGTCGGACTTTAGTCTGTAGCTCTCGCTTCCCGGCTTCATCGCCTCTACCTCCCTCCGCGCATTTAACTTCCGGTAGTGGCCGGCCCGGCCGGAAGTCAAAGCACTGTTGGATGTGTAGTTCTTTTGACTTGCTAACGCAAGTCAAAATAGTTTTGGCTCACTGAAAGATGACTACAAAAATGGACGTGTCTGTCCTTTTGGTTGTTTAACACGGCTGAAAATCATCATCTATTAATGGCGTTCCCGCTCCTGCCCGCTCCCGTTGATTTTTATTCCCATCCCGTCCCAATCACGGGATTAATAAAACTTTGACTCCCGAAAAATGTCATGCTCTAGTCTGTTTCTCCAGGAAGCCTAACTTACAGCAGCAACATGCTAACTTAACTTGCCCGACTCACAAAGCTAGTCTGACTTTTAGCATTAGCAGCAGTCTTTGGGCAGGCAAGAGCTCAACCCCCAGGCCCAGCCCCGGCTCTCTAAGTTACTCTATCGCCTGGCATTTTCATCGAGACGAGATGTGTGATGGCCGCAGACGCGTCCACACCACAGTAAACACCGTCTGCCTGTCGGTAACCCCTCCCCTTGCACTCACTCACATTTTGATGCTTTAATCATTAGTATAATTTGCACATTTAGGTTTATTCCTGCACGTTATTATTATTATTATTATTAGGATCGACATACATCGTTGAACATATGTAAACAAATAAACACACGACACATAGTCTTTTGATTTCATACCTCATATAGACTTTATTTACTTTAAGCACGTCATGGTCACACATTTGCAAGTGCACACATTTGTGTTGACTATGGGTTTGCTGTTATTTGTTATTAATTCTTTTTGTTCTGCTTTATTTACCATGCCCGCTGCGGGGGTCCTGAGTCTGGCCAACTCCTGCGTCGTGGTGGGGCGTGCGGCGACAATTGGGGTCCGGGCGGAAACCAGCCAAAAGACGGGCAGAAAGGTTCCGCCAGTTTAAGACCTGCTCAGCATGATCCAACTGCTGTCCAGTCGTGGGGGGGATTTAAGATTTTGTTGGGATTTTGTTATGTTTAATTGGAGTTGGATTGTTTTGGGTATATATGTAAATATTAGCTTAAATAGGTTATTTCTGTAGAAATCTTTAGTTTGTCTTTTTTCACAATTTTTGGTTCTTTTGTAAGCTTAATTGATTTGATAATTATCCTGTCATTTATTTTGGTTTAGTCAAGTAGTATTTAAGCAGTTCCTTTGTTTCATTTGGCAGAAGATAGGTGGAGGGTGTGTTTGTGTTTTGTCTCTTTGGTTTTGTTACGTTAACTTTTAAAGGGCCCTAAATCTTTTGTTAACTTTGAGTTTGACTTATGTTTGACCAAAGAAAAATAAATTTAAGCTATTGTTGCTACTCCTGAGTCTGCGTCCCTGTGTCAACTACTGGGTCCCTCACCTGGCGTACCCACCAAACGCGATGAAACTTCATCGCGCGACAAGATTACATGTAAAGTCAATGCAAAGACGCGATTAGACGCTTCATCGCGCCGGGCGACGCGATGGACGCGATAGCGCGGCGCGATGGACGCGATGGACGCGAAAAATCGCTTCATCGCGCCATCGCTTCATCGCTTCATCGCGCCATCGCTCGAGTTGAAATAATTGAACTTTTGCGGCGAATTCGCGTGAAGACAGCCTATCAGCGTTGAGATCGTCACCGACGTGCTGACGTACGGACGTCCTGGTGTTCCCTCGCTTTTTGCCACAATATTTATATATTATATTATATTATATATTGCCCATAATCAAAGTTGGGGGGCGCACGCACGCGCGCGCACACACACACACACATACATACATATCAATCCCAGCTCTTTCACACACAGAGATCTTTTTTTTTGCGATTGTTTATCACTGGGGCTTATGGCCGGCTATGAAGCACCAGTTCTGGGCAGAGCAGCAGCTAAACCTCCCGGTCCTGTACCCTGGTTAGCAGGTCTTCAAACTGGGCAACAGTCAGCCTGAAGTACCGCTGGAACCGGCCGTCGTCCAGGCGCAGCTCCTGCAGGAGACGGTGGAACTCGGCGAGCTCACGCCGCCTCCGTAGGGTAGCATGCACCCAGAACCGACGTCGGCGCCTAGCCCGCAGACGAAGCTGGGAACTTCTCCAGAGTAGATACAGTGCAGCGATGGTGGTTATCTCAGCCATGATCGACGAGAGAATGAAATGGCGGAAGAAATGTTGTTGTTTGGGCGAGCTCGACGCGATGACGCGATGCCGCGATGAGGCGTTTTTTGGCATATTGGACCGGCGTCAAAACTGGAGCGTCTAGCGCGACGCGATTTCATTTGTCGCGCGTTTCAATCGCGTTCATCGCGTTTGGTGGGTACGCTCCGTCACAGAGACCATAGCTAATTAATTACCGTACGCGCACGGAACGACAGATTTTTCCCGACAGAAATCAGTTAGCCTCGTGCGCGTGCTAACGCTACGTCATTTTAGCTAACTTAGCTTTTTCCTCTCACAAGAAATGTGTAGTTATATACCGTGTTATCCGAACGTGTAGCCTATACTTACGCTAAGCAAATTGTGTACATTCATCAACACTGATGTGCAAAAGGAACATTAATGCACCCTTGAAAAAATATAAAACAGCCGCCATGCTAACCTTAACATGGGACTTAGCCTACCTTGTTAGAGCTATAACGTTAGACAGGACATTCAACACATATAACATTAAAATACTACTGCTTACAAAGTATTATTAAATGGGCATGACGCCTTTCATTTACTTACAGAAAGATACTCCGTGGAGTCTGGAGGTGAAAAGAAAGTCGTCCTCTGCCGACCCGCTCGAGCCTCGAGTCTGACTCCGAGTCGTCCCGCTCTTTAGACAAACACGTCACAGGTCCGTTGGAATTCTGGGAGTAACACTGTTTAAGTGTTGATTTTAAAATGAACACTTAACAGTGTTGTTTGGATTTAACTCCCTGGATTAACACCAACTCTTTTGAGGAATTAACTCTCAAATAGTTGAATTAAACTAAGCAAGTGTTGAATTAACACTGTATTTTTAACATACAACACCAACACTGGAAATTTAACACTTTTGATTTTGCTGTGGTATACCCCCACCCTGGATGATAATTAAACCCCTAATTTCACTCCAGCATTATATTATATAAATATTCCCCATGAAACCACATTTCCCACAGTCCATGAAGGGGTCCTCTCCCAGTGAGAGAACTTGAAGGCGAGGATGGGTAAAGGAATATCCAACAGAAGTCCATTGAACACGTAGCTGCAGCTGAGTGTCCATAACATACTAATGCAGACTGAAAGTTCAATACTGCTAATGCAGCGTTTAGCTGTGGCGTCGTGTGACATCACCCTGTGGTTCTCTCTTGTTGTGATTTGCTTTTTTAACAATCCTCATCACTATCTTTGTCATCCTTAGCTTTGTTTGCAGAAGTCTTCTCATCCTCTACATTGATCTTCTCCTTTTCTGTGGGCTCCTCCAGTGAAGACTCTCCATCATCTGAACTCTCATTGATAAAAGAATGTCCACCAGATCCGGAGGGACGGTTGTAATGTGAGAAGGTGATGGAGCTCGGCTTGTGCTTCACCATGCGTAGGAGATCCAGGACTTTCGGCCCGAAATCAAGAACAGTTGCGAGGATAGTGAGTAGAGGACTGGAGTCCAGATTGAGAATAGGGCACAGACCCTTTGCTTCATGAACCTGTGCATTTGGGTCCACGTGTGCTCTGCTGAGAATGAATGTCCAGGCTCCTGCAAGCACACAGCTTCCCGCTTGTGAATGTCTTCATCCAGTTCCCAGAGTGAGCTTCAGGGAGACAATGATTCCCTCTGTCTGGTCTTTGGAGAACTCGCTCATTCAGGGCTTGTTGTAACGTGGACTTTGAAAAAGCATCCTCGGGTGCAGGGTGTGTCGGAGGGGGAGAGGTTTGCACTCAGAGCCCCCTCTATGTCTAGATTAAGGTGGTCCAGTTTCCTTATCAGCTGGTTCATTGACTCCGACCAGGAAGACTTGACCTGCAGAGACTCCTTCTTACTGCTGGTCTCCTCCTCCATGTCATAACCATACCTCCTGGTCGTGCGACTGATTTCTGTACTCACAGTATCTCTCCTTCTCTGTTTGTCTTTGCCTGTGTTCCTTTGTCTGCCATTGACAAGATATTCTCCACTCTGAGGCAGCTCTGGGAACACATCATCGTCGTCATCTTCTTCGTGGATGATTTTGTTGTTGTGGAGGACTTTTCCAAAGGCTCTGCAATGTTGGAGGAGTCACGTGCTGTAATTCACAGATGAGGAAAAGTGCCATCACTAGTTATTGATAGTAACACACATGCTTCTTCTCTCAAACTCCAACCACGCAACCTGAAAGGGTGCCATGGCTTCATTGTTGGACAGAGAACGTCTCCTACGTCACCACAACTGTCACACCTTCTTGACGTGTATTGAAGCTCGGAGTGCGGGCAGAACCCAATCTGCACTCCTCCCCTCGCACCGGGGTGTTAGGTTGTGGTGATGCGATTGACTACTCACTGTCGGTGGTGACACAGCCGTCACTTGTTGGAGCTTGGCATGCTACTGGTGGAGGAAGGTGTTATTTTATCCTTGCCTCTTAGTTGAACCAGTGACAGGATCTTCTCCCTCCGGACTTGGAATGTGTTTGCATTGAATGCATCTTTGTGGTCAGGAGAACTTGGAAGGGATCCGTGTAGTGTCTTTGCTTCCAGGGTTTTCTCCTGTGATTTTTGATGATCACCCAGTCTTCAGGTGATGCTGGAATGCACTAGGTGGTGATGGAAGTGCAGCTTTCACCTGAGCATGAAGGCCATTTCCATCAACGAGCAGATTGATGAGATGTTTTCTCCATCCATCCATCGTCTACCGCTTATCCTGTATTCAGGATTACGCCGGGCTGGAGCCGATCCAGGCTGTCATTGGGCATCGGAAACTACTCAACCTACTAATTATACTACAATGAACCACTAAATGAAAAATTCCCATCACATCCATAACATACTAATGCAGACTGAAAGTTCCATACTGCTAATGCAGCGTTTAGCTGTGGCGTCGTGTGACATCACCCTGTGGTTTTCTCTTGTTGTGATTTGCTTTTTAATCGATAGAGGATCAGTCCATCACCCCCCTGTATGTGGAGCGTAAAGCCAATGAGTGAATCTGCATTAGTGGAAGATGATTTGATGTCCTGTCACAGTGTCGGAAAAATACATGACGACAATACAAGAACATGAAAATACATTATGAGAATATGAGAAAAAAAACATGAAATGTGGCTGTTTCGGAATGCCCAAGCACACGCACGCACACACGCAAGAACGCACGTGCTGATTGTCGTGGAGACAGAACGCAACAGAACGTCAGAGCAGGTATAAAAGGGCTGTCGGCCATTTTGTGTTCTCTTTTAGCACTTGGACTTGACACACTTGGCAAAACTGTAGAGTTGACCCAAACTGTAGAGAGATTCAAACTGCACGAAGACCCCAAAACAGTACAGAGTTTTACACCGGACCAGGGACTTCCCTGAACTCTCCCCCCTCAGTTTCTTCCCTGAACTCTCCCCCGACCTCTCCCCCCTCAGTTTCTTCCCTGAACTCTCCCCCGACCTCTCCCCCCTGCCACAAGAGGACCCCATGACTCCTGTAGCTCCCGATCCTCCGTCAAAGATCACCCTTAGTAGACCCTTAGCTAGTTCCCCTGTGACAGCCTCAGCCCCTAGCTCGTCACCTGTTGCCTCCACCTCAAACCCCCCGGGAAGTCTCGATGCATTTAGGCTGCTCTCAACGGGCCAAGAGCAGAAGTGGGTTAGGAACTTGCGGGCCCTTATGCTAGAGAGGAACAGAAAGCGTAGCGGTCGTGGGCTTAAGAGAGTTGCTGGAGAGCTGGGAGGCAGCCCTCCAAAGAAGCGCTGATAAGGCGTTTTTTAATAATATTGTGTTTAATGGTTTAATATACTAGGATGTAGTGTTTGTTTTTCTCTGTAGTGTTGTAGTGTTTCGTTTCTCTGTAGTGTTGTAGTGTTTAGTTTCTCTGTAGTGTTGTAGTGTTTCGTTTCTATACGTTGATGCATTGTTAGTTTTTGTGTAACGCCTGTAATGTCCTGTCCTGTCCCATCCTGTCCTGTAATGTCTTGTCCCGTCCTGTTCTGTCCCGTGATGTCCTGTTCTGTCCTGTCCTGTAATGTCTTGTCCTATTCTGTCCCGTCCTGTCCTGTTCTGTCCTGTGATGTCCTGCCCTGTCGTGTGATGTCCTGTCTTGTGATATCCTGCCCTATCATGTGATTTCCTGTCCTGTGATGTCCTTTTCAGTCTTGTGATGTCCTGCCGTGTTGTGTGAAGTCCTGTCCTGTGATGTCCTGTTCTGTCCTGTCTTGTGATGTCCTGCGCTGTCCTGTCTTGTCCTGGACATCACAGGCCATTACTAGACAGGGCAGGACACAACTGATCACGTGTGTCCTATGCTGAGCTGTTATGTCCCGTACAAACAGGACAAATGAGGTAAGTAACAATGTTCCTCCTAGTGGATTCTAGTCGGGGTTCATCCAACAGGTAATAGTGTCCTCTGGACCTGATGGTCCACCAGCAACACAACCTCCCTGTGGTGGACTTGAAGGATCAAAAGGTGAGTTGGACAGCTACACAATGTATGATTTGTATTCTTTATGCCCCTGGCCTTGAAACTAATTACAGTGTTTCCCCCAGAAAATGTGTTAGTTAAGGTGGTGTCTGTCAGGGGGGGGGGGGGGGGGGGGATGATGAGCATCACATTAATAGCTACAGATACTGTAAAACACTACAACGACATATGAGTGCATGTCTTATTTTATGAAGTAAAATATAAGTTATGGGTTTACTCAACAGCTTAATAGTTCATAGAAATTCAGGTAGAAATAGGTTAACTCAGAGTTCCACAGCTTATCAAAAACAATCCTCCCCCCACAGGGGGTGTCTCCCCCCCATGTAAATGATTATTGATTTATGAATGAATTGATAGGTGGCTTATTTTTGGCATATATTAATTTCTTTTTGGCCTGGAGGCAAGGGCGTAACTTTGAGTTGAACATTGGGGGGGTTGAGATTTCCGCCTGTGAAGCAGGTGTATATATATATATATCTTTGGAGACTATGGTGGGGGGATTGCGATCCTGTAGGGGGGTCCGGGGGCATGCCCCCCCGGGAGAAAATTTTAAATAATTTCATTTTAATGCATCAATTTGGTGAATTCTGAGAAACAAAATATGACATATCAATTACTGACCAATTTCTTACAAACTGCTGGTACTGATACAAATGTTGACATACTAAATGGGGTTGATGAGTTTAAGCATTCAAGAAAAGATGAAAACAAAAATGACTAAAACACAATTTGTTTATTATTATTATTATTATTATAATAATAATAATAATAATAATAATAATATAAGTGGGTGACTATTCCTCAGCCTTCCTTGGTGTTTTGGTTTTGACTAAAGCCTCGTTCACATACGTCGCCACTCGCCCATCTCTGAGAGACAGCTGTCAATTAATGTGAATGTGTTCTAGTGGAATGTGGTCAGGACAGGCGATGCGATGTGGTCGATCGGAGATCAAATTATTTTAACTTTCTGCGATGTGAGTGAAGCGAGTACCAATCACAATGTAGAATAGAGATGATCGACAGTTGACGTCAACAGAGAGTTCCACAGATAGTTGCCGTTTGAAGTCGCCGGCGGCAGTGAATTTTTTTTTGCCAGCGAGTAGAATTCAGCGAGAAAGCGAGTGGCGAGTAGTGGCGTATGTGAACGGGGCTATACGCACACGCACTGTCGAACTCGCCGGCTGGGGACAAACTAACTTTTGTTCAGTAACATGATTTGACTCGTGAGAGGTGGCACTGGAGCCCTAGCAGTAGCTACCTCCTGTTGGGAAGATACTTTTATTCTTTTGCTTTTTTTCGCGTGCTTTCTTCATACCACCGCTGATGCGGGGAGAGACCGGAGAGACAGTAGAGAAGCGCAGGTCCGGCAAGGTGGGCGAAACCAAATCTCAGAGCGGGAGGGGGCACAGACAAACGTCACTATTTTTTACTGGTAAATTGAGAAAATCTACCACACTGTTGTGATTATAATGCTTAACATTCAATATCAATAATTATGATATCAAATTGGGTGGGTTGTGGTGGCTGGTTTGGATTATTGGGTGGGTTGCAACCCACCCATCCCCCCCATAAATTACGCCTATGCCTGGAGGCCCTGCCCGGCCTGTACAACGGTAGGGGAAACACTGCGGCGAATAATGCTAGTATATGGATTTTTTTTTTTCTTTCTTTTTTTTTTAAGACGTTAGTTTAGGCGGCAGCCCTTTGTTGTTAAGGCGGCCGCCTTAACAGGAAAGCGCTGCGGGAAACCCTGAATTACATTAATGTTGTATGCAGCATCCATTTGATTGTTTCAGCACTGCCTTGGACCCGAATTGGCAAGAAGACCCAGAGGAACCCCAGGACCATCAGGACCCCCAGGACCCTCAGGACCCCCAGGACCAGACCAGAGAGACGAGGGAAGCAATGACTTGATACTGACATGGAAGAACCAGGTAAGGAAAAACTGTATTATGCTGCTATTATGATGATTATTATGATTATTATGATTATTATTATTATTATTATGCTTTATCTAATACCTTTACCTTTGTTTTCTTCATGAAGTCAATTTAATAAATCAATGAAATGTGTTTTTTCATTCATAAAGAAGCCAAAGGATGAGAAAGATGAGGGAAGCGACGTGTCCACAGAGAACATGGACGAGCACAGCGAGGCATCAAAGTATGTGAACTTGATTATGTTCCAGTGACTTTATGTAAGCACACCTCTTTAAAATGTCTCTCTAGATACTGTAAGTTTCCTCCAGAATATTCTAGCGTTGCTCCCCACTGCTGCTCTAAGTCTGGTGTTTTCTGTTCTTCTTGTCCTTTCTCTTCAGGTCCATCAGGTCCAGTTCTGTGAAGTCTGTCTGTCTCCTCACCAGCAGCAAAGCAGCAGAGCGTCTAAGGCTACGTTCACACTGCAGGTCTTAATGCACAATTCCGATTTATGGCTCAAATCCGATTTTTTGTTTGGCTGTTCACATTACCTCTTTAAATGCGGCCTGTCTACGGATTGCTGTGTGAACAGCTCACGCTCCTGAAGTGACCCGCATGCGCAGTTGATCATTGATGACATCACGCCACAGCGGTGTTTACGGAAGCGAACATGGCAACGGCAACCGGTAACGTGGGACTGTATGGCTTCATGCTAAAAACAGTGTGTGGCGGCAGCCGGCAAATTTGTGAGCGGGTGATTGCACGAAGGAGGAAGAGGAGAAAGAAAATTCACATTTTAATGTCCTCCATGTTTGTTTTGGCTCCCGCCCGCTTTTCAATCAACTTTATTTGTCATTCATTTACAAAACAGTGCAGCGCGGGTCAGAATGACGTCAAAGTCGCATTAAATGCGAGCTGGCTGTTCAGACTGCGGTCGCATTCAAAAAAATCCGATACGTATCCGATTCAGTACCACATTTAAATGTGGCCTGAATCTGATTAGAAAATGTCAGATTCAATGCGACTTGTGCTGTTCACATTGTCAAAAGCAAATCAGATATGGGTCACATATGAGCGAAAAAATCAGATTCAGGTCACTTGTAACTGCGGTGTGAACGTAGCCTAAGCTCCAGAGAAGATGCTCTCCTCCAGAGACGTGTCCAGACTTCTGCTTATGAGAGCTGCTGCCGTCTGCACCCCGCTGGTAAACAGGTACGTGACAAACTGTCTGCTGGGCGTGTCTTAGTTCATGGAAACATTTCCTCTAACCTTTGCCTCGTTTGTTAACGTAGTTTAAGAACACTCATGCTACGTCACGTCACATTGTAGCACATTTTCACCTTTATCATGTTTGTTTTCTTGTTCCAGCTGACCAGTTGGCAGAGGGGTCATTCCGTGTCATTTCATCAAATGCCTCCCACCTGACCATCTCAGAATGTCCTGAAAAAATTTGAGTACAAAGACACACTTGTTACTAGGACAAATCCAAAATATTAGGTCTCTACTGTCAACAGTTTCCTCATGAAACGCCATTGAATGAAGGGTAGTTTAGACGGTTTTTGGCATCATACTCTGAAAAGCCATTTTTAAACGGCATTATCTGGAAAACTATCTCACCTGTTGCCTTCAAAATTTCTACAGTGTATATCTGTTACTAATAGCCTCCAAACATGAAATATCAGGGGTGTAGCTCAATGATAACCTAGTATGGTAGGTACTTCAAATGTGGCTTGTTGAAATAAAGTAGTACATTTGAAGAGTGGCTGAGCTCCCATATTTACAGATAAAAGACTTCTATCACTTCTGCCTCTATCTCTGGTGTTAGCTTAAACATTCTACAAAATATGGTTTCTCTTAGATTATTAGTTTCACAGATATTAAGGCTCAAAAATGGAAGTAAACACATCTTTGCCCGACTTCAGAGTCATATTCCAAAAAACTGACAACACGTATCAGGTCCAAACTTACTTTTTTTGAAAGATCATATTCTTGTTAAAATCATATTAAAAAATCAGGAGGGTGTTTTGCTTCATTTTGTCACAGTGATTTTTTAAAATCCTGATATTGGTGGGGTTTTTGTGGCTGGTTTTGGTACTGCATGTCCTAATAGCCTACCAGTAAACATCACAGGAGGGCAATTCAATTGTGTTTTTACCATTTACCAAAGACTTACATGTGACTAAATACTACTGATAAATTTAGCCTTACGAAAACATTAAAATGTAGCACAGTTGTAGTTACAGAGGCAATAAGTCCTTGAATGTGAGTTAAACATGGTGAAAGCAGCTTTTAATGTCTTAAACCATGAACATAATAGCATAATATTGAAGACTGTACATTTTGTCATACTTTAAGTATATAAATACCACAACCAAATCAAATAATAATCTTAATTTGAGCATAAGATTTTACATTACAGTACAAAATTCTCCAAAGTTTGATATTGATTAACAGTTTGTCTCTATGCTCACTGTGAGCGATGACACATTTTTCATCTTTTAGATCCAATTCCTTCGTCACATTCATTAATTTGGCAGTCACTTTAGAAATTGTCTAATGTACATCTCTGCTCTGTTGTGCTCATCTTTTTTGATGGCATACATTCACCCAGTTACTGTAGAGGCCACGTCAAATCCTGCAATTCTATGCTGCAGTGGGACATTACACATGTCTTCTCTTCTTGGCCAGTAGAAACTCTTGGCAGGGCCATGTGGGTGCATGAACTGAACCAGTACATCTTCATCTTCATCTGAAACATCTCTGATACTTCCTATCCACCATTTCTGATCATAACTCACATATTGTCTCATAGTGAGCATATAGAGACAAACTGTTATTCAATATCAAACTTTGGAGACTTTTCTACTGTAATGTAAAATCTTTATGCTCAAATTAAGATTATTATTTGGTTTAGTTGTGTAATTTATATACTTAAAGTATGACAAAATGTACAGTCTTCAATATTATACTATATTTGTTCATAAGACATTAAAAGCTGCTTTCAGCATGTTTAACTCACATTCAAGGACTTATTGCCTCTGTAACTACAACTGTGCTACATTAAATGTTTTCGTAAAGCTAAATTTATCAGTAGCATTTAGTCACATGTAAGTCTTTGGTAAATGGTAAAAAACACATTTGAATTGCCCTCCTGTGATGTTTACTGGTAGGATAATAAGACATGCAGTACCAAAAACGGCCACAAAAACCCCACCAATGTCAGGATTTTAAAAAATCACTGCGACAAATTGAGGCAAAACACCCTCCCGATTTTTTAATATGATTTCAACAAGAATATGATCTTTCAAAATAAGTAAGTTTGGACCTGATGCGTGTTGTCAGTTTTTTGGAATATGACTCTGAAGTTGGGCAAAGATGTGTTTACTTCCATTTTTGAGCCTTAATATCTGTGAAACTAATAATCTAAGAGAAACCATATTTTGTAGAATGTTTAAGCTAACACCAGAGATAGAGGCAGAAGTGATAGAAGTCTTTTATCTGCAAAAATGGGAGCTCAGCCACTCTTCAAATGTACTACTTTATTTCAACAAGCCACATTTTAAGTACCTACCATACTAGGTTATCATTGAGCTACACCCCTGATATTTCATGTCTGGAGGCTATTAGTAACAGATATACACTGTAGAAATTTTGAAGGTCACAGGTGAGATAGTTTTCCAGATATTGCTGTTTAAAAATGGCTTTTCAGAGTATGATGCCAAAAACCGTCTAAACTACCCTTTATTCAATGATGTTTCATGAGAAAAGTATTGACAGTAGAGACCTAATATTTTGGATTTGTCCTAGTAACAAGTGTGTCTTTGTACTTTAATTTTTGCAGGACATTCTGAGATGGTCAGGTGGGAAGATTTTCAGAAATTTGATGAAATGACACGGAATGACCCAGAGAGCATTCTGGGAAGTGCCAGCTGAAAGAGACATCTCCAGCGTCTACAGAACATCATCAGACCACCAAAACAGTTCCTCCAATAAAAAGTCAATAGTCTGTCTACGTTGACGATTGGTCTCTGTCTTTAATGTTGGATGTAAGAAATGATAGAAGCTGAAAACATGGAGTGGACTCAAACGTGTAAAATCATTGTTCTCAGTCACTTTGCTGCAGTTTTCAAATTCAAATAGTTTCACATCACATCATCATGGAATCAGTCTTGAACCTCTGGAGTAACTTCTATATATAAACAACCTTATAACTTATTCTAAACATACATCCTACAGATGTCATAAAGCCCTCAGATAACTTCAGATAGCAGGAAAACAGCACCACCTTGTGGTCGGCGTGTGTTGTTATAGGTCCAACCAGAAGCCTCCGTAAACACTGTTGTTACGGTGTGTTACCTTTCCAGCTTATCGGCCCTGAACCCTAGTTGGGAGCACGCTGTGGATGCTAACGTGACCTTTGCTCGTTCAGCTGGTGACCCGCATTTCTAGTGTCCGGGTGACACGACCAGAAGAATGACAGGAGAGATCCTTCACCGTCCAACCAGAGGCTTTCATTGAGTCGTCTACAAGAGGACAGAAACACTGCAGTCTTGTGAGGCTGTAATCTTGAGCTCATCTAATACACTTCTGCTGGCTAACAACACTCATCTGTACATCAACTTCACCGGCTGCATCGAGGGAGCAGCGGCTTCTCACATCCACACACATCCACGGGGACTACACTTCCCATCACACCTCACCTCACATACGCAGGTTACCCATAAGACCGGCAACACTACCCCCACCCTGGATGATAATTAAACCCCTAATATCACTCCAGCATTAATACACTACTGAAATATTCCCCATGAAACCACATTTCCCACAGTCCATGAAGGGGTCCTCTCCCAGTGAGAGAACTTGAAGGCGAGGATGGGTAAAGGAATATCCAACAGAAGTCCATTGAACACGTAGCTGCAGCTGAGTGTCCATAACATACTAATGCAGACTGAAAGTTCCATACTGCTGATGCAGCGTTTAGCTCTGGCGTCGTGTGACATCACCCTGTGGTTGCATTTAAACATATGTTTGCTGCTTATAACGTATCTATTGAGCTGACAGATCACATGTCAAAAGGAAACACAGGCAAGATGGCGGACGGTGACCTCATGAGTTATGACAGAATGTCACATCTACTGATTGATATCTGTGTGAGTCGCTCTAATCAACACGTTTCAGTGGTTCATATGAGAGTCTTCAGTCCTCATCAGAGCCTCACTGATACTGGATCACTGAGACTAATCCCTTTGTAAAGGTAAACTCTGTTCAATGGGGTTTGAACTTAAACAGTTTTGATAAATATTCTTTGAGTGGTTATTAGAGACGCAAAACGACCTGAGCATTTATGCACAATTAACCAGTTAAAATGACAAGTCGGTGTATATATTTTTATACTTGTGCTTTTTCATCAGTACAGAACACAAATATCCCTTTTAAAAGCAATCATTTAAATCTTGAAACCAATTCTGAAACATACTGGAATTAGATTAGATTTCACTACTTCTGTGAGCTTTCAATACTGATCACATGATCACAGAACACAAGGCATTCTGGGAAAGGAGAACAATGTTGAAAAAGAGGTTTTGAAGTCCTGCCACAGATCCCAGACACCATGTTTTGTTTAATGTGGGTGGATGCTGAGAGGTGGATTTGCCGTTGGGATGTGACACAACAGCAAGAAGCAACTTGATTTTTGAATTCCGAAGCCAAATGTTGGTCGTTTCCTGTCGTCTCCTTCACAAACTCAACAAGAACGCCACCCTGTTGGTGTTTTGTCTCATTTTTATTTGGTGCCATGCTCAGAGGAAACATTTGATGATTTTACACTCTTGTGTGTGAATGTTTTTTTTATTATTGCAGGTGTTTCTGTGTAATATTGCAGCCAGAAAATTTGACTTTTCTAATTTTGTGCGCATGGTGCAAATAATTCTTATTGTTTTTAAGAGGTTTATTCAACGGTATTGTAAAGAGCCGTTTCATGTTTCCTCTTCCATGAATGACTGACTTCCCATGGTGCAGTTCTCTCTGAAGCAATAAACATGGATCGTTTTAAACATGCAGACGACGGCGGCTCTCGACTCCCTGAGGGTCTGTGCTGTAAATGTATATGAAACAATAAGCTCTGGTACTATAAATACTGTAAATAAACATTTCACAAGTGTGTTGAGAGTTATCATTTGAGTATGTTGTTGATGATGATGATGATGAAGGGCCTGAGTGCACACCAGTTATTAGTTATTAAACACACACACATTAGGTGTATTACACACATTATTTATATATATATATATATATATATATATATATATATATATATATATATATATATATATATATATATATAGACTCACTGATCCACACCACCAGGATCCACAGTGATGATATAGGGATGTCAATCGGATTGGACAAGTGTGGCCGGATGGTCTCCAAGAGAGGCAAGATGATCAGGACTGAGGGGATCGACCTACCAGAGGGCAACATAGGTGATATCCAAGACAGCTACAAGTACCTTGGCATCCCACAGGCTAATGGAAACCATGAAGAGGCTACAAGGAAATCAACCTCAGCCAAATACCTCCAGAGAGTAAGGCAGGTCCTGAAAAGTCAGCTGAATGGTAAGAACAAGGTCCGAGCCATCAACATGTACGCACTACCAGTCATCAGATACCCCGCTGGTATCATAAGCTGTCCAAAGGAGGAGCTAGAAGCCACAGATATCAGGACTAGAAAGCTCCTCACCATGCACGGAGGGTTCCACCCCAAGTCCAGCACCCTGAGGCTATACACTAAGCGGAAAGAGGGAGGCCGAGGGCTAGTGAGCGTCAAGGCCGCAGTCCAGGATGAAACATCGAAAATTCGAGATTACATCGAAAAAATGGCCCCGAAGGATGAACTGCTAATGTCTCAGGCAGCAGAACCCTGATGAGAGTGCGGAGGAGGAGGAGCAGACAACCTGGAGGGACAAGCCCCTACATGGCATGTACCACCGTCATATAGAGGAAGTGGCTGATATCAAGAAATCCTACCAGTGGCTGGAAAATGCAGGACTGACAGACAGCACAGAGGCACTAATAATGGCAGCACAAGAACAGGCCATAAGCACAAGAGCCATAGAGGCCAGGATCTACCAGAGCAGATCAGACCCAAGATGCAGACTGTGCAAAGAAGTCCCTGAGACAGTCCAGCACATAGTAGCAGGGTGTAAGATGCTAGCTGGATCAGCATACATGGAGAGGCACAACCAAGTGGCTGGGATAGTACACAGGAACATCTGCAACCAGTATGGAATAGAAGTACCCAAATCCCAATGGGCCATACCACAGAAGGTGACTGAGAACAACAGGGCCAAGCTAACCCATTCAAAACCTCAGTTGTAACCAACAGCATAAACAAATTTACAACTCACAAAAATATTGTTTAAAGTGCAAATGAAATAATGGGCCCAAAATAATAAACAAACAAAGTCCAATAAAGTCCAAAAATAGTAAAATGTCCAATTTAGTCAGTGTCCACAGTTTTTGTATTAGTCCTTTAATGTATGGTAGTGCAATTGTTCATGTAATTGTTCATCTACCCGGGTAGTGTGATTTTTTTGAGTCTTAACTGTATGGTGTGATAGATGCTTTCTCCAGATGCACGATGAGCTGTTCCGACGTCACACCCTCCACGCATGTAAGCCGGTGTCCTGCTCCACGTTCCTCGGGTTTGGGCTCTGGCTCGCCATCAGAATCGTTTCATACACCAAAATAAAACCAACCTGCATAGAGCAGCAGTTTTATATCTATTGTTAATCTCTTTCTCTCTTTTTATACATTTATCTAAATCAACTGCACAGTATTTATTCTCTTTTTAAATCTCAAATCAATGAACTTGACTATTCACATTGACAATGTTTCATATACAGCCATAAAATTAATTTTTAACAGCCAACACACATAAAAGTGTGTAATATGAAATGTTTTTAACTGTTTTTTTAGCTTTAACCACCGCATAGTGCACATAAAATATGAATTAAACCACATATCAATCATGTTTAAGAATGATTAATCGAATTACTGTCCCTCACTAACTCAAATGCACACAGCTGCACGTGTTCCAGCTCGCAAAACCAGCTTGGTTAGCTGTTTAGCATTAACTAGCATTTTAGCCATAGCACGAGGCAAATAGCAATATAGCTCGATTAGCACTGATAACTTCCACACAGAAATACAACATTAACCACATTCTCAACTCAAATACACACTCTTACATACCTCCGGTTGGTTTTAAACATTTCTCAGAAACATATCGACACATACTAAGGATGTATTCATGAAATGAGTCAGCATTAGCCGTGGTCGGCATCCGCTAGCATGCTATGCTGAGCGCTAATTGTTGCTACTCACCGGAGTTTTTCCTCGACAAAACACAACAACACGGTAATGTCCGGTACTCCAAAAAAAAAACTCCTCACGGATCAATAACGCAAGACAAAATAACGTTTTAACCACTTTTAGTCTAGCTATTAACATTAGCAAGCTCTCTTCTCGGCTAGTGTCTGTCCTCATCGGCATCAGTGAAGGAAAGAAACAAGCAGGGGATACAAGGAACTACGAGCGTGAGCGGCGCTAGCGCGTGTGGAATACGCACCCTGCTGGTGAAATATAGGAACTGCATCTACAAAACTCAATCAGACTGTATAGCTCAACATAGTTGAACTAGAAATATTGGGGATTACAGTGTGTGTGTGTAACTAAAGAGTGTTACACATATATATATATATATATATATATATATATATATATATATATATATATATATATATATATATATATATATATATATATATATATATATTGATCATTAATATGGTAATTTTACAACATGTTCTACCTTTAATGCATCAAATAACAGCTTGGCCAGAATATCTTTTCAAAATAAACTTCCATCTTCACACAAACTTAGGTTCAGACAACAACAGAGCATGGTAGACGTTAACCTGACTAACTAACTACACTTCCCATGATGCCGTGTGTGGGAGCATCACAGACAAACTAAATGAGCGGCCGTGTCGGGACCAAGCTGCAGAACAGGCTGGATTTCATATGGAGGACAGAGTCTGTCATAGACGAGCTACGGCTTTAGAGCCTCAAGTCCATATTTGGGCTGCTGAGGAGCGACGGGTGGATCTGACGAACAAATCAGCAGAGCAGCACCCTTACAGGATCTGGGGACTGTTTCAGGAAGCAGGTTTAGTGAAAACCTTGAGTTAGTTAAAGTGATGGTTCGGAGTAAAATGCACCCTAGGTCATTTCCACCATGACATCCAGCCAAACAGCCCCTCAGAAGCATTTTTAGCGATGGTCAGCATTGGTCAAGATAGGGCTGTCAGCCGAATGGCTTAGTACTGGCGCTATGGTACATCTTGTATATCTCGTAAATTACCCCACTAATAATGCATGGAATGTTACCAAACTGCTGCAGTAGTACACATAGGGTCTGTACTCACAAAACGAGGCATTTGAAAGTTTGTAAGTTACATCAGGAGTTTATTTAAAAGAACACTTGCCCGATAGCTTCTATCCTCTGCTGCTAATGCTACCGCAGCGTAGACGCTACTTCCATGTTTACCCAGCTATTTCCGTGACTCGAGTTTCACGCAAGAGTATGAAAAAGTTTTGCTGAATCTTTTTAGAAATGCTTGTATTATCAGGTAAACAAGTGTTGACAAGTGTGCAACCAAAGGGAACAATGTCCTACTCTTGCCCTGATGATACAGACAATAGTCCCAACCCCCCTGCTGATGCACGAGATGGAAGAGCTGTTAGAGACATGATACGCTTCAATCATTTCTAAGCGACCCATCACCAGTGTCGATCGAAGAAAGACAATATGCCTGTTATTTTATGAGGTCTTCTTTATTTCCTGGAAGTACAAATGTTGGACAGTTAATCTTTTGTTGTTGAAACAATTAAAAATCATCCACCTGTGGGCACATCACCCACCTTTAACTGATGATCCAGCAGTTGTATTTCCATTTGTTCCTTTTGAATCTGCAGCCTGATGTGATCCATTTCCAGATGTGATTTATCGATTTGTGTTTTCAAATACACTTTGTACAATTGTCTCACAGGCAGCTATAGGGAACACAAATTACGTTGAATTTCACAGTGCCATGTCTACCAAGTGTCATATTTAGTTGTGGCTCAACGCTGAACAACATCTTACTGAGGTAAACTGTGCTGTGGAGGTTAAAGGACCCTCTTCCTCATTGTAATTTCCAGCATTGCTCTGTTAGAGAGAAAGAAGCTGGAAGTAGCATTGTGGAACACCATCATTAACTGAAAGTTATTTTAAAAAGGTGTAAACCTCAACAGGCCGTTCTGCATCTTCCCTGCAATAAAACAGAATTGTTGTGTTATATTCTACCCATCATGAAAATGTGGAATATTTAGAGTACTTATAACAGCATGGAGGTCTGTTATAGCAGACGGCTCCACAAGACAGATTACACCATCAGTAACTGCTAGAAGAAGATTAGTCAGTTGATGATTACCCAGAAAAGTGCCCACCTAATATACATTTCCTTTTTTAAACAATAGTGTGCAGGTCGCAGCTCAGACTCTGAGTCACCTTGAAATAGATTGATATCTGAGAACAGCAGCCAATTACAGAGAAGTGTAGCCTACTGCTACAAGAAAAATCAGTGTGCCAAGTTGTGTCTATGATGAATGGATTACTGAGCCAACACTAGAAAAAGGATGTACATATATGTACATTCATCCTGAACGCCATATATGCCAGTCATTTGAATAATTTACCTCTTATGCAGGCCCTTGTGTCCTGGGGCGTGGCTGGCTCTGATGAGATCCCCCCAGAGAGGCCCTCAGCAATATGTTGCCCACTGTTCTGACTGAGGGCCATCTCTTCAGCCTCTGTGAGCGGTGGTGGTGGACCGACAACCGGTTTGCTGGCCTCCGCCTTTTTTCTGTTGGCTATACAGGAGGTCAAATTTTAACATATCCACAAAACAGACACATGCATGTCCAACAGGCATTTAGGTGTGATCTCATATAGACAATATTTAATACTGGCAGTGATGGGATGGCTGAAGATTTGACTTTGTCTTTGTTCCCTAATTACTTAAATATCACTTTCACATGTTGAATGGAGCCACTGAATGCTGTTTAATGAGGGCAGGCTAAACAACACCACAATTGCTTGTAATTAAATGTGACCTTACCTGTTTGGACTATATCTTTATATTTCATCTTTAGTTGCTGCCAGGTCTGTTTTGAGCCGGTTAGGTTGTACCTGTGTGCTCAAACACACATAGAATGTAAATGTTGAATGAGTGGAACACTCAAGACGAAACATTTCTTTTTTTTCTACAATTAATACTCAGAGTTGATTGAACTAAATCGTAACACCTGTTCTGAAACCAAAAACTCTGAGTTTGACAGTTCAGAGTTGGTCAAGCTAGAGTTCAGGTTTTGACTCAGAGTTTGTTAAACTTGCTTTCTGAAACGGGCCCCTGCATCCATCTGGATTCTGGTGTGAAGCTGTGAACAAAGTCATCGTCATAATTGCAGGTCAACTCTACAGCTAAGCGTTAAAGTCATCTTAGTAGCTCACTGCATTGGTACTTTATGGCATTTCCTGCTGCCAGATATAAACATATAGATGAAGAAAAACAGAAATAAATAAAAAGATAAATAAGTAAGGAGTTAGTAAACATAAAAAACATTATATATTGGGAAATAATTAAATATGAAAATGAACTTGGTTCATTAACGTTTTGTTTTGATTGTTTAACTCTGCAACAATTCAGTCTGGAAGAAACCGTTCTCTTCTTGAACCTGCAGTTTAGTTGTATAAGAGACAGGGTTGCCATCCAGTTCACTTAAATATTTTCCCTGTTTTATCATGAAACCAAGCCTTTTCCACCAGATGTCACTATTTATCTGTATACCTTGAAGCCACAAACATTTGGCTTCTGTGCTTCCTGAAGCTTTGCAGAGACAGCAACACCCAACATCCCAACACACCTCTCTTCATCCTCCTGTAGGTGAAGTCTGAACAGCTGAGTCTTGAGCCTTTTTCAGAAGATGGCAGTGACTCTGCTGTCCTGACATTGGTCGGGAGTTCGTTCCACCACTGAGGACCAGAACAGAAAAGAGTCTGGACTTTGCTGAGCGACATTTGTTTGATTTCAGCGATGGTGGTACCAGCCAGCCAGCTGAAGTAGAGGAGCGAAGTGCTCGCTTCGGGGCGTTTGACCAGTGTTTGAAGGTAGATGGCTGCCGTTCCATTGATGGCCTTGAAGGCCAGTGCCATCATCTTGAATTAGATGCAGGCTGCTACAGGGAGCCAGTGGAGGTCACGGAGGAGGGGGGTCACATGGGAGAGTTTGGGTAGACTGAAGATAAGGCGTGCTGCAGCTTTGGATACGCTGCAATGGTTTAGTCACTGCACAGGAACCTTGGATCTTTCATCGAGTTGTCGTGGTCTGCGTGTTGAAAAACGATCCTTGGATCTTTCATCGAGTTGAGACCAAAAGGGATTAAAAAAAAGAAGATGTTCGGGGAATATATTAGGATTTAACTCAGGAACAAAGCCTTGCTGGTGAGACCAATTTGATTTGATTTGATTTATTTATTTAGCACAATTTTAAAACAGTGCAAGGAGGGAACGAAGCCTAGAAGGCTTGTACAAAGTTCCACTCCCTTCATCATAGAATTACATTAATTCAAGATAAACAATGAGAAATACAGAAAAATAAATTAGAAATGAAACAATAAAATGTATAGTGCAACAATAGAAAAACTATGAAACACAAACAAACAAAAGAAAAAGAAAAAGGATGCATAATTAACATTAACAGAAAAATAACACTGAAGATTATGACATGAGGTGTTTTTTCAGTAACTTTCTAAAGGATGTATAAGATGTTGTTGACCTCAGAATCACCTCCAAACCATTCCAAAGTTTTGGACCTCTAAAAGTAATATTAGATTGATGCCCAGATGTTCGGCAAAAGGGTAAATGAAGATGCCACTATGCCTAGTTGAATATGAATGGAGGTCAGATGAAAAAGTAAAAAAATGTTGAAAAGTGTCAGGAAGATTTCGTTTAGCGTTGATAAACTTATGCACAAACAAGCATGAATGGAAGACATTAAGTTTATGAATGGGCAATATTGAATATTTCATAAATAGGGGTGCAGATGGTTCTAGTCTACTGGAGCGAGAGATCGTTCTTAGACATCTTTTCTGAATTAACAGTAGTTTGTTCAGGTAGGTTGGATAAGTTGCAGACCAGACAATATTACAATAATTCAAATATGGAAATAAAAAACTATAATATAAAGTCACATGAGCAGACGAATTGATCAGAGGAGAAACCTTTTTCAGTATACCAAGCATTTTCATTGATCTTTTGCAAACTTGATTGATATGATTATTCCAGTTTAGACCTTCATCCAAAGTAACACCTAGAAAAGTGGTGTAAGGTACTTGGAGGATTTCAACTCCATTGATTAGTATTTTGGCTTCTTCTTTTGCGTGAGATTTGTTTTTGTTGCAGAAGATCATGAAGTTACAGTTATTTACGTTGAGAGTTAGCTTATTGATCTGGCACCAGTTTGAAACAGTTGCTAATTCATCATTTACACATGCAATGAGAGACTTGAAGTCATCATGAGTAGCTATAAGACTAGTGTCGTCGGCAGATAATAAGGGGAGGAAGTTATTACATGATCTAGGCAAGTCATTAATATAAATCAAAAATAATAAAGGGCCCAGGATCGACCCCTGTGGGACTCCAAAAAGAATACTTGATTTGGTAGATGAAACACCATTAAAATAAACAAACTGCTCTCTATTGTAGAGGTAATTGATCAGCCAATTTAGAGCAACATTCTGGATTCCATATCTATTGAGCTTTGAGATGAGAATTTTATGATTGACGGTATCAAATGCTTTACTGAAATCAAGAAAAACACAAAGGGCAATTTTTTTACCATCCAGTGCTGAGGATATATTGTTGACTAATTGTAGCAATGCATGCTCAGTGGAATATTTCCTGCGAAATCCATATTGATGGCCATACAGTATATTGTTAGCAACTAAGTGCTTGGAGATTCTTACATATACCAATTTTTCCACAATCTTAGAGAAACATGGTAATATGGATATTGGGCGATAGTTGCCAAAGTCCTTTGTATTACCAGATTTAAATATTGGTATGACTTTTGCAATTTTGAGTTCTTGGGGGACGATACCAGACTGAAGAGATAAAGCAAAAAGATGGGTTAGAGGATGGATAATGTAGTCTATTGTTTCTTTCACAAGACTGCTTTTAATACCATCATGTCCTTGGGCAGAGTTCTTTAGGTTCTTAATAATTTCATACACTTCTTCAGCACTGGGGGGATCAAAGCTAGAGAGTGGTGAGAATGTACCTTTAACGAAACTACATGGGTTCACATCAGAGTCCTTTATGTTAGATGCCAAGGAAGAGCTCACATTAACAAAAAACTCATTGAAACCCTCAGCTATATCTCTCGGGTCACTAAGAGGTCTGTCCTTTCCTAACATCTCAGCAGGTACAGTAGCTGGAGTTTTTTTGCGATTAAGTAATTGGTTGATGAGGTTCCAGGTTGACTTAATGTCATTTGAAGCCTGAGTAAATTTATCAGCATAAAATGTTTTTTTTACCTTCCTTATTGATAGAGTAAATTTGTTTTTATATTTCTTGTATATTTTCAGATTCTCAGGAGTAGGGTTACTAATGGCTTTCCTATATAGTTTATTTTTCTTGCGAGAGCACTTTTTTAGCTCATCCGTTATCCAGGGTTTCCCTTTGTATGAGTTATTCTTATCTTTTGAGGTGACCAATGGAAAGCAGGACTCCAGGGTTGAATTAAAAACAGTATAAAATAACCTAGAGGCTTCATTAACATCTTGTGACTTCAGAACCTCATCCCAAGACACAGCACTGATCAAGGACTTAAAGGACTCCATGTACTGTTTGGTAAATTTACGATATTTAGTTTGGATATAATCGGAGTTGTAGCGTCTACACTTTCCTTTAGTATGTATTATCTGAAATACGGGGAGATGATCTGAAATATCTGACATTATAAACCTGAGGTAATTTGGAAATCCAAAGAGTTGAATAAGATGTTGTCAATGAGTGAAGCTGAAGATCTAGTGATCCGAGAGGGCCTAAGAATTAGTGGGAAAAAATAAGTGGAATATAATGTGTTCAGAAAATCAACTGTAGATGGTAATTCACTCTTAAGCAAATCAATGTTAAAATCACCCAGTAGTACACACATTTTATGTTCCTTAGTTATAATTTCCAAAGTGGAGTAAAGAGCTTCATTGAATATGCTCAGGTCAGTATCCGGTGGTCTGTAGATACAACCAATTATAATAGTTTTCCCATTAAAGGGACGGCAAGACGAGATTTCAATAAACACAGATTCCACTGAGGCACTTTCTAGGAGGACACTCAGTTCAATTCTGGGGGCAAAGTTAAAATTTTTGGACACATATAAAGAAACACCTCCTCCCACTTTGGTCTTTCTGCAAGAATGAATAGCATTATACTGGGATATGGGATAGAGATCTGTAATATCATCTTTCAGCCAGGTTTCAGAGAATGCCATAACTGAAAAGGAATGTATCAAAGTTGACAGATATAATTTTAGATGATCATAATTTTTTGGCAAGCTGCGAACGTTTAAGTGCAAGGAGGAAAAAGTTTGTGGTACAGAAAAATCATCATGTAAAAGAGTATGAAACAAATCATTAAACTGATCTTCAGAGAAATATTCACAAGAGTGTGAAATATTGTTTGAATTTAAAAGATTTACATCAGGGTTAAAAAATTCATCATAGATACCACTTTTATCAGTATTTAGCTCAAATGGATTGAAAGTTAAGAAATCAATTTCAGGGGGGATAGAATCCCCAACATTTATGGGTGATAGGTAACTGGACGACATGATGTAAATTTGTCACATGGTCATAATTATAAAAAAACCACAACAATCACAAAGAAAAAAAGAAAACATCCAGTTTAGATTTCAGAGTCATTGATACACATCTAGCTCATTCAGCTCTCTGATGATTTTAATCTTCGCCTCCTCTGGTGAGCCATTGAGTTTTATAAATGTCTTGCAGTTAGAGGTCCAAGTTGACTGGATTTTTCCCTGTTTGCGAAGGAACCGTGCTTTCTTTGCAATATCTGCATTTTTTTTTGTCAGATGCTCATTCACATACACATTTGTTCCTCTTAATAGTTTCCATTGTTTTAGGAGCCCAACCTTATGTTTCCTGTTGGTGAATCTGAGGATGATGGCCGGTGGTTGAGTGGTGTTTCTTTGTGGGAGAGGGTGGCATGCTTCTATGAAATTGCAGTCTACAGCAATCTTTCTGGTCTTCAAAAAGGAGACTACCTGCTCTTCCACTGTTGCCCGGTCCTCCTCTGTCATGTTTTCCTCAGATACCTTTCCCACAGACTTGGCATATGATTTAGGTTTCGTCTTTAAACCTGTAATCACAACATCATTGACTCTGGAGTACTGTTCCAGCTCTGCCACCCTGTATTCAAGGTCACTGATCCTTTTGTCCTTTTCTGCATTATGCTGTTTTAGGGCTTTAATATCCCCCATCAGCTCCATGATCTTTTCCTGCTGTTCGGTGATTTTATCAACATTGACATGTCGCATTTCCAGTGATCTCCTTATGTCCTCAATTTCCTTTTTCATAGCCATGTTGGTCAACTTTAGCTGATATGAACCTCTTGCCACAGATCTAGGCTAAAGACGAGCCACACTGGGCAAGGACAATAGATTGAAGACAGCAGTGGTTTTATACTGCAACAAGTAAAGTCAGTGATGATAATGAGACAGGGATTATGAGATCACTTGCCTGGCCTGGTGGTAGCCAGCAGCTGCTGGAGCTATGGTGGAAGCTGCTCCTGGAGGCTCGAGGCCTGAATGCTGCTGGCTGCTGGTGGAGGCTTGAGGCTTGGCTGCTCCTGAAGAGTCAGACCCTGGCTGCTGTTAGCTGCTGCTGGCAGATGCTGCTAGGCTGGTAGCCCGATGGATGGTATGATGCAGGGCGTGGTCTACTGCAGGGCCTAGTTTGGTGGATGGCCTGGTGCAGGGCCTGGTCTGCGTCCGGGCTGTTGCAGGGCCTAGTTTCAATGCAACAAATATCACCTTTGGACTTCATAATCCATAGCCGTAAATCATCACGCACAGCTTCACATCAACTGGCAGTAAATAAAGAAGAGATTTGGCAGTAGTAAAAGTAAAACAAACTGCAAAAAAAATGAAAAAAGAGATTGATTGTCTCTTGGTGTGCTGAAACACAGCCTCCAACACAGCTACTTCCTTCCTGAAGTAGCTTCCAATTTCTATATTCATTGCTAAGAACTTGTTATTGAGCTGCACTTTAAAAGAACTGCTAAGGTTTCTACTTTCACTGTGGGATTGTAATAATGCAGAATACTTGTTAAACTCTGAATGAATGTGACTCCTACCATAAAGCATATACTGTACTTGTGTAGTAAAGGACAGTGGGAGGGTGGACACATTTACTTGAAGCCATTTATTTTGTGGACATGAAATTTCTTTCATACAAGATGGCATTGCTTCCCGCTTTGACCTCCACAAGGCGAGTGGCGACTTTCGTGCTCTACCTGTGTTTTTCAATGGCCGATGCCGATGCCGATATTGAAAGAGCAGGGCAGCCGATGGCCAATCTATAATGCCGATATCATGTTTTTGTTGTTGTCTGTTTTATGTTGCATCTCATCTGTGCAGGTGATAAAGAACCTTGAAATAATAATTCATTCATTCAAAATTCATTAATAGTTAACATAGCTGTTAATTTTCTTTTATTATACTATTCGAATTCAATTCCATATTTTTTCAATATTCACATTTTATTTATTATTTTATTTATCTTTTGGAATCTTAAAATGCTCCTAATAAGCGTACGGCACACCAAAATGTAAAATAAATCCATCAGGTCTTGAAACTCATCCTTATTTAATTCTCATATATTTCTGATAAAAGTTCGACCAATCAGTTTATTCGGACCGAATAAACTGATTGGTCGAACTTCCTGCCCGTCATCCGTCGCAGCGTCGCCTACCGCGGTCACGGCTTGCGGGTCGCGCGCCTCTCCTGCAGAGCGGTCTGAGAGCACGGAACGGCAAAGAACTGACAATGACGACCAAGGTGAGCCGCCACTTCCACCCAGGCTGCTCCCACAGAGAAAACTATCATCAAAAAGAAGACTATTTCACAAAAAGCTGCACTAAAGAAAACACTCGATGAGTCGAGAGGCAGGACGCGAGTCAACATCGGTTCTGCTTTCCAGCGATGGCGGAGGCTAATGCGGCTTCATCCGGATCTCAAAAGAGATGAGATGGTCGCGTAGTTTCTGCTGGAAGAGGTACTTTTAGTTTGCTTAGTAAACGCGCAACATTACATGTGATAACGCAGCATCCAGATGCTATCAGTTATCAGTTACTATAGTTCTGTAATACTGTAATTTGTGCAAGGAAGATTAGCGCTAGCTTAACGCTAGCTTTAGCATCAGCGCTAACTTCACTGGTTGTGTAAAGAAACCTGGGGTGCAGTCGAATAGTCAAAAAATAAATTCCCAACTCCTATTCCTTGACCTCTGGGGAAAACGTCACGGGGTTAAGGAAAGGCGATAGGAGAACTCAAAAGGATTTAGGAAAAGACGGCCGCGGTGCTCAGAGAATCCGACCGGACTTTCACTAAGCTACGTCATTATAACGCGGCCGCTGATGATTGACAGCTGATGATCGGCGCCGGCGACTGACGTGCGTCTGCGCTGGATAAAACTACAATAATGGACTACAAAAAGCGCATCGTCCACTTCTCCACATGTTGGTTTAATAAAAGCTCGTTCACTGACCGGCTTCAGGTCCAGCAGCTCCTCCTACCTAAATGTTGCTCTCGCAGAGAATTGTGGGTCGGCGTAATCTCCTTTCCTTTCGTATAGGAAGGTCTGTTGCATCCTATGCTAAAGGAGCTCTGCAATGAAGAATTGGAGCTCCGCTCCTTTGCATTTAGAGAATTTGAACGGCTCTTATCATGGCGGCCACTTGTTTACTTCCGGGTCACTTCTTCATTTAGGAACCTCCCTAAGCAAAATAGACTATTCGACTGCATCCTGGCTGTGTCAAGTCAATTTGTTTACACTACCGGCGATGTAGCTTCAGCGTTAGCATAAGCGCTAACGTAGTAGTTGTGTAAACAAACTGACTTGTTACAGCCTGGTTTGTTTACACTACCAATGACGTGTTAATTGTGAAGTTGTCATTAACCCCGTTCTAGTATTAAAACTCCGGGCTTGCGTTTGACTTTGTTGGTCGTTCAGTAACCAGAGCAAGTTCAGAACATTGCTTCTCCGGCTAATAGATAATGCTGGCTAGATGACATCTGTAAATAAGAGCGATCTGTCTTTGCTTGTGACTTTTTCCAACAACTGCAACTCCAGTAAGGCTTGGATTTACTAGGCCTCCTCCAACCACCATTGCAGACTCTATCTCACAACGGTCAGCACATATTTATATATACAATCTGCAATCTGAGTTTATAATTCACGTCCTGAGTCACATTTCTCTTTTCTTTTACTCGTTGTCAAGGTAAAGCAGTATCGTATCGGACACCGTATCTGCCAAAACCCCAGCGCAGGCATCGAGCAGGGCAGCGTTGGGCGTACAGCCAGCTCAGTGGCCGACCCAGGCACCAAGCAGGTCTGGTGCTCTGTGGAGGTGTAGAGCACTTATAACAAGGACCATAGTGGACCATGAAGAGTTGATGCCATAACCTGCCCTGCGATGTCCTGTCTCTGATGTCATGTGATGTCCTATGCTGAGCTGTTATGTCCCGTACAAACAGCACAAATAAGGTAAGTAAGAATGTTCCTCCTAGTGGATTCTAGTCGGGGCTCATTCAACAGGTAATAGTGTCCTCTGGACCTGATGGTCCACCAGCAACACAACCTCCCTGTGGTGGACTTGAAGGATCAAAAGGTGAGTTGGACAGCTACACAATGTATGATTTGTATTCTTTATGCACCTGGCCTTGAAACTAATTACATTAATGTTGTATGCAGCATCCATTTGATTGTTTCAGCACTGCCTTGGACCCGAATTGGCAAGTAGACCCAGAGGACCATCAGGACCCTCAGGACCCCCAGGACCAGACCAGAGAGACGAGGGAAGCAATGACTTGATACTGACATGGAAGAGCCAGGTAAGGAATAACTGTATAATGCTGCTATTATTATTATTATTATTATTATTATTATGCTTGATCTAATACCTTTACCTTTGTTTTCTTCATGAAGTCAATTTAATAAATCAATGAAATGTGTTTTTTCATTCATAAAGAAGCCAAAGGATGAGAAAGATGAGGGAAGCGACGTGTCCACAGAGAACCTGGACGAGCACAGCGAGGCATCAAAGTATGTGAACTTGATTATGTTGCAGTGACTTTATGTAAGCACACCTCTTTAAAATGTCTCTCTCGATACTGTAAGTTTCCTCCAGAATATTCTAGCGCTGCTCCCCACTGCTGCTCTAAGTCTGGTGTTTTCTGTTCTTCTTGTCCTTTCTCTTCAGGTCCATCAGGTCCAGTTCTATGAAGTCTGTCTGTCTCCTCACCAGCAGCAAAGCAGCAGAGCGTCTAAGCTCCAGAGAAGATGCTCTCCTCCAGAGACGTGTCCAGACTTCTGCTTATGAGAGCTGCTGCCGTCTGCACCCCGCTGGTAAACAGGTACGTGACAAACTGTCTGCTGGGCGTGTCTTAGTTCATGGAAACATTTCCTCTAACCTTTGCCTCGCTTGTTAACGTTGTTTAAGAACACTCATGCTACGTCACGTCACATTGTAGCACATGTTCACCTTTGTCATGTTTGTTTTCTTGTTCCAGCTGACCAGTTGGCAGAGAGCATTCTGGGAAGTGCCAGCTGAAAAAGACATCTCCAGCGTCTACAGAACATCATCAGACCACCAAAACAGTTCCTCCAATAAAAAGTCAATAGTCTGTCTACGTTGACGATTGGTCTCTGTCTTTAATGTTGGATGTAAGAAATGATAGAAGCTGAAAACATGGAGTGGACTCAAACGTGTAAAATCATTGTTCTCAGTCACTTTGCTGCAGTTTTCAAATTCAAATAGTTTCACATCACATCATCATGGAATCAGTCTTGGACCTCTGGAGTAACTTCTATATATAAACAACCTTATAACTTATTCTAAACATACATCCTACAGATGTCATAAAGCCCTCAGATAACTTCAGATAGCAGGGAAACAGCGCCACCTTGTGGTCGGCGTGTGTTGCTATAAATCCAACCAGAAGCCTCCGTAAACACTGTTGTTACGGTGTGTTACCTTTCCAGCTTATCGGCCCTGAACCCTACTTGGGAGCACGCTGTGGATGCTAACGTGACCTTTGCTCGTTCAGCTGGTGACCCGCATTTCTAGTGTCCGGGTGACACGACCAGAAGAATGACAGGAGAGATCCTTCACCGTCCAACCAGAGGCTTTCATTGAGTCGTCTACAAGAGGACAGGAACACTGCAGTCTTGTGAGGCTGTAATCTTGAGCTCATCTAATACACTTCTGCTGGCTAACAACACTCATCTGTACATCAACTTCACCGGCTGCAGCGAGGGAGCAGCGGCTTCTCACATCCACACACATCCACGGGGACTACACTTCCCATCACACCTCACCTCACATACGGAGGTTACCCATAAGACCGGCAACACTACCCCCACCCTGGATGATAATTAAACCCCTAATATCACTCCAGCATTATATTATATAAATATTACCCATGAAACCACATTTCCCACAGTCCATGAAGGGGTCCTCTCCCAGTGAGAGAACTTGAAGGCGAGGATGGGTAAAGGAATATCCAACAGAAGTCCATTGAACACGTAGCTGCAGCTGAGTGTCCATAACATACTAATGCAGACTGAAAGTTCCATACTGCTGATGCAGCGTTTAGCTGTGGCGTCGTGTGACATCACCCTGTGGTTTTCTCTTGTTGTGATTTGCTTTTTAATCGATAGAGGATCAGTCCATCACCCCCCTGTATGTGGAGCGTAAAGCCAATGAGTGAATCTGCATTAGTGGAGGATGATTTGATGTCCTGTCACAGTGTCGGAAAAATACATGACGACAATACAAGAACATGAAAATACATTATGAGAATATGAGAAAAAAAACATGAAATGTGTCTGTTTCGGAATGCCCAAGCACACGCACGCACACACGCAAGAACGCACGTGCTGATTGTCGTGGAGACAGAACGCAACAGAACGTCAGAGCAGGTATAAAAGGGCTGTCGGCCATTTTGTGTTCTCTTTTAGCACTTGGACTTGACACACTTGGCAAAACTGTAGAGTTGACCCAAACTGTAGAGAGATTCAAACTGCACGAAGACCCCAAAACAGTACAGCGTTTTACACCGGACCTGAACGCATCTTTATTTGGAAAGCACTAGAGGATCGTCGACAGCGACTGCGGGGAAGAAGAGGCCGACGAAGGCCCTCCGGGCTGCGGATCCAGAGGCAGCCCCAGGGCCCGGATCTGAACCACGGCAAGGAGGTAAGACATCTTTGTTGGTTTGGTTTTTGCGTTTTACTTGTTGATTCATCCCTTAAAGACGCTAAAAGCGCCCAAAGTCCGAAATCAGTGTCACTTTTGGAGTTTGACGGTGAACAGTCCACATCAGTCCACGAGGACCGGTGGGAAAACCCACATTTTGTGAAAGCAGACACTCGCGAGGATGTCTTAGTGTAAATTAAATATTTGTGGGACAGAATGTGTTAAATATGGTGGGAGAGCCTTGTAGAGTTGTCATATGAAGTGTGTTGGTCGGAAAGTTGTGTTGTTTTGGTTTGAAGGCGTCAAATCTTCCACATCTTCCATGGAGATTTGTGAACAAAGATGGCGCCGGGGCCATATTTCATAAAATGCCAAACATGGGTTTTAGTTGTGAGCCATGGAAACGACGGAACTGTGACGTCAGCCGGACAGTTCGGTTCAAATACATTTTCAAATACAAATAATGCCTCTGTCCCACATTAATATCATAGACTACCCCAAAATCACTACACACACCAAGGGTCTCCTCATGGTCATACTGCAACAGCTGTTTTGAAAATATGTGCCTTTTTATAATTCTGGTGATTTTTTAATGGTATTATTCATTAATATTATCCTATATTAATCAATAACTCCACTGTTATTAAACCATTTGTGTAGTGATTTTGAAGTCTCTGTACTGTGTACCAGTGGAGTTCTTTTAAAAAAAATAATTATTCCTATATTTATTTAGTTAAGTTGCTGTTGCACTACTGTTTCATACTGTTCTATTTAAAAATACATTTAAAAATAAATAGCTTCCATTTGCTGTATTCATTCATGTTTTACAAAGGGTTTAACCTGAGCCAGGCCTCACCACAATGATAATCATATCACAGTCATGCAGGCGTAGTATGATCTTTTTTTTTTTTAAACACTGGTATCGGTACTCGGCATCGGCCGATACCCACAGCACGCTTATCGGAATCGGGAGGGAAAACTGAACTGGCCGGACGTCCACCGAGATGCGCGTCGCTGCTTGTTGCGCTCTTTTGTCTTCGAGGGACCAGAGAGATCCGTTAACTGAGCGGATGTGACTGCGTGTGCTGCCTCCGCGATGACACCGTATCCTGCAGCGCGTGCCCGCGATGCCGATGATGATGATGAGTTGTGGGGTCAGAAGGTCGCTGTGGCCATTTTGGATGAAAGGGGCCAAGTTTCACTGCGCGTGATGACGCACAGCTGACATCGACCACGACAAACTGAGAAGTATTTCAGCTGACAGACTTTTGACCAACCTGAAGTGTATAAACACCCAAATAACTGTCGACAGTGTCCAGCTGCTCTGATCATTAATCATTTCATTCAAATTTTCATTCAAACCCTCATTTTTTTATTTTTAATCATCAACAATATGAGTCCTAACTCAAACGTCAAACATAATTAGACATTATTTTTATATGATAGGGTCACAAAGATGTACAAGCGCTGCAACCTGTTGCTTGTTATAAATCACTGAGCCGAATAATCCAAAGAAAGTGTCGGTGGAATCAGCTCATCCAGCAGATTCACATTGTTTTTCATCGATTTGAATGCAAACTATTTCTAGAAATGTGTTTGCGGCTGCTCTGACTGTGACTTTTATGAGTTAAGTGGTGACAATTTATATTTCCGGATGTGAGTATTTCCTTCCAGAAAGTCCTTTTATGATGATGATTATGATTTTCATTTTTAAATTCAATAAAAGCTTAAACGTTGGGTTTGTTATTGTCCTTAGACTGTGCGCTTCACCTTGACTTCCGTCCTCCTGCCAGACGCCAGGCTGATCCTGAGGAGGGTCCCGGCTCCCGCCTCCTCCAGCAGCTCCATGGGGAGCCCATCACCCAGGTTTTCCCCTCCCAAACCTTTTTCCACAGCTTCCCCTCCTACCCTCTTCTCTCACTCCTCTTCCTCTTCCTCTCCAAGCTCCTCTGTTACCTCCTCCCCTGCCTCCTCACCCTCATCCTCCTGCTCTTGCTCATCCTCAAGCTCCTCCCCCAGCACCTCCTCTTGTTCTTCCTCGATCTCCTCCCCCAGCAACTCCTCTTGTTCTTCCTCGATCTCCTCCCCCAGCAACTCCTCTTGTTCTTCCTCGATCTCCTCCTCCTCTTGTTCTTCCTCGATCTCCTCGATCTCCTCCTCCTCCTCTTGTTCTTCCTCGATCTCCTCCCCCAGCAACTCCTCTTGTTCTTCCTCGATCTCCTCCTCCTCCTCCTCCTCCTCTTGTTCTCCCCCGATCTCCCCTTTCTTCCCTGAACTCTCCCCTGACCTCTCCCCCCTCAGTTTCTTTCCTCAACTCTCCCCCTTCCTCGGCCCCCTCAGTTTGTTCCCTGAACTCTCCCCCGACTTCTCCCCCCTCAGTTTCTTTCCTCAACTCTCCCCCGACCTCTCCCCCCTCAGTTTCTTCCCAGAACTGTCCCGCGACCTCTCCCCCCTCAGTTTCTTCCCTGAACTCTCCCCCGACCCCATGACTCCTGTAGCTCCCGATCCTCCGATAAAGATCACCCTTAGTAGACCCTTAGCTAGTTCCCCTGTGACAGCCTCAGCCCCTAGCTCGTCACCTGTTGCCTCCACCTCAAACCCCCCGGGAAGTCTCGATGCATTTAGGCTGCTCTCAACGGGCCAAGAGCAGAAGTGGGTTAGGAACTTGCGGGCCCTTATGCTAGAGAGGAACAGAAAGCGTAGCGGTCGCGGGCTTAAGAGAGTTGCTGGAGAGCTGGGAGGCAGCCCTCCAAAGAAGCGCTGATAAGGCGTTTTTTAATAATATTGTGTTTAATGGTTTAATATACTAGGATGTAGTGTTTGTTTTTCTCTGTAGTGTTGTAGTGTTTGTTTTTCTCTGTAGTGTTGTAGTGTTTGTTTTTCTGTAGTGTTGTAGTGTTTGTTTTTCTCTGTAGTGTTGTAGTGTTTGTTTTTCTCTGTAGTGTTGTAGTGTTTGTTTTTCTGTAGTGTTGTAGTGTTTGTTTTTCTCTGTAGTGTTGTAGTGTTTGTTTTTCTCTGTAGTGTTGTAGTGTTTGTTTTTCTGTAGTGTTGTAGTGTTTCGTTTCTCTGTAGTGTTGTAGTGTTTGTTTTTCGCTGTAGTGTTGTAGTGTTTCGTTTCTCTGTAGTGTTGTAGTGTTTGGTTTCTCTGTAGGGTTGTAGTGTTTCGTTTCTCTGTAGTGTTGTAGTGTTTGTTTTTCGCTGTAGTGTTGTAGTGTTTGTTTTTCGCTGTAGTGTTGTAGTGTTTGTTTTTCTCTGTAGTGTTTGTTTTTCTCTGTAGTGTTGTAGTGTTTGGTTTCTCTGTAGTGTTGTAGTGTTTGGTTTCTATACGTTGATGCATTGTTAGTTTTTGTGTAGCATCTGTAATGTCCTGTCCTGTTCTGTCCCGTCCTGTGATATCTTGTCCCGTCCTGTCCTGTAATGTCTTGTCCTGTTCTGTCCTGTCCTGTAATGTCTTGTCCTGTTCTGTCCTGTCCTGTAATGTCCTGTCCTGTTCTGTCCTGTCCTGTAATGTCCCGTCCTGTTCTGTCCCGTGATGTCCTGTTCTGTCCCGTCCTGTCCTGTAATGTCCCGTCCTGTGATTTCTTGTCCCGTCCTGTCCTGTAATGTCTTGTCCTGTTCTGTCCCGTCCTGTTCTGTCTCGTGATGTCATGTCCTGTTCTGTCCCGTCCTGTCCTGTCTTGTGATGTCCCGTCCCGTCCTGTTCTGTCCTGTCCTGTGATGTTCTGTCCTGTGATGTCCTGCCCTATCGTGTGATTTCCTGTCCTGTGATGTCCTTTTCTGTCTTGTGATGTCCTGCCCTGTCTTGTGATGTCCTGCCCTGTTGTGTGATGTCCTGTCCTGTGATGTCCTGTTCTGTCCTCTCTTGTGATGTCCTGCCCTGTCGTGTGATGTCCTGCCCTGTTGTGTGATGTCCTGTCCTGTGATGTCCTGTCCTGTCCTGTGATGTCCTGTTCTGTCCTGTCTTGTGATGTCCTGCGCTGTCCTGTCTTGTCCTGTTCTGGACATCACAGGCCATTACTGGACAGGGCAGGACACAACTGATCACGTGTGTCCTATGCTGAGCTGTTATGTCCCGTACAAACAGCACAAATAAGGTAAGTAAGAATGTTCCTCCTAGTGGATTCTAGTCGGGGTTCATCCAACAGGTAATAGTGTCCTCTGGACCTGATGGTCCACCAGCAACACAACCTCCCTGTGGTGGACTTGAAGGATCAAAAGGTGAGTTGGACAGCTACACAATGTATGATTTGTATTCTTTATGCCCCTGGCCTTGAAACTAATTACATTAATGTTGTATGCAGCATCCATTTGATTGTTTCAGCACTGCCTTGGACCCGAATTGGCAAGAAGACCCAGAGGAACCCCAGGACCATAAGGACCCCCAGGACCCTCAGGACCCCCAGGACCAGACCAGAGAGACGAGAGAAGCAATGGGTCATTCCGTGTCATGTCATTTCATCAAATGCCTCCCACCTGACCATCTCAGTATGTAAAAATTCTAGCACAAAGACACACTTGTTAATAGGAAAAATCCAAAATGTAGCTGCTTTCAGCATGTTCAACTCACATTCAAGGACTTATTGCCTCTGTAACTACAACTGTGCTACATTTTAATGTTTTCATAAGGCTAAATTTATCAGTAGCATTTAGTCACATGTAAGTCTTTGGTAAATGGTTAAAAAACACAATTGAATTGCCCTGCTGTGATGTTTACTAGTAGGCCGTTAGGACATGCAGTACCCAAAACGGCCACAAAACCCCACCAATATCAGGATTTTAAAAAATCACTGCGACAAATTGAGGCAAAACACTCTTGATTTTTTAATATGATTTTAACAAGAATATGATCTTTCAAAACAAGTAAGTTTGGACCTGATACTTGTCAGTTTTTTGGAATATGGCTCTGAAGTTGGGCAAAGATGTGTTTACTTCCATTTTGAGCCTTAAAGGTTGTATCAGCGATTCTGGTTGCCCTCACTTCCGTTGCGAGATCCAAAACAAACAGAGCCAGCTAGCCCCTCCCTCCCGTGTTTTGAAAATGATCATGGACGTGCATTTTCATGAACGTGCCACCCACCCCTTGTCTGTGATTGGTTGGAACACTGTTTATTTTGCTTTTGAGGTGTTGGTAGTACCATTTGTTTTTGTGTGCGATCTCGGAACCTAGGCTGCCTAGAGAGACGCGGTTTTTTGAGGGCCTGCTTATGGGGCGGGCAGCTAGCGGATCGTGAGGTAAAAACAGATGAATGTGATCATTTATTTTTCGGCCCAGAATCGCTGATACAACCTTTAATATCCGTGAAACTAATCATCTGAGAGAAACCATATTTTGTAGAATGTTTAAGCTAACACCAGAGATAGAGGCAGAAGTGATAGAAGTCTTTTATCTGCAAAAATGGGAGCTCAGCCACTCTTCAAATTTGCTACCCCATTTTGACAAGCTTCATTTTAAGTACCTACCATACTAGGTTATCATTGAGCTACACCCCTGATATTCCATGTCTGGAGGCTATTAGTAACGGATATACACTGTAGAAATTTTGAAGGCCACAGGTGAGATAGTTTTCCAGGTATTGCTGTTTAAAAATGGCTTTTCAGAATATGATGCCAAAAACCGCCTAAACTACCCTTCATTCAATGATGTTTCACGACAAAACTGTCGACCGTAGAGACCTAATATTTTGGATTTTTCCTATTAACAAGTGTGTCTCTATACTAGAATTTTTTCAAGAAATTCTGTGATGGTCAGGGTGGGAAGATTTTCAGAAATTTGATGAAATGACCCAGAATGACCCCAATGCCTTGATGCTGACATGGAAGAACCAGGTCAGGAATAACTGTAGTATGCTGCTATTATTATTCTTATTTTGACTTGAAGGATCAAAAGGTGAGTTGGACAGCTACACAATGTATGATTTGTATTCTTTATGCACCTGGCCTTGAAACTAATTACATTAATGTTGTATGCAGCATCCATTTGATTGTTTCAGCACTGCCTTGGACCCGAATTGGCAAGAAGACCCAGAGGGACCCCATGACCATCAGGACCCCCAGGACCCTCAGGACCCCCAGGACCAGACCAGAGAGACGAGGGAAGCAATGCCTTGATGCTGACATGGAAGAGCCAGGTAAAGAATAACTGTATTATGCTGCTATTATGATTATGATGATGATTATTATTATTATTATTATTATTATGCTTGATCTAATACCTTTACCTTTGTTTTCTTCATGAAGTCAATTTAATAAATCAATGAAATGTGTTTTTTCATTCATAAAGAAGCCAAAGGATGAGAAAGATGAGGGAAGCGACGTGTCCACAGAGAACCTGGACGAGCACAGCGAGGCATCAAAGTATGTGAACTTGATTATGTTGCAGTGACTTTATGTAAGCACACCTCTTTAAAATGTCTCTCTAGATACTGTAAGTTTCCTCCAGAATATTCTAGCGTTGCTCCCCACTGCTGCTCTAAGTCTGGTGTTTTCTGTTCTTCTTGTCCTTTCTCTTCAGGTCCATCAGGTCCAGTTCTATGAAGTCTGTCTGTCTCCTCATCAGCAGCAAAGCAGCAGAGCGTCTAAGCTCCAGAGAAGATGCTCTCCTCCAGAGACGTGTCCAGACTTCTGCTTATGAGAGCTGCTGCCGTCTGCACCCCGCTGGTAAACAGGTACGTGACAAACTGTCTGCTGGGCGTGTCTTAGTTCATGGAAACATTTCCTCTAACCTTTGCCTCGTTTGTTAACGTTGTTTAAGAACACTCATGCTACGTCACGTCACATTGTAGCACATGTTCACCTTTGTCATGTTTGTTTTCTTGTTCCAGCTGACCAGTTGGCAGAGAGCATTCTGGGAAGTGCCAGCTGGAAGACATCTCCAGCGTCTACAGAACATCATCAGACCACCAAAACAGTTCCTCCAATAAAAAGTCAATAGTCTGTCTACGTTTACGATTGGTCTCTGTCTTTAATGTTGGATGTAAGAAATGATAGAAGCTGAAAACATGGAGTGGACTCAAACGTGTAAAATCATTGTTCTCAGTCACTTTGCTGCAGTTTTCAAATTCAAATAGTTTCACATCACATCATCATGGAATCAGTCTTGAACCTCTGGAGTAACTTCTATATATAAACAACCTTATAACTTATTCTAAACATACATCCTACAGATGTCATAAAGCCCTCAGATAACTTCAGATAGCAGGGAAACAGCACCACCTTGTGGTCGGCGTGTGTTGTTATAGGTCCAACCAGAAGCCTCCGTAAACACTGTTGTTACGGTGTGTTACCTTTCCAGCTTATCGGCCCTGAACCCTAGTTGGGAGCACGCTGTGGATGCTAACGTGACCTTTGCTCGTTCAGCTGGTGACCCGCATTTCTAGTGTCCGGGTGACACGACCAGAAGAATGACAGGAGAGATCCTTCACCGTCCAACCAGAGGCTTTCATTGAGTCGTCTACAAGAGGACAGGAACACTGCAGTCTTGTGAGGCTGTAATCTTGAGCTCATCTAATACACTTCTGCTGGCTAACAACACTCATCTGTACATCAACTTCACCGGCTGCAGCGAGGGAGCAGCGGCTTCTCACATCCACACACATCCACGGGGACTACACTTCCCATCACACCTCACCTCACATACGCAGGTTACCCATAAGACCGGCAACACTACCCCCACCCTGGATGATAATTAAACCCCTAATATCACTCCAGCATTAATACACTACTGAAATATTCCCCATGAAACCATTCCCACAGTCCATGAAGGGGTCCTCTCCCAGTGAGAGAACTTTTATGTGAGGATGGGAAAAAAAATATCAAACAAACGTCCATTGTCCTTCATGTTTCAAAGACTAAAAGTGGAGGGAGAAAGGGCAGACAGCAGCAACCTACAGCAGGTACCAGCAGAGGAGGTGTGAGTGCCACGACAGGAGCAGGTCCTTCCAGGGGCTGCCAGGGCAGGAGCAGCAGGGGCCGGTGGGATACAGAGTGGGGGATCTGCTGTAGCAGCCCGAGATTCAGAAAGGCCGGGAACCAGCAGACAAGCTGCACCAAGATCCTCAAGAAGAGCCAGAGGTCAGAGGGCACGTGGACCTGCTGTACTCAGTCATCAAGATCTCATCTAAGTCCAGCAGTTTCAACATTACTGCTGTTGTTATTGTTATGGATGAGATGACCAGCAGCTTTTCTATTTTTGTGCTTACATTAATGCTCTTGACAGCATGAATTGACATGAAAATATCTACTCTTCCAGGTTAGGACCAACAATTAGATCTGGCATCCGCACACAACCTTCTCTCCCTGCCTTGAGAGACCGAGCTTGATGTTTGACCTGATGGCGTTCACCCAGGTTCAAGGCTCTCCTCAGCCACATCACCCACCTGGACCACCAGCGTGGTGCGTCTGCAGCAGCTGCAGAGAAATGCTTCAAGACAGAAAAAGTGTGCTGCCACCAAACACCTCTCAACGGTATATCTGTGTTGCCACACATGGATGCATTCATACTGCAGCCTGGAGTCCTCCGTCTTGCTCGACGAATGTGGAATGACACTCATGCATTGGAGGATTCAAATACACTTGGGGAGAGTAATAAACAATTCCGTTTTGAAGCATATAGACAGTATGTTTCTGCACCATGGAAAAGGCTACCTCATGTTTACATATCTGCTGCTGCTTAAGAAATGTTTTCTCTGTGTACATTTTAAATTTTTTGGCATTTTTCTCGGTTAAAACAACTGTATCCATACATATATATTTTTAAAGTTTCGTATTATTTATGTTCATTTAAAACTTGCATGATGGTAGGAGTCACATTCATTCAGAGTTTAAGAAGTATTCTGCATTATTAGAATCCCACAGTGAAAGTAGAAACCTTAGCAGTTCTTTTAAAGTGGTTTGCTGTAATCGGCGGTCAGATTAAATCCACACAAAGCTTTCATGTTGAGTTAAAGCTCTGATGAACTTCATTTAACATCCACTTTTATTTAACCCCTTCTGATTTCCCTCTGGCCCTCTTATCAGCTAGGATGAAACTATTTTATTGAAGAAAAATATATACGATTAATGGAGGGGTTGATAAGCCAGCCATACAATCCCGCACAAACACAGTCAAGCAAACGTCTCATATTGTAGAAAAATTCAACAGCTGAAAATGTCCCATAAACCCAAACCACACACATATTCCCCCAACTAACATGCAAAATATACAGACTTTTGCTCCCAATTCTCCCCAACATAAATAAAGTATAAAGTCCAACCAAGTCCACACGGCAAAAGAAAAAACATCTTCCACAAAATAAATCCTTCAAAAGCAGCTCAATAACAAGTTCTTAGCAATGCATATAGAAATTGGTCTCACCAGCAAGGCTTTGTTCCTGAGTTAAATCCTAATATATTCCCCGAACATCTTTTTTTAAATCCCTTTTGGTCTCAACTCGATGAAAGATCCAAGGTTCCTGTGCCGGCCTTCCCGGGTCTAAATGTGAGGCTTTGAGATGGATTTTTTCTTTTAATCTCAAACACAGCCCACCATGAAAGCCCCTGGAACAAACTTTTTCTTTTTTTTTTATACTCCATGCACCTGTAACTCCGCCCCAGGCGCGTCAGCCAGGTGATTAAGGGGACAGTTCAGTGCAATACAGCCATGTACACATGTTGGTCCCCTGAATACCACACAGTTTTTACAATAACCAGCAAAACACAATATTATTTTAAAAATAGTGTCCCATCTTTAACTGCTGCAAGCTCAATAGGAAGATATTGGCCTCTTAATCTTATCCTAATCTTAAAACATTGTGAGTGGAATGCTCAAGGCTTTATTTTACACAAAGTGGAAAACGAGAAAGTGAGGATGTGTTGCTGCTTCAGGAGGATGAAGAGAGGTGTGTTGGGATGTTGGGTGTTGCTGTCTCTGCAAAGCTTCAGGAAGCACAGAAGCCAAATGTTTGTGGCTTCAAGGTATATAGATAAATAGTGACATCTGGTGGAAAAGGCTTGGTATTGCATTTGTAATGAGTTCAATGAACTCATTTCATGCAAAGTTTCATGATAAAACAGGGAAAATATTAGTGATGTCCATATTTAATTATTTCCCAATATATAATGTTTTTTATGTTTACTAACTCCTTACTTATTTATCTTTTTATTTATTTCTGTTTTTCTTCATCTATATGTTTATATCTGGCAGCAGGAAATGCCATAAAGTACCAATGCAGTGAGCTACTAAGATGACTTTAACGCTTAGCTGTAGAGTTGACCTGCAATTATGACGATGACTTTGTTAACAGCTTCACACCAGAATCCAGATGGATGCAGGGGCCCGTTTCAGAAAGCAAGTTTAACAAACTCTGAGTCAAAACCTGAACTCTAGCTTGACCAACTCTGAACTGTCAAACTCAGAGTTTTTGGTTTCAGAACAGGTGTTACGATTTAGTTCAATCAACTCTGAGTATTAATTGTAGAAAAAAAAGAAATGTTTCGTCTTGAGTGTTCCACTCATTCAACATTTATATTCTATGTGTGTTTGAGCACACAGGTACAACCTAACCGGCTCAAAACGGACCTGGCAGCAACTAAAGATGGAATATAAAGATATAGTCCAAACAGGTAAGGTCACATTTAATTACAAGCAATTGTGGTGTTGTTTAGCCTGCCCTCATTAAACAGCATTCAGTGGCTCCATTCAACATGTGGAAGTGATATTTAAGTAATTAGGGAAACAAAGACAAAGTCAAATCTTCAGCCATCCCATCACTGCCAGTATTAAATATTGTCTATATGAGATCACACCTAAATGCCTGTTGGACATGCATGTGTCTGTTTTGTGGATATGTTAAAATTTGACCTCCTGTATAGCCAACAGAAAAAAGGCGTAGGCCAGCAAACCGGTTGTCGGTTCACCACCACCGCTCACAGAGGCTGAAGAGATGGCCCTCAGTCAGAACAGTGGGCAACATATTGCTGAGGGCCTCTCTGGGGGGATCTCATCAGAGCCAGCCACGCCCCAGGACACAAGGGCCTGCATAAGAGGTAAATTATTCAAATGACTGGCATATATGGCGTTCAGGATGAATGTACATATATGTACACCCTTTTTCTAGTGTTAGCTCAGTAATCCATTCATCATAGACACAACTTGGCACACTGATTTTTCTTGTAGCAGTAGGCTACACTTCTCTGTAATTGGCTGCTGTTCTCAGATATCAATCTATTTCAAGGTGACTCAGAGTCTGAGCTGCGACCTGCACACTATTGTTTAAAAAAGGAAATGTACATTAGGTGGGCACTTTTCTGGGTAATCATCAACTGACTAATCTTCTTCTAGCAGTTACTGATGGTGTAATCTGTCTTGTGGAGCCTTCTGCTATAACAGACCTCCATGCTGTTATAAGTACTCTAAATATTCCACATTTTCATGATGGGTAGAATATAACACAACAATTCTGTTTTATTGCATGTATATATATATATATGTATATGTATATATGTATATATATGCCCTTGCTGACATGGGGAGAATATACAAGCTACACAGAAAGTTTCTGCAAGGAGAGAGCGCTAACCACAACACCACAGAGGAATGAAGGCAATGTTGTTTTCTAATCTTTGCAGCAGACAGGCCTTTAACCAGCACGAACGGAACAGGGACCCAGAGAACAAGTTCCCTGCTGCTCCAGCAGAGGGAGGCAGCACACCAGACTTCCTCGTGAACACAGCGCTGTTCACTAACAGTGAATTGAGTTAGTAGTGATGTCCAAGATGGCGCTCTCTGAAGCCCACTCACCTTTGGTCTTGAATGAGACTGAGGTCAGCCAGCAGATACCTGGTCTGAGGATCTGAGGCTGTGTCCCGCCTCACAGGGGAGCAGAAACTCAGCAATGTAGCTGGAGGCTGACTCATGAAGTATTTTGAAGGTGATCGCTAAAATCTCAAAACCAGTTCTAAGACCTACTGGTAACCAGTGAAGAGGCTAAAATAGGGCTGATCCGTCATTTAGCTCGATTAGCTCCAGTGCATGGAAACAACCATGAAAGGTGAACTTTTGCTCGTTGTGCATATTTACATGACTCTTCAAGGACAAGTGAAGTTGCTGTGCATCATATACGTGTTGCTGTATCCAATGTTGGCCTCATGCGAGCAACTACCAGCTTTGTTTCTTCCTGGATAAACATTCTCAGCTCGTTGAATCCGCGGGTGACGGCCGTAACACGTCTTCAAAACGTCACCTTCTGTCACCCCTTTCCATCTCAGTACCTTTTACAATAACAAGGGTGCTGAAAAAAATAGTGATACTTCCGAAACAAAAAGGCAATATAACACCCAGAACCAAGAACCAGGGGCCCAGGGTAAGGAGCACAGATCTATAATTAAATGTGTGTAGGTGTCTGGATTATATGGCATTAGTAAAATAAACCCACAGAAGTAAAAAAAGTGATATAGTCGATCATAATCTCCGGCCCCTCAACTACTCATGAAAAATCGATACAGTATCACAAACTATATCCCACACCTCTAATAGAGGCATGTCTTCAGTCTTGTCAGCCAGAGGTGGAGGGTGAAAGTAGCTTCTGTGGAGTCTTGAAGGCATCAGATGAAAAAAAAAAAACTGAAGTAACTGCACTAGTCTGGCTGCAATCAGGGGAAACAGAAGAAGCAGGATGGGAATGAGGCTATGAAGTGGCAATTAAATCACAAAGATTGTTCATGATATTATCAGCCATTTTGCAGATTGTCTCATTGGTCTGCTAATCACTGCTATGCAGCAGCAGTGATAGAGTGTGTGTGAGTGACTGGAAGGAAACTTGTTTCAGAGCCAATCTCCTCTGTGTGGTCACTGTCTCCTCTACCAGCCTCTAATGGCACGTCTACATTAAGCCCTGTTCAGTCCTGTTAACCAGCCCAACCTTTTCCACAGCAACGCTATAAGGAAGCATGTCAATGCTGAGTTTACATCTTATTTGCTGCCCCCAGGTGGCCAAACAAATCAATTATTGTTAGTGATGTCCAAATGAAGCTTCGTGAAGCATTTTATAGAGCCCAATAGATGGCGCTCTCTGTTCAACAAAGGGTTGATTGCCGATATATTTCCATTGCTTTCAACTAGTGATGTCCAAATGAAGCTTCGTGAAGCATTTTCTTTAAGGGTTGAAAGCAATGGAAATATGTCGGCCTTCAACCCTTTGTTGAACAGAGAGCGCCATCTATTGGGCTCAGAAAATAAAGAAAATGCTTCACGAAGCTTCATTTGGACATCACTAGTTATTGTTGCTTTAAAGATCCCATTAAATGGGAACACAAAAGGTCAAGAAAAACAGAATTTATCAACTCGAACATCTCCACCTGACATACATTTAGTCCTGGCATCTATTTCCAGGATTTTTGGCACAATTTTCTAACTACTTCCTCTTGCTGCCATTTGGGGCTTTGCAAGATCACAAGGTTACACATGTTCTATTAAAGGTTGAGTAGGCGTTTCAATTCAGAACACTATATGTTACTTGAAATCCTCGATAGCAATGAATAAATGAAATGCTCTGACATAAAAAAAAATCTAAAATGTTATCTGTGGCCATGGCAGGACTGTAAAAACCCCATCCAATTTAAAAAAGTCGGGCCGGAGAAAATAATTGGACGTCCTGCCTGTTTGTCAATGCTCACTTGATGATGCATGCACTCTATGGATCTCGAGCACTTGTTTGCTGTTCTGGGGGAGCAGCTTTGAACAGAAGGGGGCGGGACGTTTTTGGTTTCAGTTTGGCGATGCGTTCAAAGTCAAAATCTCTCTGTTTTTTTTTCACATTACCTACTCAACCTTTAACACAAGGAGAAAGCCCAGTCGAGACATGTCAACGTTCTACGTGATAACATTTGACTCAATTGCTACATGGTTTTTAATAATGCTCTGACAGGATTGTCAGGCTGGAGTGTTTGTGTGGTCCCAGTTTGGAGCCAGCAAGTGGTTTTGGACCAACAGAAGGCACTCTCTTTCCACCAAATGAGGCCTGTCCCACTTGTCGCACTGGCTTCTGAGCAAAAAGGACAGTGTCGACATATGGTTAATCTAAAAGTTTCAGGTTCACACGAGGCCAAACCTGGATAATGAATTGTGGGTCTGTATGCATGTAGACGAACCTCGTCTACGGTGTACTGCTCAAATACTGCAGCATGCAAGCATCAGATCCAAACTTGGTTGATATTTTATTGAACGTCTGCTTCATCCACAGCTTGTGTTCTCACGTTTGTGTCTGACCGACAGGCCAGTTGTTTGATTGAACGCCACTGAGTGTGGGTGATGTGAGACTAATGTTTGTCCAACTGGTGTTTTTCTGTTCCCAAGCACAGAAATAGCTCATCCTCGCCTCTCTGTATATGTATCAGTACAATATAATTTGTTGGCCACTGTTCAGTGCCACGTCGTTATACCTGCACCTTTATTTTACTTTACCCTCTTTTTACCTGGTTTTGGTCTTCCTGATAGGGTCAAGCTGTCAATCAAATGGCTTTGGACGGGCCTTCCTGTCCAGGCTGTGTAGTAAATTTCTTCATCCTGCTTTTAGCACCTACAATAGTAACAAGGGATACAAATTCTAGAAAAAATAATTAAAAATTAAATTTTTATAAATACAATAAAAACAACAAGGTACAAGTAAGCCCTCAACCAGAATACGTTTTTGGCAGTTTAATTCAAGTTTGAGTGTAAATACAGTAACTAAAGTACATTTGAGTTAAATGTGCATAATTAAGGCTATTATTACGGAAGAAAAGGAAGGAATAGCATGGAAACAATCAAGACTTCATAAATTAAAAATGGTGATTTTCAATTCAAAACTTCCATAACTCGAATTATTGACTGTGACTGTGTGTGACTGAAAGGAACATGGAACCCTGTCAGGGTCTCTTGAAAAAAGCGGCGTACACATCCAATCCATTATTAGCATTATTATTCATTCAATTTCATAGTTATATGTGTTTTAGAAGTAAAACAAATTCTCGTGACAGATCCTGTTAAATTATATTAAAGATTAAAACCATAACGCTGTTTTTAAAACTTCATGCTTCTAACTTTAAACAATATATAATGATATTGTAGGACATTTTCAGTCCAAATTTATTTAAATTTTGACTTTGAATCTGAACTCATATTTTCAACACCACTGTGGAAGGAGAGACAGTGTGTTGTTTGTGTTGCTGGTACTCACCTGACAGCATTTCATTTTTGTCTCTCACTACCTGAGGTGTACACACACACACACACACACACACACACACACACACACACACACACACACACACACACACACACACACACACACACACACACACACACACACACACACACTATGTATCTTCTTCTTTTGTTCCTTTGCAGTACGCCACGTGTGCTTAGTACAATACTGCCACCACTCCAGTGTTTAATCCCACAAACTAAAGTTCCTGAAATAGTGCCGTTTCCTGAGCTTGAACATAAATCTACGGAATTTCTTTGGGGGGTTGGATTTCCATATTGGGGGGATGTGTCCCCCGGTAACCCGGTCCCCCGTGACGATGACGCACATGCAGATGAAAGCCCTTGGAGTGGTTGGAAGACTAGAAAAGCGCTTTATAAATGCGGGTCCATTTACCAGAACTAGACAGAGAAACAGTGGCGACGGCCGGGCGGAGCCTTGGTGGTGGTCGCCTCTATTCTGAGGAAGAGCCTATAGATTCATATAAAAAGTCACCAGAATACAGAAACATTTCATTTGCGTCTTCTCCTAAAAATTTCATTGATTTCAGACTGTTTTCTTCTCTTTTTATTGTTCTTTGGCTTGTATTTATCTGCATTTTATGCTTGTTCAGCACTTTGGTCAACCATGGTTGTTTCTAAGGTTTTCACACTGGTCGGTCCACACGTTGGATGCGTGTGTGTGTGTGGATCCACATTGGTTGATCCCATTCTGTGGTGAAGCCAGCTGTGATGTATAAAAGGCCGGTCTGACACTCCCACCGGAGGGAGGACTGTCACTACTAAGTCAAGACTTCACTCTTCACTTTCTCCCAGCAGAGTGAAATTCATCCCGACTACTAGAACCTGAAAGAGAAAGGTAAGGCCATCGCTGCTTCACTGCATGTGCTCTTATGTTCAGGGACTAGATAGACGGACATGAGATACATTTTGTGATGTGGATCACATACTATATGGAAGTGATGATAGTGATATGGAGATGGTTGTTGTTGTTTCATCTACAGCTGTGTATATGATATCTACACCTGCATGTCCCACCACTGTTTTTAGCAGCCTTTTCTACACTTGATGCCACCCTGGCATGAGTTTTGGTTTGTCCACCGGCCATCAGGACGACTAGAAGACAAGCTAAATATACAGTATAACTGCGTACATCAACCTCTGTGATTATGGGTGAGCGAGGTCGTCTGCCTTAGCACATGTCTCGCTCTCTCTCTCTCTCTGTCTCTCTGTCTCTTGGTATTTTAAAGTTCTGTTCTTCGTTCAATCTGTCGTCTGAAATAACTCCCTCTTAATTACTGCATGTTCGACTCCTGAATGACTTGGAAAGGATGGAGGAGATGTGTGGGATGGTGTTCAACATGGAAGCTATTTTTGGTTTGGGACATGTAGTATCATCATGTAAAGGTCGCTGTGGGTCTGACATGAATAAGTGCTCTGACTTTGGCTTTTCTCTACTTATATTTTAGCATTCATCACCATTTAAATGTCAGCAAACGTTGTAGAATCCTGCTGTAATTCTTGAGATGGTCATGAGGCAGTTAGGCATAATTGGAACGCATTACAAGAGATGACATCATTGATTCACCAACGTTCAGCCAAGTGTAAAACCTTTTTTCTTCTGTTTCCACTTTTTCATACACAAATTCAAAAATCACCCAAAAAACAGCTGGATGGAAAAATTAAGTCAACCACTTTAAAAAATATGAAATGATTATTATATTTGCATCATTCCACTCATCCTTTACACAGGCAGGAATAAATTAACCTCATATCTGCATTTACCGTTAACGTCAGTTATTTACACATGCCATTATTCAAGGATTAAAGGGCGGCTGTGGGTCAGTAGTTTGATTCCCGGCTCCTCCAGTCTGCATGCTGAAGTGTCCTTGGGCAAGATACTGAACCCCCAAATTTGCCCCAGAAGGCTGAGCCATCGGTGTGTCAATGAGTGTGAATGAGTGAGATTAGATTAGATCCTGATGTGCAGACGGCTCCTCTGCCATCAGTGTATGAATGAGTGTGAATGGCTGAATGCAGACATGTAGTGTAAAGTACCTTGAGTGGTGGAAAAGTGCTTTAGGAACATTTACCATTTAAAGGATTCAAGGATCGTTTATTGTCCCCTTGCAACACAGGGATGCACATCGATTTGATAATAAACTGAAGGAATCACTTTCTACTGTGTGACTATTCAATGATATTGAATGTACTGAAAGACAAGAAAAATCATGTCATGTATTATTTATGTTGCAAGTCACAAACACTGTAAAACACAGCAACATGTAAAAAGATTCACAACATGCTTTAGAAAATGATAAGTAGTTATGTTTATGTGAATTACAGTAACATGCAGAAACACTGGTCTTTCGAGGAGGTATTCGATACAAATTCCCAACAATGCCAGAACCTGCAAATATTCCGGGCCATGAGTCAGAAATAGTAGTGGACCATGAGAGGAATATACTGTATGGCAGTGTTGGAGTTTTTCTCATATTTGTCTCGTAAAGCAACCAAAGGCGCTGAGCAATCCCAGCACCATCTGTGCACAAGGAATGTTCTGTGATGCTAAAGACAGCGAGGTGGTTGATGTGGTTGGTGCACTGCACGTCTGGTTCGCCAAATGTAGAGTGAGGTTTGCAAGAATTCAGGTCCACTACCCACGTATCCACACTGTATGTTTGTAATGACTAGCACGCTCCGAAATGAAAGAGACACGGAGGAGAGGATGTATCGATGGATTCAGCATCTTCTCAAGGATTCTGGTCGAGACACTTTTAGAAGTAGTGAAACATTTGAAACATTTACCAGTAGCTTTCTCGTGTTATTTACGGTAGACAAACAGTTTGACAGTTCTCATTGCTTTCCTCTTTGAATGTGAGCAATCGGGCTTCAGACAAACATGTACATGAGGAGGATATTAAAGAGGACCTATTCTGGTTCATACTTCTGTTTCAGTTTACTACTACGACATGTTTACATGAGGGCTGTCATAATGAATGCTTTAATGTAGGATGATTCATTTGTGGAATTAACGCCTTCATTTTTTAAAATTCATTAGTGCTGTTGTCTCTCTGAATGGGACATTAAAGAACTACTAGCAATACTAAAAGTAGTAGTAATATTAACATTAGAAATATTAACAATAGTAGTGATATTAACTGTAGTTAATATATAACAGTAGTTAATATATAATGTAGTAGTAATGTTAACAGTAGTAATATTAACAAAAGTATTTATATTAACGGTAGTAGTAATATTAGCAGCAGTAATATTAACAGTAGAATGTTAACAGTAGTAATATTACCATAGTAGTAATATTTACAGTAGTAATAATATCAACAGTAGTAGTAATATTAACATTAGTAGTTATATTAACAGTAGTAATAATATTTACAGAGAAATAACAGTAGTAATATTAACAGTAATAATATTGAAAATAGTAGTAATAACAGTAGTAGTAATATTAACAGTATGAATAATGTTAGCAGTAGTAATATTAACAGTAAAATGTATATTAACAGTACTCGTCATGTTAACTGAAGTATTATAGTAGCAGTAGTCGTATTAACAGTAGTAGCATTATTAGCAGTAATAATATTAACAGTAGTAGTAATGTTAATAATAGTATTAACAGCAGTTATATTAACAGAAGTAATGTTAACAGTAGTAGTAATATTAACAGTAGTAATCATAACAGTAGTAATGTTAACAGTAGTAGTCATATTAACTGTAGTAATCATAAAAGTAGTAATATTAACGGTAGTAGTAATAATAACACTAGTATTAACAGCAGTATTATAAACAGTTGTAATGTTAACAGTAATAATATTGAGAGTAGTAATATTAGCAGTAGTAATATTAACAGTAGTAATATTAATATTAACAGTAGTCATCATTAACTGTAGTAGTAGTATTTGCAGTAGTAACATCAACTGTAGTAGTAATGTTAACAGTAGTAATAATAACAGCAGTAGTAATATTAACACTAGTATTAACAGCAGTATTATTAAGAGTAGTAATGTTAACATTAGTAGTCATATCAACAGTATAGTAATATTAATCGTAGTCATATAGGCATGAGTTCCTCTTTAAATGCTTTGTACCGGTCAGTTGGAAAACTCAGTCATAACTGGTCATTCTAGGGCCTCCAGAAATAAATCCTAGGCTGCGGTTGAAAAGTATTTTTCTCTTAGGAAGGTTCCTGACAGAATGAAGAGTATTTAGTATTTAGATAAGCAGCCATGATAAGAGCTGTTTGAATTATGTAAATGTTAAGGAAAAATGCTTCAATGCTTCCTTTCATATCTCCTTTAGGAAACAGAACCTTCCTTTACCAAAGGAAAGGACATAACGCCGGCCCACAATTCTTTGCAAAAGGAATATTTAAAGTAATCGGCCATTCAATATGCCCATCTTGCATATTTAACCAGGGGTGCAAACTCATCAGGGATGAAAAAGGTGACAAGGACCCAAACCCCCTCGCGGAATATATATATATATATATATATAAACACACACATATATATATATATATATATTGCATATGCTTCAATGTTATTCCTCTGCCTCACTGAAGGGGGCTGGCGAGAGCCTGGAAAATGGACTTCCCTTCCAGTGAAGGTATAAATAATGGGAGACCAATGCCAGGGCTAAAAGGTTTGCTTCAAACGACGGAACATAAAATAACTCGATCGACTCCTCACATTGAAAGACAAACTGCTTTGAAAATATTTGGAACCTCAAGAATAGATTTGACTCTGGACGAACGGAATAAATATTAGCAAGGGGAGGTAGGGGGCTTCTCACCCCTCATTCGCTAACATTACATCGATATCAGAGTAAGCCTTTGCTCCGTTGATTTTCCATTATTTATTTTAGGTTTTTTTTTTTAATGTGAAGGTATGGTAGGTACATTTAACGTTGTTTTCTCGCTTAGATTTTTCAAAGGTTCCTGAGAAATAGACACTGTACTATCCGATAACACCGTTATTGTAACCAGCAAAAATGGTTGTGATTTGCGATGCGTATGTCAGCGAACTGTCTGACATTAGCACGTTAGCCTACGTTAGAAAGCCTGATGGTACAGACACACCAACTCCGGCAGCAGACGTCAAGTCAACGGATCCCATTCATTGTCTATGTAGAGCAGGAGCTCCGCATGATGGATACGGCACGTCGAATTGACTGCCCTGTCGCCGTACGTGAATTTGCATAAAGTTCGATGGATTGAACTTTATGCAAATGCCGTCCGTCCAACGCAATGCCGCCGGCTCCAGAAACTTCGTTCAAACTATCAAACTAGACAGTGTTGATCAAATATGAATCCAGATTCTGTTACTGCACTACACATTTCCCGCCTCAAATGTTTTCAGAAACATGCTTTAGCGTGTAGTTTAACTGTAAAATGAGATCGTTTGTGGCCCGGCCGCCATGTTGGAAACGGCAGAGCAAAACTCAAGTCCCGCCCACTTCGCAGGACGTCTATCCAATTGATCCAACTTGAACACAGAACTGCCCACTCGCCGGTGCGTTCGACGGTCCGTTGCGTCGCTGCCGGAGTTGGTGTGTCTGTACCATGACGTTTTTGAAGCGTACCAACGTCACTCCTGTCTAGTACGGCATCAAGGCAGCTACAGACCCGAAGATGACATGATTACACGGGTTGGCCAAACGAACAAGCTTGGAATAAATATTTATGACAGCTTGCGTTCGCCGATTACTTGGACGCCCCCCCCCCCCGAAATATTTTTATTGCAGATCTCCATGAATCACACAGGCTGTATCCGAAACCGCATACTACCGTACTGCCTACTACATACTGCGTTAGTATATACTGTATACTGCGTACTGAATGTGGGATTCAGTATGCTACTTCAGCAGACCGACGCCGTTCACACCGCAGTATGCAGTATGCAAGTTTCCCAGAATGCATTTCGTGGCGACCGGCAGCGGTAGTTGTAAAACAGGCGAAAAGCTGTTTTATTTCCCGCTGTAGCGCTGTTATTATGTCACTTTATTACATTTTTATATTTTTTCATGCGAGAAAGTAACCGTTTAGATCCCCAATGTGCGGTTAGTTTACCCAAATGACGGCTGTTTAGTAATTTGCCTCGATGTTTTCGGAGAAGTGAAGCTCCGGAAGGAGCGGGTCGTCTCAGAGGCAGCAGCCAGTCTCCAGAGGTGTTCCGCCGGCCAACATGCGTCGTCGTCCCGGGGGAGACAGCAAGCCAGTTATCTTAACCGCTGTTTGTAGTGGACAGTATACAGTATATAGCGCTGTCTCGGGAGCTCTGCATGTACAGAAATCACCAAATATTAATAAAAAAAAGTTTGAATTAACAGAGTACTTTTTTTCATTTCATATGTACAACAGCCTGGATTTCTATTGTACCTATATAGCTTTCGTCACAATAATCAAGTAGCCTATGCACTGTACCAGGCCCGGAGTGGCTAATCGGGAGGACCGGGACAATTCCCGGTGGGCCGGTCTGACTTTTGGGCCGCGAGGGCCGGTGTTCAATTATTATTTTTATTTATTTTTGTGCCGGTGTTCAGTCATGGCACTGAGTGGAGTGGGTATCACGTGTATGCGTCGCGGGGATTCCCGCAGGTAAATAGACACAAGAACCCAGCCGAGCTGTCGGGACTATCACCCTCAGAGCTGGCTGAAAAGCCCGCGGACATCGGTCAAACACCGGCCCGCCCAGGTCCACAAGAGTCCACACAGGCGGACTCTCCGTCGAACGCGAAACGCCAAGACGCGCCGCACGCAAACCAGCCGGGAAACAGACAGCTGAACACGGCCGAACTATGGGCACTTGTGCCCACAAGGCTGTGTGAAAATACACGGAATTACAAGGCTTTAGAGAACAGTGCGCTATTGTATGCTTAACATGTAAAGTTATAATTACATTATTTTAATATAATAGGTCGTGATCTAAAGTGGGCCGGTCTGAGGTATGAAACTCCAGGGCTGAAAATGAGTCCCACTCCGGCCCTGCACTGTACTTATGTAAACAAATATAAACGCCGTACTGCTCCGGCGTTTTTTTTTTTTTTTTTCGTCCCAGCTCCGGCGTTTGTATTCCCCTGGAAACGCTCTCTTGCTCCGTCATTACTCGATTTATCCAGGCTCCAGCGCATTGCATTGTGGGAAACAGTAGGCAGAGTAGACTGGTCGGATGCATACTGGAAATATTCTCCCAATCAGTACGACATCCGGGAACTTTTCGCATACTGCAGATTTTGCTTTTGTTTGCATACTGCATACTGCATACTACATTTTGGCCAAATCAGTACGTACTAGCAGTATAGTATGCGGTTTCGGATACAGCCACAGATGACCTTTTTCGGAACAAAAACGGCGAATTTCGCCGAAAGGTGACAAGTTTGCATCCCTGTTTAACAATAATGTCCATGCAGACATTTAGCTGCTAATTTAAATTGTGTTGATAAATGTGAGGACAGTGATAACAATTTCATTCAATTTCTATTTATTTGTTTCAAATCATGTTCCAACCTCATCTCCATAAATCAAACAATTAATAACTGAATTTTTCATATAAACTCTAAACTATTTTGAATGTAATTTCAAACCTTGGAAATAAAATTACATTAGTGAGCTGGCTGTCCACATTTAAAATAAGACAATCCTTTATTTGCCCCACAGTGGGATATTTACAGTGTTCCAGCAGTAAATGGGAGCGTTAATACAATAACAAGAAGCATCAGTTAAAAAAGCAATGTAGGCCTATAATAATTAATAAACAGGTAAACATAGCAAAATATGACTGAATGGTCAAATTCACATTTTTGAACAGTGTTGGTCTGTTGGTTCGATTGTCACAGCAGCAGGAAGGAGGAGCTGCTGGGACTGAAGCCTGTTACTGAAGGAGCTGTTTATAGAACCAACAACATGGGCAGAAGTCGACCATGTGGTTTTTGTAGTCCATCACTGTAGTTTCACCACCGCAGACCCACGTCAGTCATCAGCTGTCAGTCATCAGCTGTCGCGTTATATTTACGTAGCTTAGAGAACGTGCAGTCGAATGTGCGCACGTCTTTCCCTAAATCCTGATGAGTTCTCCTTCTCACCGTTCCTTGACCTCGTGACCTTTTCCCTCGAGGTCGAGGAGATGTGGTTGACGTCGTCGACCGCAGCCAATGTGATCTTCTGCATGGTCCAGTACTCTGGAATGAGGCTGTTTATAGAATGATTCAAAGGCCTCTTGAATCTCAGCCTGTTTGCTTTCCATCGTGTTATATGGGGAGTTGTGTATTTTATAAACGATACTGTCTGCCTGTTGCTTTTTCCTTGCTAATCATTTTGTAAATTTAGCGCCGTTCTCATATTATTTTTGCCCGGTGAATAACATGTCTTTCCTGTGTGTGTATATTATGTTTATTTTGTTTTTATTTTCTCTATTTGTTGTCGTATATCTGTGTGTTGGCCTTGTGCATGACAACCCTCCAGCAGCTTTAGTTGATTTTGCATTTATTATTATTATAAGATCAAATATATTTTGGAATAAAGACCTTAATGTCTACCTTAATGTTAAGTAGGGGAAATCAAAAACGGCAACCCCTCTCTTGTGATACGGGTTGTATGATAAAAAGAATATTTTTGCGTTAACCAACTTTCTCAGGCTAAGAAACTGCAAACTGAATTGAATTAACAAGTGGATACATGTTGGTGTATCCTGGTTCTATAATCGCGAGCCAAATAAAAGAGAGTGAAAGAGAAAGAGAGTGAAGGGGAACAGCAAGGCTGTGGTGGCTGACTGATCCTCCCCTGTCTTTAAAGCCTCTGCCAGTACTCTACAGCCCTCTCTGCCATGTTTATATCCCAGCACAGCGCTCACGTTGTTATTTTCTCGGGCCCAGCCTTGTGGTCGCTGGAGCCATGTTTGTGCTGCAGAATGAACACGGGCTTTGCAGGAAACACACTGGGATACTAAACTACATGTCACATGGCACAATATGTACAACACATTCTACAGCAACGTGGAGGAGGATGAGGAAGAGAGGAGGACAGTGGAGAAAGAGATGTGGTGACTTTGCATCCATAGGTGTGCCAACCCAACATCACAACACAGTCTACTCATTGGACTTTTTATGGACTTCTAGTCCTTCTAACACATACACATGAATATTACATGTGTGTATATTTTAATGTTGCAATAAATGTATCATGCATCATTTCCATTATAAGGATAAGCATTTTGACTTGAAAAAAAAAACGGTCAAGCTCACTATATTGTTAGAGAAGAGGAAGATAGAGCCTGGTTTAAAAAATACAGGATACAATATTATTAATTTTGATGATCTTTATCCTTTATTTTAAGGCAGGGAGAAGTTATGATTCAAGATCATATTATATCGTTTATTTATTTCACTAAAAAGGATGTCAGATGTCATATTTGTGATGCAATGACAATATTTGTTTCTTAATGACGAGGTGATAAGTTATTCCAGTATATGCACACACACACACATATATATATACTGTATATATACACACACAATTTTGATGATTACCGGGATATTATAAAAAAATTTTGGCCAAGATAATCATGACAAGAAATGTTCATATCGTGCCATGCCTAATCAGAAATGACTAGACAAAATGTTCTGAAGCCATTGTTGAAATGCGGGTTGGTTGCCAGGTCGGACCGCTCTCTGAAGGAGCCATGTTGCTGTGGTCATTGTGGAGTGCAACGTTGCTGCTGAGCTGCCTGGAGGCTGCAGAGGAGGATGACGTCCGCGCAGGTACCACTCTGTTCTACGGAGCCCAACAAAGTATTAGATACTTACCTCTTGAGTCTGAAATGTGGATTATGTGTCTTTGATTACTGTGCATGTATATGTGTGTGTGTGTGTGTGTGTGTGTGTAGGCTGCAGTACAGCTGTAAACGACCTGGTCTATATTGTGGATGGCTCATGGAGTGTTGGCTTCTCTGACTTTGAGAGGGCAAAGCAGTGGCTCATCAACATCACCAGCCAATTTGACATAAGTTCCCACTACACACAGGTAATATAAATCATGTGCTGAGATTGTTATTTCCATTTCTATTTATTTACAATTTTCCATTGGACATGCCTAATTCGATCGTAGCTGCTCTCATCTGATTATTTCCTCGGGTCAAATCAAAAACACTGTCTTTCTGTGTCCGGATGTATCACATAGGATTTAATGGCAGATCGTGATATAAAACACAACAACATAAGTGGATTGTGTTCGCTAAAGAACAATGTGTCTTATCTGTGATGGATACAAATCACATACAAAATAAATGATTTGTTTATTCGATATAAGGTAAGGTGATGCCCCTACGCATAAATGAGTTTTAAACATATTTTGATTATTATCGGGAACATTTTGGGCAGGATTATCGTGACATGGAATATTCATGTTGTCCTGCCTGCCCTGCCCAGTTGTCAGCTTTACTTAAAATATAAAAATATATTCCCCCATTTTGGCCCATTCCCACTGACACAGAGCTTCAGTATATCTACACCTACAGAAGTTTTTTTTGTTCATCTGTTGTAGGCGGCTGTGATCCAGTACAGCGACACCCCTCGTCTGGAGATTCCTCTGGGGAAACACCAGGGTGTAGCGGATCTCATCCAGGCCATACAGAGCATCGACTACCTGGGAGGAAACACACAGGCAGGACAGCATGTTTTCTCTTCATAATCACAGGACTCTCAAGTCTCACGCATTGGGCGTGAGACACATGCATTTCAACCTGTTCACAAGCTCACACGCCACATCTAGTATTTCTCAGCAGACAAATTACTGGGATAATAAAAAAACAATAGTTCACCGAAATGTGTTTCTGAAAACATTTGATGCAAGAACAAAACTATGCTGTTGCATAGTTTGCACATTGTGTGTGCACAAGTGTACCTTGTGGTGAAATGATTTGCCTTCTTATTTTGGTCACTTTGATCTCATGGCTTGATCTTAAGTTCTGTGCATTGTGCTGTGAGTAGGCCTATTTATATGATGTGAGGTCTGGTTAATACAAACATAGAATGATAATACAAATATACTGAAAAAAAAAGAATGCCTTCCACATGTTGCCTTGCGTGTGTCTGTATACATATATATATATTTATATAAAACACATCCTCTTTGGTTTGCTGCTGTGTTCTATCGCTTGAGGACCATAATCACGTTGACTTTGTTGTCTGACTTGACAGCATTTGGCTACACAGTCTCTTAGAGCCCGCCCCCTCAGACACCTGCAGCTCTCGTCGGCGTGATAAGTCAAGTCAAGTCAAGCCAAGACCATCCTGAACAAGCCTACTGGGTGCAGTCGAATAGATTAAAAAATAAAGTCCTAACTCCTATTCCTTGACCTCTGGGGAAAACGTCACGGGGTTAAGGAAAGGCGATAGGAGAACTCAAAAGGATGTAGGAAAAGACGGCCGCGGTGCTCAGAGAATCCGACCGGACTTTCACTGAGCTACGTCATTATAACGCTGCTGATGATGATTGACAGCTGATGATCGGCACCGGCGACTGACGTGCGTCTGCGCTGGATAAAACTACAATAATGGACTACAAAACTACGTCGTCCACTTCTCCCATGTTGTTGGTTTTATAAACAGCTTGTTCACTGACCGGCTTCAGGTCCAGCAGCTCCTCTTTTCTGTTTTACATTTACATTTCATTTGTGGTTTTAGTTTACTTTTTGTCAAACATTTGTAATATGATTGAAATAAATAAAAATACCATTAAATTATTATCACTGTCCACACACATGTATCAACACTATTCCAATTACTATATGTCTGCATGAAAGTAACTGTTAAATATGCAAATACACATATCGTTTGTTTTCATGAATGGCCGAGGTGTGCGGCACTTTAAATGTTGCTCTTGCAAAGAATTGTGGGTCGGCGTGATCTCCTTTCCTTTCGCATAGGAAGGTCTGTTGCGTCCTATGCTAAAGGAGCTCTGAAAGGAAGCATTGGAGCTCCGCTCCTTTGCATTTAGAGAATTTGAACGGCTCTTATCATGACAGCCACTTGCTCTCAAGTCTCATGCATTGGGCGTGAGACACGCATTTCAACCTGTTCACACTCTAGTATTTCTCACACAGGCAATTTACCGGGATAATTAAAAAAAATGTTCTCTTATTTTACGAAAATAGTTCACCGAAATGTGTTTCTGAAAACATTTTATGCAAGAAATAAGCTATGCAGTTGCTGAATCTGTCTTTATTTTAGATCGACAACGGTCAGTTTAAAAGATTTTCAAGAGCTTGTGGGAGGCGGCGCCGTCTCTCAAAACTCGCCGCGACATTGCATGGCTTCTTACATAGACAATGAATGGGAAGCGTGGAAATAACGCTGCCTGTGGACACGTACCTTCAGCCAAAATCTCACTCTGAACTCAGTGAAAAACTTGAGAGCCCTGCAATCATTCATGAATATATAACTGTTCTGAACTGTTGGAATTCTGCTTGCCTGGTCATTGTTAAATAGGGCTCCTGCTCTTTACTAAGGGAAGTGTCATTTTAGAATTCATTTAATGATTAAATCATATTAGAAACATACTGTTGAAATAAGTTTAAAAACAACAACAATGTATTCAATGTTTTTAGTTAAAGTTAAAGTTATAGTAAATATTTTTAAATTCTTTAGGCTTTATGGATGAAACAATCATCTATTTCTTATTCATTCAAATTATTATGAAACATTATTCCATTATTTATTCTTATTATTGGCGGGTGCATCTGCAGCAACATGACCACATAACAAAACCACAAGCACAGATTTATAGGATTTAGTTTTTAAAAATGTAAAGATAAGATAAAGTATATATATATTTTAACTGATGTAATGCGATGATGTAAACTCTGATGTGATCTGACTGTCTTGCAGACTGGCAGGGCGATTCAGTTTGCTGTGAACCATGTTTTCACCTCCTCCCAAAGAGCCAGCCAGGTCAAGAACCGCATCGCTGTGGTGGTTACTGATGGCAAATCTCAGGATGATGTGGTAAATGTCCCTTTGCTGTGTTTGTGTCTTGTATCATTAATCTTCTGTCAAGGGTCTGAATGGAAAGCCTCTTAAACATGCGCCACTCATTCTCACCACAGCCTATGTCTCTTTAGGTGGATGCCAGTGTGGAGGCACGAGCTCAGGGCATCACGGTGTTTGCTGTTGGAGTTGGCAGTGAGATCACCACCTCGGAGCTGGTATCCATCGCCAACAGACCATCATCTGCATACGTCCTGTACGCTGAAGATTACACTACCATCGACCGCATCCGAGGTTCTATGGAGCAAAAGCTGTGTGAAGGTTGGGATAGCAAGTTTATCTGACATGACATGTTTATCAGGCATTTTCTCAAATCTCCTGGCTGTGGTGTGGAAGTACCAATAGTGTTTACGGTATTTCCATTTCAAATCTTTACTTGAAAAAGTAACCTTCATGTTATTTGACATAGAAACACAAGACTCTCGCATAATGTATCAATCATATAGGTTTATGTTATAGCAGCAAGTTTAATTATAAATTAATTGGATGTTGCTTCTGGAACCAGGAGCCATGATAGTTCCCCCCACTTCCCACCTCTCTGAGCTGTCCCAATCCAGCGGCAGCATTCTTTGGGGCTTTATTTGGAGACCAAATGTGTCACATCAGCTGTGACATGGCTGTCCCATTTCAAAGACTTCTTCAAATGCAGGCCAGAAATGCAGGCCAGAAATGCGGTCTTGTTTTCCTGGGTTCAGAGGCTCCAACTGATGGATCCTTCACGGCCGAACTTATCGCAAGATTCATTGTGGGCCGGTCACGTTTGGATTTTAATCAACATGGCAACTGTGAGCGGATCACCACTGTCTCATATATCATGAAGCCTCCATCATCACTCCAACATCTCTGGCTCTATTTCAATCCGATGCCATCAGAACCAGACCGTTTCATTTTGGAAATCAGAATTGGCTCTTATTTTTCCTTTCCTCATCCCAAAAGTTACTAAACCTTGTCAAATATTTTCACTGACTATATCACATACCTTGTGAGCTAACCAGCTCTCATTTATCACTGAAAATGGCAAGCCAGACTTAATTGAAGAGCAGAGTGTTACTGCAGACATTGTGACAGTGGAAGGAGGAAAGGTGTAATTCCTGACATTTATCATAGCTCCGTCTATGTTAGCCCTTTCCAGTGCACTCTAGATCCTCTTCAACTGGCTTCTTAAGATGAGGCTGCACTTATATTGAACCTGGAAACATTGGACAGATTTTATAGTATTACTGCTTATTTAAAATTCAACAAAAATACATTCAATTGTGTTGACCACCAAATAACACAGTTGACCCAATGATGTAATGTATATGATGATTTTTTTGTGTGTATCTAGAGGTTAGCATGGCTGTCTGAAAAATTGACCCTTTTCTTTCTAGAGTCTGTGTGTCCAACACGAATCCCAGTTGCATCTCGTGATGAGAAAGGCTTTGAGCTGCTGCTGGGCATGAACATTCAGAAGAAGGCCCAGAAGATCCATGGCTCTCTGGTGTCTGAGGCAGCCTACGCTCTCACTGCTTCCACTGACATCACTGAGAATACCAGGTTGAGTTTTATCTAAATAGTGTAATCGAGGTACTAACAAAATATCACTTTTTTGTTTAACTTTAGTAATCTGACTTCATCCATAGGGATATTTTCCCAGAGGGCCTCCCTCCAGCCTATGTGTTCGTAGCCACCCTGCGTCTCAAGGGGTCTTCTAGCAAGCTGACCTTTGACCTCTGGAGGGTGCTGTCGAAGGATAAAGACATCCAGGCTGCAGTGACACTAAGTGGAAAGGACAAAACTATCATCTTCACCACCACTGGTAGAATGGAAACGGAACAGAGAGTCACCTTTAAAGCAGGCTTTCAGGTTGGTATTAGGTTTTGTGTTTGTGCATGCCAGATCAGAATAGATTTTGGCTGGACTTTCATTTCCAGGTACTGTCTGTTTACCCAGTTAGTCCCTGGGTGAAAAAGCTCTGTCAGCTGGTCGATCAAATTTAGATGTAGTAAATGGCTGGTAAATGTGCCAAAATATACATATATAGACATTAAACACACGTATGCCCCATGAATAGCTCACCCATTGACAATTCAGTTGCACAGTTAAGGACCCAGAATGTTCATCTGGCTAACAATATTTAGGACTGGGGCATCTGCTAGTATTTTTCATATCATCATATTTCCTTCCTGTGTTTGTTATTGTTGCGTTAGGAGTACCGCTGCGTTACAACCTGTTCATCATACTGTGGCGAAGGTCACAGGTGCGGTAGCTTCATGAGCAACGCTCCTTGGTGACATCGTAGGTCTACGTCACTCGACTGACCAATGGTGCAACGTGATCGGCCAGTCAGTCAGTCAGTTACTTACTTGTATTGGTTAATAGATAGGTTTTTAGTCTACGGCAACATGGTTGGGATGGATCCATCTCACTATTACTATTATGGAGTCTTACCCTTACTTTCTCTGTACTGTCTTCCATAATTAGAAATGTAAGGCTGTGAAAGAAGGGTTGACATTAATATTTGTTTTCTCATCCACCTTTGCTTGTTTCTGTCTTATAAATAAACAGAAAACGTATCTTTATATTAACCTTGAAAATCAAAGGTATTTATGAAATTCATGTTTGTGCCTTCCCTCAGGCTCTTTATGATGGAAATTGGCATCAGCTCAAAGTCCTGGTGAGACCACACCATGTCACCGGTTTCCTCGATGGTCAGCCGATCCAGGAAATAATGCTAGAACCAGTAGAGCCCATTTACATCAATGGGGAGACACAGGTGGCCAAGAGGCAAGGAGCAGACATCACTGTACCTGTGAGTATTAACACTTAAACCAAGGAGAACATACATTTTTTTTCATTAACACAAAGAAACATCAATAAAAATATGGGCCCATACACCATTTTGATAGGAAGGAATTTTCTGTCTTGATTATTCATAGGAGTCTTACCCGTGATTTAAATTATACATTGAATTGTGGGAGCAAGAACCTCCGCCAGCACAAAAGTCGCCAGAGGCAGTGGCCATCACGCATGAAAAATTTTATTTGATTTTTTTGTTTGAGAAACTTTCCTCACACTTCTGTAGATTATGAGTGAGAAAACGGTTGGAAACAATGTTTTGCATTCATTAGCTTTGCACTGGCAAAGCCTGCAAGCGAAACAACTTGGACAGGCTGCAGGCAGCTAAGCCAATCAGAAAACAGACCTGTCACAATTTAACCCTTTGTCCGCCACTCATTTTTTTCCCTTCCACCTTAATATTGGTGTGGACATTTCAGCCATCGTTTGAGATTGGTATGGACACGTCCATACGGTCCATACGGTCCATACGCAGTTCTACGCCTATGCCTCCATGCATGGTGAGGAGCTTTCTTGTCTTGATCAGTGGCTTCTGTCTCTTCCTTTGACCAGGTTATTATACCAGCAGGGTATCTGATGACCGGTAGTGCATATGTGCTGATGGCGCTGATCTTCTTCTTTCCATTTAGCTGACTTTTCAGGACTTGCCTTACTCTGTGGTTGACTTTCTTGCAGCCTCTTCATGATTTCCATTGGATTGCGGGTTCCAAAGATATTTGTAGCTGTCCTGGACACACCTAATTACTCCATAATTTTTCCCCAAACAACATTTTCCAATTTTCTTCACCATATTTTCATTTGTCATTGTCTTTTCAGGTGGAGGTTCAGAAGCTGCGTCTGTACTGTGATCCTCATCAAAGTGAGCGAGAAACAGCCTGTGAGATTTACTCTGTGGTAAGATCTTCACTGTCGCCTCTACCACCCTGTCTCACTCCCAACTCAACAAATATTTTCCTCAACCTATTTGAGTGATTTTGCTGCCTAAACCTAACTTCCTGTGAAGACAGAAGTTTATTTTGAAAAACACTCTGTATGTAATGAGTGGAAACTGACACATCATCCCTAAGAGGGGTAGCTTTGGGTCACTAATCGACCGTTGGTATTTGAAGAGTTTGGACTGGGAATGTGTTGGTAATCTCCACTGCAAACGTCACAGTTTTTATGTGTGTATATGGTGCAAGAATGAAGCCATATTGATGATAACCATTATTTTTACCCTTGTCTTCTTTCTCTTACACAGGATGATGAAAGGGTAAGTGCGGATTTTAACCTCTTCTTTAAACATTTTATCAGTACTGCTTAAAAGCTGCTTATTTACTGATGCAGTGCAATGGTCAGATGGCATATTAGGGCCATTGTAGGTGAAACAAGACTAGGGAGAGTGGGGGTAGATTCAGTGGGGGAAAAATAGGGGGGAAAACCCATCAATGTTCTCTGAGATTTAAGTGGTAAATTTGTAAGAAAAAAATAATAAGAGATACAAAATTTGGAATTTTTGGGGATTTTTGCTGCTCCCAAAGTGTTGAAGTAGGTATGGTAAGTAGGACCTATGTGCTTAACGTCCTACCTCATATTAGAACTAATGTGCGTTTTATTTTGAAAAAAGATCTCTTAGAAAAGTAAAGGTCCTGAAAGAAATATATAGGTGTTTTACTTCATGTTGTTTCTGTCCTCTTTTGTGAACATGAATACATATGAATGTAATATAATATAATAAGTGAATCTAACCTTGCAAAGTGAAGCAATGTGGTTCATTTGCAAAAGAATGTAAATATGCCACTTTAATCTCAGAGAATATTTAATTTATCCACTTATTTTCTCAGAATAGTATCCACCAGTTTCTATTGTTTTAAACCTACAATGGCCCCTTATATACCATCTTAGCAAAGGTAATGATACCAAACCTAATTTGATTTTATATAGTGGAAATCACTCACTAATAATTCATGCTAAGACGTTTTTTTGTGGGACTGAAGTTTGACCTTTCAGAAAAAAAAGTCTTATTTTTCACAACCTCAATACAAAAATAATGTTTTTAAATACCTAAAGCTGAAACTGTTTGGCATCTCCTATATTAATGTGTTTTATCTACCCAATAAGGAAACTTTGAGTGATTGTTTGTGTTTCAGTGTCCTCTGAATCGAACAGCCACAGTGGAAGAAGAAGACTGCAACTGTGTAGTCGGCCCACAGGGGCAGCGTGGCCTGCCCGGCCCTATGGTAATGCACACACCAGTCCGCAGTCATTGTTGAATTCTTTCAGACTTAGGAGATTTAATACGTGATTTGTCTCCTACCCCTCTAAAATAGTAGTTGATGCCTCTAGTGCATTTTTGGAATTTGCATCAGAAGGAATGCAAATAGCAGCAATGAAAACAAGTCTTTGGTCAGATAGCATGGCTTTGTTTGGCTTAAAATAAAAAAGCTTGTGCTTTTTAGCATATCCTATATTCAGTAATCAGTAGCTCCAGTCTACTGTATAAGCACAAGTCTAAGCAAGAAAGTGCTTTGAGCTAAATGATTTAATGAATTAATTGCTGACATTAATACAGTACAATTCTTGAGAATTTCATGGTAATCCCAACAAATAAAGAATAAGTCAGGGAATCACCAAAGTCATTATGACATACCATCATTGCAATGCATCCAATAGTTCAAATAATTTTTGCCTAGACCAAAATGTTTGCTAGCCCAACAGACCAGCCTGAAGGACTATCCTTGTGTTCAATGCACATGTGAAAAGACTATGTTTCTGTGTCATGATGGTGCGTTGTAATGCTACAGGGTTTCCGAGGGGAGAAAGGGAGGGAAGGACTACCAGGACCTGATGGTAAGCCTGTAAGTGCTAGTCCTTTGTTTTCTTTTCACCACCTCATACTGTTATACAGTGCAACTTTAGGATACATGTTGTATGCACATGTTAGAAACAGTTTATATTGTTTCTCTCCCTAGGGTAAAGATGGGAAGCCTGGAGAATCTGGCCCTCCTGGGTTACCAGGGATCCAGGTAAAACATGGTTGCATTATATACAAGTGCAAGTCAGAATTCCTTGGATTTTGCTGCACTCCATTACTATTATTGGGTCTGAGGGTTCTGCGCAGTATATTAATTGTTCCTAGAACTTGGCAATTCTGGACAGAGATCTCAGATGTTGTTCCTGGAATCTGCAGGAGCCACTGTCCTTGTTACAACCCCAAGTGCTCCGCTCACCATGGGTACCTCTGTTGCTTTGACTTTCCACATCTATTCTAGCTCCTCTTTCAACCCTTTGCCATTTTTCAAGATTCTCATGTTGGTTTCTCTTGATGTTGCTGTTGCTTGTACGTCTATCACTACTGCTTTTATTTGCTGTTTGTCAACCATCACGATGTCTGGGTAGTTGTCCATCACCAACTTATCAGTCTGGATCTGGAAGTCCCACAGGATCTTAGCTTGGTCATTCCCAACCACCTTTGGGGGTGTCTTCTATTTTGACTTTGCAACTTCCAGCCCATACTGAGCCAATTGTTTATAGTGCTCCATGTACACCATACCTGCCTGCTGTTACACCTTGCTGTTATGTGCTGGAATGTCTCAGGGGCATCTTTGCGCACCCTGCACCTGTCCTCAACATCTTCTACGTGGCCTTCTGGTTATTCAGCCCCTTCAGTTGTGATCATGTTGCCTCTCTTGGATATCATCCGACTTATCTAGCCCGAATGACATCCCAGTGTCGTTGCTGTAGATCCTGGTGATGTGGACCAGTGAGTGGATGTCACACTCATTCCTAACATACAGCTTGATGTCTTGCATGCTGAGGATGTGGCTAATGGTAACTTCACTTCAGAACCTGTATCTGTAGCTACTCTTAGTGATGATTGAATGGATTGGGTTTGAGTCCAAGAAAATCCCAAACAGAATCAGTGACAAAGTACCACCATGCAGTGGCGGCGCCAGGGAGGAGCTAGGTGGTGCTGTAGCTCCCCCTATAATAGCCATAGCACCCGCCCAGCACCCCCAAGAAATGTCTGTAATTTTTTTACATTTATATATTAATGTCATGCACGGATGTAATTTGGGGGGGGGGGGGGGGGGGGGGGGGGGGGACACAGGGGACATGTCAAAAGGCCGTTTTGGTCCCCTGCATTTTTTACGGTCCAAAAACAATGTTACGCTATAGTAAACAGAGACGCGTCAAGCACTAGGACCAAGCGGAAAACGGCCGCTCAAGCTGAAGCCTGTTTCCCTTAGTTTAGACCGCCCACAAGCTCCTCGATTGGCTCTGCCGTTTCTTCTGTGATTGGCCGTCCCCGCTGTCACTCCATCTTGCTTGCACACCGACTGGTCTACTAGTCTGCGGTTAGGAGTCCTACAGGAGTCCGCTACTGTAAACTGCCTGGTTCACGTCAGCTAGAAGGATTGTAATATCAGAGGTTTCATTTACATTTACGTTTGAATCAGTGTCCATGTGCGTATGTGCGTATGTGCGTATGTGCGCGTGCGTGCATATGTGTGTTTGGCCATTAGACGCAGCCAGGATGTCTAAAAAAAGACATAAAGAAATAAGAGACTTCTTTAGAAGTCAAAGTGTAACTTACTCAAAGAAATGCGTTACACCCATCCTGCAACACCTTCACTGGCTCCCAATAAAGCAGCATATCCACTTCAAGATCCTCCTCATCATTTACAAAGCTCTCAATAATCTGATAAATAAAATGTATTATTATTTTTGTTGTTATTATTACTATTGGATTAGAATTGGGTGATAATGTTTTGCTACATGATTTACAACCAGTCAAACCAAAAAAGGGAACAGCAGACTTAAAAGTAGCAATAGAAAACTAGAAGAACTACTAGAAAGTTTTATTAAAAATACTTGTGTCTCCCCCACCTCTGAAATCAAAATTTTGTCCTTGATGTCACGTATGTTGTATCTATAGCCCTTGTGTTGAATACTTTTACATATATGCTTATAGTCGCAGAACGAGTATAGTTAATGCGGGCGTGTACGCGTGTGTAGCTATATATACCAAGGGTGGTCCGATGTGACCGCCATAAGGAAATGCCCCGAAATTCAAAGCACCTTCTCTTAAGTGTTGAGCATCCCCATAGCACCTGCAACAGAAAATCTCTGGAGCCGCCACTGCGACCATGGCATAGGGGAACACCCACTGGAAATATTAGTTGACTTTGTGCCAAGGACCCAGCTCTCACTTTGAGATGGCTCGAAACTGAGCATTCAGTTTTCAGCACTATAAGGCCCCCCAGCAGTTACCCCTTCCAAGACAACACTTGGAGACTCCGAGAAGTTCAGCGACTCAGAGCAACCATTCATTGAATACGACGAACAACAGAGAACTTCCTCTGATGACTTTCATTCCACCTCTAACAATATGATGCTCAGTCAGGGGCATGATCCTACCTACTGTCTTCCTTTGGCTGAACAGGGAGAGGATGGCCTACCAGGACAAAGAGGGGAGCCCGGTCTACAAGGCAGTAGGGTGAGTTTTAAAAGAAGCAATGGTATCCATGTTGTGGCTTTATTAATCTGCTACCAGAACATACAGTACCTGATTCTTCTGATCCTGCCCAGGGAGAGAGAGGGGAACCAGGCCTATCAGGAGAACCAGGACCGAATGTGAGACTCCTTCCTCCCTATGCAGAAACAAATACCCCCCCCCCCCCCCCCTCCGTTTTCCATAACATCGTACACACCAGATCAATTTCCAAAAAGTTTTCATTTACATGACCCCGCATAAATACGCCGTTGAGCACCATCATAACCATGCCAAACCTATAGGCGGCAGTGTAACGAGAGGAGTTTGTTAACCCTCAGAAAGAGGGTTAACAAACTCAACCTTTAGGTCAGTTACCATAATAAATGACTCTGTGAACCTAACCTGATCGCTGGCAGGTTTGCTTCAACAAACCCTGAGTTTCTTCCTACATGTCTCCACCTTTTTCCAGAATCTGAACCAACTCTGAAAAAAATTAAATCTTAAAAAAAAAAAACGTAATCACCGTTTTTCCTTCCAATCACATAAACAATATTCTCCGACATTTTCATCATTTCATATCACAGACATAATCCAGATTCTTTGTAGAGCTCTTCAGATTATTTGCGAAAAAGTTTTCTGAAAAAGGACATTTCTTTGAAATAGCCACTTATATTTTTACTGTTTAATATATGAAGTATGATTATGCCTTAGTCTACGTATTTGTGCAATATTCTAATTTTCAGCTGAAGCCACTTTCTTTTTGTGTTGCCATGGTGAATCATAGTATTGGAGCTCCATTGGTGATGGCTTTGCAGAGTCGGCAGGCACAACTCAGAGTTGTTTGAACTAATTCAAGCGAGTTGCCCATCTCAGACTTGGTTGACTCAGAGTTCAGGGTTAGGGTTAGGTTCAGAGTTGGTTGAGCCTGCTTTCTGGAACGGGCCCCAAGTCAATCAGAATCCTGACACGAGTGACTTCCTGTTCCTTTCAAAAGGGTAAACATGGACGCACACATGGCGCTAAGTATATTGTGTCACATACTGTGACGTTTGGGAACCTTAAACTCTGTTTCACCCAGTGCATACTCAAACACGAAAACTGCGTTTTTACAAATCGCCACTTGGCTGGAGCGTTTTCTGTAATCAAGCCTCCATTTTTGTGTCCATGAAAGGCCAAACCACATGAAAATATAGGTTTTCCTATGTCTAAACAGGGTCTAAATGTAATCAGACTAGTACAAAGAAACTTTTTACTGTAGGTGATCGAACACAATCTGTATCAGTTAACAACTGCAGATCTGACCCTCTTAGGCTAGCCTCCGGAGTCCCTCAGGGGTCAATATTAGGCCCCCTTCTATTTAGTCTTTATATTAATGATTTGCCCACTATTTGTCCTGAGGCTGAATGCTTAATGTATGCAGACGACACGGTTTTCTTTGTTCATGGTCACACCAAAGACACTGTTGCCGCTAAACTCATTAAAACAATGTCCTGTGTTACAACTTGGTTGCAGGAGTGCTGTCTTCAGCTAAACGTTTCTAAAACTGTAGGCATGTATTTCACTAAAACAAATCGAGTATCCCCTGACCCCGACATACATGTTAATGGAGAAAAAATACAAATTGTCAGCCAATATAAATATCTTGGGATAATAATAGATTCAGAGCTTTCATTTAAAGCCCATATTGACAAATTGTGTAAAAAAATCAAGTTAAATCTCGCAAATTTTCGTGCAATTCGAAATGAAATGTCAACTGAAGCCACAAAAATGTACTTGCATTCGATGATTTTCAGTCACTTCAACTATTGCCTAACCAGCTGGTCCCAGGCTGGTCAGAGTTAAAAAAAACCATTGGAAATCTTGTACAAACAAGCAATTAAAGTTATGGATAAAAAACCTAGGCACTATCATCACTGTGCAATTTAAAAAAAATACAGTATTTTAAATTGGGACAGTCTTCACACATTTGCAGACTTAAAACTGACCTATAAAGTACTGCATAAATTGGCTCCAGATCCTCTGGCAGAGTTCATCAGCCAAAGAAACAGCCTTGAGCGTGTCACTCGAGGCTCTGTCAGAGGTGACTGTTATATTCCTTTGCGTAGGAGCACTTTCAGTAAGTCGGCCTGGTCAGTAAGAAGTGCAAGTCTGTGGAACTCAGTACCTGAGGAGGTTAAACTGCTCACAACATACAAGGCCTTCACAAAAAAATTGAAAACGTGGCTTATCAACACCTATACCTGCCAACACTAAAAGATAAGCCTGTTGTGATGTTTTGATGTTATGATAATGTGTTATTGCATTTTTTCTTAATTGTATAGTAAGTGTTTGCATATGTATTTTGTATTATCTTGTACATGTAATTTTAATTGTAATTTTATTGCCTTTTTTACATCATGGCCAGGGGACTACAGATGAAAACTAGCCTTCTGGCTAATTCTGGCTTTTTTTAACCATGTGTAACCATGTGTTTTATGAAATTGCACTGTCCCCTTTTCAATAAACTAATTCTAATTCTAATTCTAGCATACTTACACAGCTTTAGTAGGAGCAGATCTCTCAGGTCAGCCCTGGTTGGCATGCTATACAGAATCATAAAACCAGGTCTCATAGTCCTGGGTTGATTACTCTTAATATAACAATGCTGATTTGAATGTTTGCGATAAAGTGGATCAAATTTGTGAGCCTCTCACACTTGATTCTGACTTGACAAATGTTCAGGGCCCTTTAATGCCTACACAATAGTTGTAAATGAAACCCAGATGAATTAAAAGGAAGAAAAAAAAACATCTGATTAGATAAAAAAAAGTGTTTATAAATGTATAAAAAATACATTAAAGGTCACTCCAAAATAATTAGTACATTTCTCTTTCTACAGGGTCTTCCTGGCGAGGGAGGTGAGCCGGGACCTCCAGGAGAAGTTGGACCAACGGTAAGATCCAGCTCTAACAGTGTCTACAACAACTATTAAACCAAACCGACAGTTATAGAATGTGACATCACAAAATCTGAGGTATCAGTTCATGAAAAACATTTTTGTCAGATGTAACAACCAAAACACATCAAACCAGATGCATTGGAAATAATAACTAAACTGTATTTCCTAATTCTGGAGGTTTCCCCTGTGTGTCTGTGTGTCACAGCAGTCGATGCAGTCTCACATGTAGTGTTTGAGGTTGGACAGATAATTACTGTACTGTGTTGAATTTGGCTGTTGCTGTTCCAGTTTGTCTCTCAGATTGTATTTATCATTCAACCAGGGGGAGCCAGGATTACCAGGCAGCACCGGAGTAGTTGGGCCACCAGGACCAAAGGTATTACACTTTGACATTACACTCCTCTGTAGCTTTAGTGCTTTGTGAATAGCATGTAGTCTGCGCCACACTTTCACACCTTGAACTCTGATTAAATGTTATTTATATAGCCCCAGATCATAAAATTTGACAGGACCCTCCATTGACTAAGGAAATAACCCTAAATAAAAACATTTAACCCTGAGATACATAGAAATCAGACTACAAATCACATTTCAAACCACTTCTAAACATGGTTTTATTGGGGGTTTTCAGTCCAGATGTTCTAAAATAAATGTGGATATGCAGGAAAAAGGCATTTGTGCTGGCAGACTGAACAAGGCCTTGCCTTGTAAGTTACCTATCTCCACTTCTGTCAGTTAATAAAAGTAACACTGCAGGAGACACATTCGCACTGTAAAATCGGTTGGGTCCTTGTGGTAAGTTGAAAAGAGGAAGTAGCTAAATGAAAGAGCACATGCATACAACATGTGAGCACACCCACCGGCTATAAGTGTGCCATGCTATTTTGAGTCTCCTTTGAACTCCATTGAGTGCTCTATGCGTTTGACTGGCGGACACCCTGGTCAGTAATTTGGACTCGTTCTGTTATCATAATAAACTACTTTTCTGTAAGAATCTGCTGTACATCGACTGGAGGGAACTGAAACAGCTTACAGTTGGTGCACATATGTGGATGTCCGGGGGTGGGGGTGTGTGTTAAATGTGTAAGGGCAGCTGTTGAGTTAGTTTTGAAGAAGACAAACTCTGAACTCTTAACTAAATCCTAACCAGTGTTTACCCATCTAACCAATTCTCCAGAATGACTTTGCAAAATTGACTTTTGTTTTTACAATAATGAAACTACAACCCTGTTCACAAGAATGAGCCAGGATATTATAATACTTCCTGCTTTAATCCTTAAATAGTAAACCACACAGCTTTGGCTGAAGGGCCTTCAGCCTGAAAATGTGTGGAAACATGTGCAGGAGGAGAGACACATCTATTCGGGTGTATAGTTCTATAGGCTCATTTTCCATAACCAGTAATGATGGGGAATTACGGATCTTTGAAGTGAGCCGCATCTTATGGCTCCTTTTTTTCTCTTGTCTTTTTTCACCCTTTTTTTGGAGGGGGGGTCGTCCTCTGTACATCCTCTAATGATCAGTAAACATCACACAAGGTGATGCCTGTGTAACCCTCAAGTGGTGACTTAATAGCTAATGCTAATTTCTAGCGATAATGCTAATATGTTATGCTATTGCTAGCGTGCTGGGCAGGGGCACCTCATTAGCACTTGAGGGCCCCTGGGCTATAGAGATGTTTCTGAATTGTAGCTAGCTGCTACGGTAGACTCTCTGGTGTGTATGTCTGCACATAGCCGTAGCAATGTTGTTTTCATGCTTAAGAAAAACATCTGGCTCTTAACCGATAAATGCTTCACCATGTTCACCAGCTAGTCTCTGACTTTATCTGTTTGCTGCCGGGCAGTTAGTGTTTAGCAGGTTTCTCCTCAGCTTCATCAGTTTATATCAGTGAAAACAGCTGCCTGCTGCTGCTGGGAACCGCATTGAGTAGATAAAGTGAACCAAAACAATAAAGTTGGTTAGTTGGCAACGTGGGTTTTGTTGTCAAAGCTTAGCGTCTGTTTTATTGTATGAACCTTACTTGGGAACAGCATTAATTAGATAACCAAAACAATATAAATACATTGTGGGTCTTGAAAACCAAAACAGTGAGCTGAAAGACACTTATAATTCTGATAATTCTGTCTCCTAAAAATGTAACAACTGCATTGTTATTTATGATTCAAGGGAAACTCATTTTCTTACAGTCACGCTTTTAAACATATAGACAACATTGTGAATTGAATGGTTAAATTTGGTAAAAACATTGAGGTTTGGCTTACAATGAGTATGTTTGTTATGTAACTCAATTTAAGTACTTAATATAAATAAGTCTACATTGACTTCACTTGTAACCCGAACGATAGTCTCCTGGGTGCTGTGTTTATTTAAGCCAACAACCCACGCATACCTCCTTCCTACAGAAATGTATTTCTCATGTGTCAAAAACAAGCGACACAAATGAGGCAAATACACAAAACGATCCTGCCAATGAACACAAATGAAGGGTAGGTAGTTAGGTCCAACAACACAGGACTTGCAACCATCAGAACGGTATTAGACACCGGGTGTCCCAAATATCCCCTAATATTGGAAATGTTATCTAAACCTAACATTGTTGTTTTGTCTTAACCTAACGTTGATTTTGTTGTCAAAACCTTATGAAGTGGTTTTGGTGTTTAAACCTAAAGTTGGTTTTATTGTTTAAACTTAACAAGTGGTTTTGTTATCCAAACCTTATATTGGTTGTTTTTTTGTTTTATTTTGGCCTCTCGCCTTTCGTTATAGAGAGGACTACCTGAGAGTCAAAGATGGAGAGAGAGAGGGGACAAAACCAATGCAATATCATGTTTAGACTACAAAACCAATGGTTTAGGCAATAAACTTATACTTAATTGGTTTTGTTGCGTCTTTCCAACTGACAGAGAAAAAAATTGTGGTACAGGCACAAACAATACTTCTTGACATACATTAGTCACGACTATTTCACAAACAGCCCTCAAAATAACAAAACTATTACAAGTGCAAAAAGCTTTGTTTAGGTGTTCAGATTACTGCTGCTAATGCTAACTCCTTTATGAATGCATTTTGTTCAGATTCAACACATAGAACTTACATTGGACTTCATAAAACTTGATAAACTGCCAGATGTTTAACTTCCGAGAACAATCTATTGTTAATCTGAGCTGGGTTGCATCATAGATGCCATGGGAACAACAGCAGACAAAATTCCTTCCTGCAATGTCAGGGAACATTAAACATCATAATGATTAACAGGGCCAGCTTGTAACCTGCGCTTGTGTAGGAAGGTCAGAGTTTAAATGCAGACATTTGTTGTCAGAATGAAGGCTTTCATGGGTGAGATGAAGTGACTGTAAATAATATTTACTAAAGAATGCTGGCTTTATGTGTCCAAGTGTGTTGTTGTAGGCATACCAGTTAGTTTTAGATCCACAGCAGACACTTCATATCACGTTGAATGAGACATTTTAATCACTGAGACATTTCTATATATTTATACTCTCTTTTCCTTGTATGAAAAAAATGTAAATGGCCTGAGAATCGAACTTCCCCCTGCTTTGACCAAATGTCTAGTTATGAATCACTGAAGTCAACATGTGAAGTATTTTGGGTGCACGTTAGCCATTTTTAGTCTTTCTAAAGTCACAGTGAGTGAGTAAATGTGACTGAGAGCAGAAACTCATCATCACATGTCTTGACCGAAGGGCAACATGCTAAACAATTAGCTGCTGCAAACGTGAGTTCTGTTGTCTGGTGGTGATCTGGCTCAGGGCTGAACACGGATTTCTTTGACTGCTCTCAGTATTGATTGAGCTTGTACTCACCACTGTTCTTGCTGCTTGGCTTACTTTCTGTAAACAGTGTAGCATTAACGTTGGCCTTTCAGTGGCAAGATTTTAGCTGAGGCCCCCTTGCATTGTGGTTAATTTCATTACCAACCTTCATACAATCAGGAACTGCATGCATGTCTTCGAGATTTAATTTAATTTAAAATAGAAAATAACCCACAAAATAAAAATCATATTAGAAACAAATGGCATAAAATGAATTCCAAATAATAATAATAATAATAATAATAATAATAATAATAATAATAATAATAATAATAATAGTCCCTGCCTTCGCCCAATGACAGCTGGGATCGGCTCCAGCCCCCCCGTGACCCTAAATACAGGATAAGCGGTAGACAATGGATGGATGGATGGATAATAATAATAATAATAATAATAATAATAATAATAATAATAATAATAATAATAATAATAATACAATGCACAAAATAAGATAAAGAAATCAATGAAGTCATAAAAATGTTTTAAATATTTATATAACATAAAAAATATTTGCAGTTTATATTTTTTGTTGTGCAATCATTTTAATGTTTTCACCTCCGCAAAATATATATGGCTCTACATACAAAATAAAAACAGTAAACTAGAAAACATCAAATTAATGACCTACATACATTTTGCCTCTTCACACACACAGTGCAGTTTGCATCAACCTCACTCTTTTCCTAAACCCAACCAGGTGGGTTTGTTGCCTAAACCTAACTTCCTGTGAAGACAGAAGTTTATTTTGAAAAGACTGCATGTAATGAGTGAATATTGACACACCATCCCTTACACGTGATAAAGTGGCCCGAGAGCGGAACATAGAGTGTCATAGTTTGAAGCTTTGAAACTCTGACCAAGCTGTGTTATTTGATGTATTGGACAACGTGTTTAATATGCTGTTATCTTTAAGCTTATTGGAAATCCACCACTTATACATTTTATACTGGGAATACTGGGACCTCAGTGTCAGCCTAGATTTTCTTCACTACTGAGCCGATGTTGAGTCAGGACACCGAGGTCATGAGTTCCTCAGTATTGTTTCTCAGAGTTTAGGGATTTTAATGACCCACGAAGGAGCTTACATTCTACAGTTACCACATGGTGGATTTGTCTTTGAAACAGCATTTAGTCTTCCAGGCAGCATTATGCCAGTTCCCATACAACTGACAGGGAGAGAGAACACCCAATCACAGTGAAGTAAAGTTGTAAAAGAAAAAACCTCCAGATGTTATCTGTGGAGTCAAATGAGCTCCCAGTGTGGTCTCGCCTAAAGAGACGTCTTCCATTGACTGTAAATCATTTCTGTCCACCCATCCATGACAGCACCATTGACTGTTAATGAGGCCTAAACGTAGATGTACTCTAGAAGGCTTGAAGGGGTGTTACTAAATCGGCCACTTAGCTTAATTTAACCATGTTTACCAAAGTTGACTTTTGAGATTGTTTGTTTGTTTGTTTATGTTTTGTCTATATTCAATAAATGTTACAGAATGTAGCTGAAAATGTTTGTCAACATTAGTTAAAAATAACCGCATGGTAAAAATCAATATTCAGTTCTTGTAAGGAACTACTTTTCCAGGCGTGATAACATTCAGCTCCTTTGGCTCTGTTGTGATTGACAGCTCAGAGGGCGTAACCAAAGTATAAAGAGGGTCAGTGATTGGCTGAAAGTTACACCTCGGGGTATTCTTGGCTCGTACTGATACGACTCAACAGTCGCCATAAATGAATGATTTCCAGCTTCTCCCAGTACGTCTTCCTCATATTCATACTGGGACGTGTTGGGAAGGTGTTCTCCGACCAGTATATTCTTCTCTACATTGAATTGTGGATTGTAAACCAACGTTGAGCAGCATCTCATACAAGCTTGTTTATCTCACCGCTTCGTGGTTACAAAGTCCAATCTGAGCCAACCAGAGAACTCGTGGCCAATAGGATGCAGCCAAGGGAACATGTGTTCCTTTTCCAGGAAGTAAAAAGAGAGTGAGTCGGCGTACGCTGAAATGAGACTCTTGAACTTGCCCGGCCTGGGCCTCTTACGTAGACTGGTAGCCGGATGCAGACGTGATTGATATCAATGCAAACATTTTAATGGCTATGATTAGAATAATACAGTAAACAGCCATTTAGATTAAATAAATGTTGGATGACCTAAACCCAGAAACTTAACAGTCTCTAGTTTTTACACCGTTACAACTTGAATGGCTGTGAATGAAGGTTAAACCGGGGAGGCTGAGCTCCACTATTCCAACAAGTATAACTGTTACCTGTAGGAAACAGAGAGACACCACTGAGTTTATTTTTAACCCCATGTGCTTGTGATTTAGTTCAGAGACCTTCTAAATACATATGGAAGGCGCAGTTAGTCCAGCCTGCAGGCTGTTAGACCTCCAATTCATCAGTTGTTCACCACAAGTACAGATGCCTGAGCCCCCCAGGGTCATAGTTTTGAAAAAGTAATACTGATGTGGTATTGAGATTAGTGAACTTAAGAAACAGATGAGAGGGTAAAACATATTTATTTGGAAGTAGGGGGCAAGTCACATATGAATGTACAGATTGACTGGAATGCTTTTTTGTAGCATAAAAGAAAGACTGTTTTTAATAAGAAGCTTTATTGCAGCAGTGTCCAGTATGAGTCCTGTTTCCAAACTGTCAAATGGGCATTCGACCGAATTTGCTTTACACATCATTATGGCAATATGGGTATGGATTTAAAGGCATTATTTGTGAAATACGCCATCAGAATGATTTCAAACGATGTGAAAATAATTTTATGTAATAATGTTTTGCTTGTGTTTGAATTTGTAAAAAATATCTTTATGACTAGAGATGGACTGAATGGGAAGTCAAGGTGATAAGTATGATTGAGTTCCAAACAAAACTTACAAAAAACACAACATCCACATCAATCCAAAAGTGGACTTGTTTAAATTGCTGATACCCAACTGTACATTGTATATTACTTTATGTACAGAACCAGGTTTGGTCCAACAACATAACGTTTAGAAAATAACAGTTTCAGAACAATACATGATACTGAAGATGTAGCTGTAATCAGTCATGAAGCTAGTTAATGAAGTGATTAATAATGGAGATTATAGAGGTGCTGTTATACTCATGTTAATGCTCAGAGTGAGCATACTTACCCCACCATCACTAAACAAGCACACACGATACTCTGTTTAGAAGAGTGCACAGACGTGTTTTCTGTGGTCGTGACATCATTTGTGGTTAGAATTATTCTGCCAGTCTGCATTTGTTCTTCTATTTTCTATTATGGAGTGTTGCTAGTGGGTCCTGTAGGAGTTGGCAGCTTTTCTGAAAGCTCTATTGGACATGAAAGGAGGACAACAAGTGGGGTGAACGCTATATGGTCCATGTAGTCTGTAGACCTGGTCTACCAGAGTTTTCCTTAAGCAGTGGCTTAAAAACATTTCGAGCTGACCACATTCTTACTCGTTTTTCTTCTCAAGCCGAAGCTGAAGTGATTCAAACTAGCATTCTCTCTTCTGGCCTTCAGGGGGCGACTTACCCTAGAAAATTACCCTACTTCTCTCTTGCTTTAATATCTCAGTTAATATTGCATAACATGAGTTTATGGTCTCAATCTCTAGTCAAATCTTCTTCTTTTTTTTAGTTTTTATTCTTTTTTTATTACGATTTCCAGGTCCATACAATCATTTATATAACATATCATTCTCATCTTACATACTGTAATAAAGACCTTACCAAATTTCAAAATAAAGTCAAATAAAATTAGAACAAAATGTTTGGGGTAAACCCCAAAGACACAAATCCCTCTAGGAAGGGGATATATAAGAAAACACAAGTCTTCTTCAATCCAGCATGATGATTGATCATTTAGTAAATTATGGTCACATTTAAAACCATGAAGCATGGGATGCGTTCAGGTGTGTGGCTCCCTGGTGATTGACAGGTTGCTGCCACGGCATCGCTATCATCGCTATCACGCTACCAATACAGTTAGCTACTCAGATTACTTCAACAGTTGTTTAGCTTGAATTATGGAAATTAACTTTGTTAACAACTTTACACCAGGAGAGACTGGCACCACTCTCACACTTTCAAAGTCTTTATGTTTAGATCAGAGACATCTCAGGCTGCAGCTTCTTTCATTGTGAACGTTTTCAGAAAGGGGGACACGGGAGGAGTTATTTGTTGGATATTATGCAATGGTTTATCTGGTCTGGCCCATTTGAGGTCAAACTGGGCTGTATGTATGAACTCAAATGAGAATGACACTCCTGTATTCGTGGAATACGAATATGTTAAACACGGGATTAAAGCAAAGCAATTAAAAGTGACAAATGTAAGAAGGGCAGCTGGCGAAAAAATCCCGACTGTGTGAATGTGTATTTTAATTGGTCAGTAGCTGTACGATATAAAATTCTACACATAGCCTTTTTATTTTTGATTTGAGTTCATACACATCATTGGATGCTGCATCTGAAAGCATAAGCCTAAAAAAAGTTTTACAAGCCATAAAAATACATCTAAGCAACATAACTGAATATTCTATACACATCTTTATAGTCAGATGGTACTCTAGATGCATAAACGTATTAATTTATACTTTCACAAAGTCACTGATTTTTGATCAGATGTGCTTTCTGCATTTGTTAGTTTAAACTGTGTTTCTTTTAGTCTGATGACTACGATCTTATACGTGTGATATTATCCCATCGTCCTCACTTCAAGCTGTGATTGGTCGGTTGGCGGTGCTTTTATATGAGTTGATCTTGTTCTTGAACGCAACCTTCTCCGTAGCAGGTCAGGTACCTGATAAGAAGGAACCATCGACGTAGGACTGAAAACACAGTTATACAGTTAATACATTGTAGTACAGGACTCGGACTTGGATTCCACAGGTTGATCCAGTCTCTTTGAACTCTGGTCTATTTTCTCTTGTTCTAGTCTTCCAGAAATGTATGTCATATAGTCATTTTTTGGGCCGTGGTGGGCGTCCTGGCTGTGTAATTATGAGGTCTGCTGCTCTTACGGGTTTATGTGCGTAGTGCGGCCAGACACTTGAAAAGAAAACAGACACAGTGAGAGCTAATTCAGTTGTTTCCTCAGTGCCAACATGCAGAGCTCTGCACTTAGAATACGTGATGGTGGGATCTGGTAAGTGTCTGCAGAGAGTCATTTAATCCTCAGTGTCCCACTTGAAGCCATGCGGGGGAATTGAACCACGTCTATAGCGCAGTCAAAAAGTCTTGGGAGATGGAAGAATGCATTTTCAGTTTCACTTTTTTTCTTCGGATTTACAAAAGAAAGAATAAATAATGGCCTTCAACCACAAGAAGACAAGACATGACAATATTTCAATATCTCATGTTTGATTTATTTATGCATCTTTAAAACATATTGAAGACAAAAGAGTGATAATTTATTTCTAACATGAACCTAAGATGTCAAAAAGCAAGACAGATGGAAAAACATGGGATATAGTTAACGCAATACAAAGATGAATATGTAGAGCAAAACACTTAGAATTAGGTGGTGTATTTATACACTTTGCTGTCATATTTGTTGAAATTATCTTAACCTGATCTTTTGTCAGGCCCGCCGGCGGGCCGTTTTGCAGTAGTTTCACATTCATTCTGTTTACTCGCATATTATTTTTATGTGTCTGAGTCATATTACACATCATTTGAAAGCTACGAGTCTCGCAAATCGAAAAAGTACGCCGTTTTATGCTCACGGAAAACACATCAAAAGCAAACACAGCATGTGTGCAAGGAGTGCACAGAAAAATAACAACAACATGACAGGAGTTCCCTACCTTTCGAGCTGTCTCGAAGTCCAAAAAGAACATGTTGCATGCTAATCCTTATATCCAGAGAACGGTAAGAGTCCAACGAACAAAAGTAGCTACTTCGTTTAGTCCCACGAGCACGCGATCTCTGGTAATCATCCATAACACGCCATGTGTTGACGTTGTGAGTTTCTGAACAAAAGATTGTTTATAGCTGTTTATCGCTAGTTATCGCTCTTCGATGACGGACTTTGCTAACTCCGTGTAGCGCTACTTCCTGGCGACAAAACAAGCCCCCTTCGATGATTCTGCGATCCGAATTGGCCGAAAAATCTGTCCATCAAGAGAGCCAGTGCGTCACTGCCTCTCGGCTGACCAACCACGAGAATCCCCAGGCAGAGGGGCCAAGGGGCAGAGGAGTACATTTTTGACTGACAGGTCTTATAGCCAATGAGTTTACGATCCCAGCGGTATGTTACATGAGGGGAGGGGGCTTGAGGCTGAGAGCGCAGCAGCTCAGAAAGGTCAGACTGTGACCTGCAGATATGATAGTTATGCAGCGTCTCATTACAGAAGGCTGTTATGTAAAGAAACATTAAAAAAAATGTTGGTTTTATTAGTAGTAGTTGTAGAACTGGTGAAATAAACAACAAAAAAAAGTAGAATTATATACCTAAAAATACCCATAATCTCATTTGGAACACTAGATGCAGCTCCGTCTGACATTGCCCTACAACACTGCACTTGCAAAGCTCATTTCATTCTCGTCTTTTTATCTACTTTCTACCAGTTTTTGGTCAGGCTTGTGGCTGTGGCTTCATTCAACTTTTAGGCCTATCTATAACAGCCACAGCTAACTTGTTTCATTCAAAAAGAAAAATAATTTAGGCGAGGCAAAAAAAAATGCAATTTCCACTATGTTTGAGCTGCAGTAACTCAGTGTCAGTAACACTTAGAGTAAATCTGACACTTGCAGAAGAAAATTCAAAGGGTTATCTTTCAGGAATGCTCAGCTTTGTGCCTGTAGTCATAAGGGTTCAAAAACAGTAACCATTTTACTTTGGGTATGTCGTTTTCAGCCTTTTCTTCAAAAATAGGACGGCCTTGCAGATTCAAGCATCATATTGTCATTGAGGAATCCAATCATAGGAAACTGTGCTCACGAGTTAGATGTTATTAAAATAAGTACTAGTTTCATTAATTTTTCCAAGATGCGTTTGATTAAAATTAGAATCCCACATGGCTGACTTCCTGTTGTAAAAAACTGTAATATGGTCTTTAAGATGAGGTCAGTTATACCACAAAAAATCTGTGAACACGGAAGGAACCTGCAACTTGCACAACCATGGCTTTAAAGAGGGTCCAGGAGGGATCAGGCCACCAATGTTGCAGATTTGGAGACTTTCTGGTGAGATTTAGCAGCTTTTGTCGCTACTGCCTCGAGCTACTCTCATATGAAACGAGTTGGCAAAGCTGGGCTGAGTTTCTCTGTTCGATCATTTCAATGTAATCTTGCTGTTTAGCCTGGTCTCCTTAAAATGTCGCTCCCACACAATGAAACTGCATCGTGAATTACATTTAAAGGGTGTTTCTTAACCATGTGTTAAATGTGTTTAATACGGGTTAAAACTGTTGGAAACGGTTAAAAACTTGTACCGAGGCTAACTCCTCACTGCAGCTCGTTTCCATCTTTCAAACCCTTTCACTCTCATGCTGCCCTCTCCAAGTAAAGTAAAAAAAACATGAAAGATATTACTTTATAAAAAAAAAAATCCTGGAAACATAACTGAGAGTGCAGTTTATGAATGGGAACGTCATTTTGCAGACCGGGTCGTGCTGGCTTCTCCGACGCTGCTGACTCCGACTGTGATTGATGGATTAAATGTCTCGTTAACTAAAGATGGTGTTTATGACGATCTGTGACGCGGCAAAATATGAAGTGGTGTATATGTTTGGGGTCGAGATATGCATGTAAGTCAACTCTAAATGAAAGGCTTGCACAACCAGAATATATTTTACAGCTTGTTTCACATGTTCATTGCCAGTGGCAGTGCGTTGATGCGGTACACACTGGAACCTTCACATACCGACTGCATCTTAATCCGCTCTGCAAGCACAGTTAATGAGTACAGGACGGTTGGAGAGGGAAACCCAACAGTAGAATTCAGTGTCTTGCGGACACGTAAAACTTTATTTGCACGTTGTGTTGTGGCTTCAAATGTTTGTTTTCTACTGTTCACTTTTGTTTTAACGAGCGCTCGCCTTGCTGCGAGGGCTCCACACCACAGGACCCGTCTGGTGTTGGTGCGTCAGTGTCAACGGCACAAACAATCCCCATAGATGCAAGTGCATAATGACGGATTTACAGTAGATATGATCGTGAAAGATTTACAGAGAAATATAATCTAATGTGCATGCATCTAAACCGTGTAAATCCACTTTACAGGTAAATTTTTTCATATTGTAGACTACTTTTAACAATAGTCAGGTCAAATATATCATCTTTGTTTTAGTCTGTCTCCGATGAACAATTCAAGACTGCAAAAGATGAAAAAAGGGATGTTTTGTTTCAAACAAAATTTCAAAGTTACAAATGCAAAATAATCAGATTAACAATCATGTTCTCTAATTGCAGCTGACTTGTTTTGAGATTAGGTTCAGCTCTGTTGTCATGGCAGTAAAAGTATTCAGACAATGAAATGTACAAAAAGCAGTATTGTTTATATATAAATATGATATATAAATATGAACATGCTAAAACACACACAGAATGAAGATGTGACAGTTACAGTAGGTAGTGCAGGTGAAGTATAAACTACATAGTGCTGAGTGTAAGTAATAGCCTGATCATAATAGAGAGACATTATACATACAGCTGGAGGTATGATATGAATACACTATAGATATGTAGGGGTTAGGATTAATTATGAATAAAATACATGTAAGTACACACAAGAATACACATTTGAAACTGTTCTTGAACCATTTGAAGCTCTTTTGGTCTCTTTTGAAAGATAAAACTTTTAAATTTCTCCCCCAACAGTCAGAATCACTGTCAATGCTACTGACATTGAGTTATATGAGTTATAACACACTGGAAAAAACTTTTTTTTTACCCTCGCCTAAATATTTTTATAAATAGATGCCTGCAGATGACCACAGCTGAGACGTCAAAGAATGAAGACTTACACAGTTCAATTTCAAATTTGAAGACAAAAGAAATGTACAGCTGTTTTGGTATGTCTCAACGTCTCCATAAAAGACAATTTGGAGACTCCTTTAGAAACATGACCACTTGCTGAGAATAACGAGGCTCTTATTCTTCAACGCTTTCATGTACTGTAGGTAACGCTTAGCTATCCTATCCCATATACAGGTGTACTGATACAAGGTAATAGAGGCAGTATTACATTATCTTTGTGCATATAAAACAGTCAAAACAGGTGTTTTTGTGGAAAAACTGTTTATATCAAAAAAGAGCTGCATGGGTGTGTAACTCGCTGTGACTGTGAGTCCTGGTGTCCTTGGGAAAGAAGTGTTTCAATGTATTGACATGTCTGTTTTGTGCAGGGAGTGAAGGGAATGAGCGGTGCTGCTGGAGCTCAAGGCGCCACGGTGAGTTCATACTTAAATATATAATTATATATGTACGACAGCATTCTTCATGACGTGATTTTACCATGTAAACAAATAATATCTGTCAATTGTTGAAGGTTCAGTTATGTTATATTCAAGCTAAAACACTATTCTTTAATGAATCTAGAGCGTTTGTCTGATGACAAAGATTGAATATGAATACAGGTTATAAGAACAGGAACGTAATGAATGCAGTTAAAATACCTATAACTTTAAATATACCGAGCAACTCTTATTTAAGTAGTCCCATAACTATTTAAAGGAAAGAGTACCCAGGGCATGAAGACAAGATTTATTGCTGCTTTTACACACTGCTGTGTGCTAGTAGCCTCACTGCCACTTAACATGGGCAATGAGCAGTCAGGCTGATTTAAAGCTGGGCTGGGTAGTATGTTTTTGGGGTTTTTTGGTCATTGGGGAAAGATTCCTCCATAACCTTTCAGCATATTTTTATTCATGTCGTCTAAGAGAAAAGTGGATTACTGCACCAGCTCCTCTTACATTAAGCAGAATGTGTTGCAAAATATGAACTCAACCTAAAAAAAAAATAATTGGAAATATCATCATAAAGGGGCTGTCATAGAAATAGAATAGAAGCAGAACCGGGAGGCTATTGAACTGTTATCAATTGTCACAATTGTCAATTGAGAGTACAAAAGAAGATGGTGATTGTTGTTGCTATGGTGACAACACAGGGCCTTCCGGTGAGAGTTGTTAGTGCTCACCTCAGTGATTCCACCACTTGCTGTAAGTAAGTTTACTTCATACAGAAGTTTCCCACTCACCCACTCACACTGTCACAATGGCAACGGTACACATAAAAACGGCCGCCACTCTGACCATCCTGCTACGTTGATTTGAATGGAAACGTCCCTTCTACTCCTGTTTGAGTTCTACGGGGTCGATACAACAATTTAAAATGCCAACAACGTACCTGTTGAATGTCAGGCCACGTTAGCGTCTCAATGTTCACTCCTTTACATCTTGGGTCTGCAAGTGTCAGACTGGTTCATTCACCACTGTCGCTCCAAACACCCACACACTCCTTATACAAGGCGACGTGTCGAGCAAAGCACACGTACAGATCTCCACCACCGGACATATGTACGCACGAAACACCCACACATAAACAGGAAGCCTGTTTTTCCTGTCTTTTCTAATTACACAGCCTCCAGTACTGATATCCAGACAGCCAGTATGTCTCCATGTAGTACACACACACACACACACACACACACACACACACACACACACACACACACACACACTGCACCAAAAACAGTGGACCCACATGTTTGCATGTGCATGTAAGACGTTTGTAGGTCCACAGTAGCAGACAGCGTTGCATGCAAAGCAGCTCCCCGCTCCACCCCAAAACCTCCTTTTCTAATCAAGCTGATGTTTACATGGAACGGTGGGAAACTGTAAATGCAGGTTTTATGATGCTAAATAGTTTAACGATATGACATTCTCCCACTTGTTATTGCCTTGTAATAGAGGCTGGATTTCAGTGTCTCCATGTCCATTTCAGGATGTTTAATTATGACACAAACAGTACTTATGAAATTATCGCCCTTCACTCGGGGATGCCTGAATGAGAACGACAAGCAACGCTTCAAATAATCTGAGCAAACGTTATTATATTGCTAATGCAGTGCAGGTTGGGAACGAGTACCCATTCAGAATGAGCCGACACTTGGCTCCGGGTATCGGTGCTTGCAGCTTTGCAGTACATCCAGCATCCAGTGGTGAAGCGTGGTCAATGAAGCGTAGCCTGTAAAGGCCCGCCGCAGAGCCCCAAAGTCCCGCCCTCGCTGACACAGAGCGTTGGTCCCTCATTTATTGAAAAGTGTATTAATTCTGAATGCGTCACGTGCCTAAATTTGCACCAGCCTCATTCTCGAGATGTGCATGAACACATCCGGACACAGATAGACAGTGATTCCTTGCTCTATACTTCCATAATATGGAATTATTTCTTCACTACAAATCAATTTAGATATGCTGTCGTTAGTGTCAGATAATGTTTACAATAAGGACTAATATGTTGGTGAGGGATGCTGTGATCAGGTGTCAACTTAGTTGCTAACAACAAGAGCTAGAGCACCCCCAATAACCTTGCTCCGTCTACTGATTCTAGAGCACCATGGGAAACTTAGTCCTTTTAACACATTTGTCCTTCTAACTTATCTTCTGCATGTTAACGTATCACTTTTCCATATTAAAACGATATGTGCAGTGTTCTCAGTATTCGCTGCGTTAACTGTTTTATATGTATTAATAACTTTGTCCGTCATGAAATCAACATCAGTGTGACTAACAAAGATTTAACACAACATTTCGTGCCTATACCATTCATAACTTCCATGTGCTAAGCTAGGCTTACCATGTCCTTTCCCTATATGTGCTAAACGCACAGAGAGGATATATATCGATATATGACATCTATAAGCCCAATCATCTTCCAGGTGCCTCCTCATATTATAAAATCTAATCAATACAGACTTTAATTTCTGGTTTTGGATTCGATGACAGTTTATTGAAAAGCCAGACTGAAGGCAGCAATTAAACAAACAAGAGCAGTGCATCGAGGACTCTACTCTTAATGTTTCATCCAGGTGTTGTTAAGGGCACTATACAGCCTTTAAAAATGCATTCTCAGAATTTAGACGATAAAAACAGTCCACTATATAGTTAATAGGGAGCAGCTTGAGACACACCAAATCAATTCATTTCTATGGCATCATCACAATTTGTATCTGCTCATGGAAGGTGAAGTAAACATGTGCTGTGTTTTTGCATCAAAATCAAATTTGCAGAATTCTTGAAACTGGAATTGAAGAATCTCACAGGCAACAAATTCTAAGAAGCTTAGACGTGACTTCACATATCGGGCCGAATACCTTCGCACTCGGTCAGCTCTCCTTTCCTCACCTGACCTCTCAGCTCGTCTGCCGTCCTACCCTTCCATGTTCTGCGCTCATAGTTAGAATGGTGTTTCCACCACCAGGATCTACTAAAGGCCGATCATGTATATTCCTCTGCTGACAGGCTTGCAGGCCTGCTCATGACAGATGGATGAGTAGGACAGATGTTATGATGCAGGTTCCGCATCACTCGGTTTTCACCAGAAGAACAGATACATCTCATATTTCAAGTATCACCTGGAGATAATCTCCCTGATACCACTCAGAGCTGTTAGTCAGCATTTTGTGTGCATACGTGCACACTACAAGATGACTCAGTACTCAGACCTCCTCAGGACGTGGTCTGGTCAACTGATCAACTGAAGGTCCAACATTGATAAGCCCAACAGAGCTCAGAAAAAAGGGTTGAATGTCTACTGTACATCATCTGAACAGACATAATTACGAAGATCATGTGATATAACTGAAAGCTGCAGAACAAGTGAGTAGGTTGACATGAAGTTCACGTTATCAAGCCATCACCGTGTCATCCACAGGGCGTCCAAGGACCTCCTGGGGAAGTGGGGCCAAAGGGACCTGAGGTAAAGTGTGACTACGTATCGGACGATTTGAACATTACACTTCATGATTATCCTGCCAAAATCATCAAAATATGCTGAGACTCTTAAAATGGCAATAAAAAGCACATTTTGTTAAGGAATACATTTTTTTTTATTTTTGGTGAAAAACAATTTTATTATTTTGAATAATCATGAATCAAAAAATCTCCCTGCATAAAGAATTGATATATATGTATTCCTTCATCGTCCCATCCCTTAGTGTGATTGAATCAGGATCCCCATTCCCATCAGGTGTTTACTTTCTGTGTTGTCTTTCTAGGGAGACGTAGGCTTGCCTGGACCACAAGGACCACCTGGAATAAATGGATCACTGGTTAGTACAACAACACCAGTCTTTCATGTGGGAAAACATGGGCAGAATCATGGAATTTGATGATGAAAATGAAATCGCACAATCAGCCAAAATGTGGATGCAAATAATAAAAAAAATGTTGAAAGCACCTAAGCCAAATAAACAGAAATAAAAATGCTGCACAGTCATCTCAGAGAGGCCCTCTGAGATCGTTCATGTAGTTGACACTTTATGACTGCACTTCATGCCTTGATCGTGGATTTGCAGACAGTAGAGTATCTTCCATTGAAACTTTGGTGGTCAAAGTAAAGCTAGCAACAACCATAGACTGTATGTAAGATGTCATATTAATTGCTAATCACATTGGTCGCGACAGTATTGACCTGTCAATCCCAAGGTAGCCCCGCCCCTAAAGCATCCCCTGCTTTATTGTCTGTTTGACTTTAAATGGCAACATCATTTATTAATGAACATCATGCTGGATTGAAGAAGGTATGAGACCATGGTTACTGAGATAATAAATCAAGTGAGAAGTAGGGTCATTTTCTCATAGACTAGATATGCAATCAGACTTCTTTTTGCAACAAAAGGAGTCGCCCCCTGATGGCCAGTAGAGAGACTCATGTTAACCTTCCCTATTGTCCTTCAGCTTTTTTGTTTCATATATATATATATATATATAGATATATATATATATATATTATGGTTTAGTCAAGTGAGTCAGACAATTAGTCTCATCTCCAAGACTAAAAATACATATTACTGTCTCAGTGGGCTCATAATGAGATACTTAATTCAGCCCAAGTAGCATATGATTCCATGTGATTTACATCACAATGCCATTGAGGCGGCAAGTGGCTGTTCATTTAGAACCAAGGTCAGATGAGTGTGTACAGCTGTACACACAGTGAGTACACTGCTCTCTAGTGATGTCCAAATGAAGCTTCGTGAAGCATTTTCTTTATGTTCTGAGCCCAATAGATGGCGCTCTCTGTTCAACAAAGGGTTGAAAGCAATGGAAATATATCGGCCTTCAACCCTTTGTTGAACAGAGAGCGCCATCTATTGGGCTCAGAACATAAAGAAAATGCTTAACGAAGCTTCATTTGGACATCACTACTGCTCTCTAGTAAACACGATGACACACAGACAGCTTCAATTACAGCAGAGCATTGTGGATACACAGACGCCGCTGTGATCGCTGGAAATGATCTATCTCTGCTGCACTCTTGTGGTGAAAGTGAGACAGTACAGATGGAGTGAGGAGAAATGTTTTTTTATTACAGAATCACAAACGGCACGTCATATTTGAGGAATTCAGAATAAGAGAGAGAGAGACAAACAACAAAACAAAATACAAGTGGTCAATCAGGAATAAAAGTACATATATTGATAAGGAAAATAGCTTTTTGAGAGTTAAAAAATTGACATAATATCATTTGTATGGTATAACGAGAAAATATGGGGATAAGTAAGTGTCAAGAAATGACATGTTTGTGTGAAATATTTTGCCAATAAAATTCAGTTATTATTCAACTCCAGTTTGAGACCAACATTTTACATTTTCCAAATAAATTGGAATAATTTCATCATTATAAGTCATACGATATTGACAAGCATCACAACAATACCGAGTAGGGAAGATAAATATAAATGTTGTATGGTTTCTGTTGGGGAACTAGCAGGAGCAGATTTGGTTATTAATAGATAATTATTAATATAAATACTGCAGGTGTCTTCACTTTCTGTGTCAGAGAGATGGGAAGCTGCGTAGCCGTTACGGCTGTCTCTCAGTTGAGCTTGTCTTAAGGACTGTGTGTCGGCTGGTAACTGTTCCCATCTTCTGCATGGCGGGGGAGTCGTCTTTTCACTACAAGAAGAGTGAGAATCAGACAAGTCTGTGGTTAGTTCATCAAATCTGCTGTTCAGTAAGGAGTTGACCTCATCACTCACTGAAGTTTAGTTTCAGGATAAACTCAGGGTAAACCTGTCCGAAGGCTCTGTGCCACAGATGAGATGGACTGTTGAGGAAGGAGGGGGGAAAGAAGATCTCATTTCGTAGACCTCGGTTTGGCCTTAGCAGTATTCAAGGAATGCAGCAGTCGTAGGACATGCCGAACCTGTACGTTTCCTGTGAACATGGACATTAAGCGACATTAAGCATCTAACGAGCAGAAAATGATGAGTTGGGAGTGAGAAAGTGTTGAACATACGCATTTTAGGATCTTAATCAACATCAAATATGGAACAGAAGAAAAAAAACAATAACATCTAAAGTCACTCATTATGGCTCCCTCCGAGTGGGTATGGGGGCAGAGTGGGCCAGCCCCCATCCTAAAAGGTCTGAGGGGGTCCTAAGTCTACCAAGAAGCCTGAATATAAAGAGACTAAATGGTTGGCTGCATCGGCCTTCTGCAATCACCCCATTCCTGGGCACACCAAACAGCTTAGTCTTAGTTCATTTATTAACTTATACATTTGTACTTGATTATTATTAATATCATCATGATTCATGTATTTTTATTATTATTATTATTATTATTATTATTATTATTATTATTATTATTATTAGCTTGGACTGGATTTAATTTCTCCTTTCCATTAATATTATAATGATAATATGATAACAATAAATAATATAAATTAGTATTAAACCTATTTATCCAGTTATTAAACTGATTTATCAACGTTACTATATCTGAACCACTATGAATACATGCTGCACTTACACAACACACCAATGCTCACAATAGTCCCTGTAACAAAAACAACAGCAAACTTGTATATATATTCACATCCTAACATCCGTTCCAAACATCCTATTTTAATGTCATAATTTAATACATAACACGTTTTATATAACGCCATCATTTGGCAACTCTTTTTTTAAATCAACATATATAACTATTTGTGCAATAATATTACACTTATTTTGATCAGCCATACAACTGTGTTTTTTCTTTTTATTGGCTCATCACTATTTTCCCCTCACAGTCACAGTGTGATTACAGGACAAATACGTGAAGGCACATGGGAAGTTATCGCTGGAGCAGACTGCTTTGTTGAATATGAAAACTGGGCTGTGTCTGGCTGTTTATGAGTTTGTATGGGAATGTGTGTGTATGTGCGTGGACCTGAGCCATCTCATTTCTCCCTCAGTACCTCCTGACTAAGCCGTCACACACTCTGTCACATTCAGCCCAAAGCACCGTGCCATTCTCCTCTCATCTCATTCCATGCCTCTCTTGTCTTTTCCCTCCCAATATCTCTCTCGCCATCCAGGGAATCCAGGGGCCCCGGGGACTGCCTGGAGAGACCGGACAAGATGGTCCCAAGGTCTGTGCACTGAACGTTATAATTAGTTATTATGCTAATGGGCCGCTGCTCCCTCCCTACCTGTTCTCTTCATGTTGCTGTAGAGAAAACGATATTTTGCTGAGAGGGAGGAAACTGGTTTGGTATCAGATTGTAGGTGTTTCTGAATATGTGATAAATACAAGTCTGCAATGCATGCATCCTATTTGGACTGTTGGTGTGTGTATACTTGTATTTGTCCCCTCAAATGAAGAAATGTAAGTTTTACTCACAGAAGCAACATGAAGTTGTTAACTTTTACTCAGTAGTCTGTCTCTCTGCTTCGTAACGCCTGTTTAATCTCACCTCAGTGAGTCTTTATACAGAGGTGGCCTGCTACAACGTAGTGATGTCCAAATGAAGCTTCGTGAAGCATTTTCTTTATTTTCTGAGCCCAATAGATGGCGCTCTCTGTTCAACAAAGGGTTGAAGGCCGATATATTTCCATTGCTTTCAACCCTTTGTTGAACAGAAGCTTCATTTGGACATCACTACTACAACGGTCACTAAGGCAACGGTATGCGTACAAATGGCTCAGACCATCCTGCGACATTGATCGAAATGTGAAGCTCCCTTCTACTCATATTTTATTTCTATGGTTTTACTCTTTTAGACATTTACGCAAAGTGAGGTTTCCCCATATTTCAATTAATCAGGGTGGATGCAAATTGAACAGGGACGAGACAAGTAATGTGACTGAGAGTACAGTATTAATCACCACACAGCCTACTATTATTTATAGTCCACTTCGGCAGCCACACTCTGGTGTTCCCTCACTGACCTGGGTGATTAAAATAGAGTGTTTAAGAGTGAGGAAACCCACAGTTGGCTGAAGTGCCTCAAGCCTAGAAATGTAAGAAATACCATTAGAGTAGCATAACAATCACAACACAGGCATGTTCTCTTTTGAAGCAGAAGTAGGAGCAGTTTCACTCACGTAGGGGCTGCTAGTGAGCTAGCTAGCTTGCTAATTCCATGCTACAGTTACAGAATATAATATAAAAAAGCACCACATGAACTACTGTTTTTAACCAAATTCATGATGGCCCTTTCAATTAGCTAATGCTAACCTACTGGCTAGGCTTGTGATTAGAGTTGGGGAAGTGCTGTAAAGGACTGTAATTTTGGCACAATACAGTTTAAACTCATTAACATTTGTCAATTTCAGTTTACATGCAAGGCTGGGATATGTGTATGCTAGCAATGAGCATTAGTGTTTTAAAGGCTAACTGAAAGGGCCAAGGCTACTCTTTACTGGATGGTTGGTGATGAAAGCTGCCTTCATATACATAACCTGGCTCCAGATCAGTTATTAGCAAAATATGAACCAAAATCAATCAACAACACTATTAAATACCAGATACGTTGGTTTACATTTTGATGGTTTAGTTACTCTTTAAAGATTACAGGAGGTCCTCAGAAGTACTGTCAGACAAATGTATGTGTGTGTGTGTGTGTGTGTGTGTGTGTGTGTGTGTGTGTGTGTTTGGTTTAGGGGAGGTGTGGAGATCCAGGGTTCAATGGTCCTGTTGGTCCACCAGGCCAGAAGGTGAGAGGATTATCAACCACATCATAGTGTTTTCTTTAACGTATTCTTCCCAGCACTGCATACTCACTCCTGTGTTTGTATCTGTGTGCTGTCTGTCTGCACCCTTTGAGTGTATTCTTACACTAGATGATACATCTACACACACTTTAAGGTCACTAATCTCGGCCCCAGGCCGCATGTTTGACATCCCTGAACTAGATATATTAAAGATTTATATTCAATCCTCTCATGTATTTACGTCTCAATATGTTCGAAGGTTTAGTTATTCTTTGAGTAGTAGACAGGACGGTGATTGAGACAAATCCATGAAAATTATATATTTAATGTAAGCAGAGCATCACACAGACAGAGACAGAGTAGCTTTTGTGTTTATCTATTCACTTTGGAAAATTACGCGTATTGCCTCCATATGTCCTCTACATCATCCTCTAGATAGTCCTCTACATAGAACTCCCTGGACAGTAAGTAGGTAGTAGTGAATGAGAATTCAAACACAAACCTCAATAATATTTCACCTCTCCAGGGCTCAACAGGGGAGTCAGGGATTCCAGGACTGCCGGGTGACATGGGACTGCCAGGGTTCAAAGGTCACAAGGTGAGAGTCATTGCACATAATTACATAAATTAACCACTTAAAAAAAAGTATATATATACTGAATGAAGTCTACAATGAGCAACGGAGGGAACACTTTATAAACGTTTTATAGCTTTGGCTGTGAGGAGTTCATTTACATATTGTACTGTAGATGGAGAGCTTACCATAAAACATGCTTGTTCATGTATTATTCATTGTTGGCTTAGATGACCTGACTCATTTTCGTGGTGCTGTCCATCACACTTTAAAAGCCTCAGGCTCATAAATACAAATGCTCCTCATCTGTTTGACATACTGTGTTTTGTTTTCTGTACAGTACACACGTTGTCAACAAAGTGATGTTTTCTCTCTATTAGAGTTTGTTTGGATGTCACTCCAAAATGAGTAATGAAGTTCTAATGTTCGCTGCATTTTTAGGGGGAAGGAGGGGAGACAGGCTCTAAAGGATGCCAGGTATTGTACTTTTTCTTTTCACTTCTGCTGGAAAGTCTGCACAGTTAATCGTTTTGTCATGAAAGTAGAGAATTCAATATCAGCAATTGATTGTGGCGTCGACCATATGTTGCTAAAGCAGGCTGAGCATGTTATCTAAGTAATCTCAGAAAATAGGATCAAAAGTGGAAACCTGGAATTAGCATCATCATCTTTTTCAGTAGTTTACTGTTATTGAATTTTTTTTGCTATTGCCATTGTACATACTGTACATACTGTACATGCAATATTAAGTAATACCCAAGTTTATCAAAGGATTAGAAATGATGCACGTTATGATACTGGACTTGTTTAAACAAGTCGTTGTGTCATCATCAGCTACATGACATACAGAGCTCAGGATGAGGGGGTGCAGTTTATCATTAGCTAATCACTAGCTCTCATGCTAATTGCTAGCATGCTGGCTATTGTTTCATGAATCAACAACAATGCTACATACCCAGATACATTGGTTTTGTTTGTGAATGAGTTTTATATAAACTCCATCTGACATCAATAAAATTTTAAACGTCCCAGAAACACCCGGAGTACATTAATGAGAGCTAAGGCTCCACATGACATTACCTTAATTAAAGTTACTATGATCGCTGTTTACTCAGTGTTTCTTGTAAACTGTGTAAACATGCAGCAACTGTGGAAGTAATTCAGCAATATTGTTTTGTTTTGTTCTTTTGCTTTTACTAGCATATTTATGGGTTCATGTTGCGGTGATTTACATCAGCCTGTTCAGGGTAATTAGGATCCACGGTGCGTTAGAGTCTCATGTCTTCTGCAATTGTGAGTGTAGAAGCCAATCCCAAGTAGTGGTTGTTTTATTTGTTGTGTTTGCTGGTGCCTGTCCCAGCATGAACACAGGAAAACCTTCACTTTAAAACAGCCAGACAACAACCTGCTGTGTTTTCAGGACTTGAGGACATTCTGGGCTCAGCTCAGACCAGCGATCAGGGGCGATCGATTATTAAAAAAAAGTGTCTACCACAACATTGTCTGTTTACTTTCCAGATGAATTATGTTCTTTAGAATATTAGTTGTTAGTAATTATGAGTATATGTATGTCAAAACAATAATATTTCACAACTGCTATCACATTTATTGATGAGTTATTAAGCATTTAGTTCAACAGTTAGAACTCAGTTACTTTACTTCATTACAATGCTTGTTTATACTTCTACTCCACTACACCTCAGAGATAAATATTGTTCTTTTAACTGCACTACTGACGGCTGGGATTACTTTACAGATTCAGATTCCAAAAATAAAATGTCACCAACTAATAAATGATGATGTTTTATTACAATGAGTGCCACCTTTACCAGCTGCAACATTAAAGTGAGGAACACATCAATACAGTAATTTGATGCAGTGTATTATTCTGCATGAGGAGGACTTTGTTTGGTTCTTTAAGTACATTTTGATGATAATGAGTCAGTCAGCTGCTTTACGTTGACAGTCTGTTATTTTACCAACACTATCGCTCATTCACTAACATTATGTCATTAGGCTTAAATTTAAAATGAGAGAAATCAAAGCATGTGATGAATTCCCTTACTAATGGAAAATAGAGTGAGAACCCAGAAGAAGTTTAGTGCTGTACACAACAGACAACAAGTCAGGTTTTATTTAAGGTCATCACTAGCCAGCTCTCTTCCCTGGTTTCTCTTATTGGCTGCTAGAAGTAATCATGACTTTTTTTCCACACACACACACACACGCGCGTGCACACACACACACACCACACAAAGGCGTACCAGCATGTGTGTAAAACAAGCACAAACATTCAGTTAATAAGGATTTATCTTTTTGCAGGGGGAGCGAGGCAGAGACGGAGATCCAGGGACTCCTGGCTTACCTGTGAGTGTAGAGTCAAGCTGTTTCCACTGGGTGGCAGCGAAGCTCATGTTTCTCTAAGTGTAGCAGGGATTCAGATGTGTGCGTTTGTGAGTGTGTGTGCAGTCAGTTAGAAGGACCAAATGTCCCCACAAGGGCATGAGAATGAGGGAGAACATCTTGGCCAGTCATCACTGACATGGAGCTAAATTGTGGTTAGAACTTGAGTTCTTTAGTTTTTTTTGTAAAGTCTGTCTGTAGTTAACAACATAAATTCCCATATACAAGTCACCATAAAGACTTTATCACAAAACAAATATGCTAATATTAAACTCTGCTCATATAACACCTTTCTGAGAGGGACTTTACAAGGTGCTTGAGAAGATTAAAATCAGACAGCATATAAAAACACATAAAAATGCAATAAACAGATCCACAGAGATACAATACAAGACGGAAACTGACCAAATGAGAGGAGACAAAATACAAATGAGAGAATAAAACAGCACAGAAGCTCCAGAGAGTAATATATAAATGAAATAAAAAGTAAACTTCCGACAGGGATAACAAACAAGGTTGCCGGTTATCTCTCTGTTTCGGAGAGTTGTTCCAGACTCTCAGAGAAAAGCCACGGCCGAGCTCTGGTGTTTAGACTCAGCCATGAGGATCACAGTGTCACGGTTCACTTTCTTGATAATAGGGAAAAGGATCCAATGACACCTAGGCAGGTCGAGCTGAATTTCAGGCATTTAACAAAAAGTCAATTGTCAGTTTAGAGACTTACAGTTGAAAACTGTAAAACAGACAAATACATCTGACAAGGTGAAGAAGATCAGAGGCAGGCAGCAGATCTTAACGTGTGTTCACAACAGACGTAAAGCAACTTTTCGCCTGTGTTAAAATAATTACCCGTTGGTATAGAACTGGAGGAAGGAGATCGGAGTCGGCTCAGGGTCCAAACAGGGATTTAATCTTGATCAAGAGGAGAATTCACAGAGCAACATGCTGGTCTGTTACTAAGTGTAGACTCAAAGTGTTGTGAGACGAACATTATATTTATCCATCTTCTTGTGGGTGTGTTTTCACTTAGTTCACAGGGATGGAAGTCGTAAACTCAAATGTTTATCTAAACCTTGCATGGGTCGCAAACCCCACCTGGGTCATAAACCACACCCATGTCGCAAAACACACACGGGTTGCAAAACACACACAAATGGCCACAGGCCACAGGTCACAGGACACATTTACATTCTCACCAAACCTTCTCATGTGTAAGTCTTCAGTTCAGATATCTCTCATCAAGAAGTACAAAATTTCCATATCAGCCTGACAGCAGGATCATTTCGGTTTATTCGTGTTCCACAAGACGCACCGGAGAGGCTTCCCTACACGTAGACGCCAACCAGGTTTCATCCATCATGGCTGAAATTACCATTATTGCTGCATTGTACATGTGAAGTCCCAGATACACCAGGAAACCAAACACCGTCCTGTCTGAGTTCATGACATCACCCAGAGGTGCTCCGTGAATTTCACCAAGCTGGATTCATTGGATCTAGCAAGACACACATCGGCTGGTTTACCACGGTTGAATGAACCCAAAATCAAATATTTGCTGTGATTTAATTGAAATAAAAGCATAAAAGATGCTGAAATAACTCCATTATGATGCTGATCAGTAAAATGTCGGAAGTCATGCTTTGTTAGGTCTGTCTCTCAAAAACACAGGACTTTCACCCAAATACATGTTCACAAAAATGTTGTTTAATTATTGTAAAGTGAGGTTTGTAACATGTTTACATATTTTTAGTTCACGTATTTATTTTAAGCCCAACCATGATGACATCATGACTTAACATTGTTTAAATTGTCTTAAGCTGGTCTCCCACTCCGTTTCACCCCTCTTAAATTGCCTAAACCTAATGTTTGTTGTGTTAACTAAACCTAACTTTCGTTATGTAAACTAAACCTAAGGTTAAAGGAGTCATCACCTGGTTTTATACGTATCCAGCCCCCCTTGGATCGCTTTGGATCAATTCGTAAAACTTATTTGAAAAAAAAAAAAAAATTTTAATCAAACATTGAGCTTGTTCTGACCCTTTTTCGTACCGCGATTTTATCACGCGAGATTACGCGCGAGGTTTTGACTGGTCCGGATGTGCATTGTATAATATGTAATGAGGCGCGCGTTGATTCGCCGCAGGAAGGACAGAGCCGGGGGGGCTTGCCTGCATGCAGACTCCAAAACATAAACAGCCCCCTGTCATGGCGCACACACTAAATGACGAACCTTACGGAATTCAGGCGATTTCAGGTAGCGGACGGGGCGGGGTTGGGTGGTGAAAGAGGGGTGGGCTTATGCAAGTAGCCTCCACGGTGACGTCACCGTAGGCGCAGAATCAAAATCTCGTGCTTTAGGAATGCACACCCTTGTGTGCTATTCCTGTTCGGAAAAAGAGCAGAAGCGAAAAAACGGCGCCACTTTCAAACTCCAGCCTTTCAGGCAAGTTTCAACTGAGGTCAAACACAGATATGCATGTTTTAACAAGAGAAATTGCGATTTCCTGGTGATGACTCCTTTAAATTGCGTGTTAATGCACTGGATGGTCTTTGAGGTCTTTATTCATCACAACGTAAAACTCGAGAGCGGTGGGAAGACGAGAAAGAAAATGTGTCTTGCTTCATAAGGTGAGAGAAGCAGAGTTGCATAATTGATTTAACACGTTGAGATGGTCATCCTCATTAATAATTCACTTTGAGCAAAAATTCTGCAATTTCCAGCCTTCCTGCCATAGTTTGTGATGTATACCATTAAATAGGAATCACACAAATTGACATATTGAGTAGCGTTTAATAATTGAGCCGTTAGTATAGATTACTGCAGCAACAACGATGACGTGATGTGTGTGTGCGCTCTACATTGCATCATATGGAGACAGAGTTGTGTGGTCTCGTCTTTAACACTTTAGACAGATTAAACGAGCCCAGCCTCCATGTGACACACTCTCAGCCCTGAGAGTGTGTCACATGGAGTGAATCACACGTTTGTCACCATTGAAATAAACAACATATTTTTGTCTTGAGACAGACTACCTAATACTTACTGAGTATAATATATGTAAACTCTGCACTGCAGCCCAGGATAGGGTGTGTTCCGCTGTCCTGGTTTCTGCCTGTCTTATACTGGGAAGTAGCGTGGCATTCAGATTACAGCGTCTTGCAGAGACTTCAGTGTGAGTGTTGCTAAGAGAAACTAATTGAAAGAAGGTCTCTGTAACGGACCTGGTTTCATTTGAGGGCTCATATTGTGGGAAGGAAAATGTCTGTGATCTCCAGGTTATCACACATGTGCATCAGAGGATATGTACACAATGCTGGAGCTTTCTCAACTTCCTTTAACACTTTATTTTTTATTCACAACGAATGGCATTCTGTTGTAAGTTCTAGTGTTTGGCAAGCATGGCTGTTGAGCAAGGCAGTTTTCCTTTTTTTGCCTTTATAGACTACTTTATACTTTATAGACCTTTTATGTATTAGTAAACAGCGATGACATATGAGCATCAGAGGTGCCAAAACTACAGACATTCTATACTCAAGTAGAAGTACAGATACCTGTGTTCAAAAAGACTGGTAAAAGTATAAGTAGTGAATCAATCAATCTTTACTTAAGTAAAAGTGAAAAACTACAGCCTATAAAATAAAAACAATCAAACACTTTTTTGTCTAGCTGGTTGCTAGGTGGCAGGTGCGACAAAGGTGATGCAAAGAGGAAATCCTCTGTTGACTGGATAGTCTTGTTTTGGAGACTGCTCGGCTCAGCCTTCGTGTCCTTCAAAGGACCCAGCTAACGTAGACCACCAAGGCCGGGTCCTCCGAAGAATGCGGCTGTTACATAAGGACACAGGTTGTTTCGTTTCCATGGTTACGACATTCACCAAAGGTTTCGAACCAGAAACATTGTCGTTATGTGGCATGGGTTGTAACCATCCGTCTACACTATACTTGAACAAAACTTTCTCGATGCTGACTGAGGGGAAGATGCTTTTAGAGAATACTTTACTATTACCAATCTAAAATGTTTTGTCAGCTGCCGGTTTTGACAGGAAAGAGAATGGTTCTGCATCGGCAATGCAGAGCGACTAGCATAGCTTGTCTGACATTAACACAGCCTTTGATTTGTAAGCCGAAGTTTCTAAACATCTCTCTCTATTTCCCCTTCTCTTCTTTTCCTCCCCACCCTTCCCTTTCTCTTTTCTTTCTTCCATCAGGGTGAAGTGGGACCCATGGGAAGGAAAGGAGAGGTTTGTCGAATTAGAGTTTGCGGTATTAGATATAATCCATTCTGTCTTATTCTGCACCACAGAGAGGAGCCCTGTCAAGCCAGCCGGCTGCTATAGAAGACTTACAGAGCCAATACCTCCAGGCCCGGGGAAATCTGGCCCCCTGGGAGAAAATATACATCACAAAAGCCCTCTTTTCCAAAGGCACACGCATCTGAAATATCAAACACTCACTGTTCTGCAGAATCACAATTGGATCATTTGTAGGATGTCCACATCGTATTAGCATGCGTTTTGATCTTGAACAAAAAGCTGTGAAAGAGGAGAAAACTCAACATATTTCAAGTGGTAAATCTGCCAGCTGATCATTGCCAAGTGCACGTGTAGTAATTTTTTAAGGAAAGGATGCTCGTTTTCAGACACATAGAAAGCTTCTCACTTCTAGCCGGAAATGTCAACTGTCACCGGCAGATTTTATCAACTGCTATCGAGCTAGTTAACCTAACTAAGTGCCACGCTCTCTGTGAGTGTTTCCAGCTAACTTGTTAAAGCTACAAACCTGAAGACTGATTCTTAGTGCTAACCATGCCCCAACAAAGAGTGGTGCTTTCAAGTAAATTTTATACAGTGGCCAACGGTGGAATTACAACTTCTGGGTCCGCCACACAATGCCATCGTACCAAAAATACTCCCCGCCCCCATAGACTTGCATATATTTTTTTCAATATACTGTGTGTGTGTTTTTTATTTATCAGCCCTCAATGGGTCAACTTGAGCCAGTGGATGTTCGTAAAGGGAGGAGCTTTCAACATGTCAAATGTTTGTTTTGTTTCAATGTCATAGTAATTTCAAGCAAAAACACAATGGTTTTTACTAAAGTAGTTCCACCCATCCATTATTGGTCAAAGCTTCTCCCATTTATTGTCGCAGGAAAGCTGATCCCAGCTGACAGCAAACAGAAGACTTACCCAAACCCCAGCCCCTCTTGCTGTTAGGAGCCAGACCTAACCACTACACTACCATACCACCCTTAACCAAGTGGTTTTATTGTATAAACCCAAATAAGTAGTTTTGTAGCATTTTGTTTTGTTTGTTCCACATGTTACAATTTGACTGTTCAGTCCGGCAAATAAATATGTTTCCTTGGAAATGTAATTCCGAAGACAGGCTTGCAATTTAACCTTTTTTCTTTTGTACCCTGACATATTCTGTCATCCTGTGTCTTCAGACAGGAGTGATGGGTGAATCAGGCTACAGGGGGGCTGAAGGAAAGAAAGGGGACATGGGACACATAGGTGCTGTTGGTGCCAGGGGATTTCCTGGTCAGGACGGGTTGCCAGGCCAACCAGGCCAACCAGGATATCCTGGGAAACCTGTGAGTGAACCCTCTTCTGAGCATCTCCTCTGACCACCTCTGTCTGTGTCCTTGGGCAATGTCAAGATAGAGAATGTTGCATTGTGAAGATCCTGTAAATCTGCAAACACACCATCACAGTTTGAGCCTGTTTTCCAAGTCCAACATTCGCTTCAGCTCAATCTAAGTGTAATTGTGTGTTGCAGGGCAAGTCTCCCTCAGATGAACATCTTCTAAAGCTCTGCACTGAAGTTCTGCGTAGTAAGTATCTGTTTTAATGGCACTTTGCTGAGGACCAGTCTAAGCCCTGGTTTGAAACTCCTTCCCAGCACACAGCAAATGCTGGGAACAGCTGTCACCAATGTAGAGTTGCACACTTCTGAAAATAACAAACTATTAACTAACTGAGAAGCTATAGCACTCTGTGCAGTAGCAGACAGTCAGAAAAATAAGACAATATCTATGACGGCACATTTCTAGGATGAATACAGACATACACTGGTTTCTATATGGTCAGGCTAACCAACCTTGCATCCTACAAAATTACATTCTATACCACTTAACTATGCTTTCAATTAGGGTTCCAGGGTAACAGATTTATTTTCTGGACGGTTGTGATTTTTAACAGTTTATGAATTGAATTATCAATTTTTGAAGATTATGAATTCAAACAAAACTAAACAAGGAATGGTACAACTTAGTGTTTTAATGACTGATGTTCATGTCTCTTTAAAACAAACTTGTGATTCGTAAAGAGAAAACGCCATCATTACAAAATTAATTTACCTCGGAATGTTACTCAAAATGTGGTTCTGTTATGTGGAAACATTCTTTTATAGAGCGTGTTGTCAGATTCTGTGATGAAAGCCGTTTTGACATCACATTGAATGTACCACTGGAATACTCAGCACCTTCTGGCTGCTCCCTGCAGATCACCTCCCATCATTGCTCCAGAGTCTGGCCCCTCCAGCTAGGAGTGAGCCCTGCCAGAGCATGAAGGGACCCCCGGGCGAGCCAGGAGCACCAGGACCCAAAGGCTCCATGGGAACTCCAGGCTACCCTGGCAGGAGTGGCACACCTGGTTACACAGGACCTCCTGGAATGCAGGGTCCTGCAGGCCTGAAAGGTGACCATAAGAGCTATTTTCTCTTGATACTCCAAACATATTTATATACAGTGTCTCTTTACCCCAGTGGTGCATGATCAGCTGTCTGAAATGTCCATCTCTTTACTCTGATGAAGCAAGACGATAAATAACAACACTACTCCACAAGGAAGGGCATCGAAATGTACTGTTGCTTTCATCGGTGATTCAAATGGAAACAGTCAACGATGAACAAATTGGATGTGTTGATGTTCACTGTACTGCATAGAACAAGATCCTTAAACAAGCAAACATCAATGTAAGTCATCGGAGCAAAAGGCAACAAATACAGAATGATAACCCATCTCAATGAGCTGTATTTGATTTATCGCCAATTTGAGACAGGGAGTGGCTAATCAGCTGTGAAATGTGCCAAACTGTCCCACTCGACTGCTGCTTACAGTTTTCACTTTTTAGGCCAGGAGAACAGGAACTTACGAGATAGTAGGCAAACAGGAAAATAGTGAGGGATGGAGTTTGAAAGAGCAGGAAATTCACTTCCCGATCTCCTCCAATGCTTGCAGGGACTAATGAATCAAGAATGATGGGCTGGGTCGAAATAACTCAATACTCACTATATAGTGAGTTCTCATGGTTGTAGTTCTGTGTACAGTAGAGTGAGAATTAGTGTATCCTACTGTATATGGTGGACTCAAAGGTTCCTACAATTCATCTTGAAAAGTAGCGTACAACCAATGGTCATCATGAATTAAAATGAAGGAACATGACAGATTGACGAGAGAGCAGCATGACTAAGACAAATCCACAAAGTACTTTCATTTATTTAATACTTTGGGAAAATATGAATTGCCTCCACATTGACAAAAGAAGCTTATACCACTGCGTTGCCTTTCACATCAAAAGCCCTGGACATCTACTGTTTACTTATTTTATCATTTATTATTTCTGTATACTTTATTTAAAAAAACATTAAGTATTACACTATAATTACATTATATTACATTACATATTACATTATAACAGTATTTATTATGGATGGTCCACCAGATTAAGTCTAGTTTAAATTGTGTGACAGCAGTTACTGTATGTCATTGATGGTGCAGAGAAAATGTCCTCTATATTCTCAACAAGGTCACTGCCGTATTTCTATCTAGATGACCTTATGACCTTATTAGGAGTATTGATGCAGCAGCCACAGGGTTAGCATAGCCTAGCATCATCAATCCAGACTTCATTCAGAAAACAAGCATTTTAAAAGTTGTTTGCTTGTCGTGTTGCAGACAGTCGAGATAGACCAAACAAAGCATAATATTTTAATAAATCACCATAATTATGTAGTAATTTCAACATCCTTTGTATCTGTTTATTGCTATTAAATCACAGCATAATAGTTTCCTTTGGGTTCATGCAGTAAACAATCTAGCAGATTTGAACCATATTACCCAATGTTATGGTTTGTGAGTATGATGTAGATTTTAACATAATTACAGTACATGAATTTGCTATGCTAAACAACTTATTAACATGTTATTAATATGACAGCATTAACCATTTTTTTTACAAGTACAGCTTCAGTGTTTAGCCTGGGTTAGCTTCGCTTTGGACTCTTGTCAACTTGCAACTTCAGAGAGGAGAGGGAATCCAGGCTGGTTGTTGCACCAGCAGGCAAGCGGATCCTCGTTGAGTCTAGAGCCCCTTCTGTAGCAGCACATGAGTTTGGTATGTGCTCTAGCCCTCTTAGGTATGGACGCGGTTGTGATTGTCCGTGACTTCAGCAGATCTCTTCTTTTTTGCTCCAATCACTGACGCATGGGCACCGCTCCCTCCTTCACTCCCAGCATATTGCCTCGTTTACATTTTCTGGCTGAAATGTTGCAATGTGCCTGAACCGGCAAAGTTGATGTTGACTGACTTGAGACTGGGTTAGAACACAGCCTTCAAGATCCTGCAGCTCTCAATCTTACAGCTCATTTGTTGAAGATCTAATGATATTTTTTGGATGATGTCCACAGGTGACATGGGATCAAGAGGGCTCAAAGGCAGTAAGGGAGAAGGTTACCGTGGACCTATAGGACCACCTGGACAGCCAGGTCAGTAAAATCCATCATATTGTCTGAATGTTCTTTGTCTTTTAGTTCAACTAAAAGATGGGAAAATTTAATGGAACATTCATTTCATAAATGAGGCAGGAACGGCTGTGTTTGACCTTCTTTTCAACATTTTTCTGTCTTTCCTCATCACTGCAGGGATTCAGGGTCGTAGTGGCTTCGATGGAATTGGCCATCCAGGAAACCAGGGAATACCTGGAAAACCAGGACTGCCCGGAGATCCCGGTAAACGGGGCAACCCAGGGATCCCGGGGATTTGTGACGTTTCCATGTGTTATCAGACCTACAACCTCAGGGAACATTACAGCAAAGGACCCAATGTCTGATGACAGAGCAGCGTGGGAGTGGCTGTTATTAAACACACCCAAGTGCTTTGAGGAGGCGATTTACTGTATCACTGATTTAGAGAGATGCGTATGACTTTTGACTCCTATGACAACTTGTGTGGAGAAAAGCAGCGCTTCAGGCAGAAATAACCTCGTTAGTTGACTTTAAGTAATTAAAAAAAAGCAGGGCATTAATCCATGATGATGGAATTCATGAATAAAGCAAGTTAGCAGCCTATCTTATTGAGATACCAGGCTAACATTGCTACTTTATACAGTTTAAACGTGTAGGTTTATATGGGGGAGTTTCGGTCAGGTGAGCACCAAACTGGTTGTAACTGAGTTTATGTGTAAATAGCAAGACAGCTAAATAACAATCAAAATAGCTACCTCCTCTTCGAACTAGATTTTTCTTCATGGTAAGAAGGACATTTTTCTGAAGGCATTGTTAGCAAGACAGGATGCTTACAGGCTAACATCAACGCAACATGCATGCATACAAAGTAATATCTCAACAAAATGTATAAAATGTAAATTAATATAATAAAAAGAAGAGGTCTTGATGCATTTTTTTTTTAAAAAGCCTTGAGCTTTGCTTTGTAAGCTAATGTGTAAAAAATATATGAATTTTTCGACAGGAAATCTAAAGCAGACGGAGTCTCCTTTAATTAATTTAAATGAATTGAGTCTGTATTCAAAAAGTGCATATTATTAAGAGAAATGGATGAGAATTTACACTACTGTGCTTGAAAGCTGCAGTTGCCTTGGCTTCACCTGCCTTCAGTCTGCCTGAGATAAATGATTGTCCGCAATGAGAAAAATACAGTCCACTCCTTAACCAATGAATTGGGAAGTGTCACAACCAAAGAACACCATGATTATCTCATTAACAATTAGCTAACGGTTCAGTTAGGCAGTTTGGTCAAAGGTAAGAACTTAAAAAAGTTAATGTATAATTGAAAACAAAAGGAATTCTATCGCACCAACCACGATGTCGTTAGTTTGCAGTTCATTATTTCACTGTCATTCTGCTTGTAGTGCAGCCCACATGTAATCCTTTCTGGTGGAAAAACATACACTATAGTGTATAGTGTATGAAGCACCAGGGGTTGTGTGAATCTATCACTGTGACACGTGGGGTTTAATAATGCAGTCACTGTGCATTTTTTAACAGTAGCATTTATTTTTTCTGCCAATATTATATAGACTTGTTTTTCTTTGTATATGGGTGACAGTGCATTTTCAAAAAGTAGTCTTTATTTACTTCAATGGTAGACTAATGCAGGCTTATATTTGGAAAGATTCTTACATTAAAGCAAATAAAGTAATTGATGCTTTCTTTTTAATTTACGTAAAAACGTTATCCACAGCTTCTCTGCATGTCTCAATTCAAAAGCCCCCCACCCCCAATTTAGCTGCTGTTTGAAAGGCTTACACGATGGCTCAAAGGGCAAAATCACTGAGAAGTACAAGTGGAAATAATTAGTGAATGAAAACAATAACTGGTGAGGATGTAAACCATGGTTATTATCTGTGGTTATGTTATTATTTAAATACAGTATTTTCAATGAGAATTTATGACATACCAATTGTAATAATGAGGCCAAGCTCTTTTAATAAAACATTCTCAACAAAGTTACAACACATTAAAAAAGGTTGTTAATATCAGCAATTTGGTTTACTGATGGTTGTGTCACTGCTGTCTTGGATCAGAAAACATATCACTGTTTGTGCCACTGTATTGATGCTCAACCACACTGTTTTAAATGGCACAAGTTTGTGGAAAAACCTATTTATTTCAACATAATTACGTCATACATTGCTTCTGCTTCCAGCTGAACACTAGTCTTTATCTTTGGTCAATTTTGAAATATGACTTTGCAGCATTTAGTGAAAGTAAACAGCCTTGGAAGCAGAGCCCACAAAAGAGACATGATTTAAAGACAGTTATGGGATGGTATAAATTATTTTTTAAATAAACTGTGTGAACCCATTATTGTTCTGACTCCTGTCAGTGTTTGAGTTACGTGATTGACCTCTGGTGCTAAATTATGGTATTACGCCTACATTGTAGACTCTGATTGTGGTCTCCATTTTTGTGAGTCAGTCTAAACAGCTCAGTCAACCAGTGCACATGCAGGCTATGTGCTCCACCACAGAGATGTTTGTCCAATCCTTCGCAGGGCTTTCTTATTTTACGAAAATAGTTCACCGAAATGTGTTTCTGAAAAAAAAATGTATGCGAGAAATAAGCTATGCAGTTACTGACTCTGTCTTAATCTTGGATCGACAAGTTTAAAAGATTTTTGAGAGCTTGCGGTGGCGCGCCGTCTCTCGAAACTCGCCGAGACCCGAAGGCATTGCACAGCTTCTTACATAGACAATGAATGGGAAGCGTGGACATAACGCTGCCTGTGGACACGTACCTTCAGACAAAATCTCACTCTGAACAAAGAGTCCTGCCTTCAAGTAGATCTATCAGTGAGTATGGTTGCTGTTTGCATAGTTTTAGCTAGGTTATATAGGCTGAGTTACCAGATGGTTAAGCCTTTTTTTATGTTAGTGAGTGAATCCTACTCTGTAAAATATGTTGTATGATTACTAGTGATGTCCAAATGAAGCTTCGTGAAGCATTTTCTTTATTTTCTGAGCCCAATAGATGGCGCTCTCTGTTCAACAAAGGGTTGAAGGCCGATATATTTCCATTGCTTTCAACCCTTTGTTGAACAGAGAGCGCCATCTATTGGGCTCAGAAAATAAAGAAAATGCTTCACGAAGCTTCATTTGGACATCACTACCGCGCAGGCTAGCGCAGGCACGCCTCCCGTCACTCCCATCCGCGCAAGTGGGAAAGAGGGAGGAGAAGAAGGCATGAGTGGGAGACGAGGAGGAGACGAGGCTTGGACTGGGATTAACACAGCCGATTCAGATCTTCACCAATCAAATGAGCTCCTCTCCACCTTTAATGCGCCAAGTTTCGTCACTTGACAACCCGATGACAGAAGCAGCGCCGCCACTCCCACCACGTGCATCACACGCTGTGCGTGCGTATAATCATAATAATTATAATGCCGATATTATATCACTATAGAAATTGTAGGCACATTTTAGGCATGTCTATCACGAAACAGGGTCAAAAGTGCTGTATTTTTTTTAAAGATTTTTTCAGGCATAGATGGATTTTATTAGCAGTGGATAGATATGAAAAACAGGAGAGAGAGAGAGAGGAAGGTGTGACATGCAGCAAAAGATCTTCGGACGGGATTCCAACCGGGGTCGGCGGCGTATGCGTACGTGTAACATACATGGCATGCTCTCTACCAATCCGCCACCTGCGTGCCCCTAAATCACTGTTTTTCGGGTAGGGGGGGGCTGAGAGAGATGTGAACTCGTAAGTTTGCATCACAGTTTCAGCTGTGTTAATTCAGTCAGGCTGAGTTTCCGTTACGCGTGCCATCCGCCTTTGATCTGACGTCAGATGTGACGGGACAATCTATATAGATATAAATTCACATGTTGATTCAATTAGTTGCATTAAATAGTGTTTGTTGTGATTATTTATTACATTTAAATATGCCTGGAACTGTGGAAACCTGCCTGTGATGTCTCGGTGATGTGTGCGCACTGCGCGCCGGTGAGCCAAACTGCCACTCCGCCAGCTGTAATTCGCCTTGCGCCAAGAGTAGACCAGGTTGGAGCTGGCGGGCTTTCGGCGAAGTCTCGGCTTTTTGGCACGAAACTTCCACTGCGCCAAGCTGAATCTGTGACGCCTCCCCCTGCTGCGCCGCCACACCCATCTCGGCGCAGGCGATCCACCAAACTGCCAAACTGACCGTGCGCAAGGCTGCGCGGGTCGAAACTTGCATTGCGCCGGCTCCGCCACCCTGCGCTGCGCCACGAAACTTGGGCCCATTATGTTCGCTGTCTGTCTCACAATATAAGTGACGTATCTGCCAGGACAGAAAACATATGCCTTAATCTTTTGCTCTGTTAGCTAGCTTACTAATTGTTCATTCTCTTAATCGCCCATAACTCTTTATTGAATACAATCATGCACCATTCCTGTAAAAACTTTACATTTGTACGTAACCATATGTAACCGGATGATATATGGTATCTATTCATTTCGGTTCTTTGGTGTCCTCGTTAGTCTGTTTTGCGACAGGTATGGCGATCGCGGCAGGTGTGACACACCCCTTTCCGGCACCTTTAGTGCCGCCGTGGCCTCGGCCGCTAATGTGGGGTGGTTATATACTCCCCGGTTATTTAGTCTCTCTCTTCTGCCGAAGCGGGTGCTGCGTGTTAGCAGCTCCGCCGAGCCATCGTATCCCGGCGTCTGTGCAGTGTTCCGCAGGTATGTAGCGCAGTCTCATGACGTGACGAAGTAATAAGATGCTGCGCTGACGGTCCTTTGTTGTAGGTTGGCGCGGTGGGCCGGGATGGTGTGTGTGCGTGTGTGTCCCCCCTGTCCGGTTAGCTGCCGCTGCTGCCGCCGTAGCTGCTAACAGCTATTAGCGCTGATGCGGGCTTGACGCAGGTAACCCGTGCTATGAGCTAAGTGCTATTTTTGTCTGCTAAGTGTGTTTAGGTGTTGTCACTAACGATTGCTTTTGTTTTTGAAGCTTGTCTGGCATTGGGCTGCTGTGTGCCCTGCCTTGCCTCCAAACTCTTGCCTTTAATGCCTAGCCTCTCCTTTTAATAGCCTTGCTCTGTGTATTTAGCCTCTGTTTTATTAGCCTTGCTTTGTTTAATGCGTACTTGGCTGTAACCAGTTGCGCTGCTCTGCGTACTTGGCTGTAACCAGTCGCGTTGCTCTGCGTACTTAGCGTAACCAGTCGCGCTGCTCTTGTCGCATAGACAAGCTTTGAAGCTACTGGAGTTCAATCTTGTCCGCTCAGATCAGACCGTGAGTTGTCAGTGGGGGGTAGAGGGAAAATATTGCAGCAGTGACAGTGAAGGACCTGCTAAATATATATGTTGCATGGTTTATCTTGGTTTTCTCGTTTGAGTTTCCAGTTGATTTGTTTCTTTGTTTTTTTGAGTTTATTTAAGAGCAGTGACCGCTGCTGGAGCTAGCTGTTTATCTGCCCCCTTCCTCTTAGCTGGACCGCTACGGATGGGTGTAAGTGGAACACCATATTTTGTCTGACATTAAAGAAAAGAACTATATAAATGTTTTAGAGCTAACTTAATAAAAATTGTTTACTGCGAGAAATAAAGATTGTTAACTTATACATTATACGTGCCTGTATTCATTTGTGTGCGGACCTGTGTATGGGATGTTTTCGGGAAACCCCCTCTGAGATATTAAAGTTAAAGGAGTATACTCTTTAGGTGAAAGTTGGCGTTGTCGGTGTTATATAGATTCTCTAGATCTGCTGCTCACAGTTAGACGGGGCCAAGTGCACGCCGCGGCAGCGACGGGCCACATTCTTGGCGTTGTCGGCAGGATCAGGCCACACATAGAAATTAAGTAGGAATGGAAGGGACATCAGCATGGCAGGATGGTCAGAGTGGTGGACATTTTTATGTATTACCTATTATGTTTACGAGGTCAAAGACTCTAAAGACTCTTAATTACAGGTGCACAAATCAAATTTTGCAAGTCACAGATTAAAAAACTGACACACTCACATTTTTGCTCCTACTGTGGTAGTATACTGTATATGGTGCCAAACAAATTGTACCTGTATCAAACAATTTGAAGTTGTGGACAAAATTTGAATACGTGTAAATCTGAACGTGAGCAATAAATGTTCAATGTATTGTGGCGCCCGCGGGACAGAGGTAAGGAGGAGGGAACCGGGGAGCATAATAAATAACGTGTATGTACCGCCGCGGCATGTGACAGCCACGGCGCTGTGGCCACCGCACTCCGCAGCATCGACAGCATCCCTGCCACAGTCTTTAATAAAGAACATTGATTGTGAATTTGGTGTGGACAGCCCTCTTTTCCCTGAAATTGGTCACGTAGCGCCTTCTCGTAAACCGGAGGAGCCACACTGGTGGAGAATGCGGGCACCGAGGATCGGACCAATATCAGGGGAAAGCCGCACCAAGTTATCACCATGAATCCCGATCCTGATTACGCCGGTCTCTGCGCACAGCTGCTGGAGATACAGCGGGCGCAGCTGGAGCAGACCGGCGCGCTGACTCGAAGGCTCCTCGAGTGGGACCAGGGGAGTCGAATAGACCCCGCGAGGTTCCTGGTGAAGCAGAAGGAAGAAGACGAGGTGGAAACTTTCCTTCTGACGTTCGAAAGGAAGGCCACCAGGGAGGGTTGGCCCGGAGACCAGTGGACGGACCTGATCGCGCCCTTCCTCTCCGGGGCGGCACAGACCGCCTATCGGGACCTCTGCGAGGTACGCACCATCCCGTATGAAGACCTGAAAGCGGAGATCCTGAAGCGGCTAGGACACACCCTCATCTCAAGGGCCCAGCGGGTACATGAGTGGACATTCAACCTCGCCGAGTCCCCGCGTATGTATGAGTATGTATGAGCTGACCAGACTCATGAATCGGTGGCTGACCAGCGAGCCCGCTGTCCCAGGTCCGGTGGAGAGGGCGATCATGGACCGATACCTCCGTGCCCTGCCCTACGAGGCGAAGCGGCTCGCATGCCAGAGCAACCCCCAGAGCGCAGAACAGCTGGTGGCGCAAGCGGTACTGCGAGCCAGCCGTCCGACAAAGGTGGAGGTCCCAGGACGTCCGCGGAGCTCTGAGCCGGTAAAACCTCTTCCCCACACCCCCATGGAGCGCCCGGCGCCAGCGGCTGACCTGAGGAGGTGTTTCACCTGCGGTGGCCTGGGACACCTTTCCTGGGGGTGTCCCCTTCGCCAGGATGTCTCGATGCCCTCGGCTTCCTCCGATCCGAACCCCCAGAAACCCTGTGGCCTCCTCTCCGCCTGCCGGGGCCAAGCAGACGGACCCAACCCCGTGACCCTCATCCGCGTCAACGGACGCGACGCCTCGGCCCTCCTAGACTCAGGGAGCGCGGTGCCGCTAGTCCGCCCCGAGTTCGCCTCCGGCCCGCCGCTTCCGGACACGGTGGCCGTGACCTGCATTCACGGCGAGACCCGCCGCTACCCCACCGCCCACGTCGAGGTGCAGACGACGCAGGGCACATTCCAGGGCGCAGTGGGCCTCGTCCCGGACCTGCCAGTAGAGGTACTCATTGGCCGAGACGCGGCCCTGTTTCACCCCCTCTGGTGCTCTCTGGCAAAACGAGACGGGGCCAGGAAGCCGCCCCCTCCCAGAAGAGTGCCCCGTGATAACCCGCTATGTGGACTAAATGAGGTCGGCCCCGAGGACTCCACCGAGCCCCTCTCCGAGGGCGCTGCTAGCGCTGCAGCCGAGCGAGCAGAGGAGGCGATCCGAGCCGCGCCTCCGGGGCGACACCCCCTCTCCCCAGCCAACGAGGAGGAGGACCTCCTCGAACTGTTTCCCCTGGGCTCCGACGCTCCGCCCCTTACGCCACGGCTGTCCGGAAGGTTCGGGACTGCCCAACTGGAGGACCGCAACCTCGCCAGCGCGCTGAGCCAGGTCGCCGTGGTGGATGGCCACCCAGTGCAAGGGGTAAGGCCACTCTCACACCCATTCTTTGCCATTAAAGGAAAACTGTTGTACCGTGTGATAATGAAGGACGGGGAGCAGGTCGAGCAGCTGCTAGTGCCCCGCCCTTTTGTCCCGTCTGTCCTACAGATGGCCCACAGCCACCTCCTCGGCGCCCACCTTGGGGCAGAAAAGACCCTCGAACGAGTGGTCGGCCGGTTCTACTGGTGTTGGGACCTAACCGTTAGGACTACACAATGCGGCCTACAAAGCCTACCCATGCGGCCAGGACAAAGGGACAAAGGGGGTTAAAAACTACACCGCCATTTTAGTTTCACCCAGGTGAGAAATGTGACGTCACACAACTGGTGCCCTATTGGCTGACAACTGCAGGCACCCCAGGGGGTCCCCGGCAGCAGCCGTGAGCTTTATAAACCGAAGCCGCCTTCCTACAACCGGCGCAACACCATGTTGCAACGGGAGGCGACCCCTCCTGCAGCGCACCGCTGCAACAAGAGGAACCAAGCCGGTTCCTGCCTTCCAGCTACCAGACGCTGTCTGAAGTAAGCTGACTAAATCGCCAAGCCGCGATTATATCGCCGCTCGTGGAAGGAGGAAACACCAACTGTTTTCTTTATTTGAGTTTGATCAACGAGAGGAAACCTGACGCCGGGGCCCTAGAACTACCGCCGTTACGGAACGCCGTCATCGCCAGGACGGACTCGCAGCTTACGCAACGATACCAGTAAGAGGCTATCAGTCTGGGCAGAGACATAAGTGATAGTGTAGGATATGCTTGTAATTCTTGCTAACGTGTTTTAAGTTCTGATCGCGGACCGCCGAGTCCGTTTGTTCATGTGCTGCTGTATTTGAATGCTGATCGTGCACCCACGCAGCTGGGTTGATTTCTGTAACAGTGTTTTCGCCTAACATCCGCCATATTCGCGAGCTCAGAAAGCCTCTGCTATCAGTAAAAAGACCGGTCTCGCGGAATAAACGCCAGTTCATTCACGCGCGCCCGTGTGATAGCGGCACGCCTTCTGAGCCTCAGAATATCGCTTGCGCATTCTCTCTCTCTTTGTTTGTGTCCCGCCAACCCCCACCCACACACCGCACACTGCACACACACATCCTCCGCCAGCTGTTTCCAGCTCCGGACGTTGAGGACATAGCTCCACCTCTCGCTCTCTCTCTCTCGCTCTCTCCCTCTCGCGATCCTGTCTGACGTCAGTGGCTCCGCCCCTGAACGCTGTGAGGAATAGCTCCGTCTGATGGTCGCGCCCGACCATATCTCTCTCTCCCTCTCTCTCTCTACACGCACACACACAAGCACACACAAACACACACACACTCCACGTGTGTCTCTCCTTCTGTTTAGCTTAGTTTTGTGTGTTAGGTAGTTAGGTAATAAGGCTTTGTTAATTGCAGTGTTATTGATTGTGATCATTATTACTGATTTTAATAAATCTTATTATATTATAACTAGCGGTCTCTTGTGCTTGTTGTGTATATGTCACTGGATAACAGCAGGTTGTGAAGGCTAGTGCTTGAATTTCACGCCTTTTAATTGTTCGATTGGTTTTGTACTCCTATGCCAATGATCACAATGATTGGCATGAGTATAAAACCTTTATATTGAGACTGAATACAGTTTTAGGTTATCTTTTCCCTGATCCCAGGGTGGTGCCCCGTTTATTCATGATTATATCATGATAATATATTATATATAATTATTAATATCGATAATCATATTGACATTAATAATTAGCTGTTGATAACCAAATCTGCTCCTGCTACAACCCCAACACTGGGTTGGGGTGAAGAGGGAGGTGGAGGACCACTGCCGAAAGTGCCCCGACTGCCAGATGGTGGCGCCCCGGCCACGCGTAAGTGTCACGGCCGAGCAGAGGGTGGACCCAAAATGCAGGACACAGGCTTAGAGAAGACAAAAGACTTTAATCCAAAAAACGGGTTCGGTACACAGAATAGCAGTCCAAGACAGGCAGACAAATCCAGAGGGGGTCAGGCAGAGGCAGGGTCGAAGAGATCGGGCAAAAATCCAGTAACCGGAGAGAAACACTAGGACACAAGGAATAACGCTGGAACGATAGACGAGGCTAAACGAACTGGCACCGAAGGTGAGGGGAACAAACTATTTAAGCACACAGGGGAGGAGGGACAACGAGACACAGGTGAAACACATCAGGGCGGGGACAGGTAATCACACAGGAGGTAAGGACACAGGGGCAGGAAGTGACGGACCTAGAACAGAGACAACAGGGTGAGTAACAAAATAAAACACAGAAGCACAAGACAGAAACTGACAAAATAAGAGGGAAACACTTAGCTGGGGAGATATGACAGTACCCCCCCCTCAACGGCCGACACCTGGCGGCCTCGGCTCCCCAGGATGTTCACGGTGGAAGTCTCGGATAAGGTCTGGGTCCATGATGTGTCTAGCAGGCACCCAGGAGCGTTCCTCCGGACCGTAGCCCTCCCAGTCAACCATGTACTGGAAACCACGTCCCCGTCGGCGAACAGCCAGAAGCTTGCGGACCGTGAAGACAGGGCCCCCGTCCACAAACCGGGGGGGAGGTGGGGGTCTGGAGGCAGGGACCAGAGCGCTTTCTCTGGAGGGTTTCACCTGGCTGATGTGGAATGTCGGATGCACCCTCATGGTCCTGGGGAGTCTTAGCCTCACAGCAACAGGATTAATAACTTTAGAAATCGGAAATGGACCCACAAACCTGGGGGCAAGCTTCCTGGCTTCCACACGGAGGGGCAGGTTCTTTGTAGAAAGCCACACTTTTTGTCCCTCCTGATAACTGGGTCCCTTGGAGCATCGCCTGTCTGCCGCCACCTTATACTGGTCCGAGTGGCGCAGTAGAGAGCGTCTGGCGATGGCCCATGTACGGCGGCAGCGGCGGATCAGGGCAAGAGCTGATGGGACGTTGACCTCCTTTTCCACGGCAGGGAAGAGTGGTAGCCGTAGACACAGTGGAAGGGTGAAAAACCAGAGGAGGAGCTGGGGAGAGAGTTGTGGGCATATTCAGCCCAGATTAGTTGTTTACTCCAGGAGCTGGGGTTCTGGGTGGCGAGGCAACAAAGGCTGGTCTCCAGGACTTGGTTTAAGCGTTCCGTCTGACCGTTGGATTGAGGGTGATAACCTGAGGACAGGCTGACCGTGGCTCCCAGGAGCGAACAAAAGGTCTGCCAGAACTGGGCCTCAAACTGGGGACCTCGGTCGGAGACAATATCCTTGGTTGTGAATGGTTGTGTTGGTTGAGAATGGTTGTGTTACCTTCCGAAGGTGGGAGTCCAGTGACAAAGTCTACAGAGATGTCCGACCAGGGCCGTCGTGGCACCGGGAGAGGGCAAAGCAGGCCTGAAGTGGGGCGACGGGAGGTTTTGCACCGAGCGCACACAGGGCAGGCAGTGACGTAGTCCGTGATGTCCCTTTCCATGGCGGGCCACCAAAATCTTTGCCTTGTCACAAAGAGGGTTCGTTTGACTCCTGGGTGGCAGGAGAGTCGGGAAGCGTGGGCCCAGTGAATGACCTGTGAACGAAGCTGATCAGGGACAAATAAACGATTCGGCGGACAGCCGACTGGTGGGGGATTATTAACATTAGCTCTTAAGACCTGGTCCTCTATTCCCCAGGAAACAGCCCCCACCACACAGGACGGAGGGAGAATCGTTGAGTCAGAATGATCATTACTCTCGGCTGAAAACAGACGAGACAGAGCATCAGGTTTGGTGTTCTTGGAGCCAGGACGGTAAGACAGGGTGAAATTAAAGCGGGTCAGGAAAAGAGCCCACCTTGCTTGACGAGCATTCAGTCTCTTGGCCTTCTTCAGGTACTCCAGGTTCTTATGATCAGTCCATACGAGAAAGGGGCTCTGTGCTCCCTCCAGCCAGTGCCGCCACTCCTCCAGTGCCACCTTCACCGCCAGCAGTTCTCTGTTTCCCACGTCGTAATTTCTCTCTGCAGGGGAAAGTCTTTTAGAGAGATAAGCACAGGGGTGCAGACGGCCGTCTGCTGCAGACCTCTGGGAAAGGACTGCCCCAATGCCCACGTCCGATGCATCCACCTCCACAACAAACTGGCGTTCCGGATCTGGCACGGTGAGTATGGGAGCAGACGAGAAACTTTTCTTGAGGGAAGTGTAGGCGGAGTTGGCACGGCTAGTCCACTGGAAAGGAGTCTTAGGAGAGGTTAGAGCATGTAAAGGTGCAGCAATAGAGCTAACATTTCTTATGAACTTCCTATAGAAATTGGCGAAGCCCAGAAATCGCTGCACCTCCTTCCTGGAGGTGGGAATCGGCCATTCAGCCACTGCCCTCACCTTCTCCTGATCCATCGCCACCTTTCCTTGGGTAATCTTGAAGCCGAGGAAGGACACAGAGTCAACATGAAATTCACACTTCTCGGCCTTGACATAGAGCTGGTGCTGGAGGAGCCGCTGTAGGACCTTGCTGACATGCTGGATATGAGACTGCTCATCAGGAGAGAAGATCAGGATATCATCCAAGTAGACAAACACAAAGTCATTCAAAAAGTCCCTTAGGACGTCATTAACCAGTGCCTGGAAAACTGCTGGTGCATTAGTTAGGCCAAAAGGCATCACCAGATACTCATAATGGCCGCTGGGTGTGTTAAAAGCAGTCTTCCACTCATCCCCCTACCTGATTCTGACCAAATGATAGGCATTGCGGAGATCTAATTTGGTGAACCATTTGGCTCCTTGTAACAGTTCAAAAGCAGAAGAGATCAAAGGGAGGGGGTACCTGTTCTTAATGGTGATGTCATTAAGTCCTCTGTAATCAATGCAGGGCCGTAGAGATTTATCCTTTTTGTCCACAAAGAAGAACCCTGCTCCGGCAGGTGAGGAGGAGGGACGGATGATTCCAGTGGCGAGGGATTCCTCAATGTACTTCCTCATGGCCAAGGTCTCTGGTCCAGACAGGGAGTAAAGCCTCCCCTTAGGCGGAGCAGCTCCTGGAAGGAGCTCAATAGCACAATCATACGAGCGATGTGGAGGAAGGGAAAGGGCTCGGGCTTTATTGAACACCTCCCTAAGCTGGTGGTAACAGGAGGGAACCTTGGAGAGGTCGGGATAATCAGCGTCAACTGAGGGGGTCAGAGCCTTGGTGGTGGGAAAACAATTTCCCATACAGTCTTTACCCCAGAATATTACTTGACTAGTGTTCCAGTCTATGTGTGGGTTATGTGAGGAGAGAAGGAGAGACTGAGTGTGATGAGTGACCTTACAGATAAGTCTGCCGTCCAGAGCGAAGGCCTCTATGGGTCTCTGAAGCCGATAAGTCTTTAGCCCGAGAGAACTAGCAAGAGAAAAGTCCATGAAATTAGCATCTGAGCCTGAGTCAATAAACACTGGGGTTACTACAGTTTGTGAAGGAGAGGTAAGGGTGGCTGAGACTTGCAGTTTAGCAGGATTAGAGATGGATAAGGTACTGCTAGTGAGCACCCTTACCTTGCTGGAAGGTGCCGAGTTTCTTAGAGGGCAGGTGGCGATATAATGTCCGTTCTGCCCACAGTAAATGCACCTCCCCTCCACCATACAGCGCTGTCGTTCCTCCAGAGAGAGGCGGGTGCGTCCCACCTGCATGGGCTCCTCCGCCGGTGAAGAGGAAGTAGTCCTGGGAGGAGAAGGGCGACGCCATGAAGAAGACGGGGATCTCCCTCGGGAGAACTGGCGCCTCTGCTGGCGGGGCGGAGAATATGTTGACCTGCGGCGATCCCGTTCCCTCTCATATAGACGCTTGTCTATCTTAATAGTTAGGGCGATGAGAGAGTCAAAGTCTGCAGGCAAGTCGAGTGGGGTGAGTTGATCCTTGAGGGAGTCAGAAAGGCCCTCGATGAATGTGTCGAACACGGCTTCCTGATTCCAGCCGCTCTCCGCTGCCAGGGTCCGGAACTCGATGGCGTAATCAGAAACGCGGCGTCCTCCCTGCCGCAATCGCACCAGGGCCCGCGCTGCCTCCCGGCTGGGGGCAGTCAGCTGGAAAATCTGGGTAAAAGTCTTGGTGAACTGAGCCAAAGAATTGCAGATTGACTCCATTCAGCTGTAGCCCAAGCATCGGCTCTACCCGTCAGGTGGGAGATGATATACGCCACCTTGGATCGGTCGGAGGGAAAAGCCGCCGCCTGGAGCTCGAAGTGGAGTTCACACTGCGTGAGGAAGGCGGAGCAATCCCCCGAATCCCCGGAGAACATGGCTGGCTTGGAGAGGTGAAGAGGCACGGGGAGAGACAAAGGGGCGGTGTAACCAGCCGGAGACGCCGCGGCGCTGGTGGCGGGAGACAAAGATGGCGACTGTGTCTGCTGCAACTTATCCACCAAAAAGGTAATCTGGGCACTCATAGACGACATGAAGCTTTCCTGTCTGTCAGAGACTCCCCGAACCTCATGTCTCAGAGCGCTGATGTGGTCATCTTGACTCTGAATCTTCTGTGCGTGCGCCTGCAGCACAGAGCCAGCGTCCGCTGGGTCCATACTGGCCAGTTCGTTCTGTCACGGCCGAGCAGAGGGTGGACCCAAAATGCAGGACACAGGCTTAGAGAAGACAAAAGACTTTAATCCAAAAAACGGGTTCGGTACACAGAATAGCAGTCCAAGACAGGCAGACAAATCCAGAGGGGGTCAGGCAGAGGCAGGGTCGAAGAGATCGGGCAAAAATCCAGTAACCGGAGAGAAACACTAGGACACAAGGAATAACGCTGGAACGATAGACGAGGCTAAACGAACTGGCACCGAAGGTAAGGGGAACAAACTATTTAAGCACACAGGGGAGGAGGGACAACGAGACACAGGTGAAACACATCAGGGCGGGGACAGGTAATCACACAGGAGGTAAGGACACAGGGGCAGGAAGTGACGGACCTAGAACAGAGACAACAGGGTGAGTAACAAAATAAAACACAGAAGCACAAGACAGAAACTGACAAAATAAGAGGGAAACACTTAGCTGGGGAGATATGACAGTAAGAGCCCCCTTAATTCCCCTCCCAATTATAACCACCCCCTTCAGCCGAATAGGGATGGACCTGGTCAGACCCCTCCCAAAGAGCAGTAGTGGGTACCAATACATCCTCGTCGTGTTGGACTACGCCACCCGCTACCCAGAGGCCATTCCTCTCCGCACCATGGCTACGAAGGGCATCGCCAAGGAGCTGGTGCTGATGTTCACCCGGGTTGGCATCCCTGAGGAGATCCTGACCGATCAAGGTACCCCCTTTATGTCTGGACTGATGCGCGAGATGTGCAAACTACTACGCATTAAACAGTTATGCACATCCGTATACCACCCACAGACTGACGGCTTAGTGGAAAGGTTTAATCAGACCTTGAAGAAAATGTTAAAGAAAGTGATGGAAATGGACGGGAGAAACTGGGATCAGCTACTGCCTTTCCTAATGTTTTCGATACGTGAAGTTCCCCAGGCATCCACCGGTTTCTCCCCGTTTGAACTACTTTATGGACGGAGACCCCGAGGCCTGCTGGACCTGGCCAAGGAGGCGTGGGAACAGCAACCCTCTCCCCACCGAACGATGATTGAACATGCGGAGGGCCTCCGTAAGCGAATGACGACGCTGTGGCCGCTCGTGAGAGAGCACATGGCCGAGGCCCAAACGGCACAGGCACGGGTCTACAACCGGGGGGCGCAACCCCGCGAGTTCCAGGTGGGGGATAAAGTCCTGGTGTTAATTCCCACGGTGGAGTGCAAGTTCCTGGCGCGGTGGCAGGGGCCATATGAGGTGATCGAGAGGACGGGCGAAGTTAACTACAGGGTACGACAGCCAGGTAGACGACACCCCACCAAAATATATCACATAAACCTCCTGAAAAAGTGGGTGAAAAACAATATTTGTGTTCTTTTAAAACACAAACACAAATCGATAAGTACAACTGCTCAAAATCACAAATCACGCCCTCCACTGAGATATGTGGTGCAAAATGATCTTTGCATTCAGTCTATGGTGCAAAAAGCGGGTGCTGATCTGAGAGCGACTGATCCCAACACTGTTACAGATGAACGTTTTGCACCAATAATACCTTCATACACTTCCATATAAAGCAAACCGACTTATGGCAAGAGTTGCACGCACTGAGGTGAGGTTTAACAGTAACGACTATCAGTGGATTAGGCAGCCAGGCTAGCGGACGGGCGGGCAGGCAGGCAGGCAGGCATTATTGATCCCAAGCTGGGAAATTAAAGTGTAGCAGCAGCATTACACACAGTGACAACACAGTAAGATAGATAAAGAACCCAATAAGTAAAGAGACAACATATAAAAAGAGCAATATATAATGTATAAATAGCAGTAGAGTTCCAAATTGAAAAGTGAAAAAATCAGGTGCAGTGAACAGATAAACATAATAGGCTTGAATACTGTATTATGAATGAACAGAGTTTTAGCTTGTAGAGTGTGATGGCATGTGGCAGTAAAGATTTCCTGTATCTGTCCCTTTGATAGCGGAGCTGGAGCAGCCTGTGGGAGAAGGTGCTCCGCTGTTTGTGTGATGGAGAGGGTGCTGATCATTGTTTATGATGGATAACAGTTTATTCAGCGTTGTCCTCTCCACCACGGACTCAAAAGACTCCAGCCTGAGACCAAGTGCAGAGCCAGCCTTCTTGATGATGATTTATCAAGTCTGTTGGTGTTGCTGGCTCTGATGCTGCTGCCCCAACACACAGCAGCAAAGAAAATGGCGCTGGAACCAACAGACTGGTAGAAGATCTCCAACATCTTGCTGCACACACAAGGATCTCAGCTTCCTCAGGGAATAAAGTCTGCTCATCCCCTTCTTGTACAGCCTCTTTGTTAGAACATAATGCTTCATTCACACATTCTTATCACACTGTAGGAAACAACATTGCTATTGTCAGATGAGTGACAGCTTTGTCCAGATCATTTTCTGTAGAGCTAGCCCGACATCCATCTTCAGAGCTACGTCCTGAGCATTAACACTTTACAGCCCAACTCGTCACCATAAAAACTGAACTGAAAACCTGAAACAGTTCAATGTCTGTTCTACTCCTGTTCTATTTCTATGAACGCAAGTCCTTTGCAATGTCTGAATTCAGTCTGGAATGTTACCCTTGTGCGCCCTGTTTGTAAATACCGTTCCACGTTTTTATGCGCTTGTTGCAAAAGGATTGCGCCTCAAGTGGGCGCAAAAGTGTTAGTTAATCTAGCCCTCTGTGTGTCTCTCTCATATTCACACACAGAGAGAGTCAGAAGTTTTTTTTTTTTTATTTAACCTTTATTTAACCAGGTGGGTCAATTGAGAACCAATTCTCATTTGCAATGACGGCCTGGCCAAGAAGCAGCAGCAAGGCAGAGTACAAAAAACATAAACAGACATAGAGACAGATTACACAACATTACAGTATTAAAAGATAAAAGATAATGACAATAACAGCGAATGGGCATATCCGGTGTGGAAGAAAAACTCTCCAGGTCCAATTCTGGGGCTGGTTCAAATGAGGTTTAATCACTGACAGTGGAGAAAAGAAATTCACAGTGTATCCATGAAGATCCATTCTCCCGAATGGCCTGGCCGAGGTGGATTTATACAGAACTCTCTGGAGAACAAAAGGGAAGGCGTCATGAGTGATTTGCATTGAATCAACACATGTCTCTCTGCAGAGGAAGAGACATCTGTGGATGTCTACAATGCAGGGGTGGACTGGGACAAAAATTTGGCCCTGGACTTTTTGGTCTAGACCGGCCCACTACAATCCGCGCGCAGATATCGCCCCGTTGATGTACAAACACATAAGTTCTTAATAACACCACTATAATAAACAATATCCCTTTATATTCTGAAGCCTTGAATAAAATAAATGATAACTACGCATTGTGTTGCTCACTTGCTCTTAAGAAGGATACTGGAGAAAGGATTTAAGATTCAAGAGTGTTTATTTATCACTCACTCATACAGGTACAAGCAGTGAATCATGACATTGACAGGCTGGCAGCCAGGTACTGCAGGTCACTCAGAAACCAGTGGTCGTTGAGAGTGATGATTTAAAAACAGCTGAAGGGTGTCTGAGTTGGGACGGGTGAAATAATCTATGGGTGGGCTCACTGGGCTGCCTGGGGTCTCTGGTGAGATCATCTCCACAGGAGATGATGTACTGGGCCTGTCGCCTATCACAAACCTGGACATGAAAAGTAGAGGAATAGTGTGGAATAAGTTAAGTCTGAACAAGATTACATGCAAATAATGAGTCTGCACGCAATCAGAACTTTGGTTAGTTGGCTAAAGTATGGAAAACAATAGTATATTGATCTGAAAAATGGACAAACACTAATTTTATTTTAGAAAGATAGTACAGCTCAACATAATGTATAGACAATGAAGCATGACATAAGAGGAAATACTTGTAATTTGTGTACTGCATCATGAGTAATATGTATGCAGATGTTTTACTGTAATATAGTTAATCAGTGTTTTATTAATTTGAACTGTATGTTAAACTGTTGAAGGACAATAAACCATAAACACTGACTGAAAAAAATATGTAAAGCATACATATTTGTTAAGTTGTAAACACTTTAACTCTGGTGACCTGATTTGGGGGATGTCATTATAGGTGAATATGGTTATTGTTTTCCAATACTTTAGATAACTAGATTTAGTTGTAACACACCACACCATCCAGAGTTTGCTATTTATTATGTCAAGTAAAGTTCATAGACAGTTAAGCAACCGTTCTGAAGCATTTATTTGAATGAATGTTTATCCACACTTTTCTGGAAGGCACCTACCTGCTACCTCCTTCACATGGAGTCTCTTCTTCCTCAACATTTCTTTCAGCCTCCTCCTGCACCATAAGGGCAGTGATGGGAGCCTCTCTGTCACTGTCAGACTCACGTGAAGGACACGGACCTGCTTCGGTGCTGCTAGCTCCGGCCAGGCCGGCCCCTGCTGCAAACATCTGCGTGATAGTTCAACTTTTAGCAGCCTGTGCTGCTAGAGCTTTTCTTTTCTTTTCCCTCAATTTTTCTGCACCGCCTTTGCGTTTTTTACTTTCCTTCTCCATTTTTGTTTTTCGTGTGGTGTTATGTTGTTGTTGTTTTTTTCTCTCGCGCCGTCTCTCATCATCGACTCCTCATCATTAAAAATGATTGGACGAGGGGGGGTCTAGAACATGCGTGGGTGGGACTCCTGGGCCTCTAAAGCCTCTCATAGGGCCATTCTGTAGACAGACAAGCCACCGGGCCAATCATCACCTCTCACCTCTCTGTCTGCAGCTGATCACTGTGGGCCGAGCTGGTGCACGTCTCTCTCCCCGGGCCGCCCGGGAGAGTTACACTAGTTATCAAAGCAAGGCGAGGCATGGCAAAAAAATAAATAATAATAATAAATAAATAAAAAAAACGGCCGTCCATCGGCCCATTAGTGACCGGCCCACCGGGAAAAGTCCCGGTACTCCCGATGGCCAATCCACCCCTGCTACAATGTGTGACTGTTCTCGGGACAGCTAGACAATGTCACAACAGGAGCCACTCGTCGGGCCTTGATCAATGTATGTGAGACAAAGAGGCCATCCACACATAGCAAAACAAACTTTTTTTCTCCGTTTTGCCTTGGCGTCATTTCAAGAAAATTTGCGTCCAGACGAATCCACTGAAAACGACACAGCGCACTGTAGTACATATTCCAGGCCTATATGTGGCGCTGTTTCTGCTACAAAAATGCAGAAGAAGAGACGGAGCTTGACCACTTGGAGGAAGTGTGAGTCCACTTTATGGCTCGGTTAGAGGATTTACGAACCCTTAACCCTCCTGTTATGTTACGGGTCAAATTGACCCGTTTTAAAGTTTGAAGATCTAGGAAAAATAGTTAAAAGTATTTTTTCAGTATGAAAATTCTTCTGCTTGCCTTAATTAGTGTAATCAACATATAATATGAAAATGGTTCATCTCACATATTTGCAACCACCCCCTGCATGTTTATATCACATAGATACTGTTCGGGTCAATTTGACCCAGCAGTCAAACTGGAGGTAAAAGGGTGTCAGAAATGTCAGAGTATTTCTTTCTTTGCAACATTGAGACATATTTCACCCCAATCACACACACACACACACACACACACACACACACACATACCCCCCCCCCCCCCCCACTATGAAGGTAAATCGATGTCAAAACACTTAGAAAGACGCGCAGCAGCGTGTGTGTGAACGCATGGTTACTTTGTAATGCGTGCGTGCGTGCGTGCGTTGTTGCGCGCAGATTGTATGTCACGCGTAACAAGAAGCTGCGTACATATGAAGCAGCGTGCGCACGTCTGTCTGTCACTGTTTGACAAATGTTGTTACGCGTTCACACGTACGTGCGGTCGCAGATTCTGATGCTGCGCGGCCGGAAGCTGATCTGCTGTGCGCGCACCAAACGTGTAACATGAGCGTGTAATGTAGTTGGCCTTTTCATTTAAGTCAACCAGGGGAGGCAGCAGCGAGCCATACTTTGCCTGCCGGACCGGAAATTTAAAAGAAGAAGAAGAAAAAGAAGAAGGAGAAAGGAGAGTGGGAAAGATGGTGAGTACTATATAAATACATAGGTAATTTGTGTTGTGTAAGTTTTAAAGTAGAGTCTGGAGTATTGCTTGTTGCAGTGTAAACAAAACATTGAAACTGGGCCCCTCCTCTCGGGCTCAACTGTGTAACGTAACGTAGCCTCCTGCCACAGACAGCAGCAGTTATGAGGACCACAAAGGAAAGGAAATATAGCCTAGTCCAGCGGTACTCAATACTACTATACCACTATTTGTGTTTTGGTTGGGTCAACACGTGTATCGGGACTTGTCTCCATGCCAACAGACAGCCTGTTATTGGGTCGCGCTGCGAGCATTTTTAAGTTTCACTTTCGTTTTTGAAGCGGTTCGCATGTTGCCACTTTGCCAGTAGGAGCATAGATAGATAGCATAGACGGGAAAAGATTACATGAAGATGGCGTGTTCCAAGTTCTCTGCCTAAAGAAAGGTGGACAGTGAAAATCGCCAATTTAAAGAAGAATGGACTGAAAAGTTTGCATTGATTCTTCCTCCAACCAGCACAAGACCCATGTGCTTAATATGCCAGGAGACTATCTGTGATGAAGATTTCCAATTTGAAAACGGCATTATGAGACAAAGCATACACATTTTGAAGAAACATATCCTCAAAATTCAGAGGTAAGAACAACAAAAAGAAATGCACTAAATACAGTATATCACATGTGGCCTGACCGACCTCAATAAATGGACCTTTGAGTCATTGAAAAACATCTTTGTGGCCCTTGAGGATTTGTATTTGAGTACCCCTGGCCTAGTCCAAGAGAAGCGTGTGCCCGAGGTGACGGTGAACAGTTGATACTCTGCCCCATCGTGTGAGTAACAATCTTAGGACGTAAATGAAGTGGCGTGCATGTATTGGGTGTAAAATTGCAGTGACTGCCATCTTGTTTCCCTCACAGCTTCCGAGTCTGCGCCCGGCAGAGGACAGTGTGCAAGTGGAAGACCAGCGGTGGTCGTGGAGGATCGGTGTTGCCAAGCTACCACAATTACGGACCCCTTCCCCCCACACCCCCTTTTATCATTTCTGTGAATAAATATTGTTTTAAATGCCCTTTACAGTCTCCAAGAACTTTCTTGCCTTTAAACAGCTCCTCGCTCTTACAGAGCTTGCTTTAATTGAAAACACATTTTAAATTACACACATAACTTTTGCTAGCTGGGGTCTATATAGACATGTTATACAATATTATTATTAGATTTAGGCTAATTGAAAAACACAGACACAAAGTTAGTAGCCTAGATACAGTACATGTTTTCCGTTTTTCGTTCTTTTATTTTGAAGCGAAAAACATCACATCTTGCTGTGTAATGAGCTGCATTGGACACAAGCAGATCTATTGAGAACAAAAAATCCATATTTCCTTTTATTTTGGCCAAAAGTAATGCAAAAGTAATGTAAAAGTAGTGTAATGCCTTACAATTCAAAGACAGTAATATTGTAATGTAACTAATTACTTTGAAATGACAGTAAGTAATAAATAATGCATTACGCTTTTGAAGTAACTTGCCCAACACTGGTTCTCACTCATCTAAGAAAGAATCTCTTATTTATCTCGACTCTGAAGACAGCAAAACTGCCATGTCACGTCATCCACCCATGTTTGTATCTCGCATCAGCTTGTTTGAGCCAGCTCACCTGTAGTGAATAGACTTGATTAGAGGGAAGGAGGAGCCCCAGTCAGAACTTAAAGGACAGCAGTAGTTCTCTTCAAACCACATTTGGTCTGGAGAAAGGAAGGAAGCTGCTTTGTCTCTTGTTGGTAAGTCAGAAACTAATTGTAGATTTGGGTTTAGGCATTGTGTGTGTAAAGCTAGTGGTAACATTTAGTCTAGTATTGATAGCTTGTTGTTGAACTTCTTGTGAAGCTGTCTATGGTAAGTGAGCAATCAGCTTGTTTGAGCCAGCTCACCTGTAGTGAATAGACTTGATTAGAGGGAAGGAGGAGCCACAGTCAGTACTTGCGGTAAATTGAGCACTTAAAAGGCTGTCACTACAGCGTCAGCTGCAGCGTCGGGCCATCAGAACGAAGACAGCTGAACAAAGACAAGGGAGTCTATCTGTGGGAGTCAAGACAGCTGAACAAAGACAAGGGAGTCTATCTGTGGGAGTCAAGACAGCTGAACAAAGACAAGGGAGTCTATCTGTGGGAGTCAAGACAGCTGAACAAAGACAAGGGAGTCTATCTGTGGGAGTCAAGACAGCTGAACAAAGACAAGGGAGTCTATCTGTGGGAGTCAAGACAGCTGAACAAAGACAAGGGAGTCTATCTGTGGGAGTCAAGACAGCTGAACAAAGACAAGGGAGTCTATCTGTGGGAGTCAAGACAGCTGAACAAAGACAAGGGAGTCTATCTGTGGGAGTCCATCGAGGAAGCCCATTGAGGTAGGTATAACATCTCAACCCCCCCCCCCCCCCCCCCCCCCTCGCAGCCATGTGTCTTATCCCAGTCAGGACATCGCACTGGAGAAGATTTTACCGAAGTCCCTTCATTCGAGGCTGTAACCCATCCAATCTCTGCTACCCACCAATCTCCACCGGTAAGGAACTTGAAGTACTAGGGGGGCTGTGGAACTGCCAGTCTGCAGTCAAGAAGGCGGACACCATCTCAGCCTATGCCTCCCTGCAGTCTCTCCACTTCCTGGCCCTCACAGAGACCTGGATCACCCCAGAAAACACTGCCACTCCAGCTGCCCTTTCAACTGCCTACTCGTTTTCACACTCCCCAAGACGAACAGGGCGAGGAGGAGGAACTGGGCTCCTCATCTCACCCACATGGTCCTACCAGGTCCTTCCTCTCGACCACCTACCCCAATCTACGCTTGAATTTCACGCCGTCGCTGTCACCATTCCTTTCAAACTCAACATCATAGTGATCTATCGCCCACCCGGTCCTCTTGGTGACTTTTTGGATGAGATGGATGCCCTCCTGAGCTGCTCCCCTGATGATGGCACACCGCTCGTCGTCCTCGGTGACTTCAACATCCACTCGGGAAAGCTACACTCATCTGAATTCATCGACTTCTTTTCCGCATTTGACCTTACGCTCTCCCCCTCTCCACCAACTCACCGGGCCGGGAACCAACTTGACCTTGTCTTCACAAGATCCTGTGGCATCTCGGCAATCTCTGTTACCCCGCTCACCGTGTCCGACCACCACTTTGTGACTTTCTCCCTCCCCATGAAGCCCACCACATCCCTCCCCTCTACGCCTCGAATGGTCACCAGCCGCCGCAACCTGAAATCCCTCACTCCCTCCGCTCTCTCCTCAACTGTTATCTCCTCGCTCCCATCCTCGGAACAGTTCTCCTTAATGCCTACTGAGGAAGCCTCCTCTATCCTGATGTCCTCACTCGCCTCTTCTTTGGACACTCTCTGTCCCCCAATCACACGACCGGCGCGATCATCTCCCCCCCCTCCCTGGCTGTCTGAACCTCTGCGAACCAACAGATCATTGTTGCGAGCGTCAGAGAGAAAATGGAAGAAATCGGGACAGCACGAGGACCTTGCTCACTACCACCTCCTCCTCTCTGACTTCACCTCAACTGTTTCGGCAGCTAAATCTGCCTTCTACCTGGCAAAGATCAACTCTTCTGCCTCCAACCCCAGGAAACTCTTCTCCATGTTCTCTTCCCTCCTCACCCCTCCTACCCCTCCGCCCCCTTCCTTCCTTACTGCCGATGACTTTGCAACTTACTTTACCAAGAAAGTAAATGACATCAGCTCATCATTCACGCCTATTCCCTCCCAGAAGACATCTCCCCCAACTCTCAACTCGGATGGTCTTACCAGCTTGAGCCCCCTCACCTCTGAAGACGTTCACGCACTTGTTACATCTAACCGTGCCACCACCTGCTCCCTTGACCCGATTCCCTCCTCTCTTCTCCAGGACATCTCACACGACATCTTGCCATTCCTCACCACCCTGATCAACTCCTCCCTCACCTCAGGTGTCATTCCAGCGGATTTTAAGACCGCTATCGTGAAGCCTCTCCTGAAAAAACCCACCCTTGACGCTACTGACATCCAAAGCTACAGACCTGTATCTCTTCTTTCATTCCTCTCTAAAACCTTGGAACGTGCTGCCTACAACCAACTGTCATCCTATCTCTTGCGGAAGAACCTCCTAGACCCTAACCAATCAGGATTCAGGACTGCCCACTCCACTGAGACGGCCCTCCTCACTGTGACCGAGTCCCTGCGAGACGCCAAAACATCATCCAACTCCTCCGTTCTCATTCTCCTTGACCTATCTGCTGCATTCGTCACAGTCAACCACCAAATTCTCCTCTCCACTCTGGCTGAACTTGGCATAACCGACTCTGCTCTCACCTGGTTTACATCATACCTGACAAACCGCACCTTTCAGGTCACATGGAATGGCTCTATGTCCAAACCCTGCTCTCTGGACACGGGTGTCCCTCAAGGCTCAGTATTAGGACCGCTTCTGTTCTCACTATACACCAGATCACTAGGTTCTGTTATCACATCGCATGGATTCTCCTACCATTGCTACGCTGATGACACCCAGCTGTTCCTCTCTTTTCCCCCGTCCTCTGACGCTCACATTGCAACTCGCATCTCGGACTGTCTGGCTGACATCTCTGTCTGGACAACTGCACATCACCTCAAGCTTAACCTGAATAAAACCGAACTCCTCTTCATCCCAGGGAAAGACTGCCCTCACATGGACCTGTCGGTCACTGTTGAGGGCATCACAGTATTTCCTTCCTCAACTGCGAGGAACCTGGGTGTAATCCTCGATGACCAACTATCCTGCACCCCCAACATCACTGCTGTGGCCCGATCCTGCAGATTTGCCCTCTACAATATCCGCAGGATTCGGACCTTCCTCACAATGGATGCAACGCAGCTCTTGGTCCAAGCACTGGTCATCTCCCGCCTTGACTACTGCAACTCTCTCCTGGCCGGACTCCCGGCCTATGCGATTAAACCATTGCAGCGTATCCAGAACGCTGCAGCACGCCTTATCTTCAATCTACCCAAATTCTCCCACGTGACCCCCCTCCTCCGTGACCTCCACTGGCTCCCTGTTGCAGCACGCATCCAATTCAAGACGATGACACTGGCCTTCAGGGCCATCAATGGAACGGCACCTGCCTACCTTCAAACACTGGTCAAACCTCATGCCCCGAAGCGAGCACTACGCTCCTCTACTTCAGCTGGCCGGCTGGTACCACCATCGCTGAAATCAAACAAATGTCGCTCAGCAAAGTCCAGACTCTTCTCTGTTCTGGTGCCTCAGTGGTGGAACGAACTCCCGACCAATGTCAGGACAGCAGAGTCATTTGCCATCTTCCGAAAAAGGCTCAAGACTCACCTGTTCAGACTTCACCTCGACTCTACATAGCATGACCCACTAACACCCTCCCTCGACCCCCCCCCCCCCCCGCAAAAAAAAAAAAAAAAAAAAAAAAAACTCGGATCGTAGCACTGTTACTCTTGAAGTACTACTTTACTCAGATGAGGACCTAGCACTTGTTCTATTTTTAGCTCTTACTGCATCGGCAATGATACGTCGTGGTTTCTTTGTTTCCTTCTTTTGACAAATGTACTTATTGTAAGTCGCTTTGGACAAAAGCGTCTGCTAAATGACCTAAATGTAAATGTAAATGCATTGGATCGATTGCACCATCTACTGGATGAAAATGGAACACAGAACAACTACATTACACGCTCATGTTACACGTTTGGTGCGCGCACAGCAGATCAACTTCCGGCCGCGCAGCATCAGAATCTGCGACCGCACGTGCGTGTGAACGCGTAACAACATTTGTCAAACAGTGAGAGACAGACGTGCGCACGCTGCTTCATATGTACGCAGCTTCTTGTTACGCGTGACAGAGTCTGCGCACGTCGTTTCCGCGTACATGTGAGCGCCTGACAAAAATGTTCAATTATCTTCATGCGAGCGTTAATGCGTGCGTTCGCTAAAAAACGCATGAATGTTACGCGTAGTTACTCCGCGTAATGTGATCACAGGCGTGCAGCAGCCATCACGCGTGAACGTGCGCGTGAACGCGTGACCATTATAAGTCAATGAGGAAACTACATTACACGTCAGGCGCTGTGTGCTGCACAGGCGTCAAAGCACGCGTGTGTTACGCGTTCAGTTGATAGTTGCGCAAGTAATATGAAACGATTCTGACGCCATACCCCCACCCACCCACACACACACACACACACACACACACCGACTCACCTCACGCACTGGTATAGTATAGTACTTGGTGCAGTCCTCTCCTGGATCTCCCTCACCATGGCTGCAGCGACTGGGGTCCTTAGCAGGTGCTGCTTCCATTGGATGTGCGGTGTCACAAACGCCTTCCCCAGCTCCTCAAGAAAAATGCACCTCTTGTACAGCTTCGTGACACATTCCAGTCAGGAAAGATCTCAGTCCAGTGTGTGTCTTGGTATCAGCAAAAAGACACCATAGTAAAGTAATCATGGTCCTCTTGTTTCTAGGTTGTTGCTGAGGGAAAAAGAAAGAGAAAGAGGTGCCAGGTCTGCAGGCCATCTGACGATGTCAAGACAAGCATGACCTGTGCGAAATGTGCAAAATTCATTTGCACAAAGCACAGTGTGATGACATGTCACTCGTGTTCTGTGTAGATGAACAGACACACACACACACGTTCATATTTGTTGTATTGTTGTATTGCGATTTTGTTCATTTCTGGTTCACAGTGCATGTATGTAAAACAAAATTTCAATGTTATATTTCAAAGTTATGTAAAACTATTGTGATTTATATGTTGGTCTTTCAAAAGTAATAAAGTAGTGAAACATTAAAAAAAGGTTTGAACATGCACACCATTGCTGTTCCTGACAAATGAACATAACAGGAGAGCATCTACAAGTCTCCACGCACCCCCAAACGAGGAGGACCAGACCTTCAAGGTCACCAGACTTTGAGGCACCTAAACACATCTGGAAACTGATTAACACCTTTGTTTGACAGAGAGCCTCGATTGAAGTATAAGGATAAACACCTTATCGCTTCCTCACCATTTGCTCCCAAGGCATGTTGAAGACCCCTTCCTCCCCTCTGGGAGTCATAAACTAATGACCTGGTCTGCTGGCATGCAGAGAGAGGTCACATGAACTCTGCAAGAAAACATGTTCACATTTTGACCAATCCAAGAAAAGGATGAGATATGTGTTCAACATTAGTTTAAAACCATCCATAATAATCATTGAGGAATTATAAGCATACTGGCGAACGTCCCGTTGTTCTACGACGAAGAACAGAGGAGTTACCAAAAATGCTAAAAATTAACAATGTCATTGTAATGGACTTAACAACTGCACTCATGCAGTCAGACGAAAAATGTGTTTGCTCATTAATCTGCCCGCATCACCAAGGACAAAATGCTTACTAAGTTACCAAACTTGTTTGGGCTAGCTTGATAGGTTTGCATTGTATGTGTTGGATCAAAGTTCCTTTCAACTGTACCTAAAATGATTTGTACAGAGAAATGTTTACAGTTCATGTTTCATTTGTTTGACCTATCATTCTGTGTGAGAACTATATGCAATGTGCCAATTTTGACCATAACGGCGAGATGGTGTTCAAACGTTCTAGTCATAGGATTGCATTTCGTTTTGTTTAACAGTTTAAATCACAAAGATTTCGGACTGTAACTCAAACGGGTCCCTCCTGGACACGCCCCCTCGGTCAGCATAAAAGCTGCGTGTTACAGACACCCATAGCGCTCTTGCCTCCCGGGCTCTGCCTCCCGGCTCTTGCATCCAGGCGCTCTTGCATCCAGGTGCTCTTGCCTCCCGCTCGTTTTCGTACTTTTCTTAGTTCCCAATTTTTACTCCTTTTATCAGAATGGTTCGTTCGACGTTAGATTCTTCATTTTTGCATTTTTAGCTTTTCTTTTTACACAAGCCTTTTTAATCAATGCTAACTCAACCGGCGGCCGCAAAGATTTGGCATATTGACTAACGCTTATACCTAAGCCACCCAAGGCCGAATTCAAGGAGAAGACAGCTGTTTAACTAAGACGGATTACGGCAAGGACAGACGCCCGCTCCGAAACTACCGCAGATCGGCGCTAACGGTTCCCTCGGTCCACGGCAAGGAAGATCCCTTCGGGTCTACGTCACCGACGGAAGAGCGACCGCTTGGAGTTTCAGTAAGCCGAGAAGAAGCGTCCCAAAGTAAGACCGAATCCGCATTCAACAGTAATGACCGAGTTGCAGGGTGAAACTAAGTATAGCGTCTGTTAATATCTAATATCTGTGAGGTCATTTATCCCATTATTCACTTTTTCCTCTTACTAAGGAGTCCAAATTCTTAGGAAGAACCCACTCGCCTTCATCGCCAAACGTGCTAGATGAGCTGTTAATCACATTTCAGTTATATTTCTGGCGTTGTATTGGTGTTTTGTTTATTACATCTGTTATTGTTTTATTCACTTTTGTTTAATCCCTAGTTAACCAATAAATTCCCCTAAAGCATAAAGTCGGATATTTCTTCTGTGCAGAATACAAAGATCCCTATTTCAAGAACTTATGATCTAAGGAAATGAGACTGATTTATTAAATGATATTGATTGATTGTTAATTAATAAGTGGTCATTAGAGTCATTAACGTGAATTCTATAAAGTTCTGTCTGACCAACAGATGGTGCCCCTTTTACGAGAGCAGGTATTGAAATTGTAGATTAATATACATTGATATACATATTTTAATATCGTAGTTTGCTTACATACACCGTTTACGTAGGTACCATTAGGTATTAACCTTGTTGTCTTCTTACAGTCCTCTATATAGTCCTCTACATATTCCTCTATATAATCTCTATATAGTCCTCTACATAGTCTTCTATATAGTCCTCTACATAGTACTCTATATAGTCCTCTACATACTCCTCTATATAGTTCTCTACATTTGGTGGTGTTTATACAGTACGCTGTCATATTAGTCAATCCCTCACGCACGCACACACACTTCTCTACTTCCTTCCTGCAGTTGGTTGACTTATGGAGTTACTCCCCATGACTCAGACAGCTCTGGGCTTCAGATTCAAGCAACAAGCAAAAACTCCCCTTCCTGCGTGGCAGTAAGTAACCTCAGTTTATCATGATTCCCATTCCCTCCAACACCTGCTTCTATTCACCGGGTCTCTTTTAAAAGGACCATACCAGTCTTATTCTGACTTCTCTCCATTAGCAAAGATTTCTCCTCTCTTCAACACATTTTGTGTGCACCAGTGTCTGTAGTGTTTACTTTAGTGGAACTCTCTCTGGAAAAATAGTTCCTTACAAGACCTGAATTTGAGCTAGAAGGAGGATTTTAACGACGAGGTGAGTTTGAACCAACCTTGACAAACATTCTCAGGTACATTCTGTAACTTATATTGAATATGCACAAAATGAAATTTTAGTTAACATGGTATAGGTTAATGTAAGCTATAAGGCCAATGTTGTCGATGGACAATGATGAACTGGTATGGTCCTTTAAAGGCATTTTTTTCGAGCTAATGCCTCACATACAGAATTTGACAGCTATCATACACCTTAAATCATTTCTAAAAGATTGATCACGTTATCATTTCAAATCCATAGTGACTGCATAGTGCTGTTATGTTTTAACTAACATTTGAAGTGTTAATGACAGATATTCCGGCAAACAATTGACAAGAAGATGGCAACTACCCCATATGATTACGACCCCGGGTCATCGCCTACATCGGCCTCACTTTGCAGCGTTGACAATGTCAACAAATTGGGAGCTCAGCTATCCGTCCTCTACTACTTTATGTTTCTCTTCAGTCTCTGTGGCAATGGGCTGCTACTCTTCATCATCCATCGGTGAGTGGACCAACAAAAGTCTCAATGAAAACAAAGAGAACATTAAACAAAACCTGTGTTGCCGGTCAAAGCATAGTGTATATAATCCGTCCTTCTATAAATTTACTGTCAGCTGTGAATTACATCTTACTACAGTTGATTTGTTGTTTTTCTGTAGTTGTGGTACTTGTGATGCCAATGATCAGAATCAGCTTTATTGCCCAAGTATGCATGCATATACAAGGAATTTGTCTATGCTTGTTTGCATCTCTCTCAATTTGCTTAAATTAAAATTTAAAATAATAGCTGGCGACAAGGACAACAAAGCTGGATTGATAGAAGTTAAGAATAGATAGGACTGTTATGTACACAAATATATGCATACTGTCACCCATAAAGTTGGCATATTTTGTTTTCAGACACAATCCTCTGTTTATTCCTATTTATATGCATCAGTAATCACTTTTGATCAGGTGCAATGATTATATTCTGTCCCAATTACTCAGGTGAAATGAATGAATGTATCACATTTGTTGGGCGCTATAAAAGACAAGACATTTGCAAATTATTCCAACTTCATGGGCAAACCTATATATACAGGGCTGTCAAGTTTCCCCAAAAGTTCAGAATAAGATTCTGGGTTACGGGGGTGGAGCAACCCAAGTTTTGCGCATTCTGGCCTCCACCCAATTTAAAAACAAGTATCCAAGTTAAAAACAAGTCTGTAATTGTTCATAATGGACAAGCACAAGTAGCAATTAAAAATATTGGACAATCTGATAAAACGATTATGAATAGCTTTATTTAGAACATTTTAATGAAGACCGTTCAGCAAGAGCAGCGACAGCAGAGACTCACTTTGACGGCTCTGATGGAGAAGTGTGTGATTCATGAAAACATGGTGATTGTATCATCAGCTGAACTAAGAACAACCCAGATGATCTGTGTGTGTGTGTGTGTGTGTGTGTGTGTGTGTGTGTGTGTGTGTTTCCTTACACTGCCTCTGATCTGGTAATAGATCTCTTTGCTTTCTACGTGACATCTTTGCAACAGACACATGCAATGTTTCATGTCTATATATGGCCTATGTTTAATTTTTGTCTGGGCAGAAATAGATCCTTTAAAAATGAAATTAACAATGAGACTTTGAGTATTCAAGATACATTTGACTGATACATTAAGTGCACAATTCTGTGGTCTTAATGAAATAATATGCCAAGAGTGTTGTGCCTCACAAATATGGAAGAATGACACTACGTACTAGCCAAGGGCTAAATCCTCACTCAGGCTTTTGGGGGACCAAGCAATTGTGGTGTTGGGTGGTTAGAGGGGTTGGATCTAACATATAATCCTGGAAATAAAGTTTTTTAAGACTTCATCAATTAAAAATGTCAGTTTTCAATTCCAAACTTCCATATTTCAAATCATTATTGCAATGATTTGCTTCCATGGTTATATGTGTATTAGCAGCACATCCAAATTCTCATGACAGATCCTGTTAAATGATATTAAAGATTAAAAGCAGAATAATTGATGTTAAGAAGACAGTCAATAGTTGGCTTTTTTAAAATTTGAATAATTTGATATTTTTGGGATTTTAGATATGACATATTGAGACTGGAATGGGGAAGAGAGAGGGGATGACAGCACAGAGCCACGGGGTGGATTTGAACTCGTAAGTGACAGGTGAGCTACCTGGGCATAAGCAACTATGATGTAATAGGAGTTCATCAAGACCATACTCTATATAAATGGGTCTAGGACAGTTAAAAACAGGGCGCTAACTGTGTTGAGGTCCAGCCAAATCTAAATAGCCTGACTAAAAGGTGGAAGGAATACATTTTGTCTGGAGAAAGGAAGGAAGCTGCTTTGTCTCTTGTTGGTAAGTCAGAAACTATTTGTAGATTTGGGTTCAGGCATTGTGTGAGTAAAGCTAGTTGTAAACATTTAGTCTTGTGCTGATAGCTTGTTGTTGAAATCCTAGTGAAACTGCCTATGCTAAGTGAGTAATCAACTAAGTTTGAGCCAGCTCAGGTGTAGTGAATAGACTTGATTAGAGGGAGGGGTCACACACAGTGCTTAAAGGGCTGCCAGTAAACTTGACGATGAACATCAGTAAAGAGCCACAGCTACGACCACACAAAACCAAAGTGAAACTACTCACCTAAACCACCAGCTTTTTCCTGGCCTTCTTCGAGGAAAAGTCCTTGATAAGGTCATCAAAGTCCAACTCTCGGACCAGTTCGGCCTCTATGGCCATGAGTGACAAACTGTTAGGCTACGGCATCTCTGGGTCATTTTTGTCCGAAGTTCATTTTTTATACTGGCCATTTGAGAGAATGACCGTTCTCCCTCGCAGTTTGTGACAGGAAGCGTCAGATACAGTCTTACGGCAATGTACACATTAGGAAATGTTGACTGTAATCCACAATCAAGTATTGTTTTAAGACATTTAGATGGAGGCACATTCTGTCCGTCTGATCTGATGAAAGATCTGAAGTGAATCAGTTAATTTCCAAGATTGCTGTCCAAGTCAGCGGGATAGGCAAAGGCAAGTGTGTTCGCTTTGTCAATTAACTCACGGTCAGATGTGTTTTCCGGCATGAAAAGAACACCAAACAGATCACACAGGTGCTTGTATGCATCAATTCTGTGGCTGAGACAGCTGACTAACTTATCGATAGCCACATTGAATGTTTCTATTTGGAATTTGCTTTTCCCATCAAATACCACATCTTTTTCTGCGCTGTCATCCTGAAATCGTTTGCGCTTTCTGGTGCGCTGGAGGTCATATTTGTACGTCTGGCACACGCCTGGCACCGCTAAGGCTTCCTTTTCAAAGTCTGTGAAAAGACCTCTCTGTGCTGATACAAAATCACGCAGAGATATAAGAAGGCGCACAGTTGTCATGAGCTCTATGTCCGCTTTTTGGAGCTGTAAACTTGTCAGTTGGAATTGAGTCAGAATGGTATTCCAGAAATTAGCCATGAATGCAGTTTCCAATTCATTTAATTTTACAGCGAGTGTGCTGGCCTCACTTCGGGTGTCTCTTTTCTCAGTTTCATCTTCAGCTATGCTCTCTAATGCCTCCCTTATTTTAACATAGTTTTGCCAAAGAGCTTTAGTCGAGTCAGCTCGGCAGCTCCACCTAGTGTTTGACAGTGATTTTAATGTTAAGTCTATATGAATATCAAAGTTCCGAAAAACTCGCTCCCACCTGTGAGTGGAGGCAGCACAGAATGTGTACAAGGATTGCAGTGAATCAAAATACTGTCCCACTTCTAGACTGCTTACCTCTATGCTGTTTACACCCACTAAATTTAGAGAATGGGCAGCACAAGGCACATAGTGGATTAATGGGTTTCTTTGCTTCAAATGTGCCTGTAGTCCATTGTACCGGCCCGACATGTTGCTGGCATTATCAAATGATTGGCCTCTACAATTAGATAAGTCCAGCCCAAGATTCTCCACCATGGCAGTCACACAATCTGCCAGACTTTGGCCTGTATGGCTCTGAATTGGCTCAAATGCCAGGAAACGCTCCACTATGTTGCCTTGCTTGCTAACAAATCTGAAGATAAATGTTAACTGATCAACATGAGAGAGGTCGGGAGTGGAATCTACAATGACAGAGAAATATTTTGCATCACGGAGCTCTTCTGCAATTACTTGCCTGGTTTTTGACGACAGATATGAGACGCTCCCTCTGCCCTTCTGGCCATATGTTTTAATATCCTCTGCCAGAAATGGCTCAAATTGGGATATTAACTCTAATATCCCCAAATAGTTGCCATTATGTGGCGATCCAAGGAGCTCGTCATTCCCTCTGAATGCCAGTCCTCTTTCTCCTAAAAACTTGATCACTGCCACTACACGTCGCAGAACATCCCTCCAATATTCCCTCGCATCCGAAGTTTGCTTTTTCAGGGCTGAGTCGATTGCGCCAGTTCCACTCATCCTCTGCATCAGTGTCAGCATGTTGGACATATGGACGGGGCTCCTCTCATGCTCTGAAATGCGATGTGGATGTTTCCAGTCGCAAAAACCGTCCACAAATGCATTCTTTGTTGCCCCGAAAAGTTTGCAGGCAAAGCAAAACGCATGTCCAGTTGATGGTGAATACACCACCCATTCTCGTGGTGCTAGTTGTCCATTAGGCAGTCGACTGCACATCATGTCATTGGTTAATGAACGAACCCGACCACCTAGACCGCAGTCTCTTGTCAATGCAGGGTATTTTGCTCGTCTGTTGTGAAACGAAGAGGGCCCTCTTTCAATGAGAACACTCTTTACTTTGTCACTGGATATATTTCCCCACAGCGCAGGATCAGTAACAGTTTCACACCAGGAGTCTTCATCATCATCCCTTTGCTGTACGGCACCCGCCAACATCTCAACCTCCGCTCGGGATGTGAGGGGACTTAGCTCAGGCTGACCTGGCTCGGCCGCCCGGCTGATGCCCGCCATAGTACTGCTGCCCGCTGCCGTAGTACTGCTGCCCGCCGCCGTAGTACTGCTGCCCGCCGCCGTAGTACTGCTGCCCGCCGCCGTAGTATGCTGCCCGCCGTAGTGCTGCTGCCCGCCGTAGTACTGCTAGCACTGTCCGCTAAGGTTTCCGTAGAAGGCAGCGCCGCTCCACCGCTACCAAACGTCTCCGGTGAACTTGCGCTAGCAGTGTTAGCATCCTGCAGGTCGTCCCGGTGAGTTGTAGTACTGCTACTACCGCTGCTATGAGTAGCACCATCATCTTGCCCCACTTTTCTGCTGAAAAATGTTGCGATGGATGGGATTTGCTGCACCAAAGCAGCATCTTTGGCTTCTTTTTCTTTCCTTTGTTTTCTTTTAGCTGATCCACTGAGCTCCCGCTTCTCCATTTTGAAAATGCAATGTACGGTTGACCCCCAGCATACGTACATACGTACGTCATTGTGTCATCACACATTACTGATTTAATCTTATAATTTCTAAAACATTCAAATTATTTTATTATCATACTACATTTTCAAAACCACAGCCATTCCAATATATTTTTTAAATTGTACCAAAAAAAAAAAAAACAACAACTCTGAAGGCCAAGGGCCCCTATTGGCTCTGGGGCCCTGGGCACACGCCCACTTTGCCCATGCGGTAATCCGTCTATGTGTTTAGGTGTTGTCACTAACGATTGCTTTTGTTTTTGAAGCTTGTCTGGCGTTGGGCTGCTGTGTGCCCTGTCTTTCCTCCAAACTCTTGCCTCTAATACCTAGCCTCTCTTTTTACTAGCCTTGCTCTGTGTAGTTAGCCTCTGTTTAATTAGCCTCGCTTTGTTTAATTAGCGTTGCTCTGTTTAGTTGTGACTAGTCGCGTTGCTCTGTGTACTTGGCTGTAACCAGTCGCGTTGCTCTGCGTACTTGGCTGTAACCAGTCGCGTTGTTCTGCGTACTTAGCGTAACCAGTCGCGCTGCTCTTGTCGCATAGACGCTATTTTGATGCTACTGGAGTTCAATCTTGTCCGCTCAGATCAGACCGTGAGTTGTCAGTGGGGGGTAGAGGGAAAATATTGCAGCAGTAACAGTGAAGGACCTGCTAAATATATATATATATATATGTTGCATGGTTTATCTTGGTTTTCTCGTTTGAGTTTTGAGTTGATTTGTTTCTTTGTTTTTTTGAGTTTATTTAAGCTAGCTGTTTATCGGCCCCCTTCCTCTTAGCTGGACCGCTACGGATGGGTGTAAGTGGAACACCATTTTTTGTCTGACATTAAAGAAAAGAACTATAGAAATGTTTTAGAGCTAACTTAATAAAAATTGTTTACTGCGAGAAATAAAGATTGTTAACTTATACATCATATGTGCCTGTATTGATTTGTGTGCGGACCTGTGTATGGGATGTTTTTGGGAAACCCCCTCTGAGATATTAAAGTTAAAGGAGTATACTCTTTAGGTGAAAGTTCTAAGGTGGCGTTGTCGGTGTTATATAGATTCTCTAGATCTGCTGCTCAGTTAGACGGGGCCAAGTGCACGCCACATATAGTACCATCCATTAGCTCAAAAAATCACAACAAAAAACTGGTCTCATTAATGTTTTTTCCCATTTAAGAAAGAATGTCTTGGGGTTTTAAATTGTATCAATTTGTAGACATAACTGATTGGCGGTTGAATAGGCCTGTTGGCCTGTTGGGGGGCATTAGCTCAGGAGGTAGAGTGGGTTGGCTGGTAAGATTGCTGATTTGATCCCTGGCTCCTCCTAGCTGAGTGCCTGGTGTCCCTGAGCAAGACACCTCACCCCAATTGCTCCTGACGAGCTGGCTGTCGCCCTGCGTCATTGACTCCGCCGTCGGTGTCTGAATGTGTGAATGAATGGGTGAATGTCAGTCAACACTGTAAAGCACTTTGGATAAAAGCGCTATATAAATGAGGACCATTTCAAGCAAAATTTGGTGTCTGTCCGGTTTATTACAATAATTTAAGCATATTTAACTATGTCATTGTAGACAGTGTACAATACTGTGACACATTAGCGAGATGGCTTCCAGCTCCACTTAAGGGGGATAAGAAAAATGTAAATGAAATCAAACATTTGATTTCATACTAATCTAATCTAATAACTGTCTTGAGATAACAGTGTTTATAAAGGCATGGGTCTAATAGGTAAAACTTCAGGCAAAACACACTACACCAATTGCAATCCACTACTAAGATGACTTTACCACTTAGCTGTAGCTGACCTTGAGTTATGGAAGCTAACTTGGTTAGCAGCTTCATACCAGAAGACAGATGGAGTAAGATGCAGTATGGGTGCTGCTCTGCCACCTGTGTTCGTTAGATTTCCCATGTTTGGGAAAATTCCAAGGGGGCGACCTTAAAATGCAAGATGGCTACGGCAAAATTACTGAACTCAAGACTTCAAATCTGTAGTCCACAACCTAATGGGTGATGTCACTACATTCACTTCTACAGGCTTAGACTCGTACATGTAATACATAAGCAGCGGCTCAAGTGGGGCTTAGTTTCTCATAGTGGACATTTTTGACTGATTCCCCTCAAAATGTGTCGGATTCAGTTATCATTAAATTGGGTGGAGGAAATGTATGACACATCATGAGAAAGAGATTAAACTGAATGTGATCCAATCAGAGCCGAATCACATTGTATTGTATAGCAGTAGAATCAAACTGTATTTAATTGTTAAATGGTTGACTGCATTGTTTTGTATTGTATGCCATAGAATATATATTCATTTGTCTTGGGAATAAAAGATATACACCTATACCTTAGAAAACACCTCATTGTGTGAAACATCAGTGTCTTTCCATCTAACTGTCGGAGTGACCCCCTTGTAGGTTTGAGAGGCTGACCACAGTGACCAACATCTTGCTGCTGAACCTGGTGGTGTCCAGCCTCATCTTCATGAGCAGCCTTCCCTTCACAGGAGTCTACATGCAGCTTTCCTCCTGGAACTTCGGCATAGAAACGTGCAAGATTGTTGGCACTGCCTACTATCTGGGCATGTACAGTTCTGTCCTCTTTCTAACCCTTTTGACCTTCGACCGCCACCTTGCAGTTGTGTACTCGCTTGCCTTGTCACGTGTGAGGAGTCAAATGTATGCGGTAGCCTCCTGCATGGGGGTGTGGCTGGTCAGCGGCCTGGCATGTATCAGGCCAATGATTCTCCACACCACTTTTAACTATTTGGGCACCACGTACTGTGATGAAAAGCCCGGTAACATAACTACTATTAATACGCCGATGCTCAGAAAATCTGGATTTTACCTTCAGCTTATCCTCTTCCTGATCTTTCCTCTGGTTGTTATTATCTACTGCTATGTTAGGATTGCTATTACCGTCGTATCATCGAAGCTAGTTACCAAGTTTAAGACCCTCAGGTTAATATTTATCATTGTCCTGCTGTTTTTCACATGCTGGGTCCCATTCAACATTTTAGAGCTGATGCAGGAAAACACAGAAATAGCTACCTGTGAACAGGCGCAGAAAATGGGTTTTGCTATTGCAGTCACTCGTGTCATGGCCTACATTTACTTTTGCATCAGTCCCATCTTCTACACATTTGTTGGGAAAAAGTTCCAGTCCTATTTCAGACGGCTGCTGGTGAAACGTTTCCCAGGGTTAAGGAGATATATTTCTGTCAGTCAGCACAGCAGAATGTCCACGAAAACTACGCCAACTTAGTTTTGAGATTGGAAAACCCTTTGTTTCTCCAGACTGCTGTGTCCAACCAACCATTGACACTGGTACCAACAATTTGTTTTACATTGGTTGTATAAGTCTTAAGAACTTAACCGTTCAGTTTAGCTGAGTTACCAAAAAAGATGGTAGAAAACATGGTAAATGTTTATTTCCCATAACAGTGCAAGGATGATGCTCCAGTGATGAGCTTTTCTTTTAAAGCCCTGTCCTAAATTTCTGCCATCTTGAAGTTGATGTCTTACAAAAAGTTATATTGTCATTTTCCGTGCGTTTTCCTACGTCCTTTCATGAGCTTGGTACAGAATCACTCCTTTACAAACACTGTAAATAATTTGCTTATAGTAATCAAGTCATCTGCTCACAGTGTTCCTATGGTTTTTATGTATGCATTACAAAATGGAGACAAAATCGATGCATACATTTGAGAGAGAGCAGAGCAAGAATGTACATAAGTTAGCTAGATAGTTGTCATTTGCTTTTGTTGCCATTTTGAATTCAAGCTACTGAATCAGAAAATAATTCTACAATTAAGAGAACAGGAGTTGCTGTACCTCGTTCATGCTTATATCAGGGATCTGATTGGCAAAGAACAAAAACGCCTATCGTGACAGCCAATGGTCCCTAACAACGACTATGTACGTGTCTTTCAGCATTCATCAAAATGTTCCGAAAAGTTTGGAGCTACTAACAAAATCTCCTCCTGCCTCTGACTGCTCATAGAGCTTGTGTAAATAAGGAATGCACATTAATATTGCTTGTCATTATCATAAATTACAACATTAATATGTTCTCTGCTCTGTTATGTTCACAAGATGACAAATTATTATACATTTATTACACATTTAGCTTAAATAGTGGGCAATTTGCACATTTAAACTTCAGATTAGGTTTCTTAAAAATGTTAATGGATTAATTAAATCCACTTAATATTCTGCGTGTTGTCGACTACATGTTGAATTATAATGAAAAATATAAATCACGAGAACAAATGAACATACTAATATGTAATATAAAATAAAATAAAATATTTAATATATAAATATTTCATGGATGAGTCTATTGTGTGGGAAACACTGATGTGCTGCAGATTTGTTCAACGTGACTGTTATTAAACAGGATAGTGGCCCTGTGTAAAAAATGAAGGTGGATTTGTGGATTTCCTCAAATATGGTACTCATTGTGACTCCAGTGTCTACAGAGATACCACATGGAACTGTAATTTGGTCAGTTGTGTTTTCTACCATGCCTCCATTGCCAGAATAGATTTTCAGGGAAGAAAACATGAAGGAAGTTGAACAAAGATTGGCTCATGTGACTCTCCATATATAGTGTATATAGTGACTCATTTTCACATGTCCTAAGCCTTCAAATGCCTGCTTGTGACTATATCTGTATGTTTTTTAATCTTATGTTGTTTCTTAACTTTTCATTTTAAAATAAATCATGTCCTTATAAAACTACTTTTAAACCATGTTTAAGACTGCTGATTAGGATGTTAAGTGAACATTCTTGTTTTTTGTTTGACTTGACTTCCCTATGTACGCTTTCATCAAATAAAACATTTGAATGAGTAGATCATATGTTTCTGTTTTCCACATTCTGTTTTTTGAGAAGATTTGATTTAGCATTTACCAGCACCAAAAAATAAGATACATGTCTTTATTTTCATTTTCAGAAAAGGATTTTTCACTTTCCTCTCACACAACAACAATTGAGGTGCAGGTGAAATGCTATCAAGAAGAAAATCTGATTTCAGAAAAATATGTGAAAAGAATGCGTGTCTTCGTGTGACCACAATAGTTGGGGATTTCCTGTGATGGACACACAAATTCACAGATTCAACCGAAATACACTTTCATCAGTCAGTAAAGGATGTTGGTATTGATGGATGAGTCACATGTAGGACTTTCACCCAGGAGGCGTGCTTTTTTTTCTAAAACTGGATGATTTATGTTATTCTATCGGGGCGTAGTGTCGGCTTAAGTGAATATGATCAAAAAAATGTTGCCGACTGGGACTTTAAACAATACATAAGGAGAAGTCTGCATAACATGACCGACTAACAACACTTCCCCCCACCAAAAAAGAAAAAAAAGCACTTCTATGTTATTACCTACACTTTGATAATAGCACTGTTGTTCTGAAGGTATGTTTGCTGAACAGCTACTACTTTACTCAGATGAAGACCTAACACTAAGGGAAAGTTACACAGACATCATTGCACTGAAGATTATAAGATTATATGTTTTGTAAAACGTAGAAAAGAGGAAGTGAAGTCTTGTGCAACAGGATTTCAGTGGAAGCTGGTGGAGTTTTAAGTGATAAGAGGATACTTTGACGCAATTTGTTGTTTGACACACCCCTGTTGTAGTATTCGTCTGTGATGGATGTGATTAACTATAAAACACATGTAAACTAATCCAGTCGCTGCTAAGTCTGAGTGTTATCAGGAAAACGTACCTCCCCACCATAGTCTTATCTGGCCCGCTATAATCAAATATGTTTTCTGCTAATGTTACATTTTTATCGGGCACTGAAAGTTACACTATTCATAATATAAAGATATTTTGCGTTGTGTTGCCATTGCCTCAGCAAAGCCTCTGTCACCACGGTCAATCCCCCAGTCAGTCAATCCCCCCAAGCCTGCGGTAAGTAAAGTCAATTAACATTATATGTCAACAAGTCCAAAAACATCATTATAATTGTAGGAAAACAATAACCTCAACTTCAAGTTTGGTAACGATAGTTGACATATCCAACGTTATATCAAAATGGATAAATGGAAAATAATACATTAATAATACACATGTGATGACTCCAAAAAAAATGATGAGCACCTGCAAAACGTATTTCAGAGAAAAAGTGGAACTCCAATTGTAGGAATATTTACTGAAATGTATAATAAAGAATACATTTCCGAAGATCAATCTGACCTAAAATGACTTTAAATACTCACATATGAGTTAACCTTCTAAATTCAGATTAGATTTAAAAGGAAATGGTCCACAGTTATGCACTTATCTCACTTCAGAATGACAGCAGACCACCTCAGAGTGTCACAGAGTGAATATCAGGACATTCTGATGTGTCATTTCAAAATAAAAGCACTTTTATCCAACTTCCTTTGAAATTCACATAAAGCACATCTAGGTGTTGGATACACACTGCAAAAGTAACTATTGGAAATAAGTATGATATGACACCTTTAAATAAGTTAAAGAAAAAAAAACTTTGGCTTCCCTTCTTTGATTGCTCAAAAGGATGCTGTACCTGATCTTGTCTTGTGTTTTGACTTTGTCTTGAGTTTAATTACTACAAGAGCAAAACATTCTTTAAAGAGAATACAGTTTAAATAAAATGTACACATTGTTGTCCCCCCTGGATAGTTCAGTCCCCCCCATGGTCTCATAAAAGCCTGTGGGAAACACTGTAAACTGGATCTTGCGCACGCTTCTGCCCATGCATTCCTATTTTGCTGTTTCATATAAAGAGCTCCTTCAGTGACGGCTGCTGCTTCCCCACAGCGTGTGAAGTCAAGTTTCTGCAGCTCTTCCTTCCTGCTACCTTATAATCAACACTGCTGCCAGGAAACTGCACAGATCAGTATTTCCGATGTGCAATCATGCAAATTCAACCATTCGTTGATTTTTTAACTTATAATAATTATTTATTATTATACTGGTTTTATTGAACTTCTATCCATCCCATTTACTGCTATAACACTATAGATTATATCATTTCCGATGTTGGAAATGGCATTCAAAATGAATATAGGTTTTCAGTCACAAGAGTTTGTATAAATTAAGTTAGTTAACGTTTGAGTTAGAAAAAGGTGAAGAAAGGGTCAGATCTATCTTTCCTCCTGTTCGGGCATGTAATATTTTGTAATGTTGATTACCAATGTTGTTTATGATCATTTGTTCATTGACAGTTTGCTATATTTACTGATATTTTATTTGTTATTCAGTTTTGTTTGCTGGAGGGAAATCTTCTCTGATTACATTGCACTGAGCTCATCTGTGTACATAGAGACACTACGTTTGTCTGTTTGCACTGTGCTTATCACTTATTTAACATGTTTAACTGATATGTCAGCAATTTTCTATTTTAAGTCATCTTGACGTATGTGTATATGATCTATATATATATAACCATTGACTATATATATATAGTCAATGGTTTTCTGTTTAGAAACTGTATTTGTTTTGATATATTCCACTACATGTGTTACACTGCTCTGTGTATTTTAGTAGATAGTTACTTAGTATACAGTAGCAATTAATTTTTCACATTGGTGAAAGGGTAGGGTTGAATAGTTTTTCCCTTCGATAAATGAAATAATCATTTAAAAACTGCATTATTTGTTTCCTCTGGTTGTCTTTGTCCTATATTCAAATTAGTTTGATGATCTGAAACATTTAAGTGTGACAAATATGCAAAAAAAAGAAGAAATCAGGAAGGGGACAAATACTTTTTCACAGTACACATGTAGGCTACATGTACATGTCTTTACTCCACACACTTGCTTTGGCAAGTAAACATTAAATGACTGTCATCGGAGGAAGCACTTGACACGTGTTGTTGATATGTGCTAGTTGAACCACCTATCTTGTGTGTCTGTAGTAATTGTTGCATTACCCAACAGTGATAAAGAGAACAGAACTGCACTTTGGTTATGTTACTGTACTCTCCTGGTGCTGCAGCTCAGCTTCACACACTCTTTCCACACAACAGGGGGAAGAAACAGAAGAAGAAAGAATTTTGTAACTATTTGCAAAAAAAAGAAAAAAAGATTTTTGTAGAACTTTGGTCTCCAAGGATCTGGGCAGAAGAAAGAGATCTCTCTTGCTTCACCTTCATGCTGTGTTTCATTTTTACTTTTTAATAGAAGTGTCAAGACATTCTCAGGGGTCCTCCACTTGTGGGCAATGAGAATTAATTGGAGGATTAGAGCAACATGAAGCATCTACAATGTCCTGACTTCTAACATGGCTTTAGGGTCTGAAGTAACGCTCCTCCTCACTTCTGACTCTCTCTGTGTGTGTGTATGTGTGTGTGTGAGAGCGAGAGTATGAAATAAATGAGAAACATAGGAATACAAAATGAATAAAAAGGAAATATAGGAATAAAAAATAAATAAATAACAAATATAGAAAGAAAAAAAGGATGAAAGAAATAAGAGAAGATGGAAGAAAGAAGGAAAGAAAGAAGGAAGGGGCTTCCACTTGAGAATTAATTGGAGGATTAGAGCAACATGAAGCATCTACAATGTCCTGACTTCTAACATGGCTTTAGGGTCTGAAGTAACACTCCTCCTCAGTTCTGACTCTCTGTGTGTGTGTGTGTGTGTGTGTGTGTGTGTGTGTGTGAGAGAGAGAGAGAGAAAGAGAGTATGAAAGAAATAAGAAATATAGAAAGACAGAAAGAAAGACATAAGACAGAGATAAGACAATAAATGTTAAATAAATAAGAAATATAAGCAGAATAAATAAATACGAAATATAGAAATAAAGAAAAAGGACAAAAGAAAGAAGAAAAGACAGAAGAAAGAAGGAAAGAAATAATGAAGGGTCAGTTCATCTGGTCAGTTCAACGGTCAGTTGAACAACAACAACACATTCTAGTTGGGACTATACCCAGATGTTGCATAAGCGAAGGTGTAAGGAATGTTTAGGTTAGGAGGAAGATGAGAATAGGCCTAGCTGTAAATTAAGCTTAGCTGTCTGATGAGGCTCTGTGACATAAATTAGTGATGTCTCTCTTTGTGTGTGGACACCAGCTATAGGAAGTAAAGCCCATATAAGGGAGTAACTAAGTATCATTTTGCCGCCGAAATGGCTGAGCAAAACATGACCTTATAAGTACAAAATATAGCTTTAGGATGGAGCGCCTGGCAACCTCCTCTTCCATTGGAGAGGAAGAGGATAAATTTACTAAGGTGTCAGGATGAGCTAGAAGAAGGCCGATCAGGAAGTAGAGGGCTTTAAAAGACAGACATATAGGGAGAGTCTGATTTCCTTACATTCGAGAGCAGGAAAGGACTTCCCAGGTGGAACAGGTACAGAGACTCTAGGAAGGACTCTGCCAGGGATTCAGAACAACCGGGTGTGGCCACGCAAGGTTTTGGACACAGGCTTTTTAAATAAAGATCATTCTCATTCCACCTGCCTGACTCCGAAGATTCATTTATCACCAATCTACACATCCACATCTTTGGGGAACCTGCCAATTAAACCACAAAAGAAATAAGAAATATATATAAAAGAAGAAAGAAAGAAAAGGAAGGAAGGAAGAAAACAATAAGGAAGGAAGGAAATAAGAAATAGGTAAGAAAGAAAGAAGGTAAAGAAAGAAAAAGAAAGTTGTAATCTGCTTGTACCAACTACTTTTACGTATGTGAAGAGGTACGTTTTTTGGCCTAAATGACTACAAGCAAGATATTTTGATAAACACCCCAGTGGAAGTGACACATGTCATACTGTTAGAAACTGCAGGTTTATGTCCAGGATGTTGGCGTCAACAACTTTACTGCAAGTAACTTAAATTAGATGAAACTGCCAATAGTGTCAAACTACCAACTGCCCTGTCATTTGTATGTGTACCACTGCTGTTGTGGCTGGTGTAGCAGGCTACTTCGATGTAAAATAAACTGAACTATGGGGCATATCGCATACTCACTGAGATGAGGTTTTGCAGTAATGACTAGCAGTGGTGTAATATTATGAAGCATTTTAATAGGTGCATTTCCAATCATGCATGTGCATGCATTTGCCTCGCATAACCAGGCATTCTGGGATAAAAACGTCAGAAATGCTGGTGATAACTTCCCTTTGCGACATGTCACATGACTTTAAAAACTCGCGGGATCTCCAGGGTACCTCCCTCCGCATGCTTTTCTGTGCAGATGGTCTCAGTACGGACATAAGACACTCTCCTCGACGTTGCCCTAGTTGGTTAGAATTACCACATGGAATTTCCCACGTGAGAAAATTCCTCAGCCTCCGTCAACAAGGGGAGTTCAAATGCCTCGAATTTGTCCGTGACGAAGAAAGCCAGCGCCACTGGGCAGGCCATATTCTTTGTGCAAAGTCTGTGAAGTGCACCTGTGTCCGACTTGACGTGGTGAGAACTTGACGTGTTTATCACGAGTTCCGGCGGATCCTCTCAAGTCTCGTGCATGCATAGGCGCAAATGCATGCAATCGGAAACGCAGCCAATGCTTCGTCCACACACTCTTATCACATCTTATGACATTGACACTGCACTGGACACTGGATGCGTAAACTATAGTAATCGCAAGAGAGTTGCAATATCATTATGCCATTTATGTAATGTGGTGCGTTCACCAATTAAACGCTCTACCATATTAGAGCACAAACGGCAACACGTTGCACCTGAATTTGCTGTTCTGCTTTTATATAAACTGGTTAAGATCCTTACTGATTAATGGCAACAATGTAGTGCGGCCAAGTTATATTTTTTTTATGTATGTTTTCTATTAATAATGTGTTTGGTTTTCTGGGTGTGAAGGTGCCTGTTCAGTGCAGATTCATTAATGAGAGGGAAATGAGGAAAAATGTGGTGGTTTTAGTATGATGGTCTGGGGCTGCTTTGCTGCTTCAGGACCCGGACCTCATCCTTTTTCTTTGGCCCATTCCTCTTTGCAGAGTTCCTCTACAGCGAGGTTTATTTCCTTTCCAATAAGTAGAATAATCATATAAAACTTGTATTTTGTCTTCACTCACGTTGACTTTGTCTGATATTAAATAAGTTTGATGATCTGAAACATTTAAGTGTGACAAATGTGCAAAAAATAAAGAAATCAGGAAGGGGGCAATACTTTTTCACAGCACTGTATATACCTATGCTATATATATACAGTATCTGGTCCACAACATTATGAGACTTCATTTAGGTGTAAGATCTGGGTAAAATCCTATTAAACTCTCTTCTATGTGGGAAATGGCCAACTTTTGTTGCGTTTGTGCCAGTACGGAACATTTTTTCAGATTTTACATTAAATATTCTGTTTAGTGTGCCAATCTCAGTCGATGCCACGGATTACACAATCGAAGTAAGTGGATTTATGGGTTATGAGCAACAGCGTACAGAGAGGATCCATCGACTCAAGCTCAGCAGGAGTTCATGTCTCAGGGTTAAAGAGGCTTCCGAATCACAGAATGGAAGCCTAAACTGAACACAGCTCTGTGAAGATTCTCAGTCTTATCGTCGGCAACTGGACTCGCGTTAGGTTTTAGAAGACGTTTCGTCTCTCATCCAATATCAATTGAACACAGATTGTTGGACAGGTTGTGTGAAAGCTGTCAATACTAGCAGGACTACAGAGCAACAGCAGCTCTGGCTCTGCTGAAAGGGTGACCGAAGAACTGTATCAAGAACTCTTAGGCTTTAGGTTTCTTTTCCTTTCTATTGATCCAGTCCCCGAGTCAGTGGAAAACGGCAGTTAAAAAGCATTTTAAAGTAAAAGACCTTCATTAATAGGGGACTGACACAGGTGGAGATGAAAAGAGTTTATTTAAATACAGAGCAAGTTGAGAGGGTGGAGCTGGCTGGCGCGAAGTGGTTTTTCCATCGGGAGCTCCATGAGGAATAGTTAACACGGAAAAAACGAAGGAGCCGACGAGGAAGGAAAATCTGAGCAAGGACAGGAAAACAAACTGGCGTGTCTCAAAAGACAAAAAACAAACCCAAGAAAATTAACCATAAGGAATACCAAAACACTGTAGTGAACACTAGGAATAAACGCAACTCACTACAAATAAGACGGCTGTCACACCGGTTTGTCAAGTTGAGTTATTTTGTCCTGTCTCCATGTTTGTCTTGTCATTTCCTGTTTTATTTTGAAAAGTAACTCTCCTCTCGTTTCAGGTCACTTGCCCTTCCTCATGTGCCCAGTCTGTCGTCACCCCTGATTCCTGATTGTCTCCACCTGTCACCCATTACCCTCATGTGTTAAATAGTCTGCGTCTCCCTTTGTCTTGTGCGCGTGTGTCTTGTCGTGAGTGGAGTCGCCCTAAATCTAGTTAAAGTCAAGTCCAAGAAATAACCTTTTCAGTAGTCTGCCTCATTTGAGAGTTTTTTGTTGGCCTTTTGCCGTAGTCTGGTTTCATAGCCTGTTTGAGTTTAGATTTATTCGTAAGTAGCTATAGTTTTTCCCTCTCCGGAGGCGCTTTATGTTAGACCGTTTTTCCCCTCTGAAGATATAGAGTTTTTTGTTGTAGTTAGACCCAGTTGTAGTTTTTCCCTCTCCGGAGGCGCTTTATGTTAAACAGTTTTTTCTCCCTCTGTAGGTAGAGTTGTTATAGTTAGATCTAGTAGTAGTTTATCCCTCCTCGGAGGCGTTTTCTGTTTCAAGCGTTGTTTTTGTTTAATGCCCCCATAGTTCTTAGAGTAGTTTTTTGGTTGTAAGTTTTTTTCATAGCCATCCCTCCTTTGAGGCGTCTTCTGTTGGGGTATTTTCTGCTCGGCCTAAATAAAGTACTGTGTCCCTTTGGAAACTTTGCATCCGAGTCCTTTCCTTGAGCCCTGGGCGTGACAGTACACACGCGCCAGTATGGACTCGGCAGAGACGGACCAGCTGACCGCGGCGCTGCGCTCTCAGGCAGCTCGCCTCACGCAGCATGAGGAGCAGGTGGCCGTCCTCGGCCAAGGAGTCAGAGGACTGGCCAATAACCAGGAGGAGTTCAAAGCCTCCATGTTGTCTCAGGTGGGTCACCTCAGCGCCCGGATGGAGCAACTCTGCGCCCTCCTGATTAAAGACACAGCCGTTGTGCCCGACCAGCCCACCGCGAAGGTGGAGCCCTCCTCCGAGACTCCGCACTCGGGCGCGTGCACCAGGCTGGCTCCCACGGAGCGATACTCCGGGGACCTTGGACAGAGCAGGTCCTTCTGGAGCCCCTCTCCATGCTCTTACTTCCCCACAGGTGCCATTCCACTGGTCTGCCACCGCTGCCGCAGCCTTCCAAGAGCTTAAGCAGCACTTCACCACAGCACCTATCCTCACGCTTCCCGATCCCTCTCGACAGTTCGTGGTGGAGGTGGATGCCTCCAATGATGGGATTGGGGCTGTCCTGTCTCAGCGAGCGGAGGCTGACAACAAGCTTCATCCCTGCGCCTTCCTGTCTCGACGTCTGACGGCAGCTGAGCGGAACTATGATGTGGGAAACCGCGAGTTGCTGGCAGTGAAGGTGGCACTGGAGGAGTGGCGACACTGGCTGGAGGGGGCAGAACACCCATTCCTGGTTTGGACAGACCACAAGAACTTGCAATACATAAGAAAGGCCAAACGGTTAAATTCTCGTCAAGCTCGCTGGTCCTTGTTTTTTAACCGTTTTCGATTTTCTTTATCTTACAGACCGGGGTCCAAAAACACAAAGCCCGATGCCCTGTCCCGCCTCTTCAGCCCCGATCCTGTGGCCACGGAACCCGAGCCCATCCTCCCACTTAATCGTGTGGTTGGAGCAGTTACCTGGCCTATAGAAACCGAGGTGAAGCAGGCAATTGGTGAGACCCCCCCTCCTAGGGGGTGCCCTGATAATCGCCTGTTTGTCCCAGTTGAACTGCGCCCACAGGTGATTCACTGGGCTCACTCGTCTCTGCTCACCTGTCATCCGGGCGTACGTCGGACCATGTTTGCCATCGCGCAGCGGTTCTGGTGGCCATCCATGGAGCCGGAGGTTCGAGAGTATGTTGAGGCGTGTCCGGTCTGCGCCAGAAACAAGAACTCCTCCAGACCGCGGGCGGGCTTGCTGCAGCCTCTCCCCATTCCTTCCCGGCCATGGGCAGAGATCTCCATGGACTTTGTCACGGGGCTCCCGGTCTCTAAAGGTAACACCGCGGTTTTGACCGTGGTGGATAGATTCTCTAAAATGGCACATTTTATAGCTTTGCCCAAATTGCCGTCAGCCAAAGAGACAGCTGAAGTTATGATGAACCATGTATTTCGAATTCACGGGTTCCCACAGGACATTGTGTCAGACCGGGGGCCCCAGTTCATCTCGCGGTTCTGGAGAGAGTTCTGCAGGTCCTTCATCATAGAATGCGAGATGCACTTCGAACACTCACCCCGCGACTTCCCCACAGAGCGATCCAAGGTGGCCTTTATGATGTCCTATCTCACGGGGAGGGCCCGGGAGTGGGCCACCGCGGAGTGGTCCAGAGGTTCAGGAGTGTGTGGGTCGGTTAAGGAGTTCGCTGGGGCTCTCAGGATGGTCTTCGACCCAGTGGCGACCGATCGGGAGAAGGCTCGGGAGCTCGGCGGAATACAGCAGGGGAGGGACTCGGTCTGTGACTACGCCATTCGCTTCCGCACCCTGGCGACGGAGAGCGGGTGGAACTCCACTGCCCTGTACGACGTCTTCCTGAAGGGGTTGTCCGAGCCCATTCAGGATCTCCTGGTTCCGTTGGACCTCCCTCCGGACCTTGACTCCCTGATTGCCCTCGCCATCCGCACGGATAACTGGCTGCAGGAGCGGAAGCAGCGGCGCGGGTCCAGGTCGGTGCCAGCCGCAGTGCCGGGTCCTCCCTGGCGTGCCGCGACGAGTCGGATACCCCCTGAGCCACGTCCTAGATCCTCGTCCGAACGGGAGGACGAGCCCATGCAGCTGGGAAGGGCCCGGCTCTCTCAGGAGGAGCGGATGCGGCGCACCCAGGAGGGGCGGTGCTTTTACTGCGGCGGTCAGGGTCACCTCGTTGCTGGCTGCCCCGTGAAGACGGACCTGATGGTGAGTCGTTTCACAGCCGTCACCCCCACCCCACGAAGATTAACTACTGTCAAGATCACACACCTTGGTAGAGACTTTGAGGTTAATGTATTGATAGACTCGGGGGCGGACGAGAGTCTGATTGACTATGGGTTAGCTCAGAGACTGGGGCTCCAGGTTAATCCGCTGAATAAGCCTATTAAGGCGAGCACGCTCAACGGGACCGCGCTTTTTGACATTTTACACGTCTCTGAACCGGTAAACCTCCGAATAGCCGATCATTGGGAACTTATAACCTTTTACCTGGTTAACTCACCCCGGCACTCCCTCATCCTCGGATACCCGTGGCTAGTACGCCACAACCCAAGTATTAATTGGCACACCGGGGAGATTACGGGGTGGGGGGAGAGCTGTAAAGATCGTTGCAGGAGGCCAGAGCCCCAAGATAGAACTGTTTCATTGAGTAATGTCTCTGCTCACTTTGCCACAGACCCGGAGACCACCGACCTGACCAGGATACCAAGTTGCTACCACCATTTAGCTGAAGTGTTCAGCAAAAGCAAGGCCACAGCGCTTCCACCTCATCGTCCTTATGATTGCGCTATCGAGCTCCTGCCAGGCTCCACCATCCCCAAAGGCCGGTTATATTTGGTTTCGGGGCCTGAGAGACAGGCCATGAAGGACTATATAGAGACCTCCCTAAAAGCTGGACTGATCCGACCTTCCTCATCCCCAGCTGGGGCGGGGTTCTTCTTCGTGGGGAAGAAGGATGGGACCCTCCGTCCCTGCATAGACTATAGCCCCCTCAACGAAATCACAGTAAAGAATAGATACCCCCTTCCCCTCATGACATCAGTGTTTGACCAACTGCAAAAAGCACAGATCTTTACCAAGTTGGACCTGAGGAATGCCTACCACCTCATCCGCATTCGGGAAGGGGATGAGTGGAAGACCGGATTCAACACCCTAAGCGGCCATTATGAATATTTGGTCATGCCGTTTGGTCTTACCAATGCTCCAGCAGTATTTCAGGCCATGATTAATGACGTACTTAGAGACTTTCTAGATCAATTTGTATATGTCTACCTCGATGACATCCTCATTTACTCTCCCGACCTAGAGACCCACCAAAGACATGTCAAGCTTGTCCTACAAAGACTCCTAGACAACCACCTATACGTAAAAGCTGAAAAGAGCGAATTCCACGCCGACACCATCTCCTTCCTGGGCTTTATCGTAGCTCCTGGAAAGGTTAGGATGGACCCGGCTAAAGTTAGCGCGGTAGCTGATTGGCCAACACCTGATAGCCGCAAGAAAGTACAGCGATTCCTAGGATTTGCTAACTTTTACAGGCGGTTTATCAGAGGCTTCAGCGCAACAGCAGCCCCTCTCCATGCTCTTACTTCCCCACAGGTGCCATTCCACTGGTCTGCCGCCGCCGCCGCAGCCTTCCAAGAGCTTAAGCAGCACTTCACCACAGCACCTATCCTCACGCTTCCCGATCCCTCTCGGCAGTTCGTGGTGGAGGTGGATGCCTCCAATGATGGGATTGGGGCTGTCCTGTCTCAGCGAGCGGAGGCTGACAACAAGCTTCATCCCTGCGCCTTCCTGTCTCGACGTCTGACGGCAGCTGAGCAGAACTACGATGTGGGAAACCGCGAGTTGCTGGCAGTGAAGGTGGCACTGGAGGAGTGGCGACACTGGCTGGAGGGGGCAGAACACCCATTCCTGGTTTGGACAGACCACAAGAACTTGCAATACATAAGAAAGGCCAAACGGTTAAATTCTCGTCAAGCTCGCTGGTCCTTGTTTTTTAACCGTTTTCGATTTTCTTTATCTTACAGACCGGGGTCCAAAAACACAAAGCCCGATGCCCTGTCCCGCCTCTTCAGCCCCGATCCTGTGGCCACGGAACCCGAGCCCATCCTCCCACTTAATCGTGTGGTTGGAGCAGTTACCTGGCCTATAGAAACCGAGGTGAAGCAGGCAATTGGTGAGACCCCCCCTCCTAGGGGGTGCCCTGATAATCGCCTGTTTGTCCCAGTTGAACTGCGCCCACAGGTGATTCACTGGGCTCACATGTCTCTGCTCACCTGTCATCCGGGCGTACGTCGGACCATGTTTGCCATCGCGCAGCGGTTCTGGTGGCCATCCATGGAGCCGGAGGTTCGAGAGTATGTTGAGGCGTGTCCGGTCTGCGCCAGAAACAAGAACTCCTCCAGACCGCGGGCGGGCTTGCTGCAGCCTCTCCCCATTCCTTCCCGGCCATGGGCAGAGATCTCCATGGACTTTGTCACGGGGCTCCCGGTCTCTAAAGGTAACACCGCGGTTTTGACCGTGGTGGATAGATTCTCTAAAATGGCACATTTTATAGCTTTGCCCAAATTGCCGTCAGCCAAAGAGACAGCTGAAGTTATGATGAACCATGTATTTCGAATTCACGGGTTCCCACAGGACATTGTGTCAGACCGGGGGCCCCAGTTCATCTCGCGGTTCTGGAGAGAGTTCTGCAGGTCCTTCATCATAGAATGCGAGATGCACTTCGAACACTCACCCCGCGACTTCCCCACAGAGCGATCCAAGGTGGCCTTTATGATGTCCTATCTCACGGGGAGGGCCCGGGAGTGGGCCACCGCGGAGTGGTCCAGAGGTTCAGGAGTGTGTGGGTCGGTTAAGGAGTTCGCTGGGGCTCTCAGGATGGTCTTCGACCCAGTGGCGACCGATCGGGAGAAGGCTCGGGAGCTCGGCGGAATACAGCAGGGGAGGGACTCGGTCTGTGACTACGCCATTCGCTTCCGCACCCTGGCGACGGAGAGCGGGTGGAACTCCACTGCCCTGTACGACGTCTTCCTGAAGGGGTTGTCCGAGCCCATTCAGGATCTCCTGGTTCCGTTGGACCTCCCTCCGGACCTTGACTCCCTGATTGCCCTCGCCATCCGCACGGATAACTGGCTGCAGGAGCGGAAGCAGCGGCGCGGGTCCAGGTCGGTGCCAGCCGCAGTGCCGGGTCCTCCCTGGCGTGCCGCGACGAGTCGGATACCCCCTGAGCCACGTCCTAGATCCTCGTCCGAACGGGAGGACGAGCCCATGCAGCTGGGAAGGGCCCGGCTCTCTCAGGAGGAGCGGATGCGGCGCACCCAGGAGGGGCGGTGCTTTTACTGCGGCGGTCAGGGTCACCTCGTTGCTGGCTGCCCCGTGAAGACGGACCTGATGGTGAGTCGTTTCACAGCCGTCACCCCCACCCCACGAAGATTAACTACTGTCAAGATCACACACCTTGGTAGAGACTTTGAGGTTAATGTATTGATAGACTCGGGGGCGGACGAGAGTCTGATTGACTATGGGTTAGCTCAGAGACTGGGGCTCCAGGTTAATCCGCTGAATAAGCCTATTAAGGCGAGCGCGCTCAACGGGACCGCGCTTTTTGACATTTTACACGTCTCTGAACCGGTAAACCTCCGAATAGCCGATCATTGGGAACTTATAACCTTTTACCTGGTTAACTCACCCCGGCACTCCCTCATCCTCGGATACCCGTGGCTAGTACGCCACAACCCAAGTATTAAATGGCACACCGGGGAGATTACGGGGTGGGGGGAGAGCTGTAAAGATCGTTGCAGGAGGCCAGAGCCCCAAGATAGAACTGTTTCATTGAGTAATGTCTCTGCTCACTTTGCCACAGACCCGGAGACCACCGACCTGACCAGGATACCAAGTTGCTACCACCATTTAGCTGAAGTGTTCAGCAAAAGCAAGGCCACAGCGCTTCCACCTCATCGTCCTTATGATTGCGCTATCGAGCTCCTGCCAGGCTCCACCATCCCCAAAGGCCGGTTATATTTGGTTTCGGGGCCTGAGAGACAGGCCATGAAGGACTATATAGAGACCTCCCTAAAAGCTACTGATCCGACCTTCCTCATCCCCAGCTGGGGCGGGGTTCTTCTTCGTGGGGAAGAAGGATGGGACCCTCCGTCCCTGCATAGACTATAGCCCCCTCAACGAAATCACAGTAAAGAATAGATACCCCCTTCCCCTCATGACATCAGTGTTTGACCAACTGCAAAAAGCACAGATCTTTACCAAGTTGGACCTGAGGAATGCCTACCACCTCATCCGCATTCGGGAAGGGGATGAGTGGAAGACCGGATTCAACACCCCAAGCGGCCATTATGAATATTTGGTCATGCCGTTTGGTCTTACCAATGCTCCAGCAGTATTTCAGGCCATGATTAATGACGTACTTAGAGACTTTCTAGATCAATTTGTATATGTCTACCTCGATGACATCCTCATTTACTCTCCCGACCTAGAGACCCACCAAAGACATGTCAAGCTTGTCCTACAAAGACTCCTAGACAACCACCTATACGTAAAAGCTGCAGCACGCCAGACGCTGGTTCGACAAGGGGACAGGGTCAAGAGAGCAGCAGACCGCAGAAGGAAAACCAGCTCCCGCCTATCAGCCAGGTCAGCGAGTGTGGCTCGCGGCTAAAGAACTGCCTCTCCAGGTGGAGTCGCGCAAACTAGCTCCACGCTTCGTCGGTCCATTCCCCATCTCCAGGATTGTTAACCCAGCGGCTGTGCGTCTCCGTCTGCCCCGGTCCCTCAGAGTACATCCCACCTTCCATGTCAGCAAGATCAAGCCAGTCAAAGACAGCCCTTTGGTGCCGGCAACCACAGCCCCCCCACCCCCCCGACTGGTCGAAGGGGGGCCGGTCTATACTGTTAAGAAGTTATTGGCAGTGCGCAATCAGGGCCGGGGCAGGCAGTTCCTCGTGGACTGGGTGGGGTATGGACCGGAGGAGCGCCAGTGGGTTCCGGCCAGCTTTATCATGGACCCTGATCTCATCAGAGACTTCTACCAAGAACACCCGGACCTTCCAGGGCCGTCTGGTATCCGGCCGTAGGGGGGGGTAATGTCACACCGGTTTGTCAAGTTGAGTTATTTTGTCCTGTCTCCATGTTTGTCTTGTCATTTCCTGTTTTATTTTGAAAAGTAACTCTCCTCTCGTTTCAGGTCACTTGCCCTTCCTCATGTGCCCAGTCTGTCGTCACCCCTGATTCCTGATTGTCTCCACCTGTCACCCATTACCCTCATGTGTTAAATAGTCTGCGTCTCCCTTTGTCTTGTGCGCGTGTGTCTTGTCGTGAGTGGAGTCGCCCTAAATCTAGTTAAAGTCAAGTCCAAGAAATAACCTTTTCAGTAGTCTGCCTCATTTGAGAGTTTTTTGTTGGCCTTTTGCCGTAGTCTGGTTTCATAGCCTGTTTGAGTTTAGATTTATTCGTAAGTAGCTATAGTTTTTCCCTCTCCGGAGGCGCTTTATGTTAGACCGTTTTTCCCCTCTGAAGATATAGAGTTTTTTGTTGTAGTTAGACCCAGTTGTAGTTTTTCCCTCTCCGGAGGCGCTTTATGTTAAACAGTTTTTTCTCCCTCTGTAGGTAGAGTTGTTATAGTTAGATCTAGAAGAAGTTTATCCCTCCTCGGAGGCGTTTTCTGTTTCAAGCGTTGTTTTTGTTTAATGCCCCCATAGTTCTTAGAGTAGTTTTTTGGTTGTACGTTTTTTTCATAGCCATCCCTCCTTTGAGGCGTCTTCTGTTGGGGTATTTTCTGCTCGGCCTAAATAAAGTACTGTGTCCCTTTGGAAACTCTGCATCCGAGTCCTTTCCTTGAGCCCTGGGCGTGACAACGGCATTATCTGGCAGAGAGGTGGAGTGAAGATCAGGCTTTTATTGAGTAGGTTGATGAGGTTCGTCGTCATACAAACTAACGCTATGAAGAGGATGTCGAGACCTGGTGGACTTCCGGGCATGGATCCAATACGCCTCCATTTGTTGGAGGCATTTGAGTTTGTCCCCATCTCTGGCATCAAAATGAATTACCTCAATCCCAAACACTTTTAAGGTTCAATCACGTCCAATCACGTCCATGTTGGGCCTCTCTTACATTGGATAGTTCATATTCTCTGTAGGAACGGCATTTCTATTTTCTATGTTCACATCCCAAGGAATCGGGGAGAATTTCCATCACACACCTGAGAGTAATAAAAGCTCCATAAAAGGACAAACCTTCCCAAAGTCAAAGTGGTTCTTAGTGAAAATGTGTCTAACATTAGAAATGTGCTGTCACCTATTTTCTAACCTCCCTTATTTTTCATCACTAACTTTCTCCCCCTATCAGTCCCTCATATCACCCAGCACCACAGGCCTGCAGTCAACACAGGGGGCTGCAGACATCACATCCTCAGGCAAAGTAATTATTTGCCTCTATTATTGTTGAATTCACTGCTGACGGTTAGCCTGAGGGAAGTCAAACACTTTTGTTGCCATTAAGTTTCTTGGAGGAGACTCAACGGCTGCTACCTACTCGCAACACTGGTTTCCAAATCACCTGAGGTGATGGAAAGGACAGCGGCTTTAAGGAGATGTCAAACTCAAAGTTAGCTGTCAATTAAACATTAATGTTGATATGTTCCTGCATAAATAATGAAGAGAGAGCAAGAGAGCATAACAGTATTACATAAATACACACACACACACACACACACACACACATATATATATATATATTGTATATATAGACATGTACATACACACATGGGACCCCAAACTTCCCTTTCCCGGGCCACATCAGCCAACTCTAACTGGGGGATCCCGAGGAGTTCCCAGGCCAGTGTGGAGATAATCTCTACCTAGTCCTTGGTCTTCCCCGTGGCCTCCTCCCAGATGGTCGCGCCTGAATGGTCATGACCATAGCTGAGGGTAGGAACGAAGATAGACTGCTAGGTGAGCTTTGCCTTACGGCTCAAGGTCCCGAGTCAGAGTTATAATAAATAATTTATGCCATGTTTCTCCTGAATATTGTTGTCACGTTTAGTGCAGGACGGAACTGTAAAAATAGGCTTTTGTAATGGGGTGCTCGATTGAAAGTGAAAGTGCTCGCAACCAAAATAAAACATGACACCCCCTTCCCTATTGGTGGAAATATGCACCACATCAACCAATCAAAAATGTTATAGCCACCACAGGCAGGCTGAAGTGCAAACGCTGCCTCAGGTGGACGGATGACACATCCTATAAGTGTCAATCAGAATCAGGAAGGAGTTTATTGCCAAGTACAAAGAGTAAAACAAAGAGAAACAATAAAAAATGGCTTGTGATGTGCCTCTCTGTCTTGTGGTGGACAGGAACTGTTTTTGGAGTGGCACAAATAATTTGTGTGACAACATTGTGACTCCTGATTGTTTTATAAATAGTTGTACAAAAAAATGCCTGAGGCATTGCCTGCATTTTAATAGTTGTCTATAACTTTGTTGTTTGCTGTACATCATTTTTTGAAGTTTACAATGTATATTAGTATTCTAAGTTATAAAAATGGTTTGTTCAATATGTTTGTAGTTTCACAGTAAAAAAATGCACCTTTTTCTGTACTGTAAAGTCACACGTGAGGTTGTGCTGAAAAAACAAAATTATACCAAGCAAGAAGCAAGGTAAACTGTTTTAAAGGTGAAATATTAAGGTAAAATCAAAAGTAGTCAAAATCGGCCAATTTTACCCTGGACTCCATAGAGTTTAATGACGCCATGCACAGTATGCACAATCTAGCTCTGAAAAACAGACAACTGACTCAGGCTTGCACAGGTGCTATCAATAGTAATCGGACTTTCCAACCTCTATGGAGGGCATCCAAGAACAAAACCCTTGCTTGCTCTTTGGCACAAAACTGCAAGATTAAACTTTGCTAAAGAACATGAAAAGAAACCTGATACATATTGGCAGTACATTCTTTGGTCACATGAGACGAAGATAAATGTGTTCGGCTCAGACGGGCTACAGCATGTTTGGCATTAACCTGGCTAGGACTACCACAATGAATGCATAGTCCCGACAGTGAAGCACAGAGGTGGTGGTGTGATGATTTGGGGCTGCATGAGTTCAAAACGTGTTGGGGAGATGACATTTTAGATAGCACCATGAATGCATGTGTCTTTACCAAAATACTGGCTGACAAGATGACACCCAGTCTCCAGAAGCTTGGCAGAAGAATATTCCAGCATGATAACAATCCAAGAGTTTCACGTTAGAGTTTTTAAAGAAGGAAGTGAAAACTATGACCTGGCCATGTATGTCGCCTGACTTGAATCCAATAGAACACCTTTGGGGTATTTTAAAGAGAAAGGGAGAGCAACACAACCAATCCAGCTGAAAAAAGTGACTCTGAAAAATGGCAGAGCATCTCTCCAGAAATGTGTGTGACACTGGTATCCTCCAATGCGGAGGATTATTATAGTAAATCTTAACTTCAACCCAGAAGTAATGCAATTGCACAACAATTTTGAATCATTTGAAATTAAAGTGATATTGCACAAGGGTATGCTAACTTATGTTGTATACTGTATATTAACATGAATCAGAATTAAATTATTTCGAACATATCTATTGCCTATAGACCATTATCAGTGTATTTTCTTACCAGATTTGCTTGCAGCATCCAAAGAAAATAGACCAGATGTCAAAACTAGAATTGGATTGGATCTTAAGATAAGTGGTTTGCATACGATAAAATAGGAGTGTTGCCTCCCCATTTATCTACGACCACTTTCTCTGTGACTATCGCCAAACTCAATCATAATTCTGTTGAATCAAGCAGCTGTTGAATGTAACTAATAAAGTAACTTGTAATCTAACTTAGTTACTTTTAAAATCAAGTAGTCAGTAACTTAACTAAGTTACTTTTAAAGGAATAGTCAGTAGTCAGTAGTCAGATTACTTTTTCAAAGTAACTGTGGCAACACTGTCCCCTATACAAGTGGTTGCCAGCATATTTGAATTTTCACTTATATTAAGAAAGGTGGCTTCCAAATTAAAAAGTGAACTTTTTCCCTTTTGTGTTGGGAATTTTCCATTGACTCTAGAAGGATGAACATCCACAACACGTTTCTGCAATCAGCTCAGGAAACCGAATGCACTTGTTAAGAAACAGCAGAATGAAGAAGGAAGGGAGAGTCATCTCCACTAAATTACTACATTTGGTTTATTGCAATCGATTTTATTTTACCAGTGAAAAACCAACAGCAATCAAGAGAATGAATCACACCTGGAGAGATTGAAGGAGGCTGCTGTTGGAACATTTAAAATGAAATGCGCAAACATCCGGATGCATGAATTTGTGGAGGAACAAATGAGTTTGCACACACAATGCCATACAGAAATGCACACTTACACTCTCACCTCAATTCTTATTGAATTTCTAGTCCAGGCAGTGTAGCAGAAGCATCAGCATGGTGATTTATTAATTTGCTTCGAGCAATAACTGAGGATATTGTTAGCGCCCCACCCATAAATCTGTTATTTTTTCCAACATTGAGATTTGGAGAGAATGCGCGAGGAACCTGGATAACAGTGGACAGCAGTAGTGATGTCCAAATGAAGCTTCGTGAAGCATTTTCTTTATTATCTGAGCCCAATAGATGGCGCTCTCTGTTCAACAAAGGGTTGAAGGCTGATATATTTCCATTGCTTTCAACCCTTTGTTGAACAGAAAGCGCCATCTATTGGGCTCAGAAAATAAAGAAAATGCTTCACGAAGCTTCATTTGGACATCACTAGACAGCAGAGGGTGTTAATGTGAAAGTGTGTGTTGGACTGACAAACGCACACGCACACACACACACACATACACACACACACACACACACACACACACACAAAGTGCAGTAAGTGTAAGACGGTACAGACCGTGGGGGATGTACTGTAAATGTCACTCGCAGCATAAAGGCTACAGTTGAAGCCATTCCTTTGTGAAAAGTGAAAATTGTGCTGCCTTCAAAATGGAATTCCTGACTTTGGTTCTGTGAGTGTGTTTATATCATAAAGTTTAGTAAAAGTATATTATTATCATTGAAATTACAATGTTGGGTAATATCTGATCACAAATATAGAGTTTCTTCATAATCAAGTGAATAATTGTGTTTTAATGCCATCCTGAGGAACGGGAGCGTAATCATGTTTGAATTTAATGGTGTGGAGGTTTTCCATAAGAATACTTTTATTACTATTTTGAAGAATAGGCCAGTTCCTAGTCTCCTTTTAACGCACAGTGAGAGTTGTGACCATTGGTTTTGAAAAAGAAGGAGCAACCTGTGCTTCTTGTTAAGATACAGTTACTCTATGGCAGGGGTCTCCAACCTATATCCCCTGTGAGCTACTTCTGCAAAATAAAAATGGTGTTTTGTAACATTTATTCTCAGAGCGTATTTCAACCCAAACAAAATGTGTCCACAACTCAAATTTTGCCTTAAAACATTTAAAAAAATATTAAGTTCACCTGCATGTGCATTTTCTAGTCAAGTCTAATTAAATTAAAACATAAAAGATGTCATAAACATGTCAAAACAAAAATAAAATACACAAATATTACTTATTCACATGTGATTTATCACTGTCCACATATCACTGTATCACTTCACAAGAATAGTCACATGTCTAGTTGTATGTGTGAAGTGTCTTTTTTAGTTGGTGAGATGACTGGGACTGCATGGAGTCAACAAGAGTATGATGGCCACTTAAGTTCACTCTTATGGAGTCATTTAAATGTCCATCAGTCAGTCTTGTTCTGAACTTTGATTTTATGACATTCATGTCAGAAAAGGCTGACTCACAGAGGTTGACCCATACAAAGCCGACATTTTCAGAGCTGCTTGGTGAAGATTATTATAGTTATCTACGCTGGCAGCATGTGATGTGGGGCTTTCCAACATCTTTGAAATGGAGGGGAAGTGCTGAAACCTTTTATTTTTCACTTGCTGAATGTACAATGACAGTTTTACACTGAATGCCTTAACAGCGCTGATCATATCACAAATGTTTTTATCTTTGCCTTGTAACTAACTGTAGGTTCAGATGGTTCATTTTCTCAGATCACGTAGCCACTCTGCATCAGATAATAGGCCGGTATCCTCCCTTGTTTCCATTAAAGCCATGATTTCACCCAGCAAGGAAAGAAAGTGCTGTAGTATCTTACCCCGTCTCAGCCTTGTGACTTCAGTGTGGAGGTGGAGATCCCCAAACGAGCAGAGCATTCCTCCAGGAACACTTTGAAGCTCTGATGCTGCTTTGCCTTTGCTCGAATGGAGTTGATTATCTTACACTTTTGCACAGAGCCTGTTGCTGAATGATGCAATGATAGTTCAGGAGCTTAGGAAAGTCCGGATCCACTTTGCAGTGCGCAATAAATCCTGAGTGATGACCTGTCAAAGCAGGTGCTCCGTCAGCTGTCACAGATACCAGCTTTTCAACAGAGATCTTTTTAGTCCTTCACTGCAGTGGAAGTAAGGTCAAAAATTCTTCTTTAGTGGAAAAGTCATCAAACGGCATCCGAATGAAAACAGCCAGCTGGGCTGTATCAATGGCGTCAACAGACTCATCACACTGAATTGAAAACCATATGCACCTCTCCGTGTCTGATTCCAGCTATTTTACCACATCCGCAGACAGCACAAACACTCTCCTTGCCACAGTATTTGCAGAAAGTTGTACATTGGCAATAGCGGAAAAGATTTCTGGTTTACTTTTAGGGTCCCAGAATAATGTTTCAGCCACCACGGTCATGGCCTCCTTTACAATCCCATCAGTGAAGGCCTTTTTGTGCTTTGTTAAGATGTGCACCACTATAAACAAGGCCCAATTCGCTGCATTGGCTTTCTTGTTAGGTTTGGTGAACAGAGAACGTTGTCTTCGAAGCGTTTTTTTCAGCTCCTTTATCTTCTCTTTTCGTTGACTGCTTCACACAGTCGTGTGAAAAGTTACCATGGACCTTCCTGAAATGGAACTCCACGTTACATGTTTTACTGACTGAAAAGCTTGAACTGCAGATCAGATACACACACACCTCTCATTTACTTGCGTGAAACAAAAGTCTGTTTCGAACTGTGGCCTGGACCATGGGCAATCCATGCCCTAGCAGCAATCAATGCCCTATGGCAATCCATGCCCTAGCAGCAATCCATGCCCTAGTGGCAATCAATGCCCTATGGCAATCCATGCCCTAGCAGCAATCCATGCCCTAGCAGCAATCCGTGCCGTAGTGGCAATCCATGCCCTAGCAGCAGCTGGCTTCAGAGAGACACATCGGACAGGCCATAGTTTGGGTCATGCCACCACAGCCTGTAATAAAGCTCTTGCAAGATGGTACTGTCTTGTTAGGTTTCTTTACACAGTTAAAACAATGTGACCTAATGACTGGGGTTGGAGTTTGATAACCATTATTAGAATTCAAGTACAAAAAGAAATAGCAGACCTGGTCCTTTTCACAATGTTCGAGAACACTCGCCTGATGTTTAGCTTCCCTAGTGAGTCTCCCAACACAATTTTGACTTCCCTAGCTTCAGCTAATTGTGTGAATGGAGCAACTCCTGCAAGGGGCAATAGGGTAAACAGTCATCATAAATGTATTCTCTTGCTGATTTATGTTATTAATAAGAGAAAATGACTCGGATCAAACCGGACCGGATTTTCATTGATAGAGTTGCACTTAGGGGTGGGAATTGATACGTTTTTATCAATATCAATGCCATTGTCGATGCTGCCTATCGATCCAATTCCTTATCAATTCTCTTACCGATTCCTGAGTAGTTCAATAAATACTTATATACACTATAATAGGGGATTTTAGCCCATAAACTAAAAATAAATAAAAAATGCACCTTGAATTTTTACACATTTTTATTAAAAAAGCACCGCAAACCATTATAACGAAAGAAAAGCTCTACATAGAAAGTTGCACACACTTGTTTGGATTGTGTGTGTGTGTGTGTGTGTGTGTGTGTGTGTGTGTGTGTCTCCCGTTTGGGCAAACACGGCCAAGCGTAAATCAGGCTTTCCGATTGGCTGTATGAGTGTCCGATGCATAAACGTAACTCTATACGTCACTAGCAAGATGGCGGATGAGAAGTTGATCGATATACATAAACAAAAGGGGGAAATGCACCACGGAGACGAGGAGACATCTAGTCACATCTTTACAACTATACGCATTTGTTTTGTTATCAGAAATTAATCGCTCACATGGGCAAGCAGGGTACCGTTGTTTAGCCCCGTTTCTCTAGTTTAAGAGGGAAAACGCATGTTTGTAGCGCAAACCATTACGGAGTAATGACGCTCTAAAGACAACATGATCTTTTGTTGTGTATACGCTACAATGGGTCTATGCCTCCACTGATTACACATGGCAGCATTTTCATCGCGTTTGGTGAAATGTAGCCAGACTTTCGATCGCTTCCTCCTCTCCATGATGCTGCCTCGTTGTTTATAGGTTGTCGGTGCGCGCAGGGTCGTCGCAAAATTTCTAGTAAACCGGAAAACGTGGTGCGGAATCGTTATGAAGAATCAATAACGTTGGAGGCGTAGGATTCCGATCGAATTGGTTAGTTGGAGCCGGTTCTGAGTAGGAACCGGTTCTCGATTCCCACCCCTAGTTGCACTGCTTTGTTATTTCATTTAGGCTGAAAATGGTATTAGTTTAAAGAACTGTAGGCCTGTGAAGTACTCAAAACTCAAGTGCTTCATGAAACATCCAAAGGGTCAATGCCTTTTCAGAGTCAATAGGTGGTTTAAGTGACCAGCAAAGGAAAACAGCAGATTTTCAATTTCAGCCTTTCACTGCTGCTCTTCATACTGAGAATTCTCGTGTATTTAGAGGTCAGAAAATTGAATGTCTGTGTCACATTTCTCCATCCGTTAAAAAGCATGTTCAAGAGTGTTGTGACCCGGCTCATGAGGGGAAAGGAAAGCAACATAAAAACAGCTTTTGGTTCACCTACATACAGTTTTACGATGGTATAACAAAAGGTGATTAAACAACTACAAATGAGGTAAAAGGGCCAGTTGGTGCTGCTAAAATAAAGTAAAAAATATAACTGAAAAAGGACTCCTTACAACTTGTCACGGCCCTGCTGGCCTTAACCTTTCATCCCTGCAGGAGGTGCTGGTGACGGTGATGAGGCTGATCGGGTGCACCTGGGCTCAGTCCTGTAGGAGGCTTTAAAACCCCGGCCCAGCTCAGTGCTATCTCTCTTCGCCCTGTCTCCTGATGCACATTTTGGTTTTCTGTCTTTTGGTTTTACATCCATCATGACATCCACACACAGCAGCCACTCACCCACATTTACACTACTGATTATACAGATGAACACACCTCATCTTTTGTCTATGTTAAACCTTAAACTCTTGTGTTAATAAATTATTTCATTTATTGGCACTCTTGCGTTCCGTTGTTCCTTTTGTCACTGCTTTTTGAGCTAGGCTGTGACAAAATGGGGACTCGTCCGTTTTTGTTTGAGTTGGGTCTGGCGTTTTGCGCACAGTAATTTGGTTGGGTCGGCAGTTTGGAATAGTTTTGCCGGTTGGAGTTTTACGTCAGAGGTGAATAGAAATACAATGCAATTTCCAGGAAACACTCTTAGTTCAAAACCAAAAGGTGAGCAGCACCCTTAACCCCAGTGTATCTAACACAGGTTCTCTATGAGTGTGAAGCAGAATCAGTTAAGGTTAACCCTGACCCAGTCTCCAAGGTAATCTCACAATACTAAACGTAGCGCACACAACAAATGTTTGTGTCACACAGAGCACAGCGACGGGCTGATCAAGAGTCATCACAGCTGGCCGTAAGTGATGATTTCCCATGGTATTTATAAGCAGGTGAGCTTGATTGCTCCCTCAGGATTGGAGCTGGGTTGGGTGCCACTCCAATCAGGTGGAGATGTGAACAAGGAGTCGGAGGGGCCAGGCCCGCTGGACTGGAGACCACACGTCCTACTTTACATCTCGTCAAAAAGTCACAAAATCGTTAGACCTGGGGACAGGTGACAATGGCAGCCGTAACAGAGAGGGATTTTCATCTGCTTTTATGAAAGAAAAACATTTTGTCAGAGAGATGGGAGCAATTATCAAAATATGATGCGTCCCAGTCTACTTGTTAATACATTTTGTTCGCTAATGCAAATCTTTGATGATCAAAAGATTGATGTAGGGTGACAGCTCCAATATACATAACAATTGTTTTTTTTTTTTATTGTTTCCTGTAAAACCAGATGAATGACATGAGCCGAATATACCATATGGAGAAAGAGGTCAGCATCACACATTTCTGCCTCTGCTATTATTTCAAAACAATCAGTGCACAAGGGTAGTAAGCAAAGTGATGCAAATCACCGGCTCATTGAAAAACGATCATATGTTCGAAGGTTTGGACCGTAACAGTTCATCATGATTTAGATATTGCCATTATTCATTGTTATTATAACATCAAGATAATTATATATGTGAATGTTGTTTGCAGTGGAACATTTTTGATTAAAACTTTTGGTTTGCAGCGCTTCAGTTGATGCACTATTCATTTCATTTATTTCTAATAATAGGTTGATTTTAGTTGAAACTAGTTGTATTTATTACTAAAGCATTGTTACTGTGTTGCTAGATCTGCCATAGAAAAATATCCCACAACTGAGACTGTGCAGTATAAAACAGAGCCTACAGCCATGTTAGTGGCTCATTAACTATGAAAAATGCAGATGCTTATCAGGTAATGTTCACAGTTCACAAAGTGTTGGTAGCTGATTGGAATTGTGCCAGATTACACAAAAGGTCAATGCAAAGGTGCAAACTGACATGAATTTGCACGGGGTGGCACCCTCATCGTGAATGAGAAGAAAAAGCAAAATTCACGTCATTTGTCATTTGCAAGTTTAAATATTTCAGCTCAAGCGTGAAGCCTATCAGCATTGAGAAATATTTTAGTATCCTTTTTTATCCATTTATTACGATTAAATTACAGCTAGATATATTATAGCTGTAATAAACACCAGCCGACAGGTGTCTTGCTGTGTGAATGCAGCTTGTTGATATTCACTTAGCACCTCTGGATGATGTTATAAATTTGTATAATGTCCAGGTTAAGGGTAAGAACTTTGTGTTCGGAATAAGAGACACAATAGTGTCACTTGTTTGTGACCTTGCGTTGCCTGGAGAAGAAGACACTTAATATCTCAGATTAAATGTGAACCAATTCATCAAATGACATGTATTAATCTTACACTGAAGGAATTAGGTATAGGGAAAATTCCCCACAGACACATCTTTTCTATCATTATGTTTTTTTAATCAACCAATTAATATTAACTTACAGAGGCTTCAGATTCAAAGGAGTTCCGACCCTCCAGGGCATCGGACCACCAGGTCAGCTTGCATGCAGATGAATAATACACTTAAAAGGTCAAACTGAAATAAAACAGAACCTAAATGGATGTCAGCTTGAAATGTTATGTTGAGATTTGTTTTCAGCATTTCATGAACTTTGAGCCTCCGAGTTGTTTTATGATCTTTAAGATGCTCCAGTGCCTCAGATGAAAATGATCACAGTTACACTGCAGCTCAGCTCCAATGAACATCACAACTGGGACCACCACAACCAGCTCACCACAACCGCACCACTACAACAAGTTCACCACAACCGGACAACCACAACTGGACCACCACAACCAGTTCACCACAACCGGACCACCACAACTGGACCATCACAACCAGTTCACCACAACCAGTCCTGCAGCCGTTAACCAACATGGACTCTGGGTTTTGGTTAGTTTTCACTTTGGGTGAGATAGTTTCATTTTGTGCTTTTATTTTGGAACTTTCTGCAGTAATTTATGAGTAAGACTTATCTACATGTCTATATATACAGGAGGTTTATGAAATAATTAATGCATGGAAGTGTTTCCATATTCTCTAAAGATTAGATTTGTTTTGCACTTTGTCCTGTAGCCTTCACACCTGGGCCCTCATTATCAACAGTGTGTGGAACAGGTTCTAAATGATTGTCACATGAATCAAATTTAGAAACAAAAATTTGGTATTTAAGATAATCAATCAATCAATCAACTTTATTTGTATGGCACTTTTCATACTTAAAGTAGCACATAGTGCCTTACAGAAAATAAAATAAGATAATACTTATTGTCTGTTCCACAAAGGTTACAAAAATGTTTCTTTGACAAGGCTCCGGTCACAATTGGAAGCATTCACACAGACATATAATACAAGACATGGGATGTTGAAGTAGCAGCTGACTGTGAGATGTTCATTTTGTGCTGTTCAGTATGGCTATTGTAGAGGGGACGAAGGATTTCTTAGGTAGTAGCTGGAAGGAGTGATGGAGGGGGTGAGAGGGGTCCTCTGTGATCAGGTTGGCTTTCCTGATCACTGAGCGGCTGTACAGTTCAGATAGGGGGGGTTGGGAGGAGCCAGTTATTTTAACGCAGTGATGAACTATGCATAAGAGTCTTATTTTGTGTTTGATGGTGAGTTGGTTGTACCAGGAGGAAATATTAAAAGTGAGAACTGATTCAATGTGGGAGCAGTAAACGAAAGTTAAGATGTCCTAGCTGACCTGAAAAGTTCAGAGTTTTCTGAGCAGATGAAGACGTTGTGTTTTTTTGTATGTTCTGTCTTTGTGTTGTGAGAAGGACAGGGAAGTGTCTTTTTCCGTTCCCAGGTACCCGCACCTGTTCCACTGGCTGACACTGTATGATGAGTGGCTGGAACAGGGGTGATGCCTCGTATCTACCCCCACAGCATAGCTCCTTAGTCTTTGTAATGTTGAGCGCCAAGGAGAGCTCAACAAATGTTTGGGCCAGATTGTTTCCTGCTGGTTGTTGGAGTTAGGGCATCGATGTTAGTCATGTGTGCAACTAAAACAATATCATCAGCATATTTAAAAAGGGCCATACCTTCACTGTTACACAAGATTTTGTTAGCGTACACAGAGAAGAGGATGGAAGATAAAACGCAACCTTGGGGGAGTCCAGTATTTAAAACATGCTTATTTGATATAACACCATTAAAAGTCCAAAGGGTCAGTGTTGGGTGAACCTGAAGGTCAGGGAGGTGGTGTAACAGGTTTTTAATCACTGATTACAGTGATTGAAAACCAGGTGTGGGTGTGCTGAGTCCAGGTTTTTGGTGACAGTGTCTAAAAATGTGAGGCTTGCATCCTCCACGCCACGTCTTGCCCTATAGGCAAACTGAAATGGGTCCTGTTTGTCCGACACCATGCTTGATAGGAACATTTATCAAACATCCTGATCCTCATGCTGGATCCTGTTGTGGAAAAATGAATCTGCCCAATAAAGATCAACAACCAGGATCAGCTTTTTCTCCGAGGTTTATTTCACTAAGTATTCTCATCTGCAGAGGAGGTTCACCCCTGCCTTCTGATGCAAAGGTTCAGACTCAGCAGGAACGACCCTGAGTCCAACAACAGTCTCCCTTTTAAGGAGGAGGAACCAAAGGACGGATCATGTCCTATCTTACAAAGACCAGGGGCCTCATGTACTAAGAATTGCGTGGATTTCCTACTGAAACATGGCGTACGCTAGAATCCAGAAACTGTCGTACGCACAAAAAAAATCAGATGTATCAAAGTGTGCGTACGCATGGATCCAAGCACTTTTCCTTTGTACATCCCAATCAACGTGGAATTGAGCGCACATGTAGAAGTGCTAAACTCCTCCCTGTCCACGCCTCCATTTAAATATGCAAATGCATTTAAATAGGGCCTGCACCGGGGATTCCCCTCTCTGCACCATCAGATCTACAAAATGAGTAAAGGGAAGAAGCGCAACTTCACCGAGTCTGAGCTCGAAACGCTCTTAAACGAAGTTGAGACTCGAAGACCAGTATTATTTGGTAGCCTCTCATCAGGCATAAACACAAAAAAAAAGAAATGTGAGTGGGAGCATGGGTGTGAGGCAGTGAACGCTGTGGGGTCGGAGCAGCGCACGAATCCCTATTACTTTTTGTAAAATATATATATATATATATATATATATATATGCTACCATTAGTGGGAAACAAACAGAAGGACAAAACAACTTCATTACAAGGATTGACAAGACTGATCACACTTATATTAATGACTGCAGAAGTGCACCGTGGCTACTGCAGTGTGACATTTCCAACTTTACGCACGCGTTTATCGACACAAATACTGAACACAAGGAGACAATAAAGGGCTTGTTAGATAGCTCTGCCGCTCTATTTTCACCAGGGAAAAACAAATGCACATATTTGAATGCACGTGCCCAAATGGACATTGTGCTGGTTTACATTCGGGGCGCAATTAAACGGATACATTTACTCACGAGAAGCCACCCATCGCGCACTGTGCCAGCCTCCAGCCTGTTACCAACCATGCTATTAGTAAGAATGAACGAGTCATGCGTTGAACCAGGCCACCTTGCCACGATGTTGGTGAGCTGCATTTGCGCATCACATATTATTTGAACATTTATTGAATGAAAATGTTTCCTGTTGACAAAAACAAATTCATCCTGTGATGGCGCTTTTATAGCAACATGTGTGCAGTCAATAGCTCCGATAACATAAGGGAAACCGGCTCTTGCTGCAAATTGCGCTTTAATGTTGGCCTGTTCAACAGCATTGTATGGGAATTTGATGTACCTGGATGACATTCTGATCCCGTCCCACACAGCTGGCATGGCTCGGCTCAGAGTGGACTGGCACACTCCTGACCGGTCGGCCAGTTCCCTCTGGAAGGCTCCTGTTGCCAGAAACCCCAGAGTGGTCAGCACCTGTGTGGGCACGGACAACCCCTGGCTCCTGGCTGTGTTTCTTTTTAGGGCCGGCCGCAGCTCTGCGCACAGCTCCAGTAACACTGGCCTTGGCAACCTAAAACGACTCATGAGCCAGTTGTCGTCATTTGCTAACATATCCTCCCGTTTTCTAAACACCCTCTCACGTCTGATGTTACCGTTTGCGATGTCTTCTAACAAGGCCAAGGCTGCCATTGTTAATGCCATTTTTTCATCACTTTGCGCATGCTTTTATATCCATCCATATGATTGCAAACACGTGTGTGTTAATTGTCCATTAATGTGTCTCTGGTGTGCACATTACTCTGAGGACTAATTGTTTTCACATAATTAACAGTTTCCCAGCATCACCTCAGAGTGTCGCCAAAGGAACAATAGCTGTAGAAACGTGCGTACGCCAGCCGTGAAGCTGGCGTGGGACACCGCACATTTCCACGCTCATTTCACTTTTGATACATCTGAACGTTGGCGTGGAAAATTACGTACGCCACGTTTTTGTGCGTACGCAACATTGATACATGAGGCCCCAGATGTACAGGCAAGGTCAAGATTTACAGAACACAGGCGTCATAGTCCTGAAATTATCTTATGTCAATGTGGCACTCATGTTCATATCATCTACAAACAGGCATTCATCTTCGTCATAGCATAACAGTCAGATGAGGAGATGCGGATCGAGTCAGCCTGACAAATATTCTGATTATAAAGTACAAACATCCAAAATTCCCATTACAATCCTGAGTTGTTGGCTCCAATCTGACCAGTTCTAACTGCTCTTCCCCATCTCCTGGGGCCTGTACTACGAAGCAGGATTTGGGCTTAGCGAGGTAACTTAAGCGTTAACTCTGGGTTTTCCGTCCTACGACGCTGGTTCACTTCTTACCGGGGTAGATCGCCATGGTAACTTACGCTGTGGAGCTAACCTGCTCCGGAGCAGGTTATGTTCCTGATAAGAGATCAACTTGGAGAAAAACACCAATCAGCTTTCTTGGTGCGCGGATAAAAAAAAAAGAAAAAAGAAGCTCGGGTGTATCGTGAGAGGGTCTCTTAGGAGAACTAGAGTGTTCAGAGACCAACAAAACCCCTTTTCTGTCCCTAACGATGTTTTATATGAGAGATACAGATTCTCATCGGAGGGAAAGACTTTTCTTTGTCAGCGTACAGCCTACTTACCACTTTGAATTATGTTTTTATATTTATTTGAATTGCTCCCAAGTCCGTTTTACACCGCTGGGATTGCAGCTGAAAGAATGAGGCTGATATTGTCATAAACCACTTTATAAGAATATATCTAAGCAACACATTCATTATTTTAAAGTTATATTTTTGGCCTTTTATTGGGAAAGGACAGCGTGAGAGTTAAAGGGACGAGAGAAAGCGACAACATGATTTAAAAGAGAGCCGCAGGGCGACTCGAACCAGGGACTGCTGCAGAGAGCCTCGGTACATGGGGCGGTAACTCTACCACTAAGCTATCAGCGCAGTTAACATGCCCATTCATTCAGTCAGATCGCATAGTGTCCTTATGATGGGGCTGTCATATTATACTACTACTAATACTATTAATACGACTTACGCATTCACACAGTGAAGTTTGTGATTGGTCAAATGCTGCAAACGCCGCCTCTTTCATGTGCACGCACTCATAGCTGGACAGGTAAACCCTGGGTTGACTTACCGAGTTGATAACCAGCTTCGTGTGACCGCTTATCTTTGATTGCCTTTGTTAGGGTTACTTAAGCTGGATCTCTGAAAGATACCCTGGGTATGTTGAACTCGCTTCGTAGTACAGGCCTCTTCTCATCCATAATGTTGCTGATTATGTTGTTTGTTTGAATTCCACAATGAAAACTAATCCTTGTAAACATGTTACAGCTGTTCATGTGGTTTGTAGAACTGGAGCACAGACCACAACCACTGCCTCCAGTATCACAGAGACCAGCAGCAGTGTGGCCCCCATACTCGCTACTACTAATGCTGCCACTACTACCCAGCTGCCCATCCTTCTAACTGCTAATATTACTTCTTCTCCTGTTACTACTTACACTTCTTCTCATTCTACTTCTACTACTACATCTAATACTACTTGTCCTCCTCCTCCAACTACTACTACTGCCACCATGATTACTGGACAATCCAATACTCTCAACTATCCAAATACTGGTCCAACCACCACCAGTGATACCACTTATTATCCCAGTATTGAAACTACTGTAGCTCCTGCTTCCGACCTCCCCAATACTAATACTACTAATCCTACTCCTTCTCTTTTTACTTCGACTAATACTAATACCACTACTGCTAACACTACTTTTACTACTGCCACCATGATTACCGGACAATCCAAAACTTCCAACTACCCAAATACTGGTCGAACCAACACCAGTGAGCTGACTGATACCACTTCTTATCCCAGTACTGAAACTACTTTAGTAACTGCTTCAGACCTCCCCAATACTAATACTACTACTACTGCTGCTACGTCTTCTCCTTTTACTATTACTACTACTAAGCCTACTACTAATACTACAACTCTGCCTACTACTCCATCTACTAATACTACTACACCTTCTACTACTACCACTACCAATACTACTACCACCTCTAATACTACTACTACTGCTGCTGTTACTACTACTGCCATCCTTCTTACTGCTCGTACTACTTCTCCTTTTACTAATACTACTCCTACTACTAATACTACTACTCCTACTACGTCTAATACTATAACTCTTACTACTACTACTACTACTACTACTACTACTTCTGACACGATCATTACTGGACAATCCAGTACTTCCAACTATCCAAATACTGGTCCAACCACCACTAGTGATCTGACTGATAGAACTTCTTATCCCGCTGAAACTACACCAGCTCCTGCTTCTACCAGTGGTCTGAGCGATAGAACTTCTTATCCCGCTGAAACTACACCAGCTCCTGCTTCCACCAATGATCTGACCGATAGAACTTCTTATCCCGCTGAAACTACACCAGCTCCTGCTTCTACCATTGATCTGACCGATAGAACTTCTTATCCCGCTGAAACTACACCAGCTCCTGCTTCTACCAGGGATCTGAGCGATATAACTTCTTATCCCGCTGAAACTACACCAGCTCCTGCTTCCACCAGTGATCTGAGCGATAGAACTTCTTATCCCGCTGAAACTACACCAGCTCCTGCTTCTACCAGTGGTCTGAGCGATAGAACTTCTTATCCCGCTGAAACTACACCAGCTCCTGCTTCCACCAGTGATCTGAGCGATAGAACTTCTTATCCCGCTGAAACTACACCAGCTCCTGCTTCCACCATTGATCTGAGCGATAGAACTTCTTATCCCGCTGAAACTACACCAGCTCCTGCTTCCACCAGTGATCTGAGCGATAGAACTTCTTATCCCGCTGAAACCACACCAGCTCCTGCTTCTACCAGTGATCTGACCGAAAGAACTTCTTATCCCACTGAAACTACACCAGCTCCTGCTTCCACCAGTGATCTGACCGATAGAACTTCTTATCCCGCTGAAACTACACCAGCTCCTGCTTCTACCAGTGATCTGAGCGATAGAACTTCTTATCCCGCTGAAACTACACCAGCTCCTGCTTCCACCAGTGATCTGACCGATAGAACTTCTTATCCCGCTGAAACTACACCAGCTCCTGCTTCCACCAGTGATCTGAGCGATAGAACTTCTTATCCCGCTGAAACTACACCAGCTCCTGCTTCTACCAGTGATCTGACCGAAATAACTTCTTATCCCGCTGAAACCACACCAGCTCCTGCTTCTACCAGTGATCTGACCGAAAGAACTTCTTATCCCACTGAAACTACACCAGCTCCTGCTTCCACCAGTGATCTGAGCGATAGAACTTCTTATCCCGCTGAAACTACACCAGCTCCTGCTTCCACCAGTGATCTGACCGATAGAACTTCTCATCCCGCTGAAACTACACCAGCTCCTGCTTCCACCAGTGATCTGACCGATAGAACTTCTCATCCCGCTGAAACTACACCAGCTCCTGCTTCCACCAGTGATCTGACCGATAGAACTTCTTATCCCGCTGAAACTACACCAGCTCCTGCTTCTACCAGTGATCTGAGCGATAGAACTTCTTATCCCGCTGAAACTACACCAGCTCCTGCTTCCACCAGTGATCTGACCGATAGAACTTCTTATCCCGCTGAAACTACACCAGCTCCTGCTTCCACCAGTGATCTGACCGATAGAACTTCTTATCCCGCTGAAACTACACCAGCTCCTGCTTCCACCAGTGATCTGACCGATAGAACTTCTTATCCCGCTGAAACTACACCAGCTCCTGCTTCTACCAGTGCTCTGACCGAAACAACTTCTTATCCCGCTGAAACTACACCAGCTCCTGCTTCTACCAGTGATCTGAGCGTTAGAACTTCTTATCCCGCTGAAACTACACCAGCTCCTGCTTCCACCAGTGATCTGACCGATAGAACTTCTTATCCCGCTGAAACTACACCAGCTCCTGCTTCCACCAGTGATCTGACCGATAGAACTTCTTATCCCGCTGAAACTACACCAGCTCCTGCTTCCACCAGTGATCTGACCGATAGAACTTCTTATCCCGATGATACTTTAGCACCTGCTTCCGACCTCCCCAATACTAATACTACTACTACTGCTACGTCTTCTCCTTTTACTATTACTGCTACTAATCCTACTACTAATATTAGACCTCTGCCTACGACTCCATCTACTAATACTACTACACCTTCTACTACTACCACTACCAATACTACTACTACTACTTCTAATAATACTACTACTGCTGCTGTTAGTACTACTGCCACCCTTTTTAATGCTAGTACTACTACTTCTCCTTTTACTAATACTACTTCTACTACGTCTAATACTATAACTCTTACTACTACTACTACTGACACGATGATTACTGGACAATCCAATACTTCCCACTATCCAAATACTGGTCCAACCACCACCAGTGGTCCTACTGATACCACTTCATCTACTAATACTACTACACCTCCTATTAATACCAATACTAATACTGCTGCTGTTGCTTCTCCTTTACCTACTACTTCTACTAATACTACTATTCCTACTACATCTAATACTACGAGTCCTACTACTACTGCCACAATGATTACTAGCCAATCCAATACTTCCAACTATCCAAATACTGCTCCAACCACCACCAGTGGTCTGACTGATACCACTTCTTATCCCAGTATTGAAACTACTGTAGCTCCTGCTTCCAACTTCCCCAACACTAATACTACTACTACTAGTACGCCTTCTCCTTTTACTAGTACTAATACTAATCCTACTTCTAATACTGAAACTCTGCCTACTACCTCATCTACTAATACTACTACACCTATTACTACCACTACTAATAGTACTACCGCTGCTGTTGCTGCTACTAGTACCTCCACCCTTCTTCCTGCTAGTACTACTTCTCCTTTTGCTATTACTACTACTACTTCTGCTACTAATAATACTACTACTCCTACTACTACTGCCATAATTCTTACAGCTAGCACTGCTGCTTCTCCTTTACCTACTACTAATACTACTACTCATACTACATCTAATACTATGACTGCCAACCTGATTACTGGCCAATCCAATACTTCCAACTATCCAGATACTGCTCCAACCACCACCAGTAAGCTGACTGATACCACTTCTTATCCCAGTACTGGAAATACTGTCGCTCCTGCTTCAGACCTCCCCAATACTGATACTACTACTCCTTCTCCTTTTACTACTACTACTACTACTACTAATACCACTAATACTGCTATTACTACTTGTACTACTGCCACCACGATTACTGGACAATCCAATACTTCCAACTATCCGAATACTGCTCCAACCACCACCAGTAAGCTGACTGATACCACTTCTTATCCCAGTACTGGAAATACTGTAGCTCCTGCTTCAGACCTCCCCAATACTGATACTAGTACTCCTTCTCCTTTTACTACTACTACTACTACTAATACCATTAATACTACTACTTTTACTACTGCCACCACGATTACTGGACAATCCAATACTTCCAACTATCCAAATACTGGTCCAACCACCACCAGTGAGCTGACTGATACCACTTCTTATCTCAGTACTGAAACTACTGTAGCTCCTGCTTCAGACCTCCCCAATACTGATACTACTACTCCTTCTCCTTTTACTACTACTACTACTACTAATACCATTAATACTACTACTTTTACTACTGCCACCACGATTACTGGACAATCCAATACTTCCAACTATCCAAATACTGGTCCAACCACCACCAGTGAGCTGACTGATACTACTTCTTATCCCAGGACTGAAACTACTTTATCTCCTGCTACCAACTTCCCCAATACCAGTACTACTACTCGTAGTAATACTACTCCATCTTACCCTACTACTACTACTCCTACTACTAATATTACTACTCATACTACTACTAATACTATTATTCTTACCACTGCTAATACTACTACTCCTACTCCTTCCCCTTCTCCTCTAACGACTATACCACCTAGTCAACCCACTTCTATGTCTACTGGTACTATTCTACCTACTACTCCCACTACTACTACTATTACAACGACTCTTTATCCTCCTACTACCATTACTCGCACTACTACTACGACTCTTTATCCTCCTCCTACTACTACTCGCACTACTACAACAACTCTTTATCCTGCTAGTACTACTACTCGCACTACTACTACAACTCTTTATCCTCCTCCTACTACTACTCGCACTACTACAACAACTCTTTATCCTCCTAGTACTACTACTCGCACTACTACTACGACTCTTTATCCTCCTCCTACTACTACTCGCACTACTACAACAACTCTTTATCCTCCTAGTACTACGACTCGCACTACTACTACGACTCTTTATCCTCCTTCTACTACTAGTCCCACTACTACTACAACTCGTCATCCTCCTCCTCCACCTACAAGCGCTCCCCTGGTCTGTGCTAATGGTGGGGTACCCCAGAACGGGGTCTGCATGTGCCCTGATGACTGGTCCGGAGAGACCTGCACAGTAGGTGAGTTACATTCAGCAGCAACAACACAGAAACTCATCATTGTAATAACTCAATGGACATCCTGAGCTAGAAATGGCTGTTTCCATAAAATCTCACATTGAGTCCTTAAGGCTCCTAGGTTGATTCTTTTAGGAACCAAGCTTTAAGGAAGCTCTGGGCTGCTAGCACGGCCTTCTCACCTTCACCCTTCTGGTTTAACCCTTATTATTTTTGGTGGTAATGTTCCCATCCTGACCCACCCAGCTCATGTTTTTTATCACTCATCCTCATAGAAAATTTCTGCCGAGACCGAAAGTTGGATGGATTTCATTTCCCACGCACACCCATTGGCTGGTTTTCTTATTCTGAAGAAGTGTGTCGAGAAGGAACGAGTGGTGGTAAGTTTAGCAAAAGACATACACCTCCATCTCCATCCTGGCAGTCTAACAGCCATCCTCCAGCTACCAGATAATAGACAGCTGATTCAGAGTCCACTATCTCCATCCAGCTGGGAAACCTCAGGCTTCCACCAGATGTTCCACCAACAAACGCCCACCAAGTTTTGAGCGTCCGCTTCGTGTCCTCCAGTGTGACCAGACACTCAGTGACATACAACAAAACGTGAGTAGACCAGTAAACGGTGAGGAACGGGCTGCCTGAATGTTCATTCCAGACATTTCAGTTTGATATAAGATCCTATATCAGTTTGTGATGATATAGATCGGGAGGTATGTGTACATCAATCCCATAATCACTCCAGTTAAATGTTAACACATTCAGTAAAACGATGAATTTCTCTCTCAGCTTACCAGCTCAGCTGATTTAGAGATACTGGCGACCAGCACTCAAATTCTGACCTCAAAACCTGAAGATCTGACGGCTGAAAACGTTGCATCTGCAGTTCAGATCACCAACACACTGCTGCAGTCACCAAACGCCACAGAGGTAAGAACAACCAGACCAAGGACTCCATGTTGCCGCCTATCCCTTCCTGCTGCAGCTTTAGGATTGTATCATTGTCTGGATGAGATGGTTCAGTACTGTGGAAACAAGCTTCCTCCTTGGGGGATAAGTCTAAAGGAGCTGAGATTCGTTTGTCCAGTAGATCCCAAACCACAAACCATCCATACGCTGAACCTAGAAACATTACTTTTAGATTAACTTTTCTGTAACGATCATCCTCTTTGTGTCATGTTTGCACTGCAGAGCGTCAGGGTGGCAGCAGTCGCCACAATCAGCCAGCTGCTGAATGCCAGCACGCCAGATGCCGGGGGAGAAAACAACGCTACTTTGGGGTAAATGAGATCTTATCCCAAGTTCAGGCTTTGATTTCAGGAGGTAGCTGATCATGTTTTCTGTTGGTTTTTGTGCCCAGCCTCACGGTGACCCTGGACGAGCTCGCTGTGAACCTCAGCCTTAGTTCCAACATGTCTCAGTCTCAGGTGGTTCAACCAAACCTGGTGATCTATTCTGCACAAATTCCTGCTGAAAACACCCTGGGAGTCCAGTTCACCTCTATCTCAGGTCAGAGTCACTGAGGTGATCCGGTTTAATGACCCCAAAGTCCACATGAAGGTGCTACTCTGCAGTTATTTAACCTTCTGTACTCTACAATTTCCAACTGTGGGACTAATAAAGGATTATCTTATCTTGATTTATAATATTAATAGTCTGTCATTCTCCACCTCTGAGTGCTGCTCACCGTTTAGACTTTGTTTTATTGTCTTGTGATTGCTTGTTGTCTTTTGATTGTTTCTTCAGTATCAAAGTGTGAATGCAGGATTACACAGCTAGCTCAGTGACAGTGAAGGCATCAGAGTCTGTAAATAATAAAAGTACTCACAAGACGCAGCTATAGCTTGATGTCGACAGCCTAGAGGAGCCAGATAGAGACAAAAGTAATAAATGTTTCAATAGTGTCAACAAAAGTTAATTATTCTGAAAACAAAGACATTCAAATTTAAAGCTGAACATTTGTGGATTTTGAGCATTAAGTGTCATATTTATCATCTTGTCAGGATGATATCATCACTAACGATTCTGTTTTGTGGTATGTTCAGGAACGTCTAGCAGTTTTGTTGAGGAACGCATTCAACTGAACACAAATGCATCACAAATTGTGGTTGAAAACGGGTTCATAGCTGATGCTGTGATGTACATACGATTTCCAGCAGGTGAATTATTTTTAGTGATGTCCAAATGAAGCTTCGTGAAGCATTTTCTTTATTTTCTAAGCCCAATAGATGGCGCTCTCTGTTCAACAAAGGGTTAAAGGCCGATATATTTCCATTGCTTTCAACCCTTTGTTGAACAGAGAGCGCCATCTATTGGGCTCAGAAAATAAAGAAAATGCTTCATGAAGCTTCATTTGGACATCACTAATTATTTTACAAACAAAATGCACCACGTCTGCAAATTTCTTTCATTTAAGTTTCCTTTGACTGAGAATGTAAATGTATTTCTCCTATGAAAAGAAGTTGATGTTCGTCACAACATCTCGCTGGGATTCGTCCTCTACCAGAATGACCGGCTCTTCAAGTCGAGACGCTACAGACCGCAACGGGCCACCGTCAGGGTCCTGTCTGCTACCGTCAAAGGTCAAGGGTGGCCCATGATGCCGCAACATCTGGAGATGATGTTCAGACCAGCTGTAAGAAAACCTGATTCAAATCAACGATATGCATTATAAAAATATTTGTATTTATTTTTTTAAGGGAAAAAAACTATATATTTATGATTTACTGGATACTGTCGCCATGGTGTCACATTCATGTATTGTTTGCCTTTTAATATTGTAGAAGAAGTAAATATTTAGAGAATATGCTCCCATGTAGCTTTCATGGTCCAGACATTTCAGGTAAAACTGTGCACTTTATTAAAAAAGATCTCAATGTTTTATCTGCTGCTGTTCCAGCTGATGAACGGTACATCTTTGTTCGACTTCGCTTGTGTTTTCTGGGACTACGGTCTGCAGGACTGGAGCACAGCTGGTTGCTCCAAAGGGAACGCTTCAGACGGATTCCTCAGGTGTTTCTGCAACCACACAACCAACTTCGCTGCTCTCTGGGTGAACCAATGCTGCACCAACACGATTTTTACATCACCACAGTTTAATTCGACTTGGCTGAGATAGCATGTTACTTTAATAAGACTCAGCTCAGATGTAACATTAGTTTTATTAGACTCAACTCAGATGTAATGCTTATTTTCTTACTCAGCTCAGATATCAGGTTAGTTTCATTAGACTAAGCACAGATCTAACATTAGTTTTATTAGACTCAGCTCAGATGTAATGCTAATTTTCTTACTCAGCTGAGATATCAGGTCAGTTTCATTAGACTGAGCACAGATCTCACATTCATTTTATTAGACTCAGGTCAGATATATAACATTAGTTTTATTAGACTCAGCTCAGATATATAACATTAGTTTTATTAGACTCAGCTGAGCTCAGATATAACAACATTGATTTAAATTGTTCCCTTGAACTCTGACTAAAAAATGTGTTTGTTTCTGTGTTTCAGTCATTTAGAGAAGACTATAAATATGTAGAAGCCCTGGATGTGATCTCAACTGTCGGACTTTCTTTTTCGATTCTGGGTTTGATTGTTACAATAATTCACCACCTTAAAGACAAGTAAGAGCATTTTACTTTACAGATTATATTTGTTTCCCTCCCAGTTTTACTTTTACGGTTCACTGTTGATAACTGATAACAGCTGTTTAGTTTTACTTGAGTCCGACCAACCTGGTCTCACTCCACTGCCTCCATCATTGTTACAGCCTGTGTAGCCTCCCGTGTCTGATTTGCTGGAACATTCCTGTTTACAGAGACACGTTTGTTACGAACACCATATTTACTCAGCTAGTGGACCGTGATATTTGACAAAGTGCTGCTGACTACCTTTAAGTAAATATCTGAATTAAGGAAGTTTACATGTGATTACATGTGTATTTTTACTGTGGAGTAAATTATGTGACTACTTCCTGCTGCTCTCTAGCTTTCAGATCAAGTGTTTGGGGAAAAAGAACAAGTTTGAGGTGAAAAACTCCCAGATCGCTCTGCTGTCCATCTGCGTCAGCCTGCTGGCCTTCATTATCACCTTTGTCTCTGGCGTCGGACACTCCAGCAGAACGGAGGCTCCGGTGGAGGCAGTCTCTCAAACCAATGTCATCCTGGACTCTGAAGAATTTGTGGAGCCGGACGGAGGCTCGTGTTCGGTGGTGGCGGCTCTGCTTCACTTCTTCCTGTTAGCAACCTTCATGTGGAACGGCCTGTACATCACTGTGATGCTGGTGGTCGAGACAATGCGCCAAAGTCTTCCTCCGTACTGGAATCCACTCATGCTGGCTCTTGGATGGGGTACGAAAATCCACAAACCACAACCCAAGTGCTCAGACAGACCCCCCAAAAATAATTTCAAACTACAGCATGCTAGCAGCTGTATGAGGCTGACTATGAGCTAAAGGTTAGCACGCTGATGTTCTTAGCATAGCGTATTAGCATGCAGCATGTTGAATTGACAATGGCAGTCAGAGAATCAATAAAGTTATTAGGATTCATCCTGAGGGGAACATGAATGAGAAACTCATGGTGGAGCTAGAGGTTGCAAAGGAGTCAAAGTCAGTAGGGTTCAACCTCTGGGGATCATGGGTCATTTTCACTGATTATTCGTGATGTCCAAATGAAGCTTCGTGAGGCATTTTCTGAGCGCAATAGATGGCGCTTTCTGTTCAAAAAAGGGTTGAAAGCAATGGAAATATATCGGCCTTCAACCCTTTGTTGAACAGAGAGCGCCATCTATTGGGCTCAGAAAATAAAGAAAATGCTTCATGAAGCTTCATTTGGACATCACTACTGATTATCAACAAAAATGACCCAATCACTTAAATGTTTCTTTGAGTTGTTCCAAATCTGCTTATTGATTGGTCAGCCGATCTGATGGGACAGTAAACAGTCTGATGTGCTGCTCGTTGGAAGGTCTGAGTCTTTGGTTGAAGACGCTCCTCTTAGCCAGCATGTCATGGAGGGGCTGGAAGACATTGTCCAACCAACTTGGACAGCATCCTCTTCTCCATCACCTCCTCCAGTCCTCCTTCCAATCACTGAGCCCGGCCAACTAGCTGGTTCAGCTTATTAGCATGTATCAGCCTTACTCAATCACCAGCACACGGCAGCATAGAAGACAGGCAGACTGGTGGGACATCTGTAACATAGAAGACAGGCAGACTGGTGGGACATCTGTAATAGAAGACGGACTGACTGGTGGGACTCTGTAGCATAAATCTAGATCTAAATGGATCATAATGTACTAAATGAACATCATGCTGCATTGAAGAAGACTTGAAACTAGAGATTGAGACCATAAACTCCTGTTTACAATGTTTACTGAGAAAATAAATCAAGAGAGAAGTAGGGTCATTTTCTCAGAGCCTTCTATACAATCAGAGACGCCCACCTGATGGCCAACAGAGAGAATGCAGCTTAAAAGACCTTGTGCTTGGCTTAATTGTTCAGACCCGGAAGTTTGATTCCCAAACACCAAGAAACAAGAAAGATTGCACACATTGTGGTTGTTATATGTTGCTAGCTTAACTACGTACTTAAACCACAGAAATCACTGTATATAACAATTAATTCATTATTAATTATCTATTATTAATTATTGATTCAACAATTTTATAATGGGAACAGAAATATAGAAATCAAAAGTGTTATCAGGTTATTTTGATGAATTAACACAGGTTGTTTTACATTCTGTATCATCTCAGGAGTCCCAGCTGTCATCATGGCGATCACATTGGGAGTCACCTACAGCGCGAGCAACCCTCTGGGATACAGACAGGAGGAATTGTGGGTGCAAAATAATAATAATAATAATAATAATAATAATAATAATAATAATAATAATAATAATAATAATAATAAACATTATTATTAATATTAATAATTAAATCATCTGTTCTGATGTGTGACACTTTTACTTGAATTAGATTAGATTTTCCTGTTTCCTCTCTTTAAATGAAGAAACATTAGTCATTATACTGGAGGATGTATATTATTTTACATATATTAGATCATATTTGATTCATCGTTCCATCACATGAAAATATTCTGCTGCATCAAATTTCCCCAAAATTCAGCCTTCGGATTTCAATGATAGTTTGAAGTTCTGTGTGTTTAACAAGTTTTCATCTCAACTATAAATCCTCATGTTTTATTTGTTAGTTGCTGGCTCGCAGCTCTGGATCAGAAGAAACGCTTTCACTTTGGGAAGCCAATGTTTTGGGGTTTCCTGCTTCCAGTCATGCTGTTCCTGGTCTACAACATGGTTCTTTTGGTTTGGATTCTGACGAGGTAACAACGAAAAGGTCTTTGTCTGTCCTCTTTTCGTTTCGGAATCACAAACTTTTTAAAACGGGTGACACTTCTACAAACGAGTAATATCAGTTTGATTCTCTAAATATTTCAACATTGTTAGTCTTCATCCTGAAATGGTCTGATCTTCTGTCCTGAAGCAACAAACATCGTCCTTTTTGGAGGAATATCCTCAACACGTTCTCACTGGCTTTGTTACTGGGTCTGTCCTGGACTCTGGGGTACCTGGTGCTGGTCACGACAGGAACCACCCACCTCGTCTTCAGCATTCTCTTCTGCCTCTGTAACGCCACACAGGTGTGTTGCTTTCATCTCCTCCAGCTTGATGCATTTTCACTTCAGGGACATTTAAATGAACGAAAGCATAAAATAAAGTGATGTTTACTTCGAAGGAAGTAATATCATAAAAAAACATGTGAAAACAGTCTGAAATCAAGTTTTTGTTTTGCCATTTTCAAAGAAGTGAACAATTACTTCATTGTCTTCTGTATAATAAAAGGATGAACAGACTAGAACTTGAGTTGAAACCAGAATTAAACAAATAAAGAAAACTAACCTTCATCTTGTTTCTGGCATTTCAGGGGCTGCAGATATTCATCCTCTTCACAGTTAGAACGCCGAGCTTCAGAGCCACCTTATCCTCATTATGTGACTCTTCATAAATCCTCGACGTCACTCAGTGGGACTCAGCATAAATCATCTCTGACATCACCCAGTGTGACTCAGCATCATCTCTGACATCACTCAGTGTGACTCATCTTAAATCATTGTCTCTGATGTCACTCAGTGTGACTCAGCATAAATTATCTATGACACCACTCAGTGTGACTCAGCATAAATCATCTCTGACATCACCCAGTGTGACTCAGCATCATCTCTGACATCACTCAGGGTGACTCAGCATAATTATCTCTGACATCACTCAGTGGGACTCATCATCATCTCTGACATCACTCTGGGGGACTCATCATCATCTCTGACATCACTCTGGGGGACTCATCATCATCTCTGACATCACTCTCGGGGACTCATTATCATCTCTGACATTCAGCCAGAACCATTATTAAACATTGTCCGTCCCCCCAGCAGCTGATATCAGATCGGTCAACTCGTACTTTCTGATGATTGGATGGTGGAGACCCCAGAGCAGAAACCACAGCAGGAACTACATTTCCCAGAATACGCTGGAAGAAGACAGGCTGGTTCAGAGAACACAACAACACACTTATGAATGTTTGAAAACTTTAATTCAAACCAAAGTTGTAGGTTGAAACGGTTTCAACAGCTAAACTGAAATGTTATGATGATTAATGCTAAACATGTTTGCTGCTTTCTTCCAATGTTGTTGAGCTGCTTCACTTTTGTAATTTTCCGCCATTTATAATGTCCATACAATTATTTTTGTTTGACGTTTTTTTCGTACATTTTCCCAAATATAGTTTTTTCCCCCTTTTTGAAGTATTTGTACTTTTTCAGTGACACTGTAAATAATTTTCCTGTAAAATATCAGTGTAGATCTGGCAGCAGGGACGCCAGCAGTATACCATTATTTTTGCGGTATTTATACGTAAAATGACTTTACAATGGTAGTCTGTAAACCGGAAAAGGTTTATATTTCTGTATTTCTTTAATTTACAGTAAATAGCTGGCAGCAAAGACGCCAGCAATATACCGTATTTTTTACGGTATCCATACTGTAGTAGTAATCTGTAAACTAGAAATACTGTATATTTTTATATATTCACATTGTTAAAGGATTTCAAAGTCTAATACAGTCAAAAATAAATGCAGCATATTTTTGTGATTTTTTGGAAATTACAATAATATTCTGTTTACGTTGTTACTTTACAATCTGACAGTTTACTGTAGACAGGCACAGTAGATAATACAATAACTAAAATTGAATATTATGCAAAATAAGCAATATAAACTTTGAGAGAATCAAAATAAAATCCCTTTATTTCAAAGAACAATGTCAATATTAACTTGAATACTGCTACTTTCAAAAAATGAAAATGAACCCTGTTGGACGACGCTGAGAAGATATTTCTAGTAGCAAATAGAAACAGCCTAGTAGTGCTTTAAATTCTTAAATTGCTATTCAGAGACCCTTACCAAACGTGATGGGCATAACCACCTATAGTTGACTTTCTTTTTTTTGTAAATTTGAGACATAAGTTTGAACACTTACTAAATTCTTGTTATAAGTAATTTATCATACCTACAGTACATTAAGCTTTACCTTGAATAACACTATGGGCCCTAGTTTCGTGGCGCAGCGCAGGGCGGCGCAGGGTGGCGGAGCCGGCGCAATGCAAGTTTCGACCTGCACAGCCTTGCGCACGGTCAGTTTGGCAGTTTGGTGGATCGCCTGCGCCAAGATGGGTGTGGCGGCGCAGCAGGGGGATGCGTCACAGATTCAGCTTGGCGTAGCGGAAGTTTCATGGCAAAAAGCCTCGCAGAGACTTCGCTGAAAGCCCGCCAGCTCCAACCTAGTCTACTCTTGGCGTAAGGCGCAAGGCGTAAATAAAGTCCATAATGGACTTTATTTGCGCCTTGCGCCGAACAAAAGTCTATCGCCAAGATTTTCGCACCGTTAGCGCCACAAGACTCTGATGAAGACACTGATGACTTTTATTTTTTCCTAGTGTCAGAAATGTGGACGCTAGGGCGAGTTAGAAATGGAGCTGCTTTCAGGTTTCTTTGAAAATCTGCTTCTCGATTTGCATTGGAGCGGATGAGGAGAAAAACAGACTTGGCCGCGCTTAGAGGTTGCTAGTTCAAATTCTGTAAATCTCACAGACGTTTTGAGCACATTGTGAAAGACAGGACAAGTTTGTCTACAACATTGGAAAATATCACGTCTGTAGAGTGAAGATTGTGGCCGGGAGGAGTTTGGAAAGGAAAGAAATCTGAGAAGCCCTCACACTCTAAGTGATGATGTCATCCACTCTAGCCCAGAAGGTTCCGCGCAATACACACCCATTATAAACTTATGATTTCTCCCAAAACGATCATGGTCATTGAACAGTGAAAGTGTTGGACTGTCCATTCATTCAAGGCGAATCACAGCTGGCGGAGTGGAAGTTTGGTTCACCGAGACCTCACAGGCAGGTTTCCACAGTTCCAGGCACATTTAAATGCAATACATAATCACAACAAACACTATTTAATGCAACTAATTGAATCAACACGTGAATTTATATCTATATAGATTGTCCTGTCACATCTGACGTCAGATCAAAGGCGGATGGCACGCGTAACAGAAACTCAGCCTCCCGGACCAAAACATCTCCCTCTCTCTCTCCTGTTTTTTATAATATCGGCATTGTTATTATTATGATACGCACGCACAGCGCGTGATGAGCGTGGTGGGAGCGGCGGCGCTGCTTCTGTCATTGGGTTGTCAAGTGACGGATCTTGCACTAAACCTCCCCTAACGCATTAAAGGTGAGGAGAGGAGCTCATTTGATTGGTGAAGATCTGAATCGGTTGTATTAATCCCAGTCCACGCCTCGTCTCCTCCTAGTCTCCCACTCACGCCTTCTTCTCCTCCCTCTTTCCCACTTGCGCGGGTGGGCGTGCCGGGAGGCGTGCCTGCGCTAGCCTGCACGGTGCACGAAACTTGCAAAGTCCAGGCAGACACACCCCGCCGGCGTGACTGCGCCTGGTCTATGAAACTAGGGCCCAATGGGTCTAAGAAAAAGGACCAAGGCAACAAATACACATAATTAGCAATATTTGGAAAATTACACTAAGTCTATTCATGGAACATCAAGGCCGTTCTGATTACATGAGTAAGAACATTCAGCAATCAAGTCATTTTGGCACATTTTGGGAAAACAAATGCCCACAGGCTGGTGTTTTTCCCTTTAAACAGTCCTTTGAGTTAGAATAAAATTTCTGAGACCCCTGCAGTAGCTTAATGCTATTTTCCTGCTGCCTCCATCTGCCAATTGGCCTCTTACCGGTTAAGAAGTGTTGTTCCTCGGACGCATACCTTTGGCTAATGTTATCAAAATAAAAAATAAAAAACACACACACACACACAGAAGTAATATTGTTCTGGCTATTTGAATCTAAGCCTCACTGATAAATGACATGTTTAAATCCCTTGTAAAACAAGCTCCTTAGCATCAGTTTGATGTCAAACATTCTTGGCAATATGAATAGGGTTTTAATTACTATTTGACCTAAACCTGCACCAGTTTGACCAGTTTATAATGGTTTTCTGTCGTTCTGTCACTCTCTGGTTATAGTTGTGTGGTAAAGGAAGGTCCCAGGCTGAAGGACATATGAAAGGAAGCACTGAAGCATCTTTAAAGGATTCCCCCAGCTCTCCTCATGGCTGCCACTCAGAAACTTCAGTTCATTTATTCCGTTAGGAACGTTCCTCAGAGAAGAAGAGTTTCCCAACGCAACCCAAGTCTATGAATTATCATGTTAACACAGTCAGAGATTTATGAGCAGCTGACTTTTCTACTCACTCTGCTTATCCCTGCCACCTCTCCTGATCTCACCTGCTGCCAATCATCCTATCAACTATGTTACTCGCGTGGGTTTGATCACATGATCCTTTGTGTTTGTTTGCAGGTTCATTTGTGACTCGCACTAGATGCGCCGGAGAGAGCCAGGGCTTACTTCCATGTAGACTCCAACATTGTTTCATCAATCATGCCTAAAATATCCACTATTGCTGCTTTGTATATATGTTGTGGAAGTCCCTGGTTAGCAAATGCCGTCCTGCCTGAGTTCATGACATCCTCCAGAGGTGCTCTGTGAATTTCACAGAGCAGTATCAGTGTTTTAGCCATGAGTGATGAAGCATTGTCTGTGTCTCCATCCAGGTGTGCCCCCCCCCACACTCTGGTGGCGAAACACGGGAAAAAGGAGGCTCTCCATGGTGTGTTCATCTATGACAATTAATATATATTTATATACTCTTCCTCTACAAAATAGTTTTTTTGTGGTGCGCATTTTAATCTGTTTTCTTTTAATACAACAATGGACTAACAGTCCAAAACCCAAAGATTAAAAAGCAGTAAATCCTCACGTATAATAATATTGTAAGTTGCTAGACTCAAGTCATTTAGAATTGTTGTTGTTGTAGAATTGGCACCCAGGCACAAAGAGGAGTCTCTGAAGCTTCTACCTGGATCCCAACCAACAACTAGGAGTAACATCCTTTTGCCTAATCAATGATTTAGATAAAACACTGTTGGTGTTCAAGGTGCAGAGAAAGTTGCTTGAGCAAAGAAAATTGCTCACAAATAACTAATTTCAACGATTGAGGAAGCTCCAGAGATATGAAGATAGAAATTAAAGTGAAATAGTGATTGAAGCAACACACTTTGATGTAAGGACCAGATGCACTCTGGATCCTTTCAGACAGCTGGTGGATTTATGTTTTTATTTTGTTTTTTCCCCCAAATGTCTGATAACCATGCAATGATGAGCTTCACAGCACAATTTATAAGCACAAAGCACAATCCATCTATAAACTCAAGCCAACACAATTGATTTTCTTCTGCCACACAGTATGTCTTGAAAGCTTTCCCTTTCTTATCCTTTCTTTTTTCTTTTTCTTTTCTTTTTTTTGCTGGCAAGAAATGTGCAGTTACGAGCTGGAATGAGCCATTGTTAAGAAGTTTCATTCTCTTTTGTGCACTTGGGAGCACAGTGCTCGACTCAGATGCCACTGTCTCTTTGCTCTTCCTAAACTATGACTCAGAGCTTCCTTTAATAGAATATCATACAACTTTGAAGACACATAATGTCTCCTCAATTGGATTCTTGTCCGGGGAACAGCACATTTACCGTGCTTTGGTGTCCAGTTGTAATATCACTATTTTGGCTTAATTTTAGCCCATAAAGCCGTGAAGGTGGGGGAAGATGATAATGCTATCTGTCACTTCTCTAGACGATGGTCTGGGCTGGTTTCAATGAGAAGCGTTTGACATGATACCCATGTTGTTTAACAATATGAGGACCAATAAAGCAGCAGCAGTAAAACATAGATCACTCTCTATACCTACTTCTCTCCATGCATTTTTATTTTTATTGCCATCATAAAACATGTTCACAAAAAACAGGATGCACAAGCAGGTTGGATTTTTCTCTTTCACAATCTTGGTTTTGGTTAATATCCAGTGTTTTTATAGTATTGTTTATTTTTGTCACAATGTGACAAGAATATTCAGATGTCATGCACAACAAACGGGGTTTAAGCTTTAGGCTACATTAAATAATTAAAAAGGCTTCTTTCAGTAATTGTAACATTTCCATGACTGCAGTAATGTCACTGTAGCAAATATTGTGGGACATTTAAGCAGCGGAATGTACTACAGTTATGATCTCGACAGAGGAAACAGAACTAAACCTTTGGCTTCTGAAATTATCTATAAAGTTGCGCTGCTGTTCTTACACACACACTGCAGCTGTGATATGTTCACAGTTTAGAGAAAGTAATAATATATTTTCCTCATCAACATCAATAACAAATGTGTAATAGATACATAATCTATGTATGTATATATTTATATACAATATATATGTGTATGGGATCAGAGCCATCAACACATACACACTGCAGATCATTAAATACCTCGCTGGACACGAAGCGGTAGGAGGGAGGCTGAGGACGAGTGATCTCGTAGTGATCACAGCTTTCATCACCACACCAGAAGCAGGAGCTGAGGAGGATCGCACTGCCGCCGATACCAATTTGTGAGTCAACAATAGTTAGTTTGCCAGGCAGCCCTCCTGACTGCAGCTCACAGATTGGCCAGAATTTGGCTGTGGAGCTAATTGTTCACAGTTTACCCAGCTTTTTCAAATTAGGCTTTACTTTATGAGTTTATGTTTTTTTCTCATCTGGGGTCAGTGCCACATCAAATAACCAATTTCAAAGAATTAAAGATAATTCTCACATGTCATTTCTCTGCATGTATTTATTTAAAAAGTTATTTGGGTGATATGATCCTTTCTGAAGACATCAAATAGCCATCATCATAAAATAGTCAGGTGCAAATATGACTTGACCCCAAACAAATTCTAACAAAAGGTTTCTCAGTGGATTCTTGTAGTATCAGATGTACTTAAACATATTAAAAGTTTACCAAAGTGTGATACTCAGAAAGGCCCAATTTTCAAAATGGCCACCGCCAGGTCCTTCCTTAAAATGACCATTACTCCTCTGTATTCCTCCTAGACCAGGAATACTGGTGCCTGATACATGTTAGCCATTTAATATTCTAATTAGCATATGTGCATGATAAATAAGTGATTACAAGTACAATTATTTATTAAAGTGATTGTTTACATGCATATTTATGTGAAAAATTATATATATATATATTATATTAGGGGTGTGCTGCGGTTTTACAGACAGCTGTTACTGACTGGGAGCTTAAAAAACCCAACCACGGCATCGTTTATTGTTACCGACAATGCAGTAATATGGACGTGGCCGTGCGCGACGCTCGTTTACTCGGGCGGGTGAGACGTGTGACTGCTTTTTTTCATCGTAGTTCAGCGGCTACCGCGGTGAAAATGTCCAAGCAGAAACGGCTACAATTGCCATCACACAAGTTAATGACGGGCACGTTGGATATGCTGGCTCGTTACCTTGAGTAGCAAGCTGCCATACTAGCAGCTCTCACCAGCCCAGAGATGAGACAAAACTCCCGAAGCATTGATACACTCGACAGCTGCGATGTCAGAGATGCTGAAGATGCTGTAGTTGCAGCATGTTGTTCATGACATACTTGGTCAGGCTCCGTTTGCACTATTTACACTCTGTACTGACAAAGTAGAACTTTGATTTGGTTTTGCACATATTTAGACTTGGGAAAAAGACATATTTAATTTTATTTATTTTATTTTAACTTTTATAAATTTTAGTTTTAGTTTAAATTTGTGAAAGAAGAAGTTTATTAAAAGATAATGCTTACATCATGCATGTAAAGAGTTATAATAAAATATTTAAAAATGCATGTGCAACTCTGTTAAATTAAAGTCTGTTGGTCCAGTCATATATTTTGTCATTGTAGTTTTCTTAAAATCTCGTCTCGTCTCGTTCTCGTGGACCCAATATCGTGTCTCGTCTCGTCTCGTGAGCCGAGTGTATCGTCACACCCCTAATATATATATATATATATATATATATATATATATATATATATATATATATAAAAAATCTCCTCCTCACCCTTGGTGGGGTGGTATCTGTGTCATCCTCAACCTCGGGTCCTCTACCAGAGGCCTGGGAGTTTGAGGGTTCTGCGCAGTATCTTGGCTGTTCCTAGGACTGCACTCTTCTGGACTGAGGCTTCAGATGTTGTTCCTGGGATCTGTTGGAGCCACTCTCCCAGTTTGGGGGTTACTGCCCCGAGTGCCCCCACTACCACGGGGACCACGCTAGCCTTGACCTTCCACATCTGTTCCAGCTGCTCTTTCAACCCTTGGTACTTCTCAATTTTCTCGTGTTCCTTCTTCCTGATGTTGGCGTCAGCTGGGATCGCCACATCTATCACTACCACTGTCTTCTGCTCTTTGTCCACCACCACTATGTCCGGTTGGTTAGCCAGGAGCTGTTTGTCAGTCTGGAAGCTGAAGTCCCACAGAACCTTGGCCCTGTTGTTCTCAGTCACCTTCTGTGGTATGGCCCATTGGGATTTGGGTACTTCTATTCCATACTGGTTGCAGATGTTCCTGTGTACTATCCCAGCCACTTGGTTGTGCCTCTCCATGTACGCTGATCCAGCTAGCATCTTACACCCTGCTACTATGTGCTGGACTGTCTCAGGGACTTCTTTGCACAGTCTGCATCTTGGGTCTGATCTGCTCTGGTAGATCCTGGCCTCTATGGCTCTTGTGCTTATGGCCTGTTCTTGTGCTGCCATGATTAGTGCCTCTGTGCTGTCTGTCAGTCCTGCATTTTCCAGCCACTGGTAGGATTTCTTGATATCAGCCACTTCCTCTACCTGACGGTGGTACATGCCATGTAGGGGCTTGTCCTTCCAGGTTGTCTGCTCCTCCTCCTCCGCACTCTCATCAGGGTTCTGCTGCCTGAGACATTCACTTAGCAGTTCATCCTTCAAGGCAATTTTTTCGATGTAATCTCAAATTTTCGATGTTTCATCCTGGACTGTGGCCTTGACGCTCACTAGCCCTCGGCCTCCCTCTTTCCGCTTAGTGTATAGCCTCGGGGTGCTGGACTATATATATATATACTTTTCTCATTTATATGTATATATTTTTACAAATTAAATCATTCATGATGTCCAGCCTTTTCAACTGTATTTATGAGAACCAAATCTATGGCGATGGGAAACGCCACCGCATCGGTGATGTCTTTCCACTTTCTCCCTTTCGTTTCATATGGGGTACTATGTGCAAATGAAGCGGCTAACGTTACCTGCTTCTTTATTATTTTGAGGCTATTGTTATCCTTCGCAGCAGATTGCAGGGCGTTTAAGGTGCCAGGACAGGTTCATTGTTGCGCTGCCTTTTGTTGCCACAGCAAACAGAGTTTACAGCGTACACTCGTTTGCTCTTGGTCAGCTGCAGTAAACCTGAACCATTTCTATACGACTGAGGTGACGGAGCCTTTTTTACGAAGTAAATCCTCGCTGTTTTCCGCTGCCATGATGATATTGTCAGAGAAGTAGTGGAGGGAGGGGGATGGGAATGGAGCGAGGTGGAGCTGAGAGAGAGCAGTAAACTACCGTGGTTTAAGAAATCTGATTTATTTGTTGATACATTTGTTGATTTATTTGGAAATGGTTCAGGTTTACAGCAGCTGATCAAGAGCAAACGAGTGTACGCTGTAAACTCTGTTTTAATGCAGTGGCAACAAAAGGCAGCACCACAACTAACCTTTGTACAGAGAAATGTTTACAATTAATGTTTCGTTTTGACCTATCGTTCTGTGTGACAACCATATAATTATATTCAAATTGTTACAAGGAGCCAACTTTGACCATAAGGGCGAGATTTTGTGTGATCAGCATATTATATACATTTAGGGAATCACATTCCGAGTACGGTAGTTCTATTGGAGGCCCTCCTGGACCGGCCTCTCCTCAGGATCGGATTCAACTAAAATCACCCCCCCCTGCGTGTAGCATAAAGAACTGAACTTTTATTGCACAACATGAGCCTAACAGCCAACAACATAACGTTAACTATTATCTTACATAGGAAAGTTGTACTTTCTACTAAACGTGCTGTTTGTTGTCTAAGGGCCAATCAGCTCTTAGATGAGGCGAGAGCCAGGTGTTTCCATATCATGCCCCGGGTCTTGCAGTCGGTTGGAGCAACTGCGGCGCCTGGCTCTAAAAACTGCGACCTCCTTGATCTCATGAGATAATCATTTCCCACGTGTGCAAGTCGAGATCAAGTCGGACACAAAATTTACTGGTGAGCGTTCTTGCGGTGATCGCCGGCGATCGATTCTGCGCAGGCCAGGCTCATCTCAAACAAGCCTAGTGCTTCATAGAGAGGCTGAGAAGAGCTGGTGCAGCACAGCCTGATGGGAAACATAATTAAAGCATGTAGAAATGTTCTAGTAGGAATCTGAAATTTGCACCAGAAAAGTTGCATGATAGGTCCTCTCTATCGTCATGCTATCATGTCTGTGAAGGTTCTCAGTCATCCAGGTCCTGGTAATTTTAAATGAAGCCTCTTGGATGAGAAGCTAAACTTCTTTAAAAACATAACGCAAGTCCAGTTTCCTATGATAAAGATTTCAAAGATCTTAATATCATCCTCTTTAAATCATGTTGGATACATATTGAAGGAGACATTGGGGGTCATTCGGCTGTAAGAACGTTCTGTGGTGTGCAATGTAGTGAGCGGCTTCGGTCCTCTGAACAGCAGATAACACCGAGTAATAAAGCCTTCTACAGGAGGTCATGAACACTGCTGCTCCATGATTGTTTCCTGAGCTGCAGGGCAACAATCAATCCACTCTCTCCTTTCGCACTTTCTTTTCACTTTATTTATATCCCACTCTCCACCCAACCTCCACCTGCTGCTACCTTTTATTAATGTCTCCAGTAGTTCTCTCTCCCCCATTTGTTGTTATGCTTGAGACATTTATCTTACTGTAAAAGATGATGAATGGTGGATTTTAGTGTTACTGTTTGAGTTCTGCTGGCTGTTTTAATTACAGTGGAAGCACGATTCATACTACAAATCAACTGTGAAATTCAGTCACAGTTATCTGCTGATGTGATCATTTGAGTAGCGTGTTCATAAATCTGGATACAAGATAAAGGTTGTCATTATACTGTAACAATACTGCAAACCTCTATTGTGTTTCACATTTTCCTTTCATCTCTCCCTCAGTCCATCGAACAGTTTTGCTATTTATTCTTATTCTACTCCGATGTCATTTACCTTGTCTTTCACATGCTTTCTCTTTGGCTTCTTCTAACTTTCTTTTACCAGTCTCTTTAAATCGGGGACAAACCGGTTTAGACACGGAATTAGAGCATTACATATTTCACATAAACTCAAAAGCATCCTCTTTCTGTAAACAATGTCTGTCATGCTGTCTTAAAACTACTGGCTGGACTGAGGCTCAGTTGGTGGTAACAGTATTGAATCCCTCAACTCTCACTCATCTCGAAAATCAATCGTCTTGTCAAAATCTGGATAAAAATGGATCTTCAATTCATGTTGACTTCAGCTGGGACCTTAATAAATCTTTGACAAACCCTAATTCACCAGAGCCTGTCAGAATAATTTAATACTAAAACTATCCGCCTCAGATTTCCAGCCCCCTTGTTTCAGCATCTCTACACGTAAGCAGTGTAAAACAAGTCTGTAAGCAACATCAGCAATGTTTCAACATGTGATCCAAAGTATGTACACTGTTTCCTCTTAAGTCATTCACCGCTGCTAAAATTACACACAATTATTAATATTCTCTGCTCTCTTGTGTAGTTCCTCCACACACACACACACACACACACACACACACACAAAACAGATCCTCATTGTTCTCTGTGAAGTTTACAGAAAATGATGTAATGTAGTCCAATGTGGAAATGCCTTTCAGTTTTTATTTAATTTGTCCCACGTTCTCCATCTGAATGACATACAGGGAGACGGTTATCCAAAAGTGTATGTGTGTGTGTGTGTGTGTGTGTCTTTGTATTGTGTTGCATTGTTGGCACTAGTGATGTCCAAATGAAGCTTCGTGAAGCATTTTCTTTATTTTCTGAGCCCAATAGATGGCGCTCTCTGTTCAACAAAGGGTTGAAGGCCGATATATTTCCATTGCTTTCAACCCTTTGTTGAACAGAGAGCGCCATCTATTGGGCTCAGAAAATAAAGAAAATGCTTCACGAAGCTTCATTTGGACATCACTAGTTGGCACTCAAGGTTTGCATCTGGTGGCACACATTTTGTGTTATTTAAATTAATGCCCTTTGGCACCACCTAGTGGTGGTTTGTCATAAGAAGATGATCAATGTAAAGTGTTTTCTTAGTGGTCGGTTCAGATCTGAATACAAGCCAATCAGGAGGAGACTGTACCGTGGACGGTTTTCTCCTTGCGATCAGATGTGAAGCTCTGCTCCTTTTTTCCTTTGCGTTTGTTCCTTGGAGAGTCTTTGCTTTTAAGTTTATGAATTTTTGTGTGTTTGTTCCAATGCACATTTTGTCAACTTTGTAAAAATCTCATTTTCTAGGGGTAAAAGATAGACCAATTTAAAATGTAGCTTTTTGTCATAGCATTTATATGAATCTAATATTGGGACTTTGTTTATATTTCAGTTTCACATAAAGAAAAAGAAGAGAAACTTACAATAATAATTAAACATCATGTTAGCCCTTCTTCTGAATCCTGTTAACTGTCTTTCAGTTTGTGCTTGGTGGTACACGATTCAGGGACAGAATAGTAAAACAGCAAAAAAAGTTGATTATCCAGCCATCATTTACATACATAAAATAAAATAAAATGTGAATTTGTCGCCAAGCCGTTTAATGTGTATATTTCTTCTGAGCAAAAAAAAAGATCAATGCATTGAGGGTTTACGATTCAGATTGTAAGATTGATTCATTGATATCTAACAATTGGTCCCTGACTGATGAATAATGGCGGAGAGAGTCATAAGAAATTCTGTAAATTCCTACTGACCAGGTGGTGTCACCGATATTATAACAAGTGCAGGTATGAATATTTATATCTACAAATAATCATTCATAAGCCCCTACACGCTACAGGTCTAAATGTTAGATCTCCTTGTGAAAAGCTTGATGATGACAATACAACACTGCAACCTTAGAGGTCAAAGCAAGCAATTCACCAGGACTCCACAACACTGCCAATTATTAAGACCTATTAAGACAACACCACAGCCAGTGCTCGACTAGGACATGAACATTAGTGACATCCATAGATGCCTAGCATGCCGTGAGCTTGTTGGACCACTGAGGTTGACGTCACACTGAGAACCATTGGCATGGAAGTATTCTTTCATTAACGCCATAGAGGGACAGCACCTTCTGTCTTTTTTGATTTGAGGCCCTGCCATGCCCTTTGATGTCTTGAGAGTGGACTGACCACATTTGAAGCCAGTCAGGTTAAATCTTTAAGACGAGTACATCACAGAAAATGTCTAAATATGCTCAAAATCATAGAAAGATTCAACAAATCTGGTGGAATCTGAAGAGGGAGAGAAGAGGAAAAACACCTACACAGCATGAGGGCTGTAACAGGCAGGGATGTTCATAAATGCAACCCATTCCCTCATAATAAATCCAGTAACTCATGGATACCACTTCTAAGAGCTGAAAAGGTCTAAATGGGCAAGTATATAGGACTTATCTAGAATAAATATATGGAGAAATATACCAAATAGAGGGAGGGATGACCACAAGTGGAAGAGCGGCACCCATACTGCAATCATTTACGGAATGAAGACGACTTAAAATTAGCGATTGAGACCAATATGATAATAAATCAAGTGAGAAGGTCCTTTTGTCATTGACTTATATACAAACAGACGTATTTTTGCAACCAGAGGAGTCACCCCATGATGGCCAGTAGAGAGAGAATACAAGTTTAAGAAACTTCAGATCGGCTTCACTTGCCATTTTATTTTATACTAGTCAAATTACCACTGAAAACAGTTCAATGTCTGTATTTCTATTCTATTTCTATGGCTGAACCTCACCAAATGCCAGACTGGGCTTTCTTCTGGCAGAACACCTTTCAACTAGCTATTTCTAAATTAAGTAACATTCCAAAAAAAGGTAGCATATTTAACATGGCCAGAGCTGAATAGCTGCCGTGTACCCATTCGCACCTGGGTGCAAACACATACTACAAACAAATACTGTAAATTACACATGACTCTGGTAGACCTTGTGGTGGCCACAGGGGGTGCTAGAATCCTGGTACGGTCAAACTGAAACTGTATTTCAAGAGTATCTATGTTACGTCCCCTGGGAGGTCTAGGGGCTGTGGGGAGTAACACATTACAAAAAAGGAAACTTAACTCCCAAATCAGTTTAAGGCTTTATTATGTTGCCAAGAAAACACACTGACTCACGCTTTGAGCACGCAAAGTGAAAACACAAACAGAAAACAAGGTTCCCTTTAAAAGAACAGGGAAGCCGGTGGCACCACACAAGTAAGCTTCCACTAGCAACAAAAACACTGGAAGGTTCAGTCTGCTCCCGCTCTCGAAACACACATGCAGCATGGACGCTGCTGGATGACCCACTGGCTCCAGCCACAGCTCTGGCCCCAGCTTAAATCATTCCCCTGATTAACAACTGGAGACAGCCATGCACACCTGCTCCGGCGGGGGAGGGTAGTACCTGGAGGACACAGGAGCACAGAGAGGAGAGCAGCCACACCCACACACAACCACACACAACCACTGACGGCTCTTAGGCCGTAACAATCTATCTTCTGTATGGTGACATATTTCAGGTAAATCAAGGTGAAACAGGATAGGCAGGCAGATAAAATGTTGGAGGGAATCTGATGTCGTAGTTGAAATGATTAGCTCACGACATTCTTTGTGCTGCTAAAAGTTTCAGATTGATGGATGGATGTCATGATATTATTGGTTGAAATTGTTTTGTACTAGCTGATGTAAGAATGCATCACATTTTGATTTCCAGGGGAAATATGGTTTGGTTATTAATATACAGAGAAGAAATGTTTTATTTATTTATTTATTTATTTTTCAACACATGTTAAATAAGTGAACAATATTCTGGGGATGTGATCTAAAAGGGTTAAAAAGGCATGTTCACTTTGGCTTGACATAAAGTATAATGTAGACAGCATAATAATACAGATATTGCGGCCAAACATCACATTATACAAATGTTGATTTAAACTTTATATCCCTTTCATTCTGTGTGTTTTAACTAACAGAATGTGAAAGTCTAGAGTGAGTGCACATAATCTACAAACAGGATTTTGCTAATTGGATTAAAGCATTAGCATGGCTGAAACTGTTGAGATGGTACATTTCATGTGTTTGATATACTTGTTAAATTGCCTGTAAAAAGTGAGCAGAGCCAGTGCAGGGGAGATTATGTCAGATCAAATAGGCACTGATTAGGGCAAAAAGTTCTGCATCAATAAACCCCCATATTTGAAGGACTTCATTTATTCCAAAATGAAATAATAAACAGTTCAAAACTACTTTTAAGCATTTTGGGTATGCTCTCCATTAGGCTGTGTTTATTTCTGGAGAAATGCTTAAAATAACAAATGAGATGCATTAAATTTTGATCTTTATAGCTGTATTATTTAATGTGAGGAGTGCTTTCACCTTCAGTGCATCAGACTCCTTTGATGTCTTGCCTTTAAATATCCCAGAGGAAGAAAGCTGTTTATTTCGAGGTATTTTCATGAGAAGGTGATCCAGTAAAAATGTGTTTCATCATAACACTGACAGCTTTGAGCACTTAAGAATGAGGTGGTGACTGAAAATTAAACAACAAAGCATTTGACTCAGATTGGACCGTGAACTAGTCACACCTTTGTTTCCAATGGCTAAGACCAAGGTCATTAAACACTAACTGAGTACATGCAATACTGTTGACATTAAAAGATGGGATTAAAATGTAGTTTGACAATCAACGTGGCAGTTCCGTGTGCAAATTTGGCCACAAGATCATTTGTGTTAATTCAAGGAATCATTTATATACATTTTCCTCATTATTACCTCCATGTAGATACCAGCGGTTTCATCCATCATGGCTGAAATAACATGTACATGCTGTGAAGTCCCAGATACGCTGGAAAACCGAATGCCATCCTGTCTGAGTTCATGACATCATTCAGACGTTTTCACCAAGCTGGATGCAGTGGATCTAGACACATCAGCTTGTTTACTACAGCTGTAAAAAAAAACTATTTAGCTGTGATTTAATAGAAATAAACAGATAAAAAGGATGCTGAAATAACTATGATTATAATTAGTAAAAAGTCTGAAGTCATGCTTTTTTATGTCTGTCTGTAAGACGACAAGCTAACAACTTTAATAATGCTTGTTTTCTGAACGGAGTCTTGATGGATGCTAGGCTATGCTAACATTTTAGTTGCTCCATTAACGCTCCAAATAAGGTCATCTAGACATTAATACAGTAACCTTGTTGTTTGGACCAGTGGCGCCGCCAGCTGGAATCCTGTACACACTGTGCGTACTTTTTTTGAATGTGAAAAAAAAATTTGATGGTGCCGAACCCGGGCCGGATTGGAAGATTCAGCGGACTAGATATTTAAATTATGCAAATCAGCGGGTGACACCAAACAACGTCTGCCCAAGCAAGTCAGAACTTTCTTTCTCTCACACAGTGACCTGGAGAGACGCAGCCGCATTTGAGAGGACGATCGCGCGTGTCCGCAATTGCGCATATAGCGTGTGTTGGCCCCTCGACTACACAATACAGCTCGGCTCTGATCACTGTGGGCCGAGGCGATGCATGTCCCTCACCCCGGGCCGGGAGAGTTATCATACCGTACTGTGCGTGTCCAAGCGTGTGTGTGCGTGTGTGCGTGGAGTGCTCACAAGCGTGCGCTTGTGTTTAGGGCGGGGATGGAGGGCACAAAAAAATATTTGCACCGGGCCGATCACCATGATATACGCTACTGATTTCACTGATACTGAAAACATTAGATTTTGTCTTAAAAAAGTATTTTTCCATTTGTTGTTGTATTTGCCGTTTTTGTGCGTACATTGAAATTGAATCCTGGCGGCGCCGCTGGTTTGGACCATAGACTGTTTCTGATTTCTGAAACAGTGATGAATGGAGGAGAATCTCAACGCTAATAGGCTTGAAAACACAGTGTCACGCAAATTTCTCGCTCAAGTAGAAATTTGCATGGATTTAATTTTATTGCATCACATCATGATGTTTGTATGCAATCGTGCCGTGTGAAACGTTTGGTGTGACCACAGCATCGTTTCCAACCTACTCAATTTCAGCCAGTGCAAACCCCAGTGCTGCACACAGGCTGAATGCTGATGCTGGATCAGAAAACGTTCTGCTGCCATTAGACAGGTTAGACCCAGTGCTGGGTGAAATGATCTCTGTCTTCATCTTGGCAAAGAAACTAATATTTTCACATCTCCCATCTTAATATTTGATTTTTCATCTTACATTTGCATGGTAACATTTTAAGTGGGCCCTGAGGCCATGAACAGAAATCAACATACTGTTTGTATTTTGCAATGTATTAGCCTTAAGTTTAACTGCACTTACAGATTCACACATAAAATCATAATATTCGAAGTGTGTACTTAGGCCATGCACTGTTTTACATTTGAAAAGTTTTTTTCATTTCAAGTAGATAGAATTTTCTTTTGGCAATTTATGAACACACCAATAAAGACTGTAATATGTTGCTCCAGTGTAGATCTAGTTATTTTGACAGAAAAGCAATGTTCTATGGTACATGGGGTTTTCTGAAACACTAGCTCCTTTTACACTGCCCTTTCTTTGTGGTTGGTATCCCTCCTTTTTTATGCACTGTTAGAAAGGGATGATAGAATTGTTACGCCTTTGAGATGGCAATGGTAAAATCAACATTAGGTGTTGCTGTGATGCAGAGAGAAAGAATACATTCTAGCTTGAATTTCCATTCTGAACACAGACTGTTAACTGGAAGCAGGACAGGACAGGATGGGAAACTCTTGGGCCAGGTTAAATCCAGCTGATACATCCCCTCTCCTGAAGGACAGAACCAAATGTGTGTTTGTGTGTGTTTAAGAGGTTTGAGTGCATGTAAGCTATGGCAAGTTTACTCAATTTTTTTCAGCTCTCTTCAACCTCTAGTAAGGGTCGTCCCCACAAGTGAGGATTATAACTGTCTTCACCATGATTTATGAAAACCAGTGTGTGTGTGTGTGTGTGTGTGTGTGTGTGTGTTACTGTCTAGGAGAGTATGTACAGAGTGTGCATGCCACCAAGACATAGTTGATGATGTTGATCAGAATCTCCCACAGTGAAGTCCATGATTTCCGGGGGGTCCTTACTGAATTTGCATGTGTTATGTTGTTTTCAAGTGTGTTGAGCGAGTAGAGGGAATAACCAATGCCCTTAGTTTTTTCTCTAGTATTTGACCGATCAGTCCTTGTAGATTCATTTCCCGAAGTTTAGTTAGGAGTTTGTTGAAGAGGAAAACCTTGTAAACTGAAGCCAAAATAACATTGACCCTCCAGGAACAGGTGTTGTTGAGTTTACTTAATAAAGCATATTTTGATTAACATTTTTTGCAATCTTGAGCATTTTTTGTTCAATATTTTATACAGTTTATGTAAAGTGAAAGATATCAGCCCATAATTTAGAAAGCATTTCCTGTTTTTCTGATACCCAGCGGTACTGTTTTTTGGTAATTTGTCTGTAAAAAAACAAACAAAAAACAAACATGTAATTTATATTGTAACAAGAGGTGTACATTCAACTGACATAAAAACACACTTGGGAGTACACTGTCCATTGTCCATTCTCCATTAGTATGCCTAAAATGACACATATCTCTTCTGGACAATTATCTTGAGTCTTTGACTTGATTATTTAATTAAGGGACATTTTATTTTATTAATGGGACTCTGATTTGAATTGTGAATCTGATTTTTAATTTGGTTTCTATTTGATGATTTAATGAGTTTCAGTTGGGTAGTGATACATTGTTTGATTATGTTTTTATCCCTTGATTTGATTTTTGATGCTGATTTGATTCATTAAAAATACAATATAATAATGATAAGGAGACAAATGGATGAATTGTGTTTTTCTTTCTACTTGTTTTACTTTTGTAGCTTGCTAGCAGCTATCTGGGTTATTATATTTCTAATTAGTAGTGATGTCCAAATGAAGCTTCGTGAAGCATTTTCTTTATTTTCTGAGCCCAATAGATGGCGCTCTCTGTTCAACAAAGGGTTGAAAGCAATGGAAATATATCGGCCTTCAACCTTGAACAGAGAGCGCCATCTATTGGGCTCAGAAAATAAAGAAAATGCTTCACGAAGCTTCATTTGGACATCACTAGTGAGCAGCACTGCAATAAGATATATTTTGTTTACAGTACTGTATTATAATGTATGTGAATCCCAATCAATACAATTCAGTAGTGGGTTATTTGCAAGATAAATAAAGAACAAAAACATTTGTTTTAATAATGATCATCTTTTAGTGATCTTTTGGCCAGGACGGACTCATGACCAGTGAGCCGTTTTAACGCTATATAGTATTATATAGTATTACAATATTCAATAAGTAGTTGCTGATTTTTTATATATTTTATGTGTTTTTATTGAAATGAGTTGTTCTGACAGAGACCAAACAACTATTGTAGCCACTTTCTACAGTACATTTCAAAATAGTGTAACAAAAATATTCAGTTGATATTATACAATTAGATCACATTGCAAAATATCAGCAGTATTTTCAGCTGTATCAGCTGCTTCGACCTGCAAAAACTGACACCGGCTTCCAAACTCCATGAGGTGGATCTATTTTTAACAGCTACTAACCTAAAGCCTTCAGGGTCTCAATTAGTATGAGTTGCTAATGATAGCATGGAGACGTGGTGTTGGAATGTGTGTGAGTGACGGACGTTAATCAACAATGCATTGATGGTATAGCATTGTATGGCAAATGTGCATGCCATCCATTACGGTGACTTCGCTTCTCTCCAGTCTGCAGACAGAACAGCTTGAAAAGGGAATGTGTGTGAGGTGCACCTGGAGCGACAGGAGAAAACCACTAGCAGGTAGATGGATTTAAATCCTTGGAATGTTTGAATTGATGCTGACTGCAGGAAATGAAATGCGTTTGAAAGTTATCCTCTGGTGAAGCAAATGCAAACACTTCACATTTAAGTAGAGACACACTTCATACAGACCAACACACAAATATATCTTCCAACTTGTTCTCCGGTTCTTCTCATCTCACTGAGATGAAACATTCTCCAAAAAAGCTTTCATCATGGAGGTGTGTGTGTGTGTGTGTGTGTGTGTGTGTGTGTGTGTGTGTGTGTGTGTGTGTGTGTATGTGTGTATGCATGCTCATGGGCGGCAGGATGTGCAAACCACAGTAGTGCTTGCAGACACACTTTCCAAAGCTGGAGCAAGTGGTTACCATTCTTCTCCTGGGGCCCGTTTCACAAAGCAGGTTCAACAAACTCTGAACCTAACCCTGAACTCTGAGTTGACCAACTCTGAGATGGGCAACTCTGAGTTTTCAGTTTCAGAACAGCGGTTTTTAATTAGTTCAGTCAACTCTGAGTATGTAAACTCTGAGTTACGCGCGTGCCTGCCGACTCTATAAAGCCATCATCAATGGAGCTCCGATACTACAATTCACCATGGCAACGGGGAGAGCGTCATTAGATATTACTGAGTGTTTATGTAGAAAACGAGCTCATCCTGAGAAAGCGGAGCAACGTAACTGCAGCAAAGTAGAGATAGTTGGCGTGGCAGACAATTAGTGCCCGATCTAATGTGTATAACTGAATGAAACAGTCGATTGATTTAAAGGTAATAACTCTTTATTTTTGGCCTTGCACAGCGACACTGTGGTGTAATGGTTAGCAATGCCGCCCCCGGTGCAGGCGACAGGGGTTCAACTCCCGTAGTTCACAAAGTAGCGCATCAAATAAATGATCATTTTCATTGGGTGTAATCCCCCCAGGCACAGAAAGAAAGTGGCGTCAGTTGAAAATTAAGCATAAGAATATTGCAAATACGTTGACTAAGGCATATGATTTTAATCATATTTCACATATTAAACAGTAAATATAAGCAGATATTTCAACACAGAAATGTACTTAAACATTTCATAAATCTCCCGTTCGCAAAAACACTACCTCCGCAAAGAATCTGGTTGCGGATTATGTCCGCGATATGAAATGTTGAAAATGACGGAGAATATTGTTTAGATAATATCTAATGTGATTGGAAGGAAAGGTAATCAAAATTGTCTCCCAACGCAAAGCTGCTAGAATCACTTTTATTTCCATATCGATTAGGTTGACGATGAAAGGACGGCACATTTTTTCTGAGTTGGTTCAGATTCCGGAAAAAGGCGGAGACATGTAGGGAGAAACTCAGGGTTTGTTGAAGCAAACCTGCTAGCGAGCAGGTTAGGTTCACGGAGTATATTACCCGGGTAACTGACTCAGATTTATGCTGAACTGGCTTTGTGAAACCGAAAAACCAGAGTTTCCCTCATCTCAGGGTTAACTAACTCAAGGTTTTCACTAAACCTGCTTTGTGAAACGGACCCCTGTAGGTGCACAGTTCACACCTTCTCCTCATTTTGCTGGCCGGCTGTGGGTCACACTCTGATTCAGACTGCTCTATCCCGGCAACAATAGCAGCAGTGGCTGTTGAGTGTGGGGGGAAAGGCCGTCTTGCATTGCTGGGGTCACCAGAATGTGCCGCAGCTCTTCCAGGAACGCCCTCCGTCCCTGAAGCATCCCGGGCAGGTGGGCCTGTCATCAAAGCGGATGTTAGCGCTGATCTGAGCGTAGCGGTAGAAGGGCATCATAGCACGAAATATGGCCCATCCGGTCTTGTCATCCCACATGCTATGTGTTGCTTCATGTGTTGAGCAGTAGTCGCCAGCTAGAATAAGAATCCAGATGTAGGCTCATCTCCACTTAATCCACATCCCTCCAATCCTCACACCTTTGCTTCCCATGCAGGTTTGTGTGGGTGCACAGCAGCTGAATCATATCCTTTGTTATAAACATGGCAAAGGCAGACCTCAGGCTGCTGATGCGGGCAACTGCATACAGGGTGGTCCCTGGGGTGATACCAGTGGGTACTGGATTGCAGTGCAGGGTCTCTTCAGCACTTTAAAACTGCATAATTTCCCCATGATGAGACATCCACTCAGCTGCCAGCTCCTCTGTCTCTGCCATCAGCAGCTCGGTCTCCACAACTTTCTGTATCGTCCTCACCCCCTGAAGAAGAGTAGGCAGGCTCCGGCTGGTACTCCTCATCATCAGTGGTGATGCTGTTAGGACCTAACCGTTAGGACTACAGAATGCGGCCTACAAAGCCTACACAATGCGGCCAGACAATGGGACAAAGGAGATAAAAAACTACAACCACCATTTTAGTGTCACCTCCACCTGGTCACGAGATCTGATGTCACACAGCTGGCGCCCTATTGGCTGGCAACTGCATGGGACTCCAGGGGGTCCCCCGGACCAGCCGTGAGCTATAAATCCCGCGGCCACCAGAAAAACTTCCTCTCTCCAAAGTAACTCGCGTTACGCCAGGAGGTGAAGATTACGTCTGCAGCGTTTCCCTTTGTCCTAGGCCGCAGTCTTTCCCCCAAACTCGCTGGACGAGCAACAGACTGTTTTACCCCTCTTTTTCTCTACTCGTTTATTTTTCTTTTGTTTATGATTTTGGATCCCGAGGAGACCACCGCGACAGCGCGACTCTCCCGTTTCCCGCGGTAAGAAGAAAAACTTTCTTCGTCCCAGCTGCCAGCAGAACGGATAACTCTACTATCAGTTAAAAGACCAGTCTCGCGGAATAAACGCCAGTTCATTCACGCGAGCCCGTGTGATAGCGGCACGGCTTCTGGGCCTCCGAATATCGCTCGCGCATTTTCTCTCTCTTTGTTTGTGTCCCGCTAACACACACACACACACATACACGCCGCACACACGTGTCCTAAGCCAGCTGTTCCCGGCGGACGCTAGGGACATAGCTACATCTGGTGGCTACATACGGCTATCTCTCTCTCTCTCTCTCTCTCTCGCTACTCCATCGGACGCCAGTGGCTCCGCCCCTGAACGCTGCGAGGAATAGTTCCATCTGGTGGCCACACATAGCCATCTCTCCCTCTCTCTCTCTCTCTCGACACGCACGCACACACGCGCACGCACACACACGCACACGCACGCACACACATACGCACACACACACTCCACGTGTGTCTCTCCCTTTGTTTAAGCTTAGCTTTGTGTGTTAGGTAGTTAGGTAATAAGGCTTTGTTAATTGCAGTGTTATTGATTGTGATCATTATTACTGATTTTAATAAATCTTATTATATTATAACTAGCGGTCTCTTGTGCTTGTTGTGTATATGTCACTGGATAACAGCAGGTTGTGAAGGCTAGTGCTTGAATTTCACGCCCTTCTTAATTGTTAGATTGTTTTTATGCTTCCATGCCAATGAGCACGATGATTGGCATGTGAGTATAAAACCTTTATATTGAGACTGAATACAGTTTTAGGTTATCTTTTCCCTGATCCCAGGGTGGTGCCCCGTTTATTCATGATTATATCATGATAATATATTAAATATAATTATTAATACCGATAATCATATTGATATTGATAGTTAACTGTTGATAACCAAATCTGCTCCTGCTACAACCCCAACAATGCTGTCATCCTCTGAGGAGGGTGTCCCCTCATCTTCAGGAGAGGATGTGTCCTCATCTCGGGTAGAAGATGTCTCTTCTTCAAGTACAGAGGATTTCTCCCCATCTCCGCTCTCCATGCAAGCACATCACATAGTCACATGCTTGAAGCAGTGAATATGACCACCCTTCCAGACAAAGAATGATCTGGAAGCTGTTAGGCTTACATATAGCATTAGGATTGACTACTCATGCATAAACTCCACAACAGGTTTATAAACAGTTTGTTTATTTTTGTTTCCCCTGCAGCTGCATCTTTGACCTCTGCAATATGTCCTGTGATATTGTTTTTTTTTTTTCGAGAGAGAAGATATTTGGGTATGTAAGGGCTATTGTGTAGTTGTGTGTGGCACTTGTTACACACTACAGGTGCTTTCAACATGTGCCTCATTTTGCCTGGGAAACTCAATGCTCAGTATAGCCTGCATCAACAGAAATTCACTGCAACTTGGAGGTATGATACATATTTGTGCTGCAATTTCACACACAAGCACAATTTTTTTATGCACAAACACAAATGATTATCTGACATCCTTATGATGCACCTATGTCAAAATCATGTCATTCAATTGCTCCATTGGAGTGCAGTAAGCCATCATATGCCCCTATTGGAAACTAAGAATATTACATGAAATTGCTCTCTTGGCCAAAAATGGACAAATTACATAATCTGGTAGAAAATATTAAAAACTACAATTTCCAAGTGTCGAGTTGAGAATGAGAGCCATTTACCTATATTGTTTTATTTAATACTTTAAATAAGAAATTAAAATAATAAATTTTCATGGGCTTCAATTGGCTAGATGCGGCCACAATAGAGCCAAGTGGCAGTTTTTGGCAGCAAGTGGAAGAGCTGAAGTTGGAAAAAAAAAAAAAAAAAAAAAAAAAATATATATATATATATATATATATATATATATATATATATATATATATATATATAAACCTATAGCAAATTTTGCCCATGAAGATTCATGGACAAAATTTGCTAGAGTAAATTTTTTTACTTTTTATACATATCATAGACTTCAACTGAACATTTGATTCTTTTTCTTCAACATAAATTCATATTCTATGTTAGGCAGTTGTCCAGATGTTATCCACAATGGGCCTCATTCGCCAATGGTTCTTTGGAAGAAATCTGTTCTTCAACTCCACTAACGCAGTTTTCACAAAGATTCTGGCATTCACCAATGTTTACGCACATTCAAAAGTACAGTTACACACATTTAAGTGCCAACATGTGTGTGTGTGTGTGAGAAATAATGGGATATTGCGTACTCGCTCCACCATCGGAGCGCACAATCGCCATTTTCAAAAAACTCTGGATGTGTTTGAACACAGCAGGTGGCGCTCTCCTTTACAAACTGGAGAAGGTCTTTATAAATACAACTGCTGAAAATGGTTTCATTCTTGCAAAAACATTACAGCCTATAGATATATTATACACATTTTGTTTTAGTGTCATTTTAGATCTACTACTGACTATGTCATGATCATCAAATGCAGCACTCAGGTCCAGCAAAAACAGGACCACTACATTATTTGAGTCAGACGTGATTCTCAGATCGCTTACCACCTTTACCAGAGCAGTTTCAGTGCTGTGGTTGGCAAGAAAGCCAGCTTGGAATTTGACTAGAACATTATTGGCATACAGCTGTTTTTGTAATTGGTTGAAAACTATTTCTCAAGAAGTTTGTTTTAAATTTGAGATGGGCTAGTAATTGGCATGGTCAGTGATGTCCAGATCAGGCTTTCTAAGAAGTGCTTTTACAAGAGCGGTTTTAAAAACAGAGAGGAAAGTTCCAGCTTGTAAATGTATTAATGATAAGTGTGTTGTTTCATGATAGATGCACTGGAAGCTGGATTTAAACTTGGTGGGAACAGGTTCTAGGGCAAATGTGGACGATTTCATGTATTAATGGTGGCACCAAATTCATCATCTGTTGTCAAACAGTTGTTTTGTCCTGCAGTTGGAGTTTATTTATTTCAAATGTTAAAATCAGATAATTTCAACTAAACATAATTCTTAAAAGTGTATCAAAGTTAGATAGTGTTAAAAATGCCTGCAGTTGTTGTTGATATTCTTTGTTTCTCTGGAGTGCAATTTCAAAATGTGTTGTTTTTCTTCTTCTTGGAGAAAGCTTCAGTAGCTTTGGGGCAAAAATGTTGCTCTAAAACGTCTGTGTTATTGTCACTTTCCAAAATATTAATGCAGAGAATGCCATGGACGAGGATTATTTAAAACAGTGTAACCATTACATTTTACAGCGTAGATTTTACATTTACATTTTTGTCAATTTTTCAAATTCAAATTCTATTATGCTTTTCCACTTTTACCCTTACCTTTACTGTGTTCTATAGTTTGTTGTGCATGTAAAAAGGTCTCCAGTGTGATAAAGCCTGTCAAAGCCTAATGTTCATGACCAAATGGAGTTACACTCCCCCACAGAAAGTAGGGGGCTTGACATTTCAGACATTCACACTAAGCAGCTGACCAATCACAAAACAGTACAACACAGAACATTCAAGCAGACTGGGAGGGGGAAGGGGGTGAAACAGAGCATCTCAGAGGGCGTTTTTACACAGAGATTCCATCGCAATGACGGAAAGGATAGCCCTAGATATGCTGCGTTCGCACCGTTTATAAAAAACTTTGTTTTGTGGCATAATGGCTAACTAACCTGAAGACTATGTGACTCATCCAAGCACCACTAAGCCTGAGAATACCTGTTATTTGTCAACACCAGCTGTGGTTGGTCAATACAAATCAGTAATTATATGTCGATAGAGCTGGAAGAGAGTGGGGTTGATTCAATCCACTCAAACAATGGCAGAGTTTTCCATTAGCACATCTGGCTACACTAAATCCCTGCGACAAAAGGGTGTGATAACGGTTATTGCAATTCCAAACACAATTATAGCTCTCATTTATCTAATTTCCCTCTAAGTTGTTTGTGCTCATTATGTTCCTGGGCTTAGACAGAGTAACAGGGAGCAGATGTAAATTGAAAGCAGGCATGCAGGTGTATGGTTGCTGTTGTCACCACAGATTCATGTGGATGGTTTCCCACCTGTGCAAGATGCCCTGAGGGTCAGAACCTAACAAGACAAGATCACGGTCAGTCATCCGAGGCATGAACCCTTCACATGGGATAGAAATATTTTAGTTACCTTTGAATATGCTGTGTCAGAGGCCTGCGGTAATACAATGGAGGTGAGAAGAAACTGAATGAAGAAAGAGAAAAGGACAGGATGGCTAGAAAGAAAGTGGAGGGGATCAAAAATATGCTGTACATGTTCACAGTTTCAAATAAGATAGATCTGTGACTGGATTTATTTTGGGTTCAATGTGATAATATATTTGGAGGCAGCAGGGGATGTGAGGACATGGAAATAATATTCTCCAAGAACCCTGGGCCGAATTCAACAATTTCCAATAGGCACTTGACTTCCAAGAATATGAACACAATGCTAGAATGAAAGCAAAGGCATAAATACTGGAGATACCCTCAATGAGAAAATAATTTATTGTGTGCTTCGTGGATTATGTTTGATGAGTTACATGGAGGTGCAGAGAAGTGTGTTAGACTGTAACTCTGCTTCCTGGTCTCAACACTGGTTTGTCATGTTTTAGGACTACCAATGAAATCAGCAATGTTTCTAATCCGCCAATCGGATGTTTCCAACCTCCGATTGGCGTAATCGGGTGTCATTAACGCTGACGTGTATAACAATCTTACTGTATTTATGTTTATCCTTAGCCAGCAGTTTCAATTGAGCTTCAATGTCGCCCGCTCTGGCCCCTGGGACACATTTGACTATGGTCGCTGGTGTCACTATTTTCACGTGTCTCACTATGGAGCTGCCAATGACCAGAGTTGGCTTCTCAGCGGGTGTGTCGCTGAGTGGGGAAAATTGATTGGACACGTGAACATGGTGGTTAACTGTGGGCTTCGGTTTAGAACTATGCCTCGTTCGGACATTCACCCAGCCTCCCGGCTGCTCGGGGTTGGCTGGGGGACGGCTAGCTGCTACGCTATGTCGGTCCGCACCGCGTACAGCTAGCGTCAGCTGGCTGGTTACAGCGGCAGCCGACGGAGGATTGTTGGTGCGGAGCCGCGCTTCCAAATCATTTATCCTCGCCTCGCCTCCAAAGCAAAACGTGAACTACATTTATTACATGTACCGTTATCAGTAAAGGAGGCAGAGAAGTAGCTGAACATTAGACACACCAGGCAGGAGAGAACAGAAGGAGGACAGGAAAAGAGAGAAGCCATCGTAGCTGCTAGGCTAGCTGTTGTGCCAAAACAGAGATAGCAAGTAAACAACTGTAAATTTAGCGAGAGGCAACTTAGAAAATGAGCAATGTATCTGCTGAAACAGGGATAGCATGTGTTTAAGTTTAAACTTAGCAGTAGGTAGCCGCTGAACAGGGAAACTACGTTAAATTAACAGTTAGGCTAGAGAGAAAAACACAGCCTGTGGTGACTATCAAGGTGAAACAGGAAATAACGCAAGGCATCAGCTGACAGGAAGTCTATAAAGTTCTGTCAAACCAACAGATGGTGCCACTTTTTACGAGAGCAAGTATTAAAATTGTATATTAATACACATTGATATACATATTTTAATATTATCCTTAAATTCCTACTAAGTCAAGGTCGCCTCCTCCATCTCATCACCTTTCACCCCCCAAGCAGGAGTCTCCCAAGGAGCAGTTCTCAGTCCACTCTTCCTTCTTTACAACTCGGACATCTAGTACCCCCCAGCTACCACTGCCAAAGTATCAGTTTGCAGACAATTTCTGTTCAACCTTCAAAAACCCCAAACTTGCAGCACAAAAACTCACAATATGTATTAAAGAAATGTATTAAAGAAAACTGGTCAAATATATGGAGAATCATACATAACCACGCCAAAACACAATGTATCATTTTCACCAAAAACCACCATCTACAGGCCAACATCAACTTGAAGATAAACAACCAGAACATCACCTTCTTGAAAGAAGCCACATTCCTAGGCGTAACTTTTCTAAACAACATGACCTGGACCAAACACGTCAAAAACCTGGAACAAAAAGCAATAATAGACTAAACCATCTAAAAGCCCTCTCTGGCAAACATGGCGCATCAACCTCCACAGTCATAAAGTATACGTATAGTATAGTAGTAGCTATAGTATATGGCCTACATCCGTCCACTGTTTGAATACTCAGGCCCCGCCTGGATCACTGTCTCTGACAATCCTGAAATCTGAAAAACCTTCAAATTATCCAAAACAAAGCACTCAAACTGGCTCACCGACTCCCCAACTACATTAGCAACCACTACATTCACGCCAAAACAGGAATCAAAACGATCAAACAAAGACCAAATCATCGCCTCAATAAAGCCACAAACAACCCGGCCCTCAAGAAAACAATACTGGAAGCACAATCGTCAACCAACACCCCACTTTAACTCATCCTGCAGCTGGCCAAAGCCACCCAACCTCCCATAGTGGACTAGACCAACATATCCAACAGGATCCTCAGTCACTGGTACCCAAAATCATCCACATGCGCACACACACACACACACACACACACACACACACACACACACACACACACACACACACACACACACACACACACACACACACACACACACACACACACATTCGTAGAAACCACACACCAAGCACTAGTTTTATTTTGTTTTATTTGTTTGTGCCTTGGTCCACATCCTACCTCACGAGTCCCTTTGCTCCCTCCTCCTCTCAACACCTCCTTTTGATGCATAGAAAAGGGCAGGTTGCGGACCCCCTGGTCACGGACCCCCCCAGTTGCGGATCCCCCGGTTGCGGACCCCCCGGTCGCGGTAAACGGCTTGCGTGTTGCTGCTGTGAGCATGAAGCTCCCCCTCTCCCTCAGGTGTCTGAAGCGGAACTCTCAGTCAGCATGTTTTGGCTTGCTGTAGAACTGCAGCCCTGCTGACAAAAATTAGGAGCCCTGCTGCTTTGCCTGGTCTTGCGCTGCCTCGCTCGGCGCTGCTTGTCTCCATTTACCTGGGTCATTTGCTTCTAACGCCAGTCAAAATAAACTAACTCAAACGATTGATTGAGTGACTCGCTCCTCTCTGTAAAACCTGTAAAATCACATGTTAACATTACCTCGTCCATCAGTTTACCCTAGCAAGCGGCTGCTAGAAGTTAACACGGACAAGAGAAGGTGGTTCATGACTTTCGCTGAGTTAAACTTCGGCCGTAGCTCGAAGCAGTGGAGGTTTTGTTGCTATGTATCACTCCGCCGTCACTTGGAAGAGAGGACGACTCACAGCATGAGTTTTTATGAGTTGTCATGAGCTTAAGGTCGGCCATAACAACAGACCATACTCACATAGCCTGACAGATTGAATAAATCAGCTTCCTCAAAACTTAAACCACTGATATTTAAGAAGTGGATTAAACTTCAACAGCATAAATCATCCTTTTAAATTAAAATAATAAAACATAAGTTAATGTATGTTGGACGAAAATACTTTTTTTTGCACTTCGTACACATATATAATGACAAATAACATAAATATAATTAGAGTTAAAATAATTAATAATAATTATAGTGTTATAAAAAAATATAAATAATAATAATAATAATATTTATATTTATAATAATAATAATAAATAATATATATATATATATATATATATATATTCCTTTTTTTATGTTAGTGTGACTTGAGTGGTTGGGGTGTCTTCCTAGGATCCCTCTCACCCCTCACTGACCCCTTAGCTGTTCACTGGCACATCTCAGCCCTGGTAAGGTCTTCCTCTTTCCTGAGTCCCGAGGGAGTGATTAAGTTTACTGGTTTTAACTATTTTTTTAGTAATAAAATGGATTGTTTTAAATGGAACCACGTCTCTAGCTGCATCTATATGTGAACCTGAGTAATTGCCATGCAAATTGTTAATTCCTTTGGTGAAATTCTGGCAATGTGAGTTGATCAAATCAAATCAAATCAAATCAAACTTTATTTATAGAGCACATTTTTCACGACCAATGGTTGACCAAAGTGCTGTACAGTTCAGTAAAACAAATACAATACAATACAATGAGAATAATAAAAATAAATAAATAAAAATATACACAAAATACAGTAGACGGGTGTCATGCTCAGCCTGAATTAAAAGCCATGGAGAATAGGTGGGTCTTCAATAGGGACTTAAAAACCTCTAGGGTCTGGGCTGATTTAATATGCCAAGGCAAGCTATTCCAGAGCCTCGGGGCAGCTGCCGCAAAGGCTCGGTCCCCTCTGGTTTTAAGTCTGGTCCTGGGGACTTTCAGGAGCAGTTGATCTGCCGACCTCAGTGCTCTGGCTGGATTGTGACTGTGTAAAAGTTCAGATAGGTATAGTGGAGCCAGTCCATTTAAAGCTTTAAAAACAAATAGCAAAAGTTTAAAATCAATCCTGAAGCGGACAGGGAGCCAGTGTAGTGAGGCCAAGACTGGTGTAATGTGGTTGCGCTTTCTTTTTCCAGTCAGAAGACGAGCGGCAGCATTTTGCACGAGCTGCAGGCGACGGAGCAACGACTGGTCGACACCAACATACAAAGAATTACAATAATCCAGCCGTGAAGAAATAAAGGCATGGATCACTCTCTCTAGGTCTTTGGGAGGAAGATAGGCCTTAATCTTGGCTAAGAGTCGAAGCTGGAAGAAACTTGTTTTGACAACAGAGCTGACCTGCCTGTCAAATTTAAAAGCACTGTCTAGTGTTACTCCAAGGTTCTTGACATGAGTGCGGGAGTTTGGAGTAAGTGGGTCCAGAAAACCAGCAGAAAAATCCTGAATATTTTGCCCAAACATAATAATCTCAGTTTTGTTTTCATTAAGGTTGAGAAAATTTATGTCCATCCAAGTTTTTACATCAGATAAGCAATCAAGCAATGGCTGCAATGTATCCTTACTCTTGGATTTTAAAGGGATATAGATTTGTACATCGTCAGCAAAACAGTGGAAAGAAATGTTGTGTTTCGCTAAGATGGATCCCAGGGGCAACAAATACAGTAAAAACAGGATAGGGCCCAAAATAGAGCCTTGAGGGACTCCACAGGTGAGAGGGGCAGCGGTAGAGGAAAACTCCCCCAGGTGAACTGCGAAACTCCTATCAGAAAGATAAGACTCGAACCATTTGAGGGCAGTACCTGTGATGCCTACGCACTGTTCTAAACGTAACAGAAGGGTCCTGTGGTCCACAGTGTCAAAGGCAGCTGACAGGTCTAGGAGCACAAGGACAGCAGAGTTACCTGCATCAACAGTTAAAATAAGATCATTAAAAACTCTTAAAAGGGCCGTTTCCGTACTGTGGCGTGGTTTAAAGCCAGACTGGAATTTTTCATTGATGCCATGGAGAGTTAAAAATGATTGCAGCTGAACATAGACTACCTTCTCCAGAACCTTTGACAGAAACGGTAGCTTAGAGATAGGTCTAAAATTAGAAAGAACAGAAGGGTCTAGATTTTTCTTTTTGATTAGAGGCTGTACTACAGCATGTTTGAAGGCAGCTGGGACACAGCCTGAACTGAGACAAGTGTTTATAACAACAAGAACACTTGAGCCAACAGTATCAAAAACTTCTTTGAGAAAGCGAGAGGGAATGCTATCAGAGGGGCAGTTCGTAGGCCGCAGACCCTTCACTATATCTGAAAGTGATGACAGCGACACAGGCTCAAACTGGTCGAAAACAGCAGGGCACATCGGTGTAACAACAAAATCGGGGGCAGCCAGTGTGTGTAACTTAGACCTGAGAGCAGAGATTTTTCCGATAAAAAATTTAACAAAGTCTTCACAAAGGGAAGCTGACGGCAGGATGGAAGGAACCTCACAGGGATTTACAAGAGAGTTTATAATGTTAAAGAGAACTTGAGGCTTGTGACTGTTTGTGAGGACAAGATTAGATAGATACTTTGTTTTAGCCTCTTTTACAGCTGTCTGATAGATGGATAAAGCAACCTTTAAGGCCCCTAAGGAGACATGTAGTTTGTCCTTCTTCCACTTTCTCTCAGCACGCCGACATGAGCGTCTGAGAGAGCGGGTGGAGTCATTCAACCAAGGCTCAGAAAGTGCTTTAGTGCGTCTGGATCTAAGAGGAGCAACAGAATCCAATATACTTTTACATGTGGAGTTAAAACTGCTAAGACACTCCTCAGCGCTAAAATCACAGTTTTCATCTGAGATCATACATTTGTTAAAAATAACTGAGAACTGGGATGCAGTTGAAGGGTTAAATGTACGTGAGCGGCGTACAGGAGCACACACCTTAGGCCTCAAACAGGGTATTGAAACAGTAAATAAAACAGGCAAATGGTCCGAAATACACGACGCACAGATCTCGTTTACACAAACTGATAGACCAAATGATAAAACCAGATCCAAAGTGTGGCCCTTTTCATGTGTTGGTTCAGTCACAGACTGAACAAGATTAAAAGAATCAATGAGATATAAGAAATCCTTGACCAGAGGGTTTGATTCACAGCACACATGGACATTAAAATCACCAGAAATTAAGAGATGGTCATATTTCACCATAACCTTTGACAGAAGGTCAGCAAAGTCTTGTATAAAGTCCTTATTGAATTTTGGAGGACGATACACAACCGCAAACAACACGGGAGTGGACAGATTCAATTCAAATACCTGCAGCTCAAAGCTGGAGTAAGTGTCTAAATTGATCTGTCTACACTGAAAGCTGGATTTGTAAACGGAGGCCAGACCTCCACCTTTACCGGAGGTACGAGGGGAGCTGAAGAAAGTACAGTCAGGAGGAAGAAGTTCGGAGAATGGGGTGTACTCACCAGCATGAAGCCAGGTCTCCGTCACAAACATAAAATCCAGTTCACGAAAGGTGAAGAAGTCATTTAGCAGAAAAGTCTTGTTTGCTATTGATCTAGCATTTAGCAGGGCCATGCTAAGCTTGACCTCCACGCTAGTTGACGGTGCAGCGCGTTTCAACGGGCGAAGAAATGCGTGGCTAACACCGCCTTTGCGGGCCTGCGACTGCCAGCCTCGAAAACGGCGCTCGGTCATCAGACCGGGAGCGGCACGCAGACGAGACAGCGCAGGTGGAGCGGGCCACGTCGGTGGAGCAGCGGACGGGTCGGGCGCTGTCATCGGGCCAAGCGGAGCAGGCCACGTCGGTGGAGCGGGCCACGTCGGTGGAGCAGCGGACAGGTCGGGCGCTGTCATCGGGACGAGAGGAGCAGGTAGAGTGGGACACTCGGTGGAGCAGCGGACGGATCGGGCGCTGTCATCGGGACGAGAGGAGCAGGTGGAGTGGGACACGTCGGTGGAGCGGCGGACGGATCGGGCGCTGTCATCGGGACGAGAGGAGCAGGTGGAGCGGGCCACGTCGGTGGAGCGGGCCACGTCGGTGGAGCAGCGGACGGGTCGGGCGCTGTCATCGGGCAGAGCGGAGCAGGTGGAGCGGGCCACGTCGGTGGAGCAGCGGACGGGTCGGGCGCTGTCATCGGGCCGAGCGGAGCAGGTGGAGCGGGCCACGTCGGTGGAGCAGCGTACGGGTCGGGCGCTGTCATCGGGCCGAGCGGAGCAGGTGGAGCGGGCCACGTCGGTGGAGCGGGCCACGTCGGTGGAGCATGCCACGTCGGTGAAGCAGCGGACGGGTCGGGCGCTGTCATCGGGCCGAGTGGAGCAGATGGAGCGGGCCACGTCGGTGGAGCAGCGGACGGGTTGGGCGCTATCATCGGGACGAGAGGAGCAGGTGGAGTGGGACACGTCGGTGGAGCAGCGGACGGATCGGGCGCTGTCCTCGGGACGACAGGAGCCAATGGAGCGGCATTAACATGGCGGATCCAACGGGCCCTGAAGTGCGGTAGGAGGCGAGAACCTGTTTCAGTGGAGCAAGTCAGCAGGTAGGCCTTGAGTCTCACTTGCACACCTCCACGCTTTCCCCGTCTTCTGAAGCGCTTTCTCCGGGGAAAGGTGCATGGAAGGCGTCGCAGGTACGCGGGTACGCCCGAAAGCACGGGAGGGGGGTTCACTGACTGTCCACCCAAAAAGCCAGAGGCTTGGATGTTGAGTAGGGCTTGGCGGTCGTAAACAATTAAAGCAGAGACATCCCGGCAACAAAAACAGAAAAAAAGAGCAGTAGCAAATAAAGTACTGAGCAGACGAAGCAGGCGAGGCAGACGGCTAGCCGACACAGGCGCCATCTTGGACCAGATGATAAGTTTATCTCCCTTCAATCTGTAACGATTAAAGGAAAACACCACCGTATTTCCATACTGAACTATGTTCTGCTCTGATCTTAGACGAGGTGATACATACCTCCCTCTCCTCTGTGTGTGCACTCAATGGCTCTTGCGCGAACTCCGCGCAGCGCTAATTTGCTAGCATGTAGCTTGTCCCAGTATATTCCTTAGGATCCAAAGGGGGGTGAAGTTAGAAGCGACCAAGCACTTCCACGTTGTCCCTATTTAAATACGGTTACGTGAGTAGTTACACGACCCAAGATTGGTTACACAAAATGAAACATGCCAATTTTTCTAAGCGGATAACAAGGATAACTATATAGTATGGCGGAATAACAACTGGAAGCACTTCAACGTCGGCGCAGTAATATCATCACTCAAAAAATGACGGGACTATATACCTTCTGCTTGTTTTCACAACCCTGTACGATGCACGTTATAACCATGATGTTTGATTGTTCACAAACTATCTTACTACAACCTGATGCTTCCTCAACTGTGCACAAACTACTACAGCTGGTGCAGGCGACGGCGTGCAGGTCACGTAGGTTCTATTGACGGAAGTAAGAGGGGGAGCGGAGTGATGATATTACTGCGCCGACGTCGAAGTGCTTCCAGTTGTTATTCCGCCATACTATATAGTTATCCTTGTTATCCGCTTAGAAAAATTGGCATGTTTCATTTTGTGTAACCAAACTTGGGTCGTGTGACTACTCACGTAACCGTATTTAAATAGGGACAACGTGGAAGTGCTTGGTCGCTTCTAACTTCACCCCCCTTTGGATCCTAAGGAATATACTGGGACAAGCTACATGCTAGCAAATTAGCGCTGCGCGGAGTGCGCGCAAGAGCCATTGAGTGCACGCACAGAGGAGAGTGAGGTATGTATCACCTCGTCTAAGATCAGAGCAGAACATAGTTCAGTATGGAAATGCGGTGGTGTATTCCTTTAAAAGTCCCATATTATACTGTTTTTCATCAATTTCACACAGCTGTTAGAGATTCAACAACACTGTATTCGATATGCATTGCCCCAAACCCATCCATGGTCCTGAATTTCAGCTGTCTAAAAGTTGCTCAAATGAGCTCTGCTGAGAACAGGCTGTTTGCGTGCCTGCACCTTTAAATGATAATGAGCTCCGGCTCCCTCATTCCTGAAGCAGTCCAATGTGAAGTGGTTAGCACACACATATATGCTAACACACACCGCAGCCGGCACGTTCCTATGTTCCTGTTGTTTTAACGCTGTGTGTTACAAAAATCACATCAAGAATATACTCTACGCGTTCCACTATTTTCCATTTTTCCTCAAAATGTCTCATCTGTTTCGATTTTATGTTAAGAAATACAATCAAAACAATCCTGAACTTTTTCCAAGGTTTCTCTCGATTCTTCAGATGACAAAGAATCAACAACAGCTTCTTTTGCATGGCCATGGATGTCATAAACCAGTTCCTCCACTGAACCAAGTTAACATTGCACAGTACTTCAGAAACCCCTGAGGCTTGCACTTGAGCAATAATAGAGCTGCACATGTCGAGTATTTTTATTTTTTACATTTGGAATGTGTAGTGTGTAGTGACAGTCACAAGAGAGCTTAATAACTGTTTGAAGCAGAATCAAACATTAGCTGCAGGCTCAAACTCACATTGCTGACAAAATCTGAATCAACACAGTCCTTCTGTGCTCAAGATAAGTGTCACAGATGACGGTTGTCAAAAGGTTGAGCAGGGACAGTTTCCTTGAGGAAGGATTTCATGTTTCTCCCCACCTGAAAGAGTGAGAGAGAGAATGAGTGTGAGAGAGCAAATAAATCACATGGATTACAACTTGGTGTCAAGTGCTAGCACGGTTTCCTAGAATTAGGATAACATCTTCAAATTACTGGAGGAGCACAATTATTTTTCCTTTCATGTTTACTGTTAATTTCAAATTAGGACAAAGCTGCTTCTGTGTTGTAACACCAACCCTGTAAGAAAAAGTATAAACTATCTGCAACACGTAGGGCACCCATGCCAATTCAAAATTACTATCAGCCCTGGAGAACCCAATATCGTTTTTTGTCTAAAAGTGAAATATGGTTAAAATACAATTCTGAGAACATATCTTGAGTATACAGTCATATGCTATAGAAAATAGTCAACACCATTTCAATTACTTGAATAACCGTACCAATGATCTCTCAACGTCCACTGCCAGAGATTCTGAATAAGCTTGAGAAAGACTTGTTTTATGCAAGTTTCAAGCCTCTTGAAGTTAATTTCCATACCGTATTAAATTAACAGGAAGGAAATGTTGCCTGAAAAATTGTTGAGCAATTGTAAATCAGCAATCTCCAGCATCAGCAATAATGCAACTTGAATTTGAAAATGACCAGTAGTAATGTTCAGCACACATATATGGGACATGGAGTAAAGCAGCCAAAACATGAAAAGAACTGGTGTGGTCCAATGATACGTTATATTGGATTAACAGGTAATCTACAGTTTCCAAATAACACAAGGCTACCACCATTATAAGATTCCTGTTGGGCAGACAAAAGAAGCTCATCCAGATGCACACTTTGAGGATGATTTTTTGCACTCTGCAATATTACTCAGTTTAAAGAATGCTGGCCATTTTGGAAGGAATTTACCAGACACTTTATCACCAAAGAGCATAATGAAGTTTTGGTCCATCTTAAAAACAAAACATGACAGGTGAAAATAGATTAGTTAGCAAACAAATAAAGCAAACAAAAAGCTGTCAACAAGTTATTATTTCTTAACCAGAAATCTCGGGAAAATGACAGTGGAGACTGTGGCTGGGTTTTGAACAACCCTTTGTCTTTTCCTCAAATGTTACTTTCATTTTGCCTTTGACATGGGTTTCGTCAACTAAGTCACTCATCACAATCATAGCTTCATTGTGCAGGTAAATGAGTTGTGCTGCACAGTTTTAGCCTCCATGCCAGGTAACCAGAACCAACTGGATCATAGAAATGCTCCTGTTGATTAAAAAAAGAGGATAGAAGTTAATCCATTACCTGATTAAGAACAAGGAATGATCCTGAACAGACCAGCACCATTTTTAATTAAATGCATTGTAGCACTGCCGTGGGGTTATAGGTTAAATAATTGCACATTACTTAAATAGCAGAAGGGAATATGTAACCTACAATTTCAGGTTGTAGGGCAGCAGAGAGGTTACAGTTTTGACTAATACAGGCCAGTTTGGAACATTAAGTATGACTTTGGTTTTAACTACAGAAGAATTTTGGGAGATTTTAATAGATCTTTTTAATTTGAAATTGTGAAACACTGGATCTCATATTGAAAGACGCTGATTACTAGGATACATTTACATCTCAGATTTCAGAAAAGAAGATATCTCCACATTCAAGTGACAAACCTTGCACAGATACAATTCAGTAGAGACGAGGTCAGACATTTTAGCGGACATAAACATAAGAAAACACATTTTTGAGTGGAGGGGGACAAACTATATGCAGCTTCAGACTAGGTGCCAGTGATAAACCTGCCAATTCTGGTGTTCTCTCCGATGCAATTTTATATATAGCAGAGAAATTAGCTGTAGCCATTTATAGAAACATAGTTAGTCGACGGGTTAGACTAGAAGGTTTTCATTCACAGAAAGTGCTTAAACAGTATTTTGTGAATTGAAGGTATCTGAATCGGTATTGGAAATGTTCAAACAATACCATCATATCATAAAGGGTTCCAAAGTTATTTGATTTTCTTGTAGAAACATTCTTCTGTTCTTCTGTAGCTGGGACAGAATAGAAGCACTTATGTTGATTTGTACAACCAACAACAGAGCAATCTGCGTGTCTAGCTCTGAGAAACGACATTGTGAAACACTGCTGTCTCACCGCAGGAAACACCGAACACTCTCGGATATCTCCTATCATCGTGCAGAGGAGTTTGGCCGTTGCAAATGACTCCCTTGGTTACGTAACGACGGGAGCTGAATCTGAACAGCCCGTAGGAGTGCCGTTGTACCAGTGGGGGGGCTGCAGAGACCAGTTGACAGGCTCAGGGAGGACCAGTTTATAGGTGTAGTGACCAGAGAAAACCTGTTTTCATAATATGGGACCTTTAACATACGCATAAACTGTGCATACACTGCACAGTTTCATATCTGGTTGATAATTTATCAGACCAACTGTCAAAACAATGTCCTTCAGATGTTTGAGAAATGTGTGTTTTGAGCCAGCAGATTCTAGACTGGGGGACAATTATACATTTTCCAGGCATGCTGCACAGTATACAGTAGCATAGCAAACACGAACACACTGGGCATTAATTATGTATTGGTCAGATGAAAAATTGTTCTAGGCCTCCGTTTGCACCCAGCTCAGTATACACATGAACTCACTCATGTTTTGCATACTCTTATCATATACACACACATTACAGTATACGGAACATATTCTCTTTCTGCGCCATTCCTTGTATAAAAAAAGCACAGCATGAATGTAAAATGAAAAACCCCAGCTTGTATAAAGAAAAGACTGCAGGGCAATATTTGATCAAGTGAGACAGCTCCCTGCCTTGCTAATATTCAAAGGATTTTCTTGCTGCAGGAATGTGAATATGTAATGTATTCCCAAGTAACAAAACAAATACAATAGGGGATACACACAAAGCATCTGAAATTCAGTGCAGCACAGGCAGCTGCCACATGCAAGGGAAATATAAAATACACCTTTGATATTAGCATCATGGTTTGTTTGCAGTGATGTGAATAAGGTGGGTCGCATGAGGTGTTATTTCTTTGTTCAGTTCATAGAGACAAAGGAGCCAAATAAATCTCCTCTTCAGTGCTTTTCCACTCATATTTTGGTATTGGTGTCAACTGAAATTATTTTATGATTTCACTTAAAGTGATGGTTCGGAGTGAAATGCACCCCAGGTAATTTCCACAATGACATCCAGCCAAACACCCCCTCGGAAGCATTTTTAGCGATGGTCAGTATTGGTCTAGATAGGACGATCAGCCGAATGGCTTAGTAATAGCGCAATAGTACATAGTGTATATTTCGTAAATTTCCCCACTAATAATGCATGGAATGTTACCAAACTTCTGCAGTAGTACACATAGGGTCTGTACTCACAAAACGAGGCATTTTAAAGTTTGTAAGTACATCAGGAGTTTATTTAAAAGAACACTTGCCTGATAGCTTCTACTGCTAAAGCTACCGCTGTTGCGTAGACGGCACTTCCGTGTTTACCCAGATTCTTCTTCGTTAGTGTTCGTTGGTGTTTTGTTGGTCGGACATCACTTCATAGAGCTCACTTTAATGACTCTAATGACCACTATTGATTAGTTAACAACCAATGAATATAATTTCGATAAATCAATCTCATTTACTTAGATCGTAAACTCTTAAATTATTGATCTTTGTGTTCTGCATGGAAGAAATATCCACAGACAACAGTGTTTGTAATAAAGGGTTATTTATTGACTAACTAATGATTGAACAAGATGAATAAAATAATAACAGAGATGTAACATAAACAGAATGTTATAAATCATGTTTTACACAATACCAACATATCTAGACTATATTTTGAAGCATAAATGATCATTTTCTTAGCTTTGCTCCTAAACTGGTCTTGACTGTCTTTAGGTATTTCTTCTGTTAACTAAAGAGAATAACATCTGGCCTCCTTATCTGCATGTGTGATTTAGGAGGCAGGGAAGAGAATAATTTGAAACACAGGAGACACTCCAATACTCAACTTTAAAAGATTTATATCCTTGGGAAAGGTGCCGAGAAGAAGGAGGGCCTAATCTTTAACGCGATCAGGGCTCTCTGTCAATCAGGCCTAAGCTGTGTTTGCGATGTTTTAAAGTCTGGTGTCTCTGAAGGTCTGTGTCCTCCTCACACTTGGAGATGCGTGGATGATGTTGCTGAGGCTCAGATTTAGGAGTTCATGAATCTCCTAATCTGGAAGGTTTTGAGGCCGTAAAGAGGCCTTTCACATTCCTTCCGTGCCAGTCCAGTGATCTGGACGTGAGTGTTATTTCACCCGGAGACTCTGGCCTGTGACTCCTCTCCATGTTCTCCAAATGTGGATAGTTCATCCTTTGTTTATTAATCCAATTAACATTTGAGTGTAAAATAATCATAAAGCTGTTGTTCCTACTACCTCTGACATGTGAAAAGATATTGTATTTCATCATAACTTTCAATGTTATTTTGCCGCTGCAGTCATATTGGAAACTGATAATTCAACAATATTCCTGAACCATGAGCATATTCTGGGGACAGAGTTTGGGAAGTATAAAAAGAATGGAAGGGTATGAAAGTGTGATTGAGTGAGTGTCTGAAGACGAGGCAGAGAAGTAAAGAGAAGGAACTCAGAAGTTGGCCTTCCAGTGGTCTTACATCATCTTTTAATGAGGGTCCTAATAATCTCCAGTGGCTGCCACACAGGAAGGGTTGAGTGGCATTCAAAGGGAATACTATTAACTCTTCATGACACCGCTGCCAAGAGGGAGAAGGCTGGCAAGACTTGGATGCATAGATTAAGAGATGAATGGATGCAAAAGTGCACCAGAGGATTAGTGGAGGAAGAGGGGAGAATGAGTGGCCAGTTGAAGCAGTGGTCAGGAACCGGGTGGGAAATAATTTGAAGGGATGAATTATGGAAGGATTACTGACCGATTACTGCATGTTAATATACTGTATGAATCCTGTTTCTATAGATGAAACATTTTTCTCAGTCTAAGTCCATGCTCAATTTACTTTTTGCATTTTTGCTATATATGTGATTTTAAGTCACTTTAAACAAGAGAGAGAGAGGGGGGGGGGGGGGGGGGGAATAAAACAATAAATAAATCAGAATTAGAATCAGAATTCCTTTATTGTCCCTCAACGGGGAAATTGGTTTGCCACAGCAGCCAAAGGACAGTATGTTACAAAAAACACAATAGTAATAATAACAATAGCAAAAATTAACAATATAAATGAAAAAAAATGTAAAAAATAGAATAGAAATAGAGTAGACTTGTTACAGTGCATCCGGAAAGTATTCACAGCGTTTCACTTTTTCCACATTTTATTACGTTACAGCCTTATTCCAAATTGTATTAAATTAATCTCTGTCCTCAAAATTCTACACATAATGCCCCATTATGACCACGTGAAAAAAGTTTTCTTGAGAGTTTTGAAAATGTATTAAAATTAAAAAACAAAGAAATCATATTTACATAAGTATTCACAGCCTTTGCTTAATACTTTGTAGAACCACCTTTGGCAGCCTCTACAGCCTCAAGTCTTTTTGAATATGATGCCACAAGCTTGGCACACCTCTCTTTAGGCAGTTTTGCCCATTCTTCTTTGCAGTACCTCTCAAGCTCTATCAGGTTGGATGGGAGACGTCTGTGCACAGCCATTTTCAGATCTCTCCAGAGATGTTCAATCGGATTCAAGTCTGGGCTCTGGCTGGGCCACTCCAGGACATTCACAGAGTGGTCCTGAAGCCACTCCTTTGAGATCTTGGCTGTGTGCTTGGGGTCGTTGTCCTGCTGAAAAATGAACCGTCGCCCTAGTCTGAGGTCAAGAGCACTCTGGAGCAGGTTTTCATCCAGGATGTCTCTGTACATTGCTGCATTCATCTTTCCCTCTATCCTTACTAGTCTGCCAGTTCCTGCTGCTGAAAAACATTACATTTACATTTACATTTAGGTCATTTAGCAGACGCTTTTGTCAAAAGCGACTTACAATAAGTACATTTGTCAAAAGAAGGAAACACAGAAACCATGACGTATCATTGCCGATGCAGTAAGAGCTAAAAATAGAACAAGTGTTAGGTCCTCATCTGAGTAAAGTAGTACTTCAAGAGCAACAGTGCTACGATCTGAGTGCTATAGGTAAGGTTTTTTTTTTTTTTGCGGGGGGGGGGGGGGGGGGGGGGGGGGGTTGTCGAGGGAGGGTGTTAGTGGATAGTGGCAGCAGATAGGTCAAGGAGAATGAGTGGGCAGTCCTGAATCCTGATTGGTTAGGGTCTAGGAGGTTCTTCCGCAAGAGATAGGATGACAGTTGGTTGTAGGCAGCACGTTCCAAGGTTTTAGAGAGGAATGAAAGAAGAGATACAGGTCTGTAGCTTTGGATGTCAGTAGCGTCAAGGGTGGGTTTTTTCAGGAGAGGCTTCACGGTAGCTGTCTTAAAATCCGCTGGAATGACACCTGAGGTGAGGGAGGAGTTGATCAGGGTGGTGAGGAATGGCAAGATGTCGTGTGAGATGTCCTGGAGAAGAGAGGAGGGAATCGGGTCAAGGGAGCAGGTGGTGGCACGGTTAGATGTAACAAGTGCGTGAACGTCTTCAGAGGTGAGGGGGCTAAAGCTGGTAAGACCATCCGAGTTGAGAGTTGGGGGAGATGTCTTCTGGGAGGGAATAGGCGTGAATGAGGAGCTGATGTCATTTACTTTCTTGGTAAAGTAAGTTGCAAAGTCATCGGCAGTAAGGGAGGAGGGAGGGAGAGGGGTAGGAGGGGTGAGGAGGGAAGAGAACATGGAGAAGAGTTTCCTGGGGTTGGAGGCAGAAGAGTTGATCTTTGCCAGGTAGAAGGCAGATTTAGCTGCCGAAACAGTTGAGGTGAAGTCAGAGAGGAGGAGGTGGTAGTGAGCAAGGTCCTCGTGCTGTCCCGATTTCTTCCATTTTCTCTCTGACGCTCGCAACAATGATCTGTTGGTTCGCAGAGGTTCAGACAGCCAGGGAGGGGGGGGGGGAGATGATCGCGCCGGTCGTGAGATTGGGGGACAGAGAGTGTCCAAAGAAGAGGCGAGTGAGGACATCAGAACATCCCCATAGCATGATGCTGCCACCACCATGCTTGACTGTAGGGATGGTATTGGCCTCGTGATGAGCAGTGCCTGGTTTCCTCCAAACATGACGCCTGGCATTCACACCAAAGAGTTCGATCTTTGTCTCATCAGACCAGAGAATTTTGTTTCTCATGGTCTGAGAGTCCTTCAGGTGCCTTTTGGCAAAATTCCAGACGGGCTGCCTTGTGCCTTTTACTAAGGAGTGGCTTTCGCCTGGCCACTCTGCCATACAGGCCTGATTGGTGGATTGCTGCAGAGATGGTTGTCCTTCTGCAAGGTTCTCCTCTCTCCACGGAGGAACGCTGGAGCTCTGACAGAGTGACCATCGGGTTCTTGGTCACTTCCCTGACCAACGCCCTTCTCCCCCGATTGCTCAATTTAGACGGCCGGCCAGCTCTAGGAAGAGTCCTGGTGGTTCCAAACTTCTTCCATTTACGAATGATGGAGGCCACTGTGCTCATTGGGACATTCAAAGCAGCAGATATTTTTCTGTATCCTTCCCCAGATTTGTACCTCGAGACAATTTTGTCTCTGAGGTCTACAGACAATTCCTTTGACTTCATGCTTGGTGTTTGCGCTCTGACATGCAGTCAACTGTGGGACCTTATATAGACAGGTGTGTGCCTTTCCAAATCATGTCCAATCAACTGGATTTACCACAGGTGGACTCCATTTAAGCTGCAGAAACATCTCAAGGATGATCAGTGGAAACAGGATGCACCTGAGCTCAATTTTGAGCTTCATGGTAAAGGCTGTGAATACTTACGTAAATGTGATTTCTTTGTTTTTTAATTTTAATACATTTTCAAAACTCTCAAGAAAACTTTTTTCACGTGGTCATAATGGGGCATTATGTGTAGAATTTTGAGGACAGAGATTAATTTAATACAATTTGGAATAAGGCAGTAACGTAATAAAATGTGGAAAAAGTGAAACGCTGTGAATACTTTCCGGATGCACTGTATATACATATAAACATGATATTGTACAAAAAATTACCAGCAGTGAATTTTGTTTTTATTTACAATAAAGTATAGAGTGCAGGATGAGGTCTATTGGGAGCATAAACATGATATTGTACAAAAATTACCAGCAGTGAATTTTGTTTTTATATACAATTTACAATAAAGTATAGAGTGCAGAATGAGGTCTATTGGGAGCAGTGCTTATTGTAGAGTCTGACAGCAGCAGGGAGGAAGGACCTGCCAATAGAACTGTGCAGAGCCAAATTGGTACCTTAATCTTTATTTGTCTGTTGTGTCCGAAGCTTGAAATGATGTTGTAGATGAGAATTGGTATTTGGAGTTTTTTCCCCCCTGTAGTCTGTAGAGTAATCCGATGTGCCACATTTCGTCAAAGGCTTATTGAATGTTATTGACTGTCATGTTTAATTATTTCTTGGTGAAAATGCAGGTGATTGCTTCTGAGGATGTTGTCTGTTTTTACAGAAGGCAGCTTGGTGGAGACCCAGGAGCCCCATGTTCTCTTTGTGCTGTGTGAGGCTTGCAGTGACAGTGTGTGTGCCTTCAAACTGTTTACCGATGTGGCTGACGAAGACAGATGGGTCTGTAGCTGGTGGGGTGTTTGGGATCTCTTTCTGCTTTATGGATCATTATGACTATGGCTGTTTTCCAGGGCAAAGGGAAATGACCAGGTGAAGAAGGGGGACAGCAGGTTGAGGAAGGTTTCTGGAGCTTTCTTGATCAGGATGGTGTCTCTGTAATTGGAAGTAGAGACTAAGTCCTGTGTTCCCCATGGGACCTTAATATGGAAAAAATAAGTGCAGTGTTTGAGCATTTAAAAGCTAATTTTGCAAGTCAAGAAAGTCTGGTTGTGCCCATAGACTGTATGTAAAAAGTGGACGTAGTCATTACAATGTCACCCATTGGTTTGTAGACTATGGTTTTGAAGCCTTGAGTTCGGCATTTTGGTCGTTGCCATCTTCAATATTTGCAACCAGTGACCAGAATTAACTATTTAGACTGCGGAGGAGTGATGAGTGGATCATTCGATTCACCTTATGAACAACTGATGTGACAAATATAACATTTTCTCTTAAGGCGCACTCACACCAGGCAATTCATACTGTGCCCAGGCACAATGGACCCCCAAATTCCATTTTGTTTGACTAGTGTGAGTGCTCCGTACTGTGCTCACCCACAGTACACCTCCTTGCAGTGGCGGTTTCTCATATGGGCAGTATGGGCAGCCGCCCAGGGCGGCATTCGTGGAGGGGCGGCATGAGCGCCTGCACAAAAAAAAGGTGCGTCTGCTGATGCTGAGAGAGACTGGTTCACACCGGCCACGGAAGCGCCACGAATAGGCGCGGCCACCCCGCGCCTTGAAGCGATCGTTTCGGCGTCTGCTCTATTTTTTGCGTGTGCCGCGAGCGATCGTGTCAATTCTGGCAGGAAATCACACAAAGAAACACGAGACGGCAATTTTCAAAATTAAAGCACTTTTCAAAATAAAATACCGCGATTGACAAATGTGATCATATTTGTGTATCTCAACTTGCACTGGGAAACAGGAAGAGACAATACATTTAATAAATGTGAAGAGTAGATAAACAAATATGTGTATTTCAACGGTATATCTGCGGACGGGGCCGCTCAGGAGGCCGGGCATGAGGGCGCCCCAGCGGGCGGTGCCGCTCAGGAGGCCGGGCATGAGGGCGACCTAGCGGGCGGGACAGCTCAGGAGGCCGGGCATGAGGGCGACCTAGCGGGCGGGACCGCTCAGGAGGCCGGGCATGAGGGCGACCTAGCGGGCGGGACCGCTCAGGAGGCCGGGCATGAGGGCGACCTAGCGGACGGGACCGCTCAGGAGGCCGGGCATGAGGGCGACCTAGCGGACGGGACCGCTCAGGAGGCCGGGCATGAGGGCGACCTAGCGGGCGGGACCGCTCAGGAGGCCGGGCATGAGGGCGACCTAGCGGGCGGGGCCGCTCAGGAGGCCGGGCATGAGGGCGACCTAGCGGGCGGGACCGCTCAGGAAGGCGACGTAGAGCAGGCGTAGGACGACCCCCCGTCGGAACATGAACGGGTGACGAGCGGACCTCCCGAAGGCTGCGTGGAGCAGGCGTAGGACGGCCCCCCGTCGGAACAGGAACGGGTGACAGGCGAACCCCCAATAGGCTGCGAGGAGCAGGTGTGGGACAGTCCCCTGTCTGGGCTGGTGACGGACGGGCCGCCAACTGAAGACCACTGGAGAGTGTCGACCGGGCCGCCGACTGAAGACCACTGGAGAGTGTCGACCGGGCCGCCGACTGAAGACCACTGGCAGGTGTCGACCGGGCCGCCGACTGAAGACCACTGGCAGGTGTCGACCGGGCCGCCGACTGAAGACCACTGGCAGGTGTCGACCGGACCGCCGACTGAAGACCACTGGCAGGTGTCGACCGGACCGCCGACTGAAGGCCAGTGACCGAGACGTTGGCTGGTTGCTTGGCTGGAGCTGTGGCCTGGACTGGATGCTTGGCTGTGGCTGAGGCCTGGACTGGATGCTTGGCTGTGGCTGAGGCCTGGAGTGGATGCTTGGCTGTGGCTGAGGCCTGGACTGGATGCTTGGCTGTGGCTGAGGCCTGGACTGGACGCTTGGCTGTGGCTGAGGCCTGGACTGGACGCTTGGCTGTGGCTGAGGCCTCGACTGGATGCTTGGCTGTGGCTGAGGCCTGGACTGGATGCTTGGCTTTGACTGAGGCCTGGACTGGTAGCATGGCTGGAACTGTGGCATAGGCTGGTAGCATGGCTGGAGCTGAGGCTGGCCGGGGTTCAGGGGCGGAAACCAGGTGTGTAACCCAGTCAGGCAGAGAGCCCCTGAGCCACGGCCTGGAGGAAACCAGTTCCCCTGCCTCCTTCCGGAAAGTCTTCCTCTCCCCCTTGGTATCTGCACAGTCGTAGCAGATTTGGAGGTACTGGAGGCTGTCCATAACCTCATTGAATTCTATCCGGAAGATGGCTGGGTCCATGCTGGCTTCTGCTGCTGCCTCCGCTGGGTCCTTACTGGCCAGTTCGTTCTGTCAGTATCAGGCAAGGAGGGAGGACCCAAATGCAGGGGCAGTGTGAAAAAAGTCTTTATTATGAAAACTCAAAAGGTGGCAAACGTACCAAAACAAAAGATCCAGGAAAAACAGACTACTCAAAACCTAAACTAACACTACAAACGAAAATCCACTCCACATGGAGGAAACAAGACTTGAAACATAAACTGGCGTAAAATCAACTTAACTCTGCTGGCATGGAACGTGACGTGACAAAAGACGAATAACGAACTGGCACAAGACAAGGGGAGACGCAGACTTAAATACACAGAGGGATAACGAGCAACAGGTGGCAACAATCAGGGATGACATCAGACCAGGGAACACATGAGGAAGGGCAAGTGACCTGAAACGAGAAGGGAGTTATTTTCAAAATAAGACAGGAAATGACAAGACAAAAACCCAACACGAGACACTCAGCAGTTTCCTTGGCTGACGGAAGCTTGGGCAGGGGCACGAAGTGGGCCATCTTGCTGAATCTATCAACCACTGTCAGGATGGCGGTGTGACCACTGGATGGGGGCAGGCCCGTAACGAAGTCCAGGGAGATGTGGGACCATGGTCGATGGGGCACAGGCAGAGGAAGCAGATAACCCACAGGAGCTTGGTGTGAGACCTTGTGCTGGTTGCAAACGGGACAGGCGTTGACAAACTCCCAAGTGTCTTCCTCCAGCGATGCCCACCAGAACCTCTGTAGCACCATCTCCTTGGTCCGCTGGATGCCGGGATGACAGGTGAGTCGAGAGCTGTGGGCCCACTGAAGGACGTCGGACCGCAGGGCAGAAACAACAAACAGGTGATCAGGTGGACATGCGCTTGGTCCCGGCTGGTTCTCCAAGGCCGCCTTGACCTTCTCCTCTACTGAGGGAGGCAACCATGTGTGAGGGCGAGAGGATGGTCTTGGGGCCAGAGGCAGGCTCCTCCTTCTCCGAGAACTGTCGAGAGAGGGCATCAGGCTTCACATTGCGGGACCCCGGTCGGTAGGAGAGGGAGAAGTTGAAGCGGGTGAGGAAGAGAGACCAGCAGGCCTGACGAGAGTTGAGCCTCTTGGCTGACTGGAGGTATTCAAGTTTTTGTGGTCAGTCCAAACCAAGAAAGGCTGCGTGGTTCCCTGAGACCAGTCTCCACAGGAAGATAATCCCGGGTCCGCCTGTCCTTGTCGCCTCTCCTGATGTCTCGCCTGGATGCATCTGTCCAGACGGGTTGTTAGCTTGATAAACTCATCCAGAGAAGAAGGAAGGTTGTGGGACACCAACTCATCCTTGATATAGTCACCCAAGCCCAGCAAGAAGGCTTCACACTGGGCCGGGGCGTTCCAATCACTCTGACGGGCCCTGGTGCGAAAGTCAATGGCGAAGTCAGTGACGCTCTGGTTCCCCTGGCTCAAGCCCAGCAGACCTCCCGCAGCATCTGGACCCATCGAAACCTCGCCGAACATCTTGCGAAGCTCAGCGGCGAAGGTCTGGAACGAGGAGCAAGCCGGCGTGCGTCGCTCCCATTCAGCTGTTCCCCACAGCCGAGCTCTGCCAGTCAGGTGATTAATGGTAAATGCCACCTTCGCTGCTTCCTGGGTGAAGGTGTAGGGCTGTAGGGCAAAGAGAATGGAACAGCATACAAAGGAGCAGACTAGCCAAACCATGACATGTTTACTAAACTAAACCAAGTACTTTTGTTTGGCCTAGTATGCATCTAGTTTTTTCTATAGTTTTTTGTTTTGTTCATTAACCAAATAAATTTTGGAAATGTTTATTTATTTATTGTATTGGAATGTAATTCTCTAGGAGACAGGGATGACACCAGGCAACGTTAATTATTAAGTTAATAATTTAGGCTTAGGCTTTTGAAGACTGCGTCACACAATCTGCACATGTTGATTTGTGTTTTTAAGAATAATTAAAACATGTAATCCCACTTGACAGAGGTAACGGGGAGTACCTTATTATTGCAACCTGTCAACAACTTTATCCTGTGACAGAATAGAGAAAGGGCTGAGCTGGGATCAGATTTAATGAGAGACAAAGCCATCGAGAATTGCCCACCAACTATCGCAACTGTGGGTGCGTGTTTGTGTATTTGCATAGGTCAACTGGGACCTGAAAGCCTCATGAAGTCAGTAATAATAAGTGAATCCTCCAGTTGCTCTCTGAAGCTTAGCTGAACATGTCTGTTTCAATGAACAACTCATACAACGGATGCAGCCCAGAGCTTCTACTGCTGGATATGAAGGTGAATTCCCTTTCTTTGTGGTTCAGTCATTCAAACAGGCTGCCTTCTTAGTCATATGGGGCTTGACAAAAATGGGGGCATATAATGAAAAGACCTTGGTTTTATCAGTATATATATACCTTTGCTAATATATCCATAGAAAACCTGTATATTAAGGCTTACAAGTATTGGAAAGGCATTTTTTTTTATCACATTACATCCTGTTGCATTGAACCCGTAAAACAACTTGAGCCCCTTGACCACATTTCACAAACAGATGGTGTGACATTGTACCAGCTTATTAAAATTCAAAACAATCTCCCCTGTGTAAAAATAAAAGAAGAGCACAGGGAGGGAGAGATCGGAGACCTTAAATAAAATGTGTCATCTCCCTTGGTTGAATGAAATTAAGTAAATCTGCAGTCTTTTCCCACAGATAGGTAGTAGCTGCAATTAAAAAAAAAAAACATTTATTTTACAAATAAAAACAGAAACAAACAAAATACATAACCTACATCACAACTCAAGGCCAACCAGACAAACAAACTCACTTCTTGGAAAAAAGCATAATGCATAATTAAAAAAATACAAAATAAATAAAAACTAGCAATAAAGATAATAAGGATAAATTCAATGGTCTCCAAGAACAACCAGACTGATGGGACAAAAAGAAAACGATCTCCATTAAAAGCAATAAGACAACCAGAATTGAGAAACTTCCCACTAGTCCGTCCTCACCGCTACAGACCCCTCACCCACTCTCAACAAAACCTTTCCACCTCTCTGAATGTTTTTTAAGATCTTCAATTGTGTTTGAAATCAGTCCTTCTAAAATAAAGTAATGTTTAATAAATATTTTACATCTTTTTCCTAACAGAATAATCAGATTGGTAATGTAACTATTTGTCTCTGTAACATCACCAAGCATAATAGAAATGAAATCCAGTTTAAAACATATACTCAATGAATTGGGTTGAAGGCCAATATATTTCCATTGCTTTCATCCTTTGTTGAACAGAGAGCGCCATCTATTGGGCTCAGAAAACAAAGAAAATGCTTCACGAAGCTTCATTTGGACATCACTACATCTTATACATCTCCCCCCAAAAAGCAGAAACAATATGACAATACCAGAAAAGATGTACAGTTGACTCAGATTCAGTCGGAAAAAAAATGACCGTCATTCCAAATCTTTAACATTTTTCTAGTAGAAAATTATAAATTATTTGTAATTGGAAAGATCTTAAAAAAGTGTCAATTGTTATTCTATATATTTACTTATGTCCAGGTAGGTGTGTCCATGGGGCAGTCAAAAGTATCTTCCCATTTTTTAAAGGTACCATAGAATAATTTGAACAGATTTTAAACTTAAATAAAAGTTTGTAATAATTTTGTTTAACTTAATGCCTTGTAACCACCTTGTGTTTCTTGTAACGGGCTGGCACACTAACAACTTAGACCTCCCCCTCCTTCGTAGTACATCCTCAGTCAGAAGAGGCCTCTGATCTGACCTTTAAAAACTACAGCACTTATGATAGGCATATCTGATTAAACCAGGTAGCAACTTTCAGTTCTGAAAATTGAGGCCAAGACCGAAGTACCTGAAACTCTCTACTGGCCATCACTCTTTTGTTTGAAAAAATAAGTCTGTTTGCATGGACGTCTATGATAAAATGACCCTACTTAATATGTCAGTAAACATTGTAAACATGAGTTAATATTTACTGAGGTAATAAGATTAATTATAAGTAAACTGGGGGGTGGTCCATCACTTTTTTCTACCCAAATTATGACACAAATCTCACAGCAGTCAGCATTATCCTGCAACGGTTCTACTCAAACCATTGCAACATGCTTACTATGTACCACCATGCTGACAAAACTTTATATTGTCTGAGTTTTTTCCCTCTTTGCTATACATTATTTCTGTTTGTTGACACAGAAGTTGTTTCTCTGTAAATTTTAACTTTGCGTCAGAATGGATGAAATGCAACCAGGTCATTGAAATTCTCTTCTCATTATAGTCTGGGAGACACAGATAGAGAGGTCCAATTTACATTTAGATTGTTTCAGCAGAAGTAAATTAATCAACACTGCAACCTGGCCACCTCACTGGTACAGAATACTCAGAAGAGTTACACAAAATATATACAGAAGGATTTCATGTAAGCATAAATTCACACGTATGACACAAAATGAAGTTGCTTATATATATTTTTTATCTTTTTATCCAATCTGTCTCTACAGCCCACCTACTTCTCCTCTCCACAATGTCAAAGCCTTAAAGTGATGGTTCGGAGTGAAATGCACCCTAGGTAATTTCCACCATGACATCCAGCCAAATACCCCCTCGGAAGCATTTTTAGCGATGGTCAGCATTGGTCAAGATAGCCGCTATCAGCCCAATGGCTTAGTACTAGCGCTATGGTACAGAGGTTATATCGTGTTGACCTGATAATACAAGCATTTATAAAAATGTGTTGACCTAATAATACAAGCATTTATAAAAACTCAGCGAAACATACTCATACTCTTGCGTGAAACTCGCGTCACGGCATCGCCTGGGTAAACACAGAAGTGGCGTCTACGCTGCGGTAGTGTTAGCAGCCGAGGATAGAAGCTATCAGGCAAGTGTTCTTTTAAATAAACTCCTGGTGTACTTACAAACTTTCAAATGCCTCGTTTTGTGAGTACAGACCCTATGTGTACTACTGCAGAAGTTTGGTAACATTCCATGCATTATTAGTGGAGTAATTTACGAGATATACCCCCTGTACCATAGCGCTAGTACTAAGCCATTGGGCTGATAGCGGCTATCTTGACCAATGCTGACCATCGCTAAAAATGCTTCAGAGGGGGTATTTGGCTGGATGTCATGGTGGAAATTACCTAGGGTGCATTTCACTCCGAACCATCACTTTAAGTCTATTCCCAAGTGGAGTTATGCCCCCCACAGAAACACTCCTCCTGAACGGCCTCAAACGCTTCCATTGAAATCTGGCCTTTTCTGTGATGAGTCACCAAGTAACTGCCATAATGGTGGAAAGGTGAGTCAACATATGCCGCAAACTGCACCGTTTATATAGAACTTTACTGGGGCTGCCCGTGTGACGTGTTAAGTCATCAGAAATCCAATTAGCTTGAGCACATACAAAAAACAATAAAAGGTGAACTTTTGCTCATCAACTTGTTAAATCCACTCGTGGCGCGTCGCCCTGGCAACACGTCTACACTACATCATGTCTTTTCCGCAGGCTCGCTCCGCTTACAAAGAATGCCGGCTCATCTCTCCTCCGATGTGGCTCTGTGACATGTTGGTGTCTCAGAGGCGTAACATCCTGTCACCCCTTTCCATCTTGGTTAGCATTTACACTGACAGGGCGGAAAAAAGGCATGATACTCCCGCAACGAAAAGGCAGTGTAAAAGGGGCTACTAATTTGTGTATCTGCTCAGCCGTTAGTTAGTCAATCAAAGGTAGATAGAGCATGGTGGCACATAATCTGAAGAGTTTGGTTTGTGGTCGCCATGGTTAGTCCTTTGTATGGACTTCTAAAGGAAAAGGAGCTGAAGAAGGGGCTAAATACATTTGTATCACTATTCCTCAGCAGTACTCGTGTTATCTGGTAATGGTAAGGAGCGGCACATTTCTGACAAACATACTAAGCAGTTGACTCCGATCTCTCCCTCCTCTCTTTGAGTGGGAGTTGGAGATGCTGTGAGATCGCGGGACCATGTCGGTGTGACCTGAGATTGAACGGTAGTGCTTTGCTGCTAGATAAGACACTACACCTGTCAAACTTTTCAACTAAAACTTTGCCCAAAAGATCTCTAATTCAATCAAACTTTATCCATATTAACTCAAATTAACATGTGACTTCACTGTGGAAGACTTGGAGGAGAAGTGCACAATGGAAAATGACAGCAACATCCCGGATCCCGAAAACAGACTCATCCACATACAGGTCAGTGTACTCCAATCCATTAAAGTCCCAGTCGGCAAGTCTGGCAGATCGAGGGCACTCTGTCAGATTTTGAATGTTTACAACTCTCACGCTCCTCCCCCACAACCACCGAGCTCTTTCCCCTCGACTTCGTGCCCTTTGAAATCCCTTAGATCACGCCACCTTTCCATTCTTTTCCAGCGGTATTTTCTTTTCCTTGGTTGTTTTGGACCTCCTCGTTACGGTTTTTAACCAAGGAATTGGAAGCTTGTTGCTACTTCCCTCCGCCTCCCCCCTGTGATAGTGGAACGACCCGAGGGGGGAGGGGTGTGCGTGCTGATTGGACAGGATGATCCGAGCGCCGTCGGATCTTTGCAGAACAAATAACAGGCTCTATGTGCACGTAGAGGCGCACTTTTTTTTCTAAAACCGGATGTTTTATGTTGTTCTGTCGGAGCATAGTGTCGGCTTCTTCTGGGCATGCAAAACAAGCTTAGAATACACTCACCATCAAATCAGAGATCACCAGATAAGACAATGTGCACCTTAATAACACCATGGCACATCTTTATTCCCAAATGGACATGATTAAAACAAAAGAAAAGAAAACATTGAAAAAAACAGTCCTGGACATGCGATAATCTTATCTTCTCTGGAATCCCTGAAAGCACACCCTACAATCATTTTCACATTTTACTCACTGATTGTCTGACACTGTATCTGGCTTGGTTGTCAGCTTGTTTTGTTCTTTAAACAATTTACAATGCAAGATTCAAGAGGAAAATAACGACTGTGATTACAGACCAATTTACACATATTTTCGCAACAAGTAGAATAACTTGTACCAAACACTAGATTTCTCATAAAAAGTACAGAGTCATACCCAAAAGAAAACATTATGCTTGCTGCCGGTGGATGCAATTCAGTAGCCTATATGTCGGATTTATTCTAGAAAAGGTGGAAAGAATATCTTCCTTGACTTCAGGAATGACAGAAATGGTCTAACATCAGACGAAACTTCACACCAGGAGGGTTGTGATCATTGTGGATGATTCAGCACCTCGAAACTCCTGATTATCTGGAAAAGTTGCCGAGGCCATTCCAGACAAAAGAGAACTTGTTTGTTAGCTTCGGATCAAGACCAAGACCTGGGGTGCAGTCGAATAGTCTATTTTGCTTAGGAAGGTTCCTAACTGAAGAAGTGACCCGGAAGTAAACAAATGGCCGCCATGATAAGAGCTGTTCGAATTCTCTAAATGCAAAGGAAAGGAGCTCCAATGCTTCCTTTCAGAGCTCCTTAAGCATAGGATGCAACGGACCTTCCTTCCTATGCGAAAGGAAAGGAGATTACGCCAACCCACAGTTCTTTGCGAGAGCAACATTTAAAGTGCCGCACACCTCGGCCGCTCATGAAAACAAACTGTGCTGCCTTAAAGGCATTTATTTAACTTCATTATTTTTCAATGATAAATTATTTGTTGTTTATTTCTGTTAAAATGGTAGTGGGTTAATTATTAACACTTTAAGAAATTGTTGTCGGGTCACATGATGACGTCACTTCCGGTTTCGATCTACTTCCTGTTTCGGTCTACTTCCGGTTCGGCCGTTTTTGCGCGGCCACTTCCTGGTTAGCCCTGAGACAATGCAGACATGCTAACAGCTAAGCCATGCTCCCTCAATGAAGCATCGTAGAGGCAATGCCGTAAGTTTATGCATTTAATGGTAATTCTGTTGCAGTTGTATGACCACTATTGTCTAAAAGGCTGTTGAAGAACTTAACTTATAAAAAACAACTATTTATTTACAAGCTATTGTGTGTGTGTATATGCTAAAAACGATGCTATCAGCTAGGTTGGCTATTGCTGCAATTGTGCATGAATTATATTTACAGTAATGTTTAATGTGTATTTAAGAACACTGCACTGATTTTGTATTGTATTTGTATCTGTTTATTTACAGTTTTCACCGTGCTCACAGCCTGTATATGGAGAAGTGTGACAGTAAATGGTCAAACTTACTCGGACTCTGTCTTAATTGGCTACGGTTTAACTTTGTGTTAAGTCTGAGTTACAACACTCAGTATGAGAACATTATAGTGAAAAGGCATTATTCGATGTCAGAAGGAGGTCACAATGGCACCAAGCAATAAATCATCTGCATTTAGCACTGGGAGCAGCAAGACATCATCTTCATCTGCAAGTGTGGCCTGTGCAAGAGCTAAAGCAGAAGCAGCTAAAGTGAGAGCATCATATGCTAGTCAAGAGGCTAAACTGAAATTGGAAAAGGCTACAAGAGATGCCCAAAATCTGTTTGAAGCAGCAAGAATAGACTCGGAGTTGGAAGTGCTAACACTACAAAGAGAAGCTGAGGCAGCTGTGAAGGAAGCACAAGTGTGGGAACAAGCTGAAGCAATGCATGCTAATATTGAACATGGGAAAGCAGAATCAGAGGTTAAAATGGAACGCACCAGTGACTACATTCGTTCTCAAATTGAACTTCAGAACCATTATCTTCCCCCACTCTCACCCGATACAACCCGATTCCACCCAGAATCACATGACAGCTTTGTAACATGGCATCCATCAGTGAAAGACATTCAACAACCACAAGCTGGAAACAATGAGTTTGAAAAAGATGACCACATGCACTTATCTGTACCGAAAGTGGACACAAAGCCTGACACCAGAAGTCCCACTATGAATGCACATGCTCAGCCATATACACCCCGGTCTTCCCCATCTTGCATGCCACTTTCGGTGGAGCCTTTGGCACAGTATTTGGCGAGGAGAGACCTCGTCACTTCAGGACTGTACCAATTTGATGATAAGCCTGAGAATTATCGTGCGTGGTACTCCTCATTCACCAATGCAGCTGATGAAGTCCAACTCACTGCAATCCAAGAATTGGATCTCATGACAAAATGGCTGGGAAAGGAATCTGGGGAACAGGTGAAACGCATACGCTCAGTTCATGTTAACAATCCTAGTCTGGCTCTACGCACAGCATGGGAGAGACTTCGTGAGTGTTATGCTGCCCCGGAAATCATTGAAATGTCATTGTTTAAGCGACTGGACAGTTTTCCAAGGATTTTAGCCAAGGACTACATCAAACTACGTGAGCTTGGAGACTTGCTTATGGAGCTTCAAGGGGCTAAAGATGATGGTTATCTCACTGGTCTGTCATATCTGGACACTTCTCGGGGAATTGGACCAATTGTGGATAAGCTACCATTTCCACTTCAAGATAAGTGGGTGTCTTCTGGGTCATGGTACAAAGAACAGAATCATGGACGTTTCCCTCCCTTTGAGTATTTTTGTAACTTTGTGTGTTCTTTGAGGCAAAGAAGAGAAATGACCCTAGCTTCATGCATCAAGGCACAACCACAACAGTGACAAAACCAGAGAGATTCACAGTGAAGAGTTTTAACACCAACAGACCTGTTGCTGTGCATAAAACAGATATTTCTACAACCAACAATGACCCTAATAAGAACTGCCCATTGCATAACAAACCCCACCCTCTTAAAAGATGTAGAACATTCAGAAACAAACTCTTGGAGGACAGAAAGGCCTTCCTCAAGGAGAGAGGAATATGTTTCAAATGCTGTTCTTCAACCTCTCATGTAGCCAAAGACTGCAAATCCTCTGTGAAATGTTTTGAATGTAACAGCACATATCATGATTCCGCTATGCATCCTGGCCCATCCTCCCAAATCCTAAAGGCTCCTTCACCACCACCAGAGAACGGCGGGGAGGGAGAAGATTATCCTAGCACTGCTGTTTTTAGAACAAGCTGCACAGAAGTCTGTGGTCCAAGTCACTGGAGCTGCTCATGCGCCAAGATCTGCCTCGTAAAGATATATCCCAAGAGTTCCAAAGCCAAGGCCATCAAAGCCTATGTAATACTGGATGACCAGAGTAATCGCTCCTTAGCCAGACCAGAGTTCTTCAAGCTGTTTAATCTGGAGAGCAAACCATTCTCGTACCATCTCAGGACTTGCTCTGGCATTGTTGAAACCACTGGCAAGAAGGCAGAGGGATTCCTGATTGAGTCACTGGACGGCAAACTAGTCATCCCTCTCCCACCTCTCATTGAATGCCAGGAGATTTTGAATAATCGAACAGAGATTCCAACACCAAGTGCAGTTCTGTATCAACCTCATCTCCAACACCTCGCCAGTCACATCCCAGAACTGGATCCAGAAGCAGAAATACTCCTGTTACTCGGCAGAGATGTCCTTAGGGCACACAAGGTCAGGCATCAGGTCAGTGGACCACACAATGCCCCCTTTGCTCAACGTCTGGACCTAGGTTGGGTAGTAATAGGAGAAGTGTGCTTAGGTAATGTACACAAACCCACTGTCAACACACTCAAGACCAACGTTCTGGAGAGTGGCCGCCACTCATTCTTTCATCCCTGCACAAGCTTCATGCATGTCAAGGAGATGCAGCAAGGCTTCAACAGACCTGGCAAGGCAACTGAGAAGATGCTGGGACAGACATTTTTCAACCGGACTGAGCATGACAATAAATTGGCTCCATCGGTAGAAGACACCATCTTCTTAAAGATAATGGACACAAACGTCTGCAGAGACAACGCCAACCATTGGGTTGCTCCATTACCATTCAGAGAACCCCGACAGTCTTTGCCTAATAATAAAGAGCAGGTAATCAATAGGTTCAGATTCCTGCAACGAACCTTAAAAAGAAAACCTGAGATGCAGGAACAGTATGTGGCATTCATGGAGAAAATCTTCGCCAACGGACATGCTGAGGTAGCACCACCGCTGAAGGAGGATGAGGAATGTTGGTTTCTTCCAACATTTGGTGTCTACCACCCACAAAAGCCCAATCAGATCAGGGTAGTCTTTGATTCCAGTGCTAAATATGCTGGTATCTCTCTCAATGATGTACTCCTCACCGGCCCTGATCTCAATAATTCCCTCCTGGGTGTGCTGCTACGCTTCAGAAAAGAGAAAGTGGCAGTCCTGGCAGACATCCAACAGATGTTTTACTGTTTCCCGGTGTGCGAAGACCATCGCAACTTCCTTCGTTTTCTATGGCACAAAGACAATGACATCAGTAAGGAAATTGTTGAGTATCGAATGAAAGTCCACATCTTTGGCAACAGTCCATCACCTGCTGTGGCCATCTACGGACTACGGAGAGCCATCAGAGAAGGTGCACAGGAACATGGGTCTGATACGGTGCAATTTGTGGAAAGACACTTTTATGGGGATGATGGTTTGGTGTCTGTACCATCTGAAGCTGAGGCTATAGACCTACTCAAACGAACACAGGCCTCGCTGGCAGAATCAAACATCCGGCTACACAAGTTTGTGTCAAACTATTAGGCAGTCATGGAAGCTTTCCCACCTGAAGATTGTGTTCCAGGAAACAAAGTTTTAGACCTGAGCGGAGATACTACACCCACACAACGTAGCTTAGGACTGCTGTGGGAAATCACAACCGACACATTTACTTACTCTGTCTCGGAAATGGACAAACCATTCACCCGTCGTGGAGTCCTCTCCACTGTTAACAGTGTTTTTGATCCTCTTGGTCTGCTGGCACCCATCACGATCCAGGGAAGAGCCCTCCTCAGAGAACATACGTCAGAACAGTCCGACTGGGACACACCACTCCCAGAGGAAAAACTAAGCAGATGGGAAGTCTGGAGAGATTCGCTCCAAGACTTGAAACAGCTACATGTTCCACGCACATACACAACCATCCCTCCCACAAAAGCAGTGCACAGAGAACTGTGTGTATTCTCGGATGCATCAAGTAAGGCCATCGGAGTTGTAGCTTATCTGAAAGTAGTTAAAGAAGATGGACGATCAGAGGTTGGATTTGTGATGGGCAAGGCAAAGCTGGCACCCCTGTCTGAGCCTACTATTCCAAGACTTGAGCTATGCGCTGCTGTCCTAGCAGTGGAAATGGCAGATCTCATCCAGGATGAGCTGGACCTGGAATTGGATGCCATCAAGTTCTATACAGACAGCAAAGTGGTACTCGGCTACATCTGCAATGAGTCCAAACGATTCTACACGTATGTACACAACCGTGTTCAGCGTATACATCTGTCCTCAAAGCCTGATCAGTGGCATTATGTTCACACAGAGGAAAACCCTGCAGATCATGCATCAAGATCCTTACCTGCCTTTAGCCTGGCACAAACCTCCTGGTTTATTGGACCGAGCTTCTTGAGTCGATCAGCAGAGAAAACACAGAAAAGCGAAACATTTGAACTAGTGGAACCTGAAAATGACTCAGAAATCCGACCACAAGTACAAACCTGTGCTACTAAACTGGAAGAACCAATACTTACCTCTAACCGCTTCCAACGCTTCTCAACCTTCACCTCCCTGGTGAGAGGAGTGGCATTCCTGGTGCACATTGCAAGATCCTACAAGCATGTAAACCAAAACGGCAAATGTAAAGGATGGCACAGATGTGACTGTCCTCGAACGTCAGAGGAAATGGCTCAAGCAAGAGATGTCATCTTCAAAGCAACACAAAAGGTGGCTTTCGCAAAAGAACTGTCAGCCCTCCAAGTCAACAAAGTTATATTCAAAAACAGCCCTCTACAGAAACTAAGCCCAACCTTGGAGGATGGCCTCATCTGCCTTGGAGGTAGACTAAAGCATTCCAATCTTGCAACTGCTGAAAAGAGACCAATAATTCTGCCCAAAGACAGTCATGTCTCCCTACTGCTCACCCGTCATCACCACGAGCAGGTGAAACATCAGGGACGTCACCTGACAGAAGGAGCAGTCAGAGCAGCAGGATTCTGGATCTTAGGAGGCAAGAAGATTATCAACTCAATACTCCACAAATGTGTGACCTGCCGAAAGTTACGAGGAAAGCTGGAAGAGCAATGCATGGCAGACTTGCCACCGGAATGGCTACAAATCTGCCCGCCTTTTACATATGTGGGACTCGATGTATTTGGACCCTGGTCGGTCACAACCAGACGTACTAGAGGAGGACAGGCAGAGAGCAAGCGATGGGCCATAATGTTCAGTTGTATGAGCTCGAGAGCTGTGCATATTGAAGTTATTGAGTCTATGGACACATCCAGCTGCATAAATGCCCTCAGACGCTTCTTTGCACTCAGAGGTCCTGTGAAACAGCTCCGGTCTGATTGTGGCACCAATTTTGTTGGAGCGAGTAAAGAGCTTGGGATGGACAAAACGGTGCAGCAGTACCTCAGTGATCAGGGTTGCAGCTGGGAATTCAACCCGCCACATGCTTCTCATATGGGAGGCTCTTGGGAGCGGATGATCGGCATCGCCAGAAGAATCCTGAACTCAATGTTTCTTCAGCAACACACTCGTTTAACCCATGAAGTGCTTTGTACGCTGATGGCAGAGGTCACAGCCATCATGAATGCACGACCACTCCTACCTGTGTCTACAGATCCGGAGAAACCCTTCATTCTGTCACCATCGATGCTTCTTACACAAAAGATGGGAGTTCCTCCTCCACCTGGAGACTTCTCAGAAAGGGACTTGTACACAAAACAATGGAGACAAGTTCAGGCTCTTGCAAATCAGTTCTGGACTCGCTGGAGCCGCGAGTACCTGCCATCCCTTCAACAGAGACAAAAATGGACTGTGCCTCGCAGAGACCTTCAAGTTGAAGATCTAGTTTTGCTTAGGGATAAGCAAAGCGCTCGAAACTGCTGGCCCATGGCCAGGGTCACGGCTACGTTTCCTGGAAGTGATGGCCACGTCAGAAAGGTTGAGGTGGCGACAGCTGATCAAGGCAGTGTAAAAACCTTTCTGAGACCAATCGCTGAAGTTGTCCTACTTCTACCTACAGACTGATGCTTGACACTCCCGTAACTTCACAGTGACCTCATAAAGGTCAGGCGGGGAGTGTGCTGCCTTAAAGGCATTTATTTAACTTTATTATTTTTCAATGATAAATTATTTGTTGTTTATTTCTGTTAAAATGGTAGTGGGTTAATTATTAACACTTTAAGAAATTGTTGTCGGGTCACATGATGACGTCACTTCCGGTTTCGATCTACTTCCGGTTTTGGTCTACTTCCGGTTCGGCCGTTTTTGCGCGGCCACTTCCTGGTTAGCCCTGAGACAATGCAGACATGCTAACAGCTAAGCCATGCTCCCTCAATGAAGCATCGTAGAGGCAATGCCGTAAGTTTATGCATTTAATGGTAATTCTGTTGCAGTTGTATGACCACTATTGTCTAAAAGGCTGTTGAAGAACTTAACTTATAAAAAACAACTATTTATTTACAAGCTATTGTGTGTGTGTATATGCTAAAAACGATGCTATCAGCTAGGTTGGCTATTGCTGCAATTGTGCATGAATTATATTTACAGTAATGTTTAATGTGTATTTAAGAACACTGCACTGATTTTGTATTGTATTTGTATCTGTTTATTTACAGTTTTCACCGTGCTCACAGCCTGTATATGGAGAAGTGTGACAGTAAATGGTCAAACTTACTCGGACTCTGTCTTCATTGGCTACGGTTTAACTTTGTGTTAAGTCTGAGTTACAACACTCAGTATGAGAACATTATACAAACAATATGCCAATTTGCATATTTAACAATTACTTTCATGCAGACATATAGTAATTGGAATAGTGATGATAAATGTGTGTCGACAGTGATAATAATTGAATGGTATTTTTTTATTTATTTCAATCATGTTACAAACTTGACAAAAACGAAACTAAAACCACAAATGAAATGTAAATACAGCAAATGGTCAAACAGGAAGGAGGAGCTACTGGACCTGAAGCCAGTCAGTGAACCAGCTGTTGATAAAACCAACATGTGGAGAAGTGGACGACGCGTTTTTTTGTAGTCCATTATTGTAGTTTCTCCAGCGCAGACGCCGGTGTCGATTATCAGCTGTCACTCATCAGCAGCCGTGTTATAATGACGTAGCTTAGTGAAAGTCCGGTCGGATTTTCTGAGAACCGCGGTCAACTTTTCCTAAATCCTTTTGAGTTCTCCTGTCGCCTTTCCTTAACCCCGTGACGTTTTCCCCAGAGGTCAAGGAATAGGAGTTAGGACCTTTTTTTTTGACTATTCGACTGCACCCCTGCTTTCTGAACAGTCCCATGACTGAGTGGGGCTCCGATATTTTTTATTGACTGTGACGTTTTTGTTTCCATACTGTAATATAATTTTCTTCAATAGACACACATATTTAAGAGCCCACTGAGCCTCTTAACGGCTTTAAACAATGAATAGTAGTCACTACACATGCATTCATTTGCATTTACTTTTGCTAATTATCTGGAAATGTAGTTAAAATGTGTGCTGAGTGCTTAGTTTGGATGAATATCTGGCTAATTAAGACAACCCATTTCATCAAAAACTGAAAGGTTAATTGGATTCATAAAAAATAATCCTATGTTTTGAAATATTTTGATATTCATGAACAACCTAATGGACACTATTCATTCACTATTCAATCTATTCTAATTTTAAAATAGATCATTATTTGTTGAGCAAACTATGGAAATTATATCTAAGTGGCTTGTAAATTAACATACGCAAAAGTAATAATTTACCTTCGATTATAATACCACCTTCACATAAAAGTCCCAATGTCTGAAAGCAACAAAAGGATGTGAACAAAATCTGTGAACATTCTCACTCATCTATGGTCCTGGTAATATTAGAAAGCTTTAAAGTAGGAAACTGGACTTACTTTAGGTTTTGCACACATTTTGCCTCTCATCCAAGAGGCTTCTAAAAGGTGCAGGTGTAACCCTCTACTGCACTCTCTCCAATATTCTCCTTCAATAATCTGCACGCATTCGGCCACTGAACATGTGCAGAAGCGTCTGCACTGTCTGCTATCCTACACCCTCTTCCGACCCAGTGGAACCCAGGTCACAAAGGTTTAACCACACAATATGTGTCTTAGCCTATCAGAATGCAGAGATATATGTTAAATCAAGCAGCGGAACTTCTGAATTAGTCATGTTTTGTGAAGTGAATGCAGATTGATGGTGATCTAACCCAGATAAGACCTATAGATCCCTGGATTGAAGAGCCTGAATCGAGAAGCCTAGAGCTAAGAAGTGCCAACCAGGCCATAGTGGTAGGATGAACCTCATAAACTGCACAAGGCCAGCCACCACCTTTACACTCGGCTGACCGCACCACGTGCACAACCCTAATCCTAGTCTTTGACTTTACCCTTTTTTGTTGACTTGACTTGGAAAGCCATTTACCTGTAGAACCGGAAGGTCTGAGTGGTAGCCATCTCTGGTTTAAGGGAATTATCTGAGTCGTTAATGTAATGCTATGGTGTATTAATGTGTTATTTAAATATTTAACTATTGTAAGGTGGACTCCCAAAAGAGTGATAATATTGAACCGGACATTGTTTATTTATTAATTTACAGAAGTGGTTAAAAGGAACTAGGAAAAAATAATTTATCATTGAATTTAAACTTAACTTAAGTGAAAGGTATCCTTACGGACTCATCTGTAAACTTAAGTTACGGGTATTTTTTATGTTTTGTTTGGTTTGTTAACTGTTTTTAAAAAAATACACGCTACCAAGTTATATTTTTCTTGTGTGATCATTTAATATTGCTAATAATAACTGTTAACGTTCCTCAGTTAGTGACACTACTATAGGCACTATTTACACTATACACTAAAGCGGATGCAGCATTTGAGTGTATATAACTTTAAGGCCGGATGCCACCTTTCCGTGTTCATCCCTTTAAGACCACATGAGACACAGAAGTAATTTGAAATGGTAGGCTTGTTTGAGACGAGTCAGGCCTGCGCAGAATCGATCACTGGCGATTGCACAATGCATGCCCGTTAGTTTTGTGTCCGACTTGATCCCAACTTGCTCTGACGTCATGCACTTGTGGGCAACGATAGTCTCATGAGATCAAGGCGGCTGCAGTTTTTAGAGCCAGGTGCTGCAAGACCCCGGGCATGATGGGAAACGCCTGGCTCTTGCCTCATCCAAGAGCTGATTGGCTCTTAGTTTTGACAACAAACAGCAAGTTTAGTAGAAAATGCAAATTTCCTGTCTGAGTCATATTTAAAGCTCTAGTCTACGATTTTTCAATTGTGGCGAGCGATCGCCGAGCAGTTTGGGATCGGTGACGTACTGCAGTCGGGGTGAGAGAGAAATCTGACCGGCACCCGCTGCATTTACACCGATAATGTTTCATCATTCATGGCCGTAATAAACACTATTACTGCTTTGTACATGTTGTGGAAGTCCCGGACACACCGGGAAACTAAATGGCGTCCTGCCTGAGTTCAAACCCGGAGGGAATGTTCCCATTCATTGTCTGTGTAAGAAGCCGTGCAATGCTGTCACGCAGCCATCTTTCAAACTGACCGTTGTCGATCTAAAATAAAGACAGATTCAGCAACTGCATAGCTTATTTCTCGCCTAAAATATTTTCAGAAACACATTTCGGTGAACTATTTTTGTAAAATAAGAGGGAGGTGGGAGGCTGCGAGGGGAGAACGATACGAGCTCGGAGGAGCACAGAAGGGAAGGGGTGGGTGTGTGTGTCGTAGATCGTAAATCGTAGACTAGAGCTTTAATGCAAGATCGTTATCGCTCACGTTGTGCAATACATGTTCAGTCTGTTAAAGCCCTGAGGGGTATTCCACCTGTAACCCACCTGATAGGTAAGAACACTGGGCCAGAATACTCTAGACTCATATGAGGGAGTGATGAAGAATAGGATTAGACACCGATTGAGTAAAGGAGACACACAGAGGTAAGTTTAGCAATGCAGTGTATTAACACATGAAAAATAAACACATTTACAATATATGGCCAGCCTTCAGTTTGTTTTCTTTTAAAGTGTCTCTTTAAATTGGGTGCACCCTTAAAAAAAGAAAATAAATTGTCTCTTGTTCTCCAAGGAAAGGATAAAATAAAGATTGTTCCTTTAAGTCTTTCTGAGTCTTTCTCAGTCCTACCACACCGACAGGACGACGGACGAAGAAGAGAGGGTCCTCTTCAGCTCCAATCCAGATGTTCACACGGTTAGCTCGCCATCTCCCTTCTGGGGAGAGAATCCGGAATCCAGGGTCTCCAAAAAACCCAGCCGGGAAAATAAAAGAATGAACACAGGTAAAGTTCCCAGGGTCGCTTCTCCGTGGTCCACCAGACGCTCAGGTATCGGCCCAAACGGTTCCTTTTCCTCCACAGTTCCTCAATATGTGCGTTATCAAGTATTTTTTCTGACTTTTCCACTCCGACTTCTGTGTCTCGGTGCTCGTCCTGCCGCCGCTCGGTGCTGTGCGTGTATCACTGCGTGTCTCACTAACCCGCAGCAAGGGGGCGGGACATGACCCGATCTCTCCAATTGTAATTCAACTTCGCCTCTATGAGCGAATTAGATTTCTTTCTCTTCACAGAACCACTCTTAAAGCTAGAGCAAGCGAAAATAGACCTCTGGGATAAAATAAATAAATAAATAAAATACAGGATGAAATAAAGACTACAATTAGTAATTAAATGAAAATTATGCTCAATGAAAGGAAAATATAAAAATAAAATATTTCTAACTGTTTTTTCTCTTTTTCAGGTAGGTAACAGGTAGGTTCTTTTTCTCATTTTTTCAGGTTACATACTAACATACATCTCCTTTTTTTCAACAGGTTACATACTAACATACTTCTCTTTTTTTCAACAGGTTACACTCTCCCCCCTTAAATGTATGCACGTCCCGCTGCATGCTTACAGGGCTGCTGGGTAACTGCTGTCTCTGTTACTTCTAAAGGAATGTTTGTTAACCAATCCCTACTAGCATTATCATTGAGGGAATTGGTGAGGGCAGTACTCAACCCTTGAAACAAGGAAGTAACAACAGAAACTAGAGGATTACCCAACTCTGGATAATGGAACCTACGCGCTGGCTCGCGTTGTCTGAGTGATCTCCTAATATGAGTGTCTGTTTCTGTTTGTCCTTCTGTCTTTTCTAGAGTTGGTTCCTCTGCATGGTCTTTAGCTTTTGGTTCCATAGGACTTTCTTCCACAGGTTCTGAAGCTGTATCAGGTAGGTCTCCAGGTAAGTTATGAGCTTCCACTTCAGGTAAATCTTGATTTTCCTTTTCAGGTAAGCTTTGAGTTTCCGTTCCAGGTAAGTTTTGAGTTTCCGTCTCAGGTAAGTTTCCCGTTTCATTTTCAGTTTCAGATGAGTTTCCTGTTTCAGTTTCAGGTGAGTTTCCTGTTTCATTTTCAGGTGAGTTTCCTGTTTCAGTTTCAGGTGAGTTTTCTACTTCCTTTCCAGGTGAGTTTCCTGTTTCCTTTTCAGGTGAGTTTTCTACTTCCTTTCCAGGTGAGTTTCCTGTTTCCTTTCCAGGTGAGATTTCTGTTTCCTTTTCAGGTGGATTTTCTACTTCCTTTCCAGGTGAGATTTCTGTTTCCTTTTCAGGTGGATTTTCTACTTCCTTTCCAGGTGAGATTTCTGCTTCCTTTTCAGGTGGATTTTCTACTTCCTCCTCAGCCATACTGACGTGATAAGGGTAAGGATTTGCAGGGTCTTGACCATGGTTACTTGGGACAGGTGCAAGACTGTGTCTTGGCATATCATACACCGTAACAAATCTCCTGTCTTGAACATTCGGTAAGGTAGCAGTTGCATACCAGCCGTCATACGTGTCAGTATCTGTATCAAAGGGCTCTTCATCTTGTTGAATGGCACTTTGCTGCCTTGTTCGAGGTTTCTTTGGACTGCTCTTTGGGTTTTGTTCCTCTCTCTCAGTTTCAGGAAGAAATCCACAAGGAAGTAGAAGGTTTCTATGTAGCGTCCGTGGTGGTCCTTCCTCCTTTTTCGGCTTCACAGAGTAGACAGGTAAGTCGCCCATCTGCTTGGTAACCACATAGACTGTGGACTCCCAACGATCCGCCAGCTTATGTTTGTTGCGGAGACGAAGGTTACGGACGAGGACTCGATCCCCAACAGCCAATGTAGACTCTCTGACAACTCTATCAAATCGCCTCTTGTTTTTTTCTGCGACCTTGCGAGAGTTTTCAATGGCGACCTTTCTTCCAGGTGAGATCTCAGGTTCCTTACGTACTGAGAGTGTGAACTGGGCTCTTTTCCTTTGACTGGCAACCCAAAGGCTAAGTCCAAGGGCAGCCTTGGTTGTCTGCCAAACATTAACTCATATGGCGAGAACCCGGTGACATCATTCCTCGTGCAATTGTAAGCATGAGTGAGGGGTTTGACATGGTCTCGCCACTGAGTCTTCTCTTTGTCTTGTAGGGTGCCTAACATGCTGAGGAGTGTTCGGTTATACCGCTCGACAGGATTTCCCCTGGGGTGGTGAGGACTTGTTCTCACTTTACGGATACCAGCTAACGCACATAGCTCTTTGATGGTGTGAGACTCGAAGTCTCTACCCTGATCGCTGTGCAAGCGTTCAGGAAACCCATAATGGACCAAGAAGTGTTCCCATAAGGTTTTTGCGACGGTACTAGCCTTCTGGTCTCTGGTGGGGATGGCTACGGCATATTTAGTGAAGTGGTCCGTAATGACGAGGATGTCCTTAGTGTTGTGGCTGTCTGGTTCTAATGAAAGAAAGTCCATACAGACCAACTCCATTGGTCTAGTGGTTTGGATATTAACAAGCGGGGCAGCCTTGTCTGGTGGTGTCTTTCTCCGAAAACATCTCTCACATGTTTTCACCTTCTTCTCCACCTCGGCGGCCATCTTCGGCCAGTAGAACAGTGATCTGGTAAGTTCAAGAGTGCGCTCAATCCCTAAGTGCCCCATTTCATCGTGGAGATTCCTGAGTGCAGTGGGTCTTAGGGCATTTGGGAGTACTAGCTGGAAGAGGGTTTGTCCCTCACACTCCCGTGTCCGGTACAAAATACCTGACTTCAACTGAAGCCTTTTCCATTCTCTTAGGATCGACCGTTCTTCAGGAGAATCTGCTGTGTGATCTGCAGGTAAGTTGTTGGACTCCACCAGCTTGATAACTCTGCGAAGAACGGGATCTTCTCTTTGAAGTTTCCTGAGGGCAGACTCACTATACTTAGGTACTGTTGAGGCCCCATCTTGCGACTCTCCTTCAAAGACATCAGGGATTGCATCCGCTTGAATGGCAAGAGATTCAACGTAGCCATAGAAAGGTGAAAGCTCTTGAACCTGCCTCACAGTATGTCTTTGACAGGTAGCTGCGACAATCTCTGGGGTCACCAGTTCAAACTTGCCTATGGATGTTAATAGCTGGGAAGTGAATCGGTCAATCCTTTGGCTCTCTTCCTGCGATGCAGCATCATTTTCCAAGGCACCATGGTGTCTCCTTGACAACCCATCCGCATCCGCGTTCTGCTTACCAGCTCGATACTTGATATTGAAAGTGAAAGTCGAGAGTGTGGCTAACCAACGGTAGCTCGCAGCGTCAAGCTTGGCTGTGGTAAGTAGGTATGTCAAGGGATTGTTATCTGTGATGACAGTAAAGGAGTTTCCATACAAATAGTCGTGAAACTTCTCTGTGATGGCCCATTTAAGGGCCAAGAATTCAAGTTTGTGTGCTGGGTATCTTGCTTCACTGCAGGAGAGTCCTCTACTAGCGTAGGCAATCACACGCAGGTTCCCTTCCTGCTCTTGATATAAAGCGGCTCCTAATCCTGTTGTGCTAGCATCCGTATGGAGCACATAAGGAAGCTTAGCATCCGCATAACCAAGGACAGGGGACGATGTTAGCTTGTGTATGATCGCCTCGAAGGCCTGTTGACACTCAGTATCCCAGCGTTCACCAAACGGCTCTTTTGGGCTGAGGTATTTTCCATCACTTACACTAACCTTGACTCCTTTCCGCCGTGGTGGATATCCGGCTGTAAGGTTGGTTAAGGGCTTGACAATCCTTGAATAATCCTTGACAAACCTCCGGTAGTAACCGGAAAAGCCTAAGAAGGATTGGAGCTCCTTTAAGTTCTGTGGTCTCGGCCAGGTTTTCAAGGCTTGAACCTTTTCAGGGTCAGTCTTCACTCCATCGCTGGAAACAATGTGCCCCAAATAGCGCACCGAAGTCTGAAAGAACTTACATTTATCTGGTGAAAGTTTCAAACCATATTCCTCGAGACGGCTGAGCACGTGGATGAGCCTAGTCTCGTGTTCTTCAAGAGTGTCCGAAAACACAATGAGATCGTCAAGAAAAACAAGGACCTCCTTTATATGGATATCACTCATGCACTTCTCCATGAGCCGTTGGAATGTGCTCGGTGCATTGGTGACTCCCTGGGGCATCCGATTGAATTCCCAGAATCCAAAGGGGCACACAAAGGCGGTTTTATGCTTGTCACTTTCATTCATCTCAATTTGATAGTACCCAGACTTCAGGTCCATCACGGAAAACCACTTGGATCCAGCGAGAGCGGAAAACGACTCTTCCAGGTTTGGCAATGCATAGGAGTCTTTTATTGTTTGCAGGTTTAATTTTCTATAGTCCACACGTAGGCGGACATCGCCATTCTTTTTTCTCACCACCACGATCGGTGATGAAAATGGGGACTCTGACTCTCGGATTACGCCAGCGTCAAGAAGGGTTTGAAGGTGCTTTTTGACTGCTTCATAATCCCGAGGATGAATCGGACGGGGTCTCTGTTTGATTGGGGTCTCATCCCTCAGCTTGATGTGGTGCTGGATTTTGGTCGCATGACCAAAGTCAAGATCATGTTGGGCAAAGACGTGAGAAAAGCTACTGAGCTTTGTTGTAATTCTCTCTTTCCACTCCACAGGAAGAGAAGGCCCGAAATCAAAGCTTTTCCCAGGAAGCTTGGTGAGTAGAGCACTCAACAACATGCTTCTGATCCTCTTCATCAACCACATGGTGATTCTCGATGACAGCATCTGCAACAGTCAAATCTGCGATAATGCAGTTGGTAGGTAGAATGATGTCACGTTCGGTTTCATTTCTAAGGAGGACAGGGAGCCATGCTCTGGCAAGGAAATGAGACAAGAGTCCACAAACACACCACCTGGCAAGGTGGATCTGGATGGTTGCTCTAACAGGCCATATTTCTCTGTGTTGACTGAACTGACACACATACAGCCTTCAAGCAGCACTTTTTGTTTCGCTGGAAGGACTTCCTGTTCTCTCCCTCTGAGCTTCACAAAACCAAGCTTTCCACTTGTTGCTTGTTTTTTTCTCAGTTGCAATGTACGAAGGACGTGACTGTAGCCATGTCGAGGTGAGTTATGGGAAAATGAAGATTCATGACAATACTGATCAAAGAGAGGGTCTAAAGTGTTGGTGCCGATTAGCAATGGGACACCACTATTTGACCTGAGATCAGGAACAATTAAAGCCAAAGTTGAAATTTCAGGCTCGGACTCAAGAAGGGCTTTCGGGAACTTGAGGTCAACCTCCACATATCCCAGGTAAGGAACAGGTTGGCCATTTGCTCCCTCTACTTCAAGGATATCGCTGATGGGTCTGATAGAATGATCAGACAGATGGGTCTGATAAAAGGACTTGGCCACTGTGGTGACCTGTGACCCGGTATCAAGCAAACAACTGCAGTCCACCCCACCTACATTTACACTGGCCGTACATTTGCTACCTACAAGATGTTTTGGCAATTTTCTTTCTGGTGTGACTCTGTGGGAGTAAATTGCGGGGTTTTGCTCACCTGTAGATGGGGGACATGGTGGTTGCTTGGCTTCCATTTTCCCCTCAATGGAAGCCGGTTCTAGTTTAACCGGGGCGTGGTGGGTGAGCCATTCTGGGCTTCCCAAGCGCGCTGCTTCTCCCTGAGCTCTGCTTTCTTGGCCTGCACAAGGGTGGGATTGGGCATGTTGTTGCAGGTTGATGCAATATGGCCATCCTCACCACATTTGAAGCAGTACCATGGCTTTGGTTTCACCATGGCTGTCATTTGCTGAAGCTGTCCCTCCGGCTGGGTATTTTTTGTCTTTTGCTTCTGTGTTGTACTTACTGTGGCTTTCTTTTTTCCAGGCTTCTCCGGACTGCATGCACTGAGTTTTGCGACCTGAACCTGAAGTTCAGCGATCTGCTTCTGGATGTCTTTGGTCATAGCTAAAAAAGCTTGTTCTGCTTCCTGCGGCGGGCTAATATTCTCTGTGTAGGATATGTGTGCAGCCTGCACATTTGACATGGCTTTTGGCTTGGTAAAACCAAGGTGCTGTTTCATTCTGCTAGCTTTGTTAGCCTGTTTGTCTTCCTCGGTTCGCAGTAAGAGAAGAAGCTCTGCAAATGATGGTGGCTTGCTCTTGAGCTGCTCAAGCTGAAGACTGGTGATGAGAAGACTATTCCAGCATCCACGACAGAATTGCTTAAGAAGTTGTTTGTCAGCATCAGGAGCAGAAATTCCTCCTTTCGCGACCACATAGTTTAATGCTGTGTGAAGTCGCTGCAGGTAATCTGACGCTTTCTCCCCAGCATTTTGATTGTTGTTCAAGAATCGTGCAAAAAGCTCATCCCCATCTTCGACAGTGGCGTAAGCAGAATCAAGTAAGGTCAAGTACTCTTTTGGTGAAGCTTGAGGCCCTAATGACTTGATTATGTTTGCTGCTGGAGGGGAAAGACTTTCAACAATTTTCCTTACCACTTGGGAGCCAGGGACTGACGGATCATTCAAGCAGAACTCCACACTGTTGCGCCACGTGTCGTAGTCGACCTCAAAGGTTGGCTGAGGAAGTCGTCCGGAAAACTGTTTCAGTTTACAAGGAGAATGAAGGTGAGATGAAATTTCACTGCTCTTGACTATGTGTTCAACCACAACACGTTGCACTTCCGGCGTGCTGAGTTGGTCTGAAGGTAAGTGGAAAGGGCTGGTTCTTTCTCGTACTGGAGAGAGAAGATCTCTTACCTCAGTGCCAGTCTGGGGTCTGGAGAAGGTCTGACTCACCTCAGTGGGGACACTGACAAAGCTAGGAGCAGTAGCTTGGATATCACTTTGTGTAAGGGGCGGCTCAGTTTCCACAGGGGCTTCACTGGTTTCAACTGGGGTCTCAGTGCTGACGGATTCACTGATCCTAGCCAGCTCCTTACGGAGGATATCTCCAAAATCCATGCCGCTCATCTTAGCCAAGTCTTTCAATCCAGAAAGGTAAGTCTCTGTCGTACTGGTTCCCACATCACTAGTGTAAACGCTGGCAAGACTCTGCACATGGTGAATAACCTCAGGTTTGGTAACACATGGTCTTCTGTAAGGTAAGCGAGTGGTTTCAAGGTCTTTTACGGCACTGCCATACTCAAACTCTACAATTGCCTGATTTACAGGATCTGTGGTAGGTACTTTGATTATTCTAGAGATAGACCCATATTGCTTAAGAAATTCAAAGACCTCATTGTCAAGCTCAGTATTGGTTAATCCACTGACTAAAACAGCATTTGGGATCTTGACACCCTCTGTCACAATGATATCCATTTTTAAACAAGGAAAAAAACTGAATTGTCAATGAACTTGAAAATGAACTGAATCAACACAACCAAAATACCTCAAAAATGATTTTTTTTCAAATACACTCAATTACCCAAAAGGTGTCCTTTAATCTGTTTATAAATGGAAATGCATTAACTAAATCTCTCCCTCCTGGCTAGCTCGCCAAGTTTTACTGTGTAACCCACCTGATAGGTAAGAACACTGGGCCAGAATACTCTAGACTCGTATGAGGGAGTGATGAAGAATAGGATTAGACACCGATTGAGTAAAGGAGACACACAGAGGTAAGTTTAGCAATGCAGTGTATTAACACATGAAAAATAAACACATTTACAATATATGGCCGGCCTTCAGTTTGTTTTCTTTTAAAGTGTCTCTTTAAATTGGGTGCACCCTTAAAAAAAGAAAATAAATTGTCTCTTGTTCTCCAAGGAAAGGAAAAAATAAAGATTGTTCCTTTAAGTCTTTCTGAGTCTTTCTCAGTCCTACCACACCGACAGGACGACGGACGAAGAAGAGAGGGTCCTCTTCAGCTCCAATCCAGATGTTCACACGGTTAGCTCGCCATCTCCCTTCTGGGGAGAGAATCCAGAATCCAGGGTCTCCAAAAAACCCAGCCGGGAAAATAAAAGAATGAACACAGGTAAAGTTCCCAGGGTCGCTTCTCCGTGGTCCACCAGACGCTCAGGTATCGGCCCAAACGGTTCCTTTTCCTCCACAGTTCCTCAATATGTGCGTTATCAAGTATTTTTTCTGACTTTTCCACTCCGACTTCTGTGTCTCGGTGCTCGTCCTGCCGCCGCTCGGTGCTGTGCGTGTATCACTGCACGTCTCACTAACCCGCAGCAAGGGGGGCGGGACATGACCCGATCTCTCCAATTGTAATTCAACTTCGCCTCTATGAGCCAATTAGATTTCTTTCTCTTCACAGAACCACTCTTAAAGCTAGAGCAAGCGAAAATAGACCTCTGGGATAAAATAAATAAATAAATAAAATACAGGATGAAATAAAGACTACAATTAGTAATTAAATGAAAATTGTGCTCAATGAAAGGAAAATATAAAAATAAAATATTTCTAACTGTTTTTTCTCTTTTTCAGGTAGGTAATAGGTAGGTTCTTTTTCTCATTTTTTCAGGTTACATACTAACATACATCTCTTTTTTTCAACAGGTTACATACTAACATACTTCTCTTTTTTTCAACAGGTTACACACCAAACTCGCTAAGGCTTAAGGTGGCGCTTACCTGGTTAAGCCTGGTTAGAACTAACACCAACTTCCACTTGCGGCTAAACCCATTCCATTAACGCATTTCAGCCACGCCTTGTTGAGGCTAATTCAAGCCAGGTTAACGTTGTCATGTGTTACGCGCATTCACGGGATATAAAGCCAGCCCAGAACCGTGAATGTCGAATCATCGAGAAAATGGCAGAAAAGACCAGAGCAAAAATTATTGATGGAACTGTACGAGGAGTACAAACCCATCATAACCAAAAAAGGGAATACTGTAGTGATAAATAAAAATTGCGAGGCTGCTTGGGCAAGAATTGCCGAGCGATTTAATGCGCAAGTACCGTCAAGAGTAACATGTTCTAATATAATACTGACAAAGATTTCATTAACGTGAGGATAGTGTAGAGGTAACGTGCCGGCACGCGTCCAATTCCTGACTATGGAAGTTTGTGAAATTTCTTTCTTTAGCCGTAACTCTCTCTCTCTCTCTCTGTCTTTTTTTTTTTTTTTTTTAGATAGGCCTAGTAAATGCATCTACATTGACCAACACATTTATCTCAACAGTTCAATAAACACATTCAATGAACCTATTAATGAACTCACCTGAAAGGAATTTATGTGGCTGACAATTGCATGCAGCAATGCCTTTGTCATTGGGATCTATAACATGCTATTAATAATAACATCTTTATGCCTATCATGTTTTGCAAGTTATATCAGAATCAGAATTCCTTTATTATCCCTCAACGGGGGAAATTTGTTTGCCACAGCAGCCAAAGGACAGAATGTTACAAAAAGCAATAATAATAATACCAATAGCAAAAATTAACAGTATAATTTAAAAAGGTAAGAAATAGAATAGACTTGTATATACATATAAACATGATATTGTACAAAATTAACAGCAGTGAATTTGTTTTTATTTACAATAAAGAGTGCAGAATGAGGTCTATTGCAGTGCTGATAGTAGAGTCTGACAGCAGCAGGAAGGAAGGACCTGCGATACCTCTCCTTCACACACTTGGGGTGTATCAGTCTATCACTGAAGGAGCTGACCAGTGCGGTGATAGTGACTCCTTCACCAGCAGCGATGACAGCTTGTCCATCATCCTGCTCTCTCCCACCACCTGCACTGGGACAAGAGGGCATCCCAGGATGGAGCTGGCCTTCTTGATGAGTTTGTCAAGTCTCTTCCTGTCTGCTGCCGAGATGCTGCTGCTCCAGCAGACTACACCATAGAAAATGGCTGATGCCACCACAGAGTCATAGAAAGTTGTCAGGAGTGCCTGCTGCACTCGAAAGGACCTGAGCTTCCTCAGCAGATGGAGTCTGCTCTGACCTTTCTTGTATGTTGCTGCAGTGTGATGAGACCAGTCCAGTTTATTGTTCAGGTGAACTCCCAGGTACTTGTAAGATGTCACCATCTCAATGTCCGTACGCGCTCGTAGTCCATCTCGGTCGCCTCCACATGAGGGAATTCCAGCTTTGGGTGGCCTCATGCGGGCTGGATCCCGTGCGTCACGGCGCACGGAGAGTGCTGGTCACACCGGGATGCGCCAGGATGCTGCGCCACTGGCGAGTCCTGTCCTTTCTGACACACGGGGTGCCCATGGGCACCGTCCTGTCCAGGAAGGTGGTCACTACGGACACCAGCCTGACAGGCTGGGGCGGGATTCACGAGGGCCGGTCTGTGAGGGGCCACTGGAGTGCGGACCTCCAGCGGTCTTGGAGCTTTCAGCGGTGTTTCTCTCCCTGAAAATGTCCTTCCGTCTCTCATGGGTCATCATGTCTTGGTGAGGACGGACAATACAACGACGGTGGCGTATATCAACCGACAGGGCGGGTTACGCTCCCGTCAGTTGCATATGCTGGCACGCAAACTGATCCTGTGGAGCTGCGGTCGTCTCCTCTCCCTGAGAGCGACGCACGTCCCGGGAGCCCTGAACACAGGCGCAGACCTGTTGTCCAGGGGTGCACCAGTATACGGGGAGTGGGCTCTACACCCGGAGATTGTGGAACAGATATGGGCCCGTTACGGTTGAGCCACGGTGGATCTGTACGCGTCAAGAGAGAACGTGCAATGCGCGCTGTTTTACTCTCTGCGCAGCACGACTGCTCCCCTCGGCGTAGACGCACTAGCGCACGCCTGGCCGCACGAGCTTCTCTACGCGTTCCCTCCGCTAGCCTTGATACCCCCCACTCTGTCCAGAGTGAGGGAGCACGGCCACGCACTGATTTTGATAGCTCCGCATTGGCCTGCGATGCACTGGCTGGCGGAGATCTATCGGCTGCTGTGCGCTCAGCCCTGGCGGCTCCCACTGCGCAGGGACCTGCTGTCACAGGGGGGAGGGACGGTTTTCCACCCGCACCCAGAACGCATGGCGCTGTGGGCTTGGCCCCTGAGTGGCTCAATCTGTCAGCTGTGGGGCTCTCACAGCGTGTGATTTCCACTATACAAAGTGCTCGAGCCTCCTCCACTAGGTCTCTGTATGACTGTAAGTGGAGAGTGTTTGAGGGTTGGTGTCACAGAAACGGCCACATTCCTTTTCAGTGTCCGGTAGGGGTGATATTGTCATTCTTGCAGGACCTGATTGACAAACGAAAGGCTTTCTCCACAGTTAAAGTGTACTTGGCTGCTATCGCGGCCTGTCACGTGGGTTTTGGGAAGCAAACAGCGAGCCAGCACCCACTGGTTTGCCGTTTCATGAAGGGAGCGCACAGGCTTCTCCCCGTGTCCAGACCACTGGTGCCACCGTGGGATCTGGCTGTGGTTCTAGAGGGGCTTAAAGGTCCTCCTTTTGAGCCACTGGAGGGAGCGGACTTGAAACAGGTGTCTCTCAAGACAGTGTTGTTGCTGGCCCTGGCTTCAGCTAAACGGGTTAGTGACATCCATGCGCTTTCGGTGCATCCGTCATGCGCTCAGCTCTTCCCGGGGGATGTAAGGATGATTTTGAAGCCCAACCCGGCCTTCGTACCGAAGGTGGTGGGCTCATGTTCTCCTATCGACCTCGTGGCCTTTGCTGCCTCTCTAGGAGATCAGCGGTCGCGTGTGTTGTGTCCAGTCCGTGCGGTGCGCACTTCCACAACGGGGGGCTTCAGGAGGAGCGATCAGCTGTTCGTCTCCTGGGCTAATCCTCATAAGGGGAAACCTATCACAAAGCAGCGCCTATCCCACTGGGTGGTGGAGGCGATTGCTTTGGCCTATACGAGTCAGGGTTTGCAGCCACCTGTGGGTCTGCGAGCGCTCTCGACTCAGGGCTTGGCCCCATCCTGGGCCTTATTCAGGGGAGTTTCTGTTCAGGACATTTGTGCTGCAGCGAGTTGGTCCTCGCCTCTCACTTTTGTCCGTTTCTATATGTTGGACGTCTCTGCTCCGTGCGTGGCACGGGCGGTTTTGCTGTCCTGATTGAGAACAGAGCATTTTTTCCCTGCGGGTTGGTGGACGCTTGATAAGCTTGTCTGGCAATACGGGAGCAACCATATCCCATAGTGAGACATTGAACGAAATATTAATTATGAAAGAGAACAAAACTGGCTTTCTGGAATACACCCGTGGAAGAAGCAATACACCCGTGGAAGAAGCTTGAGTGTCAGTTCCCAACCACCTTAACACACAAATGTTGATTTGGAGAAACAAACTTTTGGGGGAGCTTCACAGTGAAGAAATGGTTCTTTAATAATATTAATGAAAGAATGCCTCTTCAATAATAAACAAATACCTCTTCAATAATAAAAGAACGTTGCTCTCAATTGTTAATTAGGAGCCGGTCCCCACACACTGCACAACAGGTGACCTAAATTACCCTTCAATCAACTCAGTGGAAATGTGACATTCAGCTGAAATTAATTGGGAAATTATCAAAGAATGAGGTGCTTCTTGAAATGAATGACTGTGTGCGGGTTCACTCATTACTCACTATATACAGTTCTCCATGTTGTAGTTCCATCTGAATGTAAAGTTAGAATTATAGTGCCCTATATAGTGGATTCAATGTATCCCACAATTCATCTTCAAAATGATTGTCACTAACTGAACATTATATACCATCAAGCATTGGGCTGAAGAAATAAATGACAGACAGAAAAAAATAGAGAGAAAAAGCAGAGTGATTGAGACAAATCCATGTAAATAAAATCCTCCCTTTCACAATAAAAGCCCTTGTGATATACATAGCATTACTGTTTAACAGAGGTTCATAGATGTACTCACAGCACAATGCAACTCAACAAAATAGCTTACAATATCTCCATGAAATTATGTCTGCATTCATTACAGACATGTTTTAATTATGTGACAGCAGCAACATTATTACCAGAGAAGAGAAAATTACCCGAGTAGGTTGCAGATCTCAATATATGGTCCTCTACAGAGTCCTCTGTATTTTGGGCTCAACCTATAAGAGATAATTTGTTTTTATTTCACTTCTAGTCCGCAGTGGCTACCAGACCTTCCATTCAATACAATGTAAACCCATCTGATTCATTTTTAGACACTTTGAGAAAATGATCTGGGAGAGTCTCTTAAGCCCCCCCCCCCTTAAATCCCACATAAGGGGGGAGGAGACTTTCAACAGGGAGACGAACGTATTTTTGTATCATTTTTAATTTATGTGTCTTCCATACATATTTTAAGCCCCACCATGATGTTTTTCCTAAACTTAACTAGGTGGTGGTGGTGTTGCCAAGTGTTTTTGTTTGAATGCGACTAGAGTGGAGCCATTGGTTCATGTTCTGGGCTCCCAGAGTCTCAGAAAGTGACACCAATATTCCTGACCGAGCATTAGTTGGCAAGAGAATGTGTTCGACAGAAACGAGCCCAGAGAGCTGTGATATTATCAGACTCTAAGATGTATCACAGGGGGCCAGAAAGCCAGTGTGGAAGTGGGTCGAGTGGAAGACGGAAGGATGATTGAAAGAACATTGCAGCAGCGTATGCTCCAAAAGACGGACTTTGACAAGGTGACTTTGACTCTGAGAGATTCCCACTTACCTTCTTAGCATTTCTGATTACCTGTTGAATAGCAGAGATTTCCTGCATTGCTGTGTGATAAAGAAAGTTCCACCTCAAGCGCCGCCTCTCACTTTCTACAGAGAGAGGCTGCTTGCCCTCAGAGTTTTCTGCAAAATACCAGACATTCTGCAGTGCTAAATTAAACAGGAGTCATTTTAAATTCATGGCGCTCTGGAGGGGAGAAGTGAACAAATGCAGTCATTAAGACATATGTTGCAGTGTTCGCTGGACCACAGGGGGTGAAGGGTGTCTGTGAGATTTGGGTAGACATTTACGAATGATAGATATGTGATTTCTGCAGGATGCATCTGCTAAGCTGTAAATGGAATATATATCTAAAAGTGTTTCCTGAAGCGGAAGAACATTAGTTGAAGAGCCCTGCGTTGTAATGACAACTGTGCAGTGCTTTTGTTTTAACGTGCATGATTGAGGGGTCACAGGAAAGCTTGACGTAGAGCATCATTAAGAAATCCCTGAGAAGCAGGAGTGGTAGGAGAGTGAGAAGGAAACACACACACACACACAACTCTCTGACGAGAAGTCTTTTGGACTCGCTTACCATGTGGTTTCTGAGTGCTAGCAATGGGAACAGGCCGTCTTGCATCTTACAGGCATTGTGAGTCTCTGGCTGGGAAGGAGGAACAATGTGCACTTTTCGCTGAGTTCATGTTTTCCATCTGAGCCAAATATTTTACAAAGTGGGCAACGACCTTCAATCTGCCTTGGCTGACCTACCTCATACAGCCATGCTGCAAGCGTATGACATGACTATGGCTATAATGGATATACACTATATTGCCAAAAGTATTCACTCACCCATCCAAATAATTGAAATTAGGTGTTCCAATCACTTCCATGGCCACAGGTGTACAAAAGCAAGCACCTAGGCATGCAGACTGTTTCTACAAACATTTGTGAGAGAATGGGTCACTCTCAGTGAATTCCAGCGTGGTACTGTGATAGGATGCCACCTGTGCAACAAGTCCAGTCATGAAATTCCCTTGCTCCTAAATATTCCACAGTCGAATCATGCTTCTCAATCTGACAATCTGATGGATGAGTTTGGCGGTACCCAGGACAACGGTACTTGTCTGACTGCATTGTGCCACGTGTAAAGTTTGGTGGAGGGGGATTATGGTATGGGGTTGTTTTTCAGGAGCTGGGCTTGGCCCCTTAGTTCCAGCGAAAGGAACTCTGAATGCTTCAGCATACCAAGAAATGGACAATTCCCTGCTCCCTTCTTTGTGGAACAGTTTGGGGATGGCCCCTTCATGTTCCAACATGACTGTGCACCAGTGCACAAAGCAAGGTCCATAAAGACATGGATGAGTGAGTTTGGTGTGGATGAACTTGACTGGCCTGCACAAGAATCCTGACCTCAACCCGATAGAACACCTATGGGATGAATTAGAGTGGAGACTGAGAGCCAGGCCTTCCCGTCCAACATCAGTGTGTGACCTCACAAATACGATTCTGGAAGAATGGTCAAAAACTCCCATAAACACACTCCTAAACCTTGTGGAAAGCCTTCCTATAAGAGTTGAAGCTGTTATAGCTGCAAAGGGTTGACTGACATTATATTGAACCCTATGGATTAAGAATGGGATGTCACTTAAGTTCATATGCGAGTCAAGACAGATATAGATATGCAATATAGTGTATGAGCGCGTGCCCATAAAAGAGGCACCGTTTGCAGCATTTGACCAATCACAAACATGGATCAGTCTACGGGCAGCAGAGCGGCATATTTCACGTACGAGGAGCGAACCATAATCTAACAGAAATACGAAGAAGTAAAATATAATACAGGCAAAAAGCAACAGTTTCATCTGCCAAATGCAGGAAGGACAGCTGGCAAAAACTCACCGACTGTGTGAATGCGTAAGTCGTATTAAGAGTATTAATAGTCGTATAATATGACTGCCCCTTCATAAGGGCACTACCTGATCTGACCGATTCAATCGTTTTTCAAGTGCGCTGATGGCTTAGTGGTAGAGTTGGAGCGGCCCTCTTTTAAAGCATGTTGTCCCTCTCTCTCACCCCTTTTAAATCTCACGCTGTCCTCCTGTAATAAAAGGCTGAAAAATAACGTTAAAAAATTAAAATGTTGCTTAGATATATTCTTATAGCGTGGTGTATGACAATATCAGCCAAATTCTTTCAGCTGCAATCCCGGCGGTGTAAAACGGACTTGGGAACATATAAAATAAATATAAAAACTTAATTCAAAGTGGTAAGTAGGCTGTACGCTGACACAGATAAGTCGTTCCCTCCAATGAGACTCTGTATCTCTCAAAATAGGTTTTTATCATCTTAAGAACATAGCCAGAGTCCGCCCGTTTCTCTCCCAGGCCAGTACGAAGGTGCTGATGCATGCTTTTATTTCCTGTCGTTTAGATTATTGTAATGCCCTGCTCTCTGGTCTTCCCAAAAAGAGTACTGTAAATCTCCAACTTCTACAGAATTCAGCCGCACGCGTGCTGACGAGGACCAGAGGGCGGGAACACATTACACCAGTTTTAAAATCGCTGCATTGGCTCCCCGTACGCTTCAGGATCGATTTTAAGGTTCTTTTACTGGTTTTTAAATGTCTTAATGGCCTTGCACCCTCTTACTTATCTGAACTGCTTTTACCATATCAACCCTCGCGGACCTTGAGGTCCTCTGGCACCGGCCTTTTATCGATACCAAAACCAAAAACCAAAACCCATGGTGAGGCAGCTTTCAGCCACTACGTCCCCCACCTGTGGAACAGCCTGCCGGAGAACCTCAGGTCTGCAGAGACTGTTGACATTTTTAAAGGCAGGTTAAAGACACACCTTTTTAATCAGGCTTTTAACTAATATTTGCATTTTTATTCCATTCTTATGTAGTCATATTTTATGTCGTTCCTCTAGCCTATTTTTTACGATATTAATCTTAAATAATTTAATTTGTTTTATTTACCTATGGTACAATTTATTTTCTTTCTTATCTTACCTATTCTTATCCTTTTAACCGTTCACTTCATTTATTTATCTTTTGTCATGGTTTTTATTCTATCTAATGTCTTTAGTTTTTAAGGTTTTACTCCAGAGTTTCCTCAGGGGGGTCCTCCACGCTGGGAGCTGAGTCCGGGCTGCTGCTGGGGGTGCTGTCCTCGGGTCCCTTCGGCCTGACCAGCTGTTGTCTGTCAGGGTCGGAGGGCCTTGGCACTGGCGCCCCCCGTGGCACGGTCTGTGAATCCTCCCAGCGTGGATGGCCCCAATGACGGCGCTTCCTCAATTCTCAGTGCCTTGCCATGTCTCCCTGTTGCCGGTATTGTGCATGTGTGTGTATGTGGGTGCGTGGGTGTGTGGGTGTGTGTATGGAGGGTGGGAGGTGTCTACTTTATTGTTTTTATTTTTGTGTAAAGCACTTTGTGCTGCGCACTCAGTGTATGAAAAGTGCTTTATAAATAAAGATTGATTGATTGATTGATATAAAACATCATCAGGGAAAGAAAGGGTTTTGCCGGTCTCTGAACACTCTAGCTTTCCTAAGAAGGCCTCTCACGATCCACCGAGCTTCTTCTTTTTTTATATCCACGCACTAAGCTCCACGGGATCTTTCACAAATGCTGATGCCATTTTCCAGAAGAGCTGATTGGTCAGTAGGCGGTGCTTTTCTACACATTGATCTCTTATCAGGAACATAACCTGCTCCAAAGCAGGTTAGCTCTGCAGCGTAAGTTACTATGGCGATGTACCCCGGTAAGAAGTGAACCAGCGTCGTAGGACGGAAAAACCGGAGTTAACGCTCAAGTTACCTCGCTAAGCCCAAATCATACTTCTTAGTACAGGCCTCAGGTCTCTCTTGGAAAAGAGATTTTAAATCTCAATGAGACTTTTACCTGGTTAAGTTGAGCAGCGAGGCGACACACAATACAAACACTAGTAAACATAAAGACCACAAGCAAAACCACGAGGAAGCCGGGTAAATCTCAAATCTATAATAATGTCTGAGGGCAAATAGCAGACTACTACCCAATGAGATGGAAGTGTCTGGCAGCATGGTGGAGAAAAGCCCAGGCTTTTATTGCCATCTTGATTAGGTGAGTGGGAACAGGTTTACCTTATTAGCGGCAGCAGCAGAAGCCAACCACGCCCCCTGCCACGCCCCCTACCTCACACATGCCTTGCAGGAGGGAATGAACAGGAAGGGAAAGGGGAGAGAGAACAAACACAAAACCTATAACAAAACCAGAAACACAAGAGAATCTTCAAAAAACAGATGACATCTTTTGAAATCAAGATATGTTGTGCCGTAGGATGCCAGAATAGGAATGACATTTTTTTTCAAAAATGTTCATAGAATACCGTCATTGACAAAGCTCTTTGAAGCAAACAGCACACATTAAACAGGTCATTTTACATCAGTTATCTCCACTGTTTATCACACACAATGATAAATTGATGATATAGTTATTAACTATAAATAAATACTAGACTATAAAAAAATACAGTAATATTCTCAGTAGGTTTTTTATCATGGTAAACACTGATCAACCATAGCAACATTATGTTGGCAGAAGTAGCATGTAAACAGTGTAGCAAGCTAATGTTCTAAGAGCATTCATATTGTAATATAATATGAGTGACATGACTTACTTTCCACTTTCACAGAGCACAAACTTAGCTAAGCCTTGGGATGCATAATGTTATTTGTGTTCCAATGTATTGCAATGTAACACAAAAAACGTATTTGACAAATCTGTACTGAATGTCTTGGACCGGAAAGTGCAACATTTTGTATGAATACTGTATTTTTCCACAACATATGAAGATGTGTGTCCAATATGTTTTCGTCGGTCACCTATATCTATTGGCAAATAGCGCCATATCTGACTTGCATGGCATCTTTGCCTCATGTTCCTCCCTAGAAAGGCTTTGGATGTCTCTTTTGTCTTTCTCCTGCTGAATGTCTTTTACAGTCATTTGTGGATGGAGATTTAAATTACCTCAAACTACCTCTGTGTGTCCTTTGGCAGAAACTTGAAAAAACAAACCTCGCCATTGTTAAAGATGCACTTATTTGCTATTTCGAGGAGCTGCATACAAAACAGGGTGATCTCAATTGTGTCTAATTTTTTGCCGGACCCGCAGGCCAGCCGACAGACCCTTACTGGCTTGGTGAGTGAGTGACCCCCCCATTGATGAAACACACATGCATGAGTGTTGAGCAGTGGCTGCAGAGGAAGGTTAAAGCTGTTGAGCTTCTTGCTGAAATATAAAACAGTTAATAAAAGCTGGACTTTGTAGGTCCATCCACTACAGGGACTGAATCAAACCCTTTATAAACCCTGGACAGTTTTCCTTCCCATTTATTGGAGAGGCGTGTGCAAAGGTGATAAAAGTGCTAAGCTTCGTCTCATTTAATTGTATGCTTCAGGGATCTGGGAGCTTCACATTGAACAAATTAGCTTTCAGAATAACATTTTTACTTACTAACTCTTCGGTTTTGGACATTTTGTACACTTCATACAAATATGAAGTGTGTGTGTGTATGTGTGTGTGTGTGTGTGACTGTGCTGTAAGTTCTCGGTATGAATGGTTTTATTAGTTAAAGTGCTTCCTAGTAAATGTTTTCTGGGTATTACAAGTAGGGGGCGCACTGATTTCACACGTCACAGTGCATTTTCAGGTGTTAAGGAATACCACAGCATACGGGAAAAAAGCGTTTGTCTAACCATAGAAATAGAATAGGTGTAGAGTGGACATTGAACTGTTTTCAGTGGTCATGTGACTAGCACAAAATAAAATGGAACTTAGTAGTTAGTGATATTGTTGTTATGATGACAATGCACATGGTGCTTGTTAGCTTGTCCTTCTGCAGAGCAGCGTATAGACCCAGCTATGCCTCTGTATTCTGTAACCATCCATCCGTCATCTACCGCTTTGCTGGCCTGGAGCAGAGCCACTGCGCTTTCATGAAGTTCTCCAGGTACTGGCAAAGTTGTCCTTTTGCTCTTGAGGGTGTATCTGGTAGGGGTCTGGTCAAAGACATTTAGAAACGAGTTCAACCTCAAAATCTCTGCCACTTCAGCTTTGGAGAGTGCAGTTATCGTTCGGTTAAGCCCAACCAGGTACCCTGCCAAGGCATCAACTACCTCCCATCCAGCAATCCCTATGGCATCACACCTAGTGTCCTGTTACAAGAATTGAAGCAATAAAACCAATTTTAAACATCTGATACTATAAAGAAGCCCACATTTCTAATGGTGAAACATTACCAGAGCTGGAGTGACGAGCCCACTGTCCTCAAATGGGGTGAGGACAGGCATGGCATCACTCTCCTCAAATGGGGAGTGGACAGGACTTGCAGAGGCATCACTATCCACAAATGGGGTCATGGGATCTGACCCGGGCCTGGGGCACTGCTTCCAAATTCCTAAGGTGATTAATAAATTAATACATCTATCTTTTAAAGGTTTGTTGTGTCTGTTCTATATTAAAAATGAACTGTTTATTAGTTCTCCAATATGTTTTTGATGTCTGATATACTATTGACATAATATAACCTGCAATGTGAGGTCATGAGCCTGTTGTACGGTCACATCAGGACATTCATCCTCAAGGTCTTCATCCATGACCTCTGGCAGGATGTCACCAATACCAATCTGCTGGTTCAGAAGATCTCCTCTGTTGGACTGTGCCAGAAGATAGGTCTGATCATCATCATCAACAGCAGACTTTTCTTACCGGTAGGTTTCCCAGGGGGGATAAACTCTGCAAGAAGAGGTCTTCCCAAGACTTTGTTGTTGAGCGCATTTGCGTTGGACATCAAGCAAATGTCAAACATCTTTGTCCTGGATGTCTCAGTCATACCAAGTGCTTGTGCTGATCGGTTCAAATTCCACCTTGACACACCCTCAAGCATGTACATCTGAGTGTGCAATGAATTGCTTCTCCACCCTGATGAGACAAAAAAACAGGATCACTGATTACAACAAATTGCAATATTATATCAACATTCAATAGCAAAATATACCATATGTGTGTGAGGTTTTAACATGCCTGGAATGAAAGCACACTGGTTCTTATGAAAGCTTTCCAGAGAGGAGGACCCTCTGCCGCATCTTAGGACATCCAGTGTCTTGTCTCCTTTCTTCAGCCCTGACCCAATGTTAGTGTAAAGCTGCACTCCTGGTGGATCCTGGATGCAGGCAAGGTGCTTTTCCTGTGCAGCCCAGTGCAGTCCACAAGCTGCCACATGGAGTTGAGAAGACTTTTGATGAGGGCACGCGTCTCCTCCACTCCCCGGGTTTCTGCGGCAGTGTTTGGCTAGCTCTTCACAGCTGATGCTCGCCAACACCTGGGCATCTGTTGGCTCATGGTCCTGATGTTTCTGCTTCAGCTCTGCCCGCTAGGCCTCTTTCAGACAACAGACGTCCTGCTTATCCCATTCAAAAATGCAACTGGACAATTTGGAACAGAACGTACCATACAGTGGATGGTGTTCCGTGGTGAGACCTCTGTTGAATCGCCTGATGAAGTGGAACACATCCAACCGCACAGTGGACGTCCATGGCCGAAACCAATGGAGAACTGGGCCCACTCTTGTAAATTCACAAAATCATGAATACATTTTTTGGGGGTTTGTAGTCAGACTGTCACTAACTGCCTTAATTTGGCAAAAAACATCAACATAAATGACAGGTAACCCACCTCTGTCACTGCAACAGTCTCTATCCACATAGATGGCATCTGGATGTGGCTCACCAGCATCCCTGTACCATTGGACGATACCTTGGCACAGGTCATCCAGCCCCCTCGCCGGTCGTGAGGACAGGAGTTGAGTACCTGACCATACTCGTTCCCCACATTGGTCATCCATGTTGCGGTGTCCTCAATGATGTGATGACACCTTTAAGTTCATCAAGGTGACCGACAACATCGTTAGCATGCACTATCTCAAACCACTGGGGCAGGGGACAGAAGGTGGTGGAGGGGGATAAACAGCCTGGGTCTGCTTCAGGCAGGATCTCTTGTGAATTTCACAATCTGTGAAATAGTCACGAGTCTAGGATCTCCTAGCCCACTCCTCACTGTGTGCCTCTTGAAAGGCCTGCTGCAAATAACTGGAGCTATTCCCTGCTGTTCTGGGATGCAAAAGTGTCCAGTGCCAAATGTGTTGTTAACACAGGTGGGAATTTGTTGCAGTTAGAGGAGTCGAGCTGCTTTAAAATGTCACTACTCTGACAGAAAGTTTGCACTGGTATGCACTGGCTGTACCTTGGGTAATCTATCCCTATTAAATAGTACTCAGAATCCACATTGATGACCTCTCTGACCTTGGTGTAAATGCCAGAGTGGTGCATCTTTCGATTGCATTGAGTGCATTTCAGAGGGATGTTCCACATGCGCATTGGTGCCCACAGAAACATCCTCTGCCGAAAGTAATCATGTGGGTTTGGAGGTGCCACAGATCTGGTTGGGCTTGGGGGATGGTGCCAATTCTGGCTGACATCCTGTCTCAGCAGCCCACTCGCTTCGTAGAGGATGTGGGCAATCCACTCCCGGTCACCTAGCTTGATGGCCCGGAGGAATGGCTTTGATAAAAACCTAACCCAGCTTACCTCTGGAGAGCGCAGGGGGACTGGGAGCCCTGGTGCTGCTTGAGGAGGAGCAGAAGCAGGGGCAGGAAGAAGTGGTGTGCCACTTTGAGTCGCTGATGCCAGCGGCTGCACTGGCCTTTGGTGTGCCTGGTGTATCTGCTACTCTACTGCTGTTGACCTGCACTGCCTGTGGACCTGCAGCGGTCCCTGCCTGCTGTCCTGACTGGGGGAAACAACATTTTGTATTTAGTCTCTAAATCCTCTTATCTTCTAAATCAAACAATACTCTGCATCAAAACAAGTCACTTGGAGAGTCAAGCACATACAACGAAGAACCAGCCATGGGAAACAGCTGTAGAGGAAGCATTTTTCGATATCAAAGCATTTAGAATCTTGATTAGCGCAGTTCTTCAAAGAGTGCTGTGGCATCTGATGACGTCTCATATGTTAACTTTAGACCAAAATTAGCAGCGACATGAACACGGACCACGTCTTGACATGTACACAAAATTGAGCATCTCTGTTCTAGTTTAGTTTGATGGACACAAGACAGACCCACAAAAGACACTTAAAAGCGTTCAGTAAAGAAAATCAACATAGCGTTTGATCAGTGGTATCCCTTTTCATGGTTTTGTGACCGTCTTATCAAACTTCACAAAACACATCCAACGTTTGTCACAGCAGAAGTATTTACTAACACACCACATACTTACCATACGATTACACTTCAGTGATTTGCATAATGTTAGTAGGTTCTACTTACTTTTAGTGTCAAGGGATATTCGCCGCCAGTAAATAAAGTTACCTGAGAATGAACTGTACTGTAGCCTATCATCTCCGGCTCACCTATCAGAACACTATGCGCCGAGAGACAGGCAATAGACAAAATCTGATTGGAGCGGCAACTGTTTCGAAGCATATGATTGGCTCTTTTGCCCAGTGTTATGCACTTCCTCTTTTTGTGTTAATAGTGTACTAAGTTGTGTTTCTGCTTTATTAGTACCTCAGGTTGCCTGGCTGTTTCTGGACCCTGATTGGCTGATTAAAGGCTCCTGGCCCAAGCTGCACCATGTTGGCCTAATGAGGCCTCAGATTATAAAAAGAGCTGTGCCCTCACAGTCTGGCTCTCTCTCACTCGCCTCTTAGACTGGTGGCAGCAGTCTGGTGTTTTGGTTCGGTTTGATACATTACATAATTTTCTTGATGTAGTTTTCATTTTCATTTAATCTTGCTTTGTTTGGGAAGGATGGGCTGGCATTACTGTTTTCGTGGCTTTGTTTCAAGTTTAGTTCATCATTTAGGGAGTTTAGAGTCTTTGGTCCGACAGCCCACTGTGTGGTTGGCCAGAGCACCCGTTATTCTTATTTTCACCAGCCCATCTAACCCTTTTGTCGTTTTTGTCCAGGTTTAGTTCTTTTGTTAGGACAATACATTATTTGTGGCTTTTGAACCTGGTTGTGTCCTTATGTTATTGGCCTTTGTGGAGTTTTGATTTGGTGGCCGCAACACCCAGCTCTTGTTAGGGGTTGTTAGGATTTGGTTAGGAATTGTTAGGACTTGTTTTGACAACATTCAAAATCTGACCGAGTGCCCTCGATCCCAGACTTGCCGACTGGGACTTTAATAGAACATTGTCCAACATCTGTTCTTTTGTTGCCATGAGAATCTTACCGGTAGGTTTTCCTGGGGGCTGAAACGCTGGCAGAAGTGCACTTCCCAAAACATTGTTGCTGAGGGCGTTCACACTGAACATTAGATGAACATCATAAATCCTTGTTTGTGACGTAACACTCATATTCAGAGCCTGCTGAGCCCGATTAATGTTCCATCTGGACACCCCCTCATGCATATACATTTGTGTATGCAGAGTATTACATCTCCACCCTGGCAAGACAAAGTATTGGTGACAACAAAAAAAAAAAGAATGTTAAGACAACTTGCATTAACATTTAGTCAATTAACAGACACTTGTATCCAAAGCAACTCACAAGGGAGACCTAACATTCAAAATACATTGCAACAGGGACCTTAGTGGATAATAAATACACGTTAATACTTAATACACAGCTTAATACAGAGATGTAATTTAAAAAAAAATTCAAATGTTTAGTATTTCAACTTGCCTGGGATGAAACAGCATTGATGCTTATGAAAAGCTTTTTAGTGATCTACAGAATACATTAGCAAATACATCTCATACTTCTGAACACGAATGAAAACAAGTTACACATTCTTTTACTTTTACCTTCTTGGTGGAGTCCAGCTTCAAGATTCTGCCATAAGTTGAGGTGATTACACCTTTCAATTCGTTCAGGTGGCCAAGAACCTCATTTGTGTTTCAAACCACTGAGCCAGGGGCAGATGAAACACTGCATGAAAAGTCGGATTTTCGTCCCTGTAAACGCCCGGAAATCTCCCTAATTTTCGGGAGTTAACGACAGTTTACAGGCTGCGAACGCCGCGTTCGTCTGTGCCGAAAACCACAGCGAAGGCTCTAATTAGCATATGAATAGCAGCGAAACCGCGCCTGGCCAGAGATGGCTTGAATAGCCTCACTCAGGATTGGATGAAACCACTAGTTTTAAACAAGTATAATCGCTCGTGATTGGTTGGCAGATCTGGTCATTATAAAAGTAAACCCCACCCCCGTTGGCAGATGTGTTACTATTGGTCACACTGGGTCTTTTAAACAAGAATAATCACTAGTGATTGGTTAGCAGATCTATCACTATATATATACATATATATATATATATATATATATACATATATATTTATACATATATATACACACACATATATTTATTTTTATTTATTTATATATTTATAAATATAAATATGAATGAATTTATTGAGGAAAGGAAAAATTGCCAGGAGGAAGTATTCAAAGAAAGAGCTTTATTGACAACACAACACACAACTGTACAAATTTACCCACACAACAAACAAATGAACTGGCGACATTCTGTCCGAATTTGGTAAATTTTACAGCCGCCTGCGGTGCGTGGCCCTGTACTTGGGAGTCTTCTCTAATCGCGACTGTAGAGTCGCACAGAGCTCGGTGAGCTCCTGGCTGTCGCACAATCCATCCAGACACCCCGCCAACGACGCCGTCCTCCTCATCAGACATCATGTCTGTGGTGGCGCACTTCCAACGGTCCGCCTCATCGCCAGCAAGCACACTCCGTCTCGCTTCCAGCAGCTGTAAAACAATCAATAAAGACAATCAGTACTGCGCGATGCACTGCGCATGGACACAACACATCTATTAATGCACCTGAAAAATAGGTTTAGGTAGGTTTGGTCACATTGACCAAAAACGGATCTAATAAATCTAATAAGTCTTACCCTCTTTCTCCTGGAACGACTCCGAGCTGACGTCTTCACAGCTTCCGCCTGCGATGCGAGATCAGGCTGTGTGTGCTTACAGGCAGCTGGAAAACAATTAAATGAGTGGTATGAATAAGAAAACTTAAGTCACAGTAAAATTAAAACAAGGAAGAAGAAAACAGTAAAAGTTACTTACACACAATGGCGTCACTATCAGCGTCATAGAAATCCGGTGTTGGGACCTCACTAGAAGGACTACACAATGCGGCCTACAGAAGCCTACAAAGCCTACACAGGACAAAGGGACAAAGGGACAAAGGGGATTAAAAAACTACACCGCCATTTTAGTTTCACATCTCACCCAGGTGAGAGATGCGACGCCACCCAACTGGTGCCTATTGGCTGACAATCTTCAGGGAACCCCGGGGGGTCCCCTGGAGCGGCCTGAGCTTTATAAACCGAAGCCGCCTGGAGAACGCTCTCTTACTCACTCTTACTCCGACTCCTACTCTGGCGTCTCTTCCTACAACCGGCGCAACACCACGTTGCAACGGGAGGCGACCCCCTCCTGCAGCGCACCGCTGCAACAAGAGGAACCAAGCCGGTTCCTGCCTTCCAGCTACCAGACGCTGTCTGAAGTAAGCTGACTAAATCGCCAAGCCGCGATTATATCACCGCTCGTGGAAGGAGGAAACACCAACTGTTTTCTTTATTTGAGTTTGATCAACGAGAGGAAACCCGCTCCGCTCTCGTCTGGACGAAGCCGACTCAGCACGTCCCCGCTGACGCCGGGGACTCACGAACTACCGCCGTTACGGAACGCCGTCATCGTCTTACGCAACGATACCAGTAAGAGGCTATCAGTCTGGGCAGAGACACAAGTGATAGTGTAGGATATGCTTGTAATTCTTGTTAATGTGTTTTAAGTTCTGATCGCGGACCGCCGAGTCCGTTGGTTCATGTGCTGCTGTATTTGAATACTGATCGTGTACCCACGCAGCTGGGTTGATTTCTGTAACAGTGTTTTCGACTAACCTCCGCCATATTCGCAAGCTCAGAAAGCCTCTACTATCAGTTAAAAGACCGGTCTCGCGGAATAAACGCCAGTTCATTCACGCGAGCCCGTGTGATAGTGGCACGGCTTCTGGGCCTCTGAATATCGCTCGCGTATTTTCTCTCTCTTTGTTTGTGTCCCGCTAACACACACACACATACACGCCGCACACACGTGTCCTAAGCCAGCTGTTCCCGGCGGACGCTAGGGACATAGCTACATCTGGTGGCTACATACGGCTATCTCTCTCTCTCTCTCTCTCTCTTTCTCTCGCTACTCCATCGGACGCCAGTGGCTCCGCCCCTGAACGCTGCGAGGAATAGTTCCATCTGGTGGCCGCCCATAGCCATCTCTCCATCTCTCTCTCTCTCTCTCTCTCTCGACACGCACGCACACACACGCACACGCACGCACACACAAACGCACACACACACTCCACGTGTGTCTCTCCCTTTGTTTAAGCTTAGCTTTGTGTGTTAGGTAGTTAGGTAATAAGGCTTTGTTAATTGCAGTGTTACTGATTGTGATCATTATTACTGATTTTAATAAATCTTATTATGTTATAACTAGCGGTCTCTTGTGCTTGTTGTGTATATGTCACTGGATAACAGCAGGTTGTGAAGGCTAGTGCTTGAATTTCACGCCCTTCTTAATTGTTAGATTGTTTTTATGCTTCCATGCCAATGATCATGATGATTGGCATGTGAGTATAAAACCTTTATATTGAGACTGAATACAGTTTTAGGTTATCTTTTCCCTGATCCCAGGGTGGTGCCCCGTTTATTCATGATTATATCATGATAATATATTAAATATAATTATTAATACCGATAATCATATTGATATTGATAGTTAACTGTTGATAACTAAATCTGCTCCTGCTACAACCCCAACACCGGACTTGCGGACAAAGCTCCGAGCAAGTAAGAGGTCACCGCTTCGTTATGAGGCGAGGTTCGTCTGTGAAAACAAAATGAACAGTTAAGATCGGTATCTACTGTTAACGCATCTATTTCCTTATACAGCAGAATGAAAGCATATTCTTTAAATCTTACCCTTGCTCCGGTTCGTAGCGCCTACAATTCGTCTCCGAGTTGTGAAGACGGCGTACTGCTTCCTGTAAAAGACCAACAACATACACTTAACAAAGCAACTTAACGTTACACTGGTTCCTCTCTCTTGTTCTTTTACAAGGCTACTATGCTACTTTTAGCTTGGACTATTAGCTTTTAAGCTACTTTTAGCTTGGGCTTGCTTTGCTAATTTTAGCTTAGCTAGCAGTCACCGAACATATTCTTACCGCAATCATCCTGAGAGTCTGCAGCAGTCCTGGGACATCCTCAGAGTCTCCAGCAGTCCTGGATATAAGAATTATAACATTTAAACCACATTTTCTTAAGTGAAGCCTCTCAGAGCAGCATCCCTCCTGCCGGTGAACGTGAACGTCTCCTCATCGTTCCCCCCACTGAATGAGGCGCCCGGTGTCTGCATCCGTCCCTTTAACGGACAACGGTGCACGGCGTTATTAATCACCGTTAGTAAATATATAACCACGGTTTAACATAAGCACTATATTATTAGTTAACGTCGGTAAAAACGGCACATTTGCCGCTTTGGTTACGCTCGCTAACCTCTATGGTAAATTACCGTCAGTAGGCTAGCCGGCTGGCAGGACCTTCGATTCGTAACGTTAACGTACAATGCCAACAACAATAAAGTAACGTTCATTATCAATACGATTTAAAAGTCAGCTGGAAACATAAAAGTCACGTTACAGTATACTTACATGTGTACGCGGTTTGTGTCGGGCTGTCGCCAGAATCACCGCAGTCGTCCGCCATTATCCAAAACTTGTGAAGTCAGACGAGCCGCAATGCATTTTGGGAAGTTGAGTAGATTTAGCAAGGTCCGCTGTATACTCTGAAATTCTTGCCAATGCAGTATACATCCGGGCATTTCTCGCGTACACAAATTCACATACTATTGTATGTGAACGCACTACGTACTCAAATTTACGTCACAATTAAGTACGAGTGGGACGTTAGTATGGCATTTCTAACACAGCCGAGATCTATGATCTATGAACCCATCCTTGACCCTCTAGCAGAACTACGACCAGCCATTATAAAGCAGTTTATAGTTGTTAATGTTGTGTCAAAAGGTACTGCAGTTTCCTGGCTTCATCCCCATCCGGACAGACATTTTTATGGAAAGCCAATAGAAGTTTGGAGCTTGCAGGGAACAGACACGTCATACCCAGCATCATTTCTGCCTGTTGAGCGCATTGCTGGGAGATGTGTGGTTAACACATCCACTGTGCATTTAAGCACAGAAAGGGTCACTGTAGTCATGCCACTATGCACAGTGGTTGAGCTCTAGGAGACTGTGATGTTGTTTGCATGAATGTACATTTTACCTTTGTGGCAAAGCCTGATTAAAAGTAATTGTTGAAGCAAATTGTTTTGTGTATCTTTGAATGAAGATGAAATGAAGTTATATCTTTGAATGAAGATGAAATGAAGTTAACACCTTTCAGAAAAATGTCGCCTGGGGGAAAACTCCCCCTGCTACCCTGATTTGCATTTGTATAGCTCACAGCATTTTCATTTACATGTTAAAGCCTCCCCTAGGATTACGGGGAGGGGGGTCATGGGGGGACAACTGCCAAGCAAGGCCCACGTCAATTCCCGGCAATTTACGTCAGTTTTCGGTGTTTCCTGCAAATTGCCGTTTGCAGTCGTAAACCTGAACTTCCACAGGAATTTACAGGGCCGGTAACTGACGAAAATCCCACTTTTCATGCAGTGAAAGAAGGTGGGTGGCTCTTGGTATACAGGTTTGGACTGGGTGAGGGCACACAACTTTTTATGGACCTAACAATCAGTGAAATAGTTGATTGTCTGCCTTGCCCACTCCTTGGTGTGTACCTCCTGCAAGACTTGCTGTAGAAAGCTGGAGCTGTTCCCTACTGTGCGTGGTCGCAACATTGTGACACACCTCCTGTCCAATGCCTGCTGTGGTGTTAGGACAGCTGAAAATGTGTTACGCTGGGAGGGATCCAGCTGCTGCATGATCTCACCACTCCAAGGGCAGACAGGGTTTGTGCAGTTACTGCACCTGGGATAGTCTCCACCAACCAGATAATATCTGGAGTTCACATATATCACCTGTCTCACTTTTGGGTATATTCCAGAGTGGTGCATCCACATCCTCATTGGAGCCCACAGGAACATCCGCTGCCTGAAATACTGGAGTGGATCTGGAGGTGAGGTGGATCTAGTGGGGCTTGGAGGATGGTACCAGTTCTGTGTGAGGTTCTGCCTAAACTGTCCTGTTCCATCATACAGAATGTGTGCGATCCACTCCTGGTCGGCCTGATTGATAACTTTTAAGAGCTACTTAGGCAGACTACTCACTTGGTTCACTAGAGGAGGCCCGCAGAGTGAGTGTGTGTTGTTGTGATGCCGCCAGTGACGTCTCTTGGGCTGTGGGAGGTGCAGGAACAGGGACGGGAACAACTGGTGGGTAGCTACGTTGCAGTGGCGTCTGTGTTGTGTGTTGCTCTGTTGGAGCCGGAACATCTGTGGGTTCGATTGGACAGCTCTAAAGGTGAACACTCTCTATGTGCTGGTGACAGTCCAACAGCTCCCCAGGTCGTTGCACCACACTGCTCACATTTCTCCTGGACGTGGTAGTCTGACAGGTGCTGCGAGTAGTCCTCACTCACCACCTCCCAACTACACAGTGAGCACTTGACAGACTTCCCCTTGCTCATCCTGCAGAGAGCTGGGGCTTTCTGACCTACACCTGCCCTGTCCTGTGAACCTGTATATTGTACAGCTGCTGCACTCGTGCTGGCAGGTTCACCCTGAGCTCTCCCAGCTGCTGCAGCTGCACTGGCCTGGCCTGTAAGACACATAGGTAGAAAGACAGACAACAGAGAGACAGACAGACAGTCAACAGACAGACAGACAACAGAGAGACAGACAGACAGCAGAGCTGTATGTCATCAGAACCATTTTTTCCAAAATAACAGACACTCGAACTGAAAACAGTACCAGCATTTGCTGACATTACATTAATTAACACATTACAATTACAGCTGGTAACAAAGCTGGTAACAAAGTAACAATGACTAAAAACTGCTCTTCCATTGTGCCAGGGTCAGTCCTGAGGCTGGACAGTACCACTGCTCCTTCAGCTGGGTGTGTCCAGTCCTTTTATGTTTCTCCTGGCCACACTCCTTGCATGTGTAGTGGTAGTGCTCCTTCACCAGCCTTTTCCTTGGTGGTTCGCCCCTAGCCACTAGCTCCTCATCTTCCTGGGCAGCTTTATGGCGTCTCCAGGCACGTTGCCTTGCCTACAAGACAAACATTCATTATTTTATGCATGTGAGCCTATCCCCCTAAGGTAACAAGCATGCAGGTGGAGGTTTTTCTTGATGTTCAATCTTTATATACTGCCTTCACTGTATGGGAAAGGTGGTGTTGTTAACCGGCACCAAAACCAAGTTGGTCTGGTCCAGGACAACCCTGCTGTCCTCCCTGTGTCTTTTGGCCTGTTACGTGCTTGCTCAAATTCTTTTGCAAGTCTGAGGCAAACACACTCACTGACCCTGTGTAATTCAGGGTCCTGGGCTGCTTGGCCGTGAGTCATGTATAGTCTGTGGGAGAGAAAGATGATCTGGACTGTGAACAAGGATGTTAAGTCATGAAGAACCAGGTAGCAATGTCAAGAGGGATTGCAAAAAAAGGCAGAGGTTTTTGCTGGCTGACTGAATCCTCGCGAGACTTCTCTGACGGTAAGCGCTTTGCGTCATTTCCTGTTTCTCCGTGATAGTCACTACAGGCTGTGTTTTTCTCTCTACTACCGCCAAGTTTAAACTAAGCACACGCTATCCCTGCTTCAGCAGACACATCGCTCACTCTCTGAGTTGCCTCGCTAAATTTGCTGTTGTTTACGCGCCATCTCTGCTAGCTACTTTAGCGCAACAGCTAGCCTAGCGGCTACGATGACTTCTCTGTTTCCCTGTCCTCCTTCTCTTCTCTCCTGCCCGATGTGTCTGATGTTCAGCTACTACTCTGCCTCCTTTACTGATAACGGTACATGTAATAAATGTAGTTCACTTTTTGCTTTGGAGGCGAGGATAAATTATTTGGAAGCGCGGCTCCGCACCAACAATCCTCCATCGGCTGCTGCTGTAACCAGCCAGCTGATGCTAGCTGTACACGGTGCGGACCGACATAGCGTAGCAGCTAGCCGTCCCCCGGCCAACCCCGAGCAGCCGGGAGGCTGGGTGAATGTCCGAAGGAGGCATAGTTCTAAACCGAAGCCCTCTGTTAACCACCATGTTCACGTGTCTAATCGTTTTTCCCCACTCAGCGACACACCCACTGAGAAGCCAACTCTGGTCATTGGCAGCTCCATAGTGAGACACGTGAAAATAGCGACACCAGCGACCATAGTCAAATGTGTCCCAGGGGCCAGAGCGGGCGACAGCAAAGCTCAATTGAAACTGCTGGCTAAGGATAAAAGTAAATACAGTAAGATTATTATTCATGTCGGCGTTAATGACGGAGGTCACTAAAATTAATGTTGGCTCGGTGTGCGAATATGCAAAAACGATGACGGACATCTCTGGCCCCTGCCAAACTTTACTAGTGATGACATGTATAGCCGCATGTCATCTTTCCACCGCTGGCTGTCGAGGTGGTGTCCAGATAACGATGTGGGCTTCATTAATAATTGGCAGCCTTTCTGGGGAAAACCTGATCTGATCAGGAGAGATGGCATCCACCCCACTTTGGATGGAGCTGCTCTCCTATCTAGAAACATCGCTGATCTCATTGGTAGTCCTAAAACATGACAAACCAGTGTTGAGACCAGGAAGCAGAGTTGCAGTCTTACACACTTCTCTGCGCCTCCTTTAGAGCAGTCACCCACCCAAAACCAAAACCACATAAGAACGGTGTCTGTCCCCCAACCAACCAATTTAATTTGGTCCAACAGAAGAGAGATTTCACATGAAAACCTAATAAAAATTAGCACTTCCGATGTAGTAAAACAAAATAAGAGAATTAAATGTGGACTCTTAAACATTAGATTTCTCTCATCTAAAGCAGTATTAGTCAATGATTTAATATCAGATAATCATATTGATTTACTCTGCCTGACTGAAACCTGGCTGCGTGATGAAGACTGTTTGCTTAAACGAAGCTAGTCCTCCCAGCCATATTAATACTCGTATATCTCGAGGCAGCAGACGTGGAGGAGGAGTTGCAGCCATTTTTGATTCAAGCCTGTCAATCAATCCGAAACCAAAACTAAATTATAACTCATTTGAGAGTCTGATTCTCAGCCTTTCGCACCCAAACTGGAAAACAATGCAGCCAATTCTGTTTGTTATTGTGTATCGTGCTCCTGTTCCATACTCTGAATTCCTATCTGAGTTGCTATCAAGTTTAGTCCTTAAATCAGATAAAGTCATTATTGTGGGGGATTTTAATGTCCATGTGGACGTTGTAAATGACAGCCTTAGTGTAGCATTTACTTCCTTAATAGATTCTATTGGTTTCAGAGTGTACAGAAACCAACTCACTGTCATAGCCACACTCTCGACCTCGTCTTATCTTATGGCGTTGAAATTGAAAACGTAATAATCTTTCCTCAAAATTCTTCTTTATCTGAACATTACTTGATAACCTTTGACTTATTGCTGCTGGACTTCGCTCCTCTAGGAAAAAGCTACTACTCTCGGTGTCTATCAAATCAAATCAATCTTTATAGAGCACTTTTCATACACCAAGTGCGCAGCACAAAGTGCTTTACACAAAGATAAAAACAATAAAGTAAACCCCTCCCACCCTCCACACACACACCCACACACACACATACACACACACACACACACACACACACACACAAACACAATACTGGCAATAGGGAGATATGGCAAGGCACTGAGAATTGAGGAAGCGCCATTATTGGGGCCATCCATGCTGGGAGGAGTCACAGACTGTGCCACAGGGGGCACCAGTGCCAAGGCCCTCCGACCCTGACAGACAACAGCTGGTCGGGCCGAAGGGACCCAACGATAGTACCCCCAGCAGCAGCCCGGACTCAGCTCCCAGCGTGGAGGACCCCCCTGAGGAAACTCTGGAGTAAAACCTTAAAACCTAAAGACATAAGATAAGATTAAGACCATGACAAAAGATAAATAAATGGAATGAACGGTTAAAAGGATAAGAATAGGTAAGATAAGAAATAAAATAAAAAAATTGTACCATAGGTAAATAAAACAAATTAAATTATTTAAGATCAATATTGTCTTAAAAAACAAGCTAGAGGAACAACATAAAATATGACCACATCTATCGGATAGAGCAGTAGCTAAGTTTAAGGAAGTAATTCCGCCAGTCTTGAGTTCACTTCCATGTCTCAATGAAACGTTGGACTTCTATGTTAATCTTAGTCCCTCCCAGATCGATTCTCTTATAGATGAATCTGGAAGCCTACTGCGAACGACTCTCGACTCTGTTGCTCCGCTAAAACAGAAAACTATAAAGCATAGGAAGTTAGCTCCCTGGTATAACTCCCAAACTCGTAAATTAAAACAAAAATTGCGTAAACTTGAAACCTGTCACACCAGCTCCCAGGCAGTAGTATGTTTGTGATTGGCCTGTCAATTCCTTCCCCGTTCATGTGATTACCTTGCCCCGCCCTAATGTGTTGCACCTTTGTCTCGTTAGCTCCCTTTGTTACATAAGCCATGTGCTCCCCTCTGTGTTTGGCAGTTCGTATTCGTTCCTTGAGAGATACTTACCAGCGTTTTTTCCTGCCTGCCTACCTGTGGATTATCCTGCCTGTCTGTTTTCCGAGCCTTGCCTTCCACTGTCGGTACCTTTTGCCTTTGGACTGCCTTCCCGTGCTCGACCCTGCCTGTCTGGTTACCTGCCTCACGTCTGCCCCTCGCCTGTCTTTGTGGATTCTGGATTCCCTGACTGCTGTTAGCCCTTCTGTGTTGTTTTTGGTGAACATTATTAAATCTTTTTTGTGAACGGACTATCTGACTCCTGGTCTTGCATTTGGGTTCTCCGGTCTGAGCTCAGTCATGACAGTATGAACTGGCCAACAATGGACCCAGCAGACCTGGACAGAGTTAGAGAGGCAGTAGCTAATCAGGGGCAGCTTTTGGGAGACCATGATCAGCTGTTAAGGACTCTGGTTCATAGTGTGGCCCAGATCTCCAACCAACTGACAGCACTAAGCAGTGCTCATTCATTTCAGCCCACTCCACCACCTGTTGTTGCTGCTGCTCCTGTACCTCCAGCCTGCAGAGCCCCATATTCCTCCGCCTGCAAAATACTCTGGTAGCCCCGATACATGTCGTCATTTTTTAACTCAAGTCCAACTTGTTTTCAATGCTCAACCAGTTCCTTACCAACATGAGGCTCAAGGATAGCTTATGTAGCCAGCCTCTCAGTTACTTTAATGCCCTGTATGAGCAGGGGTCTCCTGCTATTCAGACTTTTGCCCTGCTTGAAACCGAACTAAAGCGAGTTTATGATCACCCCATTAGAGGACAACAGGCTGGTCAACAGCTTTTGAGGCTAAGGCAGGGGAGGCGCTCAGTAAGGGAGTTTGCCAGTGACTTTCGCTCCTTAGCTGTTGAGTCCGGATGGAATGACCAGGCACTGATCACCGCATTTCAGAGTGGGCTCAACCGCACAATTGGCTGAGAGATTGCGCTGAGGCAGGAACAGCTTTCCCTGGATGAGGCAATATCAACAGCAATCAGGATATCAGACCAGATGGCTCAGTGGCTAGTAGAACCCTCTCCACTCAGACCAACGGTGCCCCCCTTCGGAGCTAACAACAGAGTTCTCCCGGCTCTGCCTCCTCCCGGGGCCACTGCTGCTTCAGGAGAGGAACCTATGCAGGTTGGCCGCACCCAACTCTCCCCGGAGGAGCGTCAAAGGCGCATGTCAGAAGGTCGCTGTCTCTACTGCGGCCAATTGGGACATATTATCTCCACATGTCCAGTAAAAGCCAGGGCTCACCAATGAGGGGGAGGGCATTTGTGAGCCACACATTAACTGTTTCTAATCCCTCTCGTCTGCAACCTCTAGTGTTTCTGTGTTCTCCCTCAGTGTCTCTCCAGCAGTCCGTCCTTGTTGACTCGGGTTCTGACGCTAACCTCATTGACTCCAGCCTCGCCAAGAAGCTCAATCTCCGTCTGTTCCGGCTTCAACGCCCCCTGGAGGCTTGCGCACTGGATGGAGGGCTCATCTGCCGCGTCACCCATCGGACTCAGTCATTCACCCTCAGGATCCCTGATCAACACACTGAAAGAATCAGTTTTCATGTGTGTCGGACTCCCTTGCATCCACTCATCTTAGGTCACCCCTGGCTCATCCGTCACAACCCACACTTGAACTGGAGAACGGGTGAGATCCGTGCCTGGGGCCCCACATGCTCCCTTACCTGTGGTGTTGGGGTCAATTCCCCTCCGTGCCCGGAAGTCTCCAAGGTGACTGTTGCATCCACCAGCATCTCCAATCACTTGGACTCAGAAACTGTTTTTCCAGCTCTCGAAAAGGTACCCTCATGTTATCATGATCTAAAACAAGTCTTCAATAAGGCTCGAGCTTCTGCCCTACCTCCTCACAGACCATACGATTGCGCCATCGACCTCCGACCAGGCACAAGTCCCCCTAAAGGGAGGTTGTATTCCCTGTCTGGCCCTGAGACAGCAGCCATGAAGAAATATGTGGATGAATCCTTGGCTGCTGGACTCATTCGTCGCTCCTCTTCACCCGCCGGTGCAGGTTTTTTCTTCGTGGACAAGAGGGACAAGTCACTCCGTCCCTGCATTGACTACCGGGGGCTCAACGACATCACCATCCGTAACAGGTACCCCTTCCTCTTATGTCCTCGGCTTTTGAACTGATTCATGGTGCTAAGGTTTTCACTAAACTCGATCTGCGCAATGCCTATCACCTTGTGAGGATTAGGGAGGGGGATGAATGGAAGACTGCCTTTAATACTCCAAGTGGACACTATGAATACCTGGTGATGCCTTTTGGCCTGACTAATGCCCCGGCTGTTTTCCAGGCCTTAGTTAATGATGTTTTGCGGGACATGTTGAATGATTTTGTATTTGTTTACCTGGATGACATTCTCATCTTCTCCCCTGACAAGTCCTCCCATGTCCAGCATGTCCGTCAGGTGCTTCATCGCCTCCTACAGAACCAGCTTTACGTGAAAGCTGAGAAATGTGAGTTTCATCAGACCTCTGTCTCATTCCTTGGCTTCATCATTGCGGAGGGAAGCGTCCAGGTGGATCCTGAAAAGGTCAGTGCGGTTAGGAATTGGCCAACTCCCACCTCCCGTAAGGAAGCACAACGTTTCCTCGGGTTCGCCAATTTCTACCGCAAATTCATCCGCAGTTTCAGTTCTGTGGCTGCGCCCTTGCATAACCTCACCTCTCCTAAGCTTCCATTCAGGTGGGGCGCTGGGGCTGAAGAGGCATTCCGGGGACTCAAGAAGGCCTTTTCCTCGGCTCCCATCCTCTCAATCCCTGATCCGTCCCTCCAGTTCATGGTAGAGGTAGATGCCTCTGATGTTGGGGTGGGGGCCGTATTGTCTCAGCGCTCCCCTTCAGATGACAAGCTCCACCCCTGCGCCTTCCTCTCCAGGAAGTTGTCCAATGCGGAGCGCAACTACGACATTGGTAACCGGGAACTGTTAGCCATCAAGGTCGCTCTGGCGGAGTGGCGTCATTGGTTGGAGGGAGCGGAGCAACCGTTCTTGGTTTGGACTGACCATAAAAACCTGGAGTATCTGCGAACCGCCAAGAGGCTCAATTCTCGGCAAGCTAGGTGGGCTCTGTTTTTCACACGCTTTCACTTTACCCTGTCTTATAGACCCGGCGCCAAGGATGGCAAGCCTGATGCGCTGTCCCGTGTGTTCCCCTTGGAGAAGCCGGAATCAGACCCTGAACCCATCCTCCCCAACTCGTGTTTTATTGGGGCGTTCAGATGGAGGATAGAGGAACAGGTAATCAAAGCACTGCAGAACTATCAACCCCCGGACGGCATTCCGCCGAACCGGCTTTTTGTCCCTGTTTCTCTCCGCTCCCAGGTCATCCATTGGGTCCACACATCTAAGCTTGCATGCCACCCTGGTGTTCGCCGCACTCAGTTCCTGGCCCAGCAGCAATTCTGGTGGCCCGCCATGGGGAATGACATTGCCGACTACATTGCTGCTTGCCCTGTCTGTGCCACCTGTAAGTCCTCCCATAAACCACCGGCCGGTCAACTGCGTCCCCTGCCTGTGCCCCTAAGACCCTGGTCGGATATCTCGGTGGACTTCGTCACAGGCCTGCCTGCATCGGAAGGTAACACCACTGTCTTAACCGTGGTGGATAGGTTTTCTAAGATGGTTCATTACATTGCCCTGGACAAGCTTCCTTCTGCCAAGGAGACTGCCGAGGCCCTGCTTTTCCATGTGTTTCGTCTGCATGGTTTTCACAGAGACATTGTTTCCGATAGGGGCCCTCAGTTCGTGGCACAGTTTTGGCGTGCTTTTTGCTCACTCATCGGCTCTTCAGTCAGCCTCTCCTCCGGATATCACCCACAGACCAATGGGCAGACGGAACGACTTAACCAGGAGTTGGAGACCGGTCTCCGTTGCCTGGCTACACAGAACCCTTCCACATGGTGCCGCCAACTGACCTGGGTTGAGTATGCTCACAATTCTCTGCCCTCTTCCGGCCTGTCTCCTTTTAACATTGTCTACGGTTACCAGCCTCCCACCTTTCCTGCCCTGGAGAAGGAGGTCAGCGTGCCCTCAGCTTTGGCTCTAGTGCGTCGGTGCAAGCGGGCATGGAAGCGGGCCAGGCAGACTCTCCTGCACAACTCCGAGCGATATAAGAAGGCGGCTGATCGCCACCGGACCCCAGCCCCAGAATATCAGAGTGGGCAACGTGTTTGGCTCTCGACCCGTAACCTCCCCCTTCGCGTGGAGAACCGGAAGCTGGCACCCAGGTTCATTGGGCCATTTCCTATCTCTAAAATCATTAACCTTGTGACTGTGCGTCTGAAACTCCCCAGGTCTATGAGGGTTCATTCTTCATTCCACGTCAGCCAGATCAAGCCGGCCAGGGAGTGTGCTCTGGTTCCCGCTTCCCGACCCCCACCTCCCCCCCGACTCATTGAGGGGGGCCCTGTCTACACAGTCCGTAGGCTCCTGGCATCCCGTCGCCGCGGCCGTGGGTTTCAGTACCTGGTGGACTGGAAGGGGTACGGCCCTGAAGAGCGTTCCTGGGTTCCCTCCTCCTACATTGTGGATCCGGCCCTCATCGATGCCTTCCACCGTCTTCATCCTGAGGCCCCTGGGCCGTCCGGTGCCGGCCCTAGAGGGGGGGGGGGGGGGGGGGGGGTACTGTCACACCAGCCCCCAGGCAGTAGTATGTTTGTGATTGGCCTGTCAATTCCTTCCCCGTTCATGTGATTACCTTGCCCCGCCCTAATGGTGTTGCACCTTTGTCTCGTTAGCTCCCTTTGTTACTTAAGCCATGTGCTCCCCTCTGTGTTTGCCAGTTCGTATTTGTTCCTTGAGAGATACTTACCAGCGTTTTTTCCTGCCTGCCTACCTGTGGATTATCCTGCCTGTCTGTTTTCTGAGCCTTGCCTTCCCCTGTCGGTACCTTTGCCTTTGGACTGCCTTCCCGTGCTCGACCCTGCCTGTCTGGTTACCTGCCTCACGTCTGCCCCTCGCCTGTCTTTGTGGATTCTGGATTCCCTGACTGCTGTTCTTTTTTAGGTGTTGTGTTGTTTTTGGTGAACATTATTAAATCTTTTTTGTGAACGGACTATCTGACTCCTGGTCTTGCATTTGGGTTCTCCTGTCTGAGCTCAGTCGTGACAAAACCATCTGGCGCTCCACCAAACTGGAAGAATCCCGCCTAGTCTGGCAGGACTGTCTTAAAACGTATAAGAAGGCTCTCCGTAATGCCAGAGCAGCCTACTACTCATCTTTAATAGAGGAAAAATAAGAACAACCCTAGATTTCTTTTCAGTACTGTAGCCAGGCTGACAAAGAGTCACAGCTCTACTGAGCCATGCATTCCTAGAGATCTTAGTAGTAACGACTTTATTAATGATAACATTCTAGCAATCCGCGACAAAATTACTTCCATCTTGCCTTCAATTGGAACCGCGTTACCCTCAAACTCAGCTCTGGTGAAAATTACAAATGACCTTCTTATTGCTTCTGACAAAGGACTGGTTTCTGTACTTGTTCTGCTAGATCTTAGTGCTGCATTTGACACCATTAACCATGCGATTCTAATATGTAGACTGGAAAAATAAATTGGCATCAAAGGAACCGCATTAAGTCCTATTTATCCAATCAATCTCAGTTTGTGCATGTCAATGAAAAATCCTCCAGGCACACTGAAGTTAAATACGGTGTTCCTCAAGGTTCTGTGCTCGGACCAATTCTTTTCAACTTATATATGCTTCCTTTAGGCAACATTATTAGAGGACACTCTATAAACTTCCATTGTTATGCTGATGATACTCAGTTATATCTATCGATCATGCCTGAAGAAACCAATCAGCTAGTTAAACTCCAGGCATGTGTTGATGACATAAAATCCTGGATGACCTGCAATTTCCTGATGTTAAACTCAGATAAAACGGAAGTTATTGTACTTGGGCCTAAACTCCTCCGAAGCTCGCTGTCTTAAGATATAGCAACTATTGATGGGATTGCCATCGTCTCAAATGCTACTGTAAGAAACCTTGGAGTTATCTTTGATCAGGACCTGTCCTTTGACTCGCATATTAAACAAACTACAAGGACAGCCTACTTTCACCTGCGTAACATTACTAAAATTAGGCCAATGCTGTCTCAAAAAGATGCAGAAAAACTCGTCCATGCATTTACCTCAAGGCTGGACTATTGTAATTCTTTATTATCAGGCTGCTCTAATAAATCTCTTAAATCTCTCCAGCTGGTCCAGAATGTTGCAGTGCGTGTTCTGACTAAAACCAGAAGAATGGATCACATTTCTCCTGTATTAGCTTCTCTGCACTGGCTCCCAGTAAAATCCAGAATCCAGAATTTAAAATCCTTCTCCTCACTTACAAGGCTCTTACTTGCTCTTACTGTCCTCCTAGAGCACTACGCCATCAGAATAAAGGGTTACTTGTAGTTCCTAAAGTCTCCAAAATTAGAACAGGGGCCAGAGCTTTCAGCCATCAAGCTCCTCTTCTGTGGAACCGTCTTCCGGTTCGTGAGGCAGACACTGTTCCCACATTTAAGAGTAGGCTTAAAACCTTTCTCTTTGACACCGCTTATAGCTAGGGCTGGCTCAGGTTTGCCCTGAGCCAGCTCTTGGTTAAGCTGCTATAGGCCTAGACTGCTGGGGGATTATAATGACACACTGAGCCTCTCTCTCTCTCTCTCGCGCTCTCTCTGTGTATGTTCCCCCGGAGTCCCTGTGCTCTCTTGCCTAGCAGGTCTCCCTGGACCGTGGTGGAACCTGATCCGGACTGCACCGATGTTGTGGTCTTGTTTGCCTCTTACCGCCAGTATTTTTAATTAAAGTAATTGACTAAAATCGGCATCTCTACTGTCACTAACTTGACTACTCCCGGGATCACTCCCGGGAGTCTGGCTATGCTTTCTGGTCGAGCAGAGTCCACTGAGGTCCTGACTGATGCAGACTGCTAACTGGCCTGGCGCTGGAAACACCACATTGTAGCTCCACCTGCCCGCTGTGTGACTGCTCAACTACTCCTGCTTTTTGGTCTACGGCGACGTGTTTGGGATGGATCCATCTCGGCGTGGCTGTGCCTGCTGCCATGGACTACTACTGTTGATACTATTGCTTCTGTTAATACCACCACTACTGTTAATGCTACTACTACCATACTACCAACACCAAATGCAGTTGGAACCCAAGGGCCTGGGCTGCACGAGATTTCTGCCTAAAAGCCTATTAAGGCAGTTTTTCTCGCCACTGTCGCTGTAAAGCTTGCCCCTGGGTGAGGTTGGGACTTTGAAATTGTGTTGACTCTTGAAATTTTGAGCGTATTCTAGTCCTGCTCAATATTAAGTGTCCTGAGATGACTTCTGTTGTTTGACACTATAAAATTGAATTGAATTGAATTTATCATGTAAGGTGACCTTGGGTGTTTGAAAGGCTCCAACAAATAAAATGTGTTATTATTATTATTATTATCATTATGCCGTTCATGATGGCTCATGAAGGGCAGGAAGGTATGCTCTTCCTGCCTCAGGCTTTCCACACAAGCGTGTGGAAGAGCAGATAGGATACGTCTGTCTCCTCTTTATTCATCAAGCTGAGGGGCAACAGATCTGCTTATCTCCTACCTAAATATGCTACATTTATTTTAACTCAGATAGCCTCCTGACATCTCTTGTAGCAAGAGGGTCAGGGAATTGCCGGTGTGGTCGTTTTGGGGGTTTTTCTTTGCGCTGCGCTCCCTGCTTATGCCGTTCATGATGGCTCATGAAGGGCAGGAAGGTGTGCTCTTCCTGCCTCAGGCTTTCCACGCAAGCGCGTGGAAGAGCAGGGAGTCCCAGAACAGTACCATACCGCCAAATGAAACTTGTGCAAGTAAATAAAGATTCTTTTGACAAAGTGATCCTGACTGAAATGTATATGTATGCGGGTCAATGATGTGATGCTATTTTTTTGTGTAGATATGGGTTAGATACATTTAAAATTGTGAAGAAAAAAAATTAAAATAATTTTACAAATTATTTTGAAACATGATTTTCATCAAACCCTAATCTTAAAGTTTAAGATTTATTTTGACAGATTATAAAGATAATTTTTGTAAAAATGTCAATACGGTGTAACCAAAAAAACATGAGCCAAATAATTACACTTGCTGAAAAAATGTGAAATTCTCTCCAAAATCCCTTCTAAAAAAACATGGCATAATCTTCCATAAGAACTTTTCTATATTAAATAAAAATATTGAAAGCATTTTGATTAATATGGGGAATCATGTCTGTCACATCAACCACTTCAAATATTTGGTGTAACCACCATTTAAGAAGCCATTGTGTAAGTATTTTGTCAGAAAATCATGTGACAGGAAATTATTTCACAGAGAAGGACCCCTGAAGACCCCAACTGCCATGAGTCAAGGTTAGTAACTCTCTTACAAATGTAACATAATTAAGTGTTTTTAGGCCTTGGTCAGGCAATCTAGCATACATGTCAAATGGTATGACCTCCTTAATATATTGATAAATCACTATTGTCATAAAATATTGAATTCAATGTAAAAACTGTTTGCATGTATGTATGAAGGCATGTTTTGCATTACCATTTTATTATTGTTGGGAAGCACTTTGTCAATTTATGTTTCAAAAGGTGCTATATAAATGAAGTAATACTACTACTAATAATAATAATAATTATTATTTTCATTATTACACAGACAGATGTAAAAATAATATTCTTAATTGTGCCAAGTATATGTCATGTCCATTCCAATGGACACGGGGTCTGAAGGGGTTAAAACACCTGGACACATCTATTTGCTCTGCTCAAACACATAACCTGGCTCCATTACCGGAGGGGAGAAAACGCCAAAGATAGCCATTAAATTACTATTCCACTAACGGACAATGACACTTGGCACAATTCTTTCACATCTTAAGGCGTTTTTCTTAAGGGGTTTATACGGCAAACAAACAAATAAATAAGTTAGCCTACTATTGATCTGATTCTATCATGTCAGCAATATCCCCACCATCGCCACACAGTGCTAGTGTATGTACAACGACGCCATTATCGGCAGAAGCTCCATTAGCAAAATGGCTACATAACAAGAAAGTTGAAATACAAGTTGAATTACGTGCTAACGGGAAGGAAATTAAATGGTATATTGTTTTGTCACATGGTTTAACATTCGGCTTATACATGGCGTTGCTTTTATGAGAAATATTCAAGTAATATTCGTCAGGTGCTGCATGTTTCCTATATTTCATGTCCGATCCAGGCCATCTTCCAGGGAGTTGTTGCCAGCCTGGAAGGTTTGGAAGAGTGTGGTATCTTGGGGAGAAGGATGTAAGGAAGATCGGGCCACCAGTTAGATCTTGGCAGAGGGGAATTAGCTCAAATGGTAGAGCGCTCGCTGCGCAAAGGAAGGGGGCCAATCTTTGAGCCCCCCATGCATGTGAAAAACACGTGAAATAAATACGGGAAAAAAAATAATGATGCAATTAAATATATTTCTCCGTGCAGCAATATTCTGGCGATATCCCTGTGCATTATTTGACGTTTTGAGTTATGTAGTCTTCCCGTCACCTGTCGTGAGTTGGCTTCGATCCAGCGATCTGCACAACCAGCGATCTGTACAGCGCTGCAATTAATAAACATGATGTAATTCAACCCAAGCCCAACCCATAGCCGATGCATTTGGACTTCCCAAAATTAAGTAACATAATGTGAGCATATTGTTGAAGAGTAGTTCCAAACTTCGGCCCTATCGTTTTAACCCGGAATCCAAAGACTACCATCCCACTATAAACAAAGGGGACCACCAGACAGGTGTAAATGTAAATATCTGTAGGTACCATTTCAGTTATGTAGTCTTCCCGTCACCTGATGTGAGTTGGATTTGATCCAGCGATCTGCACAGCGCTACAATAAATACAATTATCAATGACTTATGTTTATTTCTGTTTCTGTTAATTACAATACAATGTGTCTTCAAAGTTTGAGACAGTATTGGAGTTTTGTAATGATGCACAGAGTCTTAAATGTTGTTTTGATCAGATTTAATGTATCTGAACAAAATATTAAGTATTGAGAACACACACACACATACTTTCTCTTCAGGAAAACAAGATGTAAAACAAACAAGTATTAAAAATGAACGCACACTTCAGAAAAAACTGTATGCATAAAGGAACACTATATACACACAAGTACACTATATACACACACAAGTACCTACACTATATACAAGTATATACAATATATACAACTCCCTGCCAAGGGACCACAGATTCACAGGATTTTATCAAGGGCCCGACGGTGCCTGTTCCTCTGTGTGAATCGGCACACAGGAGCAGCTGGAACAGGAACAAGTGGAGCTGAGCCTGCACTGGATGTTGAGGCCCCAGAAGCTGCAGGCAACATCCAATGAGCAGAGTCTGGTGCAGTGGGGGCAGGTGTGATGTGGCGCTCCCTGGTGGCAGCAGCCGGGCGTCGGCCTGGCCGCAGATCCGGAGCCTGCCCCTCCAGATTTGGAGGGAGGACAAATTCATGGTGTGGGCCTGATGTTTGAGGAAGGAGCTGCAGTTGCTCCTTCGGTGGTGGAAGCTGGACAGGTGCCACAGGAATCGGGTTGGTTGGAGCCACTCCCTGAGAAGGACACTCAACTCCTGATTTTTTTTTGGATTATGGCGTTGAAACCTGAGAGATGAGATCATTTGTGTTAGATATGTATTCAATAGAGAACTATTCAGACACTTTGTGGTAAATCATTTTTTAAACAGCAACTGTGTGTGTGCATGCGTCCATGTGTGAATGGGTGTGCATGTGTTGCTTTGCCGTCCTATTTTTGAAGAAAAGGCTGAAAACGACATACCCAAAGTAAAATGGTTACTGTTTTTGAACCCCTATGACTACAGGCACAAAGCTGAGCATTCCTGAAAGATAACCCTTTGAATTTTCTTCTGCAAGTGTCAGATTTACTCTAAGTGTTACTGACACTGAGTTACTGCAGCTGGAAATTGCTATTTTTTTGCCTCGCCTAAATTATTTTTTCTTTTTGAATGAAACAAGTTCGCTGTGGCTGTTATAGATAGGCCTAAAAGTTGAATGAAGCCACAGCCACAAGCCTGACCAAAAACGGGTAGAAAGTAGATAAAAAGACACCCAAAAATGAGCTTTGCAAGTGCAGTGTTGTAGGGCAATGTCAGACGGAGCTGCATCTGGAACAAAGTGTTCCAAATGAGATTATGGGTATTTTTAGGTATATAATTCTACTTTTTTTTGTTTATTTCACCAGTTCTACAACTACTACTAATAAAACCAACATTTTTTTAATGTTTTTTGTACATAACAGCCTTCTGTAATGAGACGCTGCATAACTATCATATCTGCAGGTCACAGTCTGACCTTTCTGAGCTGCTGCGCTCTCAGCCTCAAGCCCCCTCCCCTCATGTAACATTCCGCTGGGATCGTAAGCTCATTGGCTATAAGACCTGTCAGTCAAAAATGTACTCCTCTGCCTATTGGCTCTCTGCCTGGGGATTCTCGTGGTTGGTCAGCCGAGAGGCAGTGACGCACTGGCTCTCTTGATGGACAGATTTTTCAGCCAATCCGGATCGCAGGATCGTGGAAGGGGGCTTGTTTTGTCGCCAAGAAGCTAGGGAATCCGGAAATCGAAGTGTTGTTGTTAGCCCGTGATCGAATAGCGATATCTAGCTACAAACAATCTTTTGTTCAGAAACTCACAACGTCAACACATGGCGTGTTATGGATGACTACCGGAGTTAGCGTGCTCGTGGGACTAAACAAAGTGGCTACTTTTGTTCGTTGGACTCTTACCGTTCTCTGGATATAAGGATTAGCATGCTTCCTGTTGATTTTGGACATCCAGACAGCTCGAAAGGTAGGGAACGCTGGTCTTGTTTCTGTGCACTCCTTGCACACATGCTGTGTTTGCTTTTGATGTGTTTTCCGTTAGCCTAAAACGGCTTACTTTGTTCGATTTGCGAGACTCGTAGCTTTCAAATGATGTGTAATATGACGCAGACGCATTTATAATATGCGATTAAACGGAATGAATGGGAAAACTAGTGCAAAACGGCCCGCATGCGGGCCGCTGCTGTAAGGAGAGTGTGTATGTGGTGAAGATGTCATGCATATGATTGTTTACTTGCACTCTTCAATGGATTCCTAATTGATTTTTATATAACTGTATTTACTGTAACTATGTATACCTCTTGTGAAGCACATTGAGTCTGCTTTGTGCATGAAATGCGCCTTATAAATAAAATGGAATTGAATTGAATTAAATAATGTGCCTGACCTACCATTGAACGAGTGTCCGTTGATTAATCTCAAAGAGCTGGATCTTTGTCCCCTGCATTACCCTTGGACAGGTGAGCACTAAATCCCGGATGTGGTGGTAGTCGCGGAGAATCTTGGACCATCTGGGGGTGGAAACTCCTGCCTTCTTGGTGGTTGTCTTGTGCAAAGTGCACAGCGTTTTGCACATGGCCTCCACCAAGCGGCTGGTGCTGGGCCACTGAGCTGGCCCCCCAGGATGTCCTATCAAGCAGCGCTTAACGCTCTCCACACCCGGCGTGACTCCAGACCGCTTTGGAGCTTTAAAACGGCCATGTGGCAGTCGCTCCTGATGACGAGGCTGGTAGTTGACCCGCATCTTGTCACAGTCAGGGAGAGCTGTCCACAGCTGGATGACCTGGGTCACCTGCGGTTCAGTGAGGTAAGATGCCTCACGGAGACCCACCAGGTAAGCAGCGAGATCCCAGACTTTGTCCCACCCAGCGACCCCTTTAGGTCCAATGACTTATCCCTAATAAATGGATTGATTAGTAGTAGTAGTAAATGGGAAATAAAATGTAATTGTGTTTAATTTGAAATAGCCATTAAAGTGTCTTACCTGAGCCTCGTCTGACAGATTGGTTTCACTGTCCAGTGCAGCCTGAGAGGTGTCAGGCGGTACTGAAGGGGCAGTGGTAGGATGATGTCCTCCATCACCTGACGTGGACGGCAGATCATCAAGTGATGCAGGGGCCTGAGGTGGAGAGGCCTGAGGACTCGTCATCAATGATGAGGGCAGTTGACGGGAGGGGTCATCCTCGTGGAGCACAGGAACTGTGATGTCCTCTGTGTTCTCTTCCTCAAAACCCTCATCTTCGATGTCGTCGTCATCTATCTCCTCCACCAGTCTGGCCTCCTCCGCTGGGTTCTGGAGCACTGGAGTCAGGGCTTTGCCGGTCTGGCTGTACAAGTACTCCATTCCCAGCAATTCACCTGCAAAAAGAAAACAGAAAATAGAGAGTATTATGAATATTTGTAAGCAATATAGCACTCATGATCGTGGGGTTGGTGATGGATAATCCACCGATGTTGATACCTCTGGCCTCGTGGATATTATATCTATTACATTAAAGGTTCATTTGATTAATGAATAGTCTTATTTAAGAACAAATTAATTAAGTTTCTCTCTCTCATGTTGAATAATGAATTATTTCTTGCCTGTGTACACTCCAGGGGTGCGATAGCGATCATCCCAGCGTGTCCCTAGCACCTTTCGGCTGAGCTGGTCCACTGCCTCTCTCAGTGTGCTGCCGTAAGAGCGGACGGTCCTCCATCCGGTCATCATTCCAGCGCATCAGCCCTTCAAGGAGATACGCCTGGAAATGCGCATCACTTGCACTGGTTCCTGAAGGTTATATAACAAAGAAGCATTTGAAATGATATGAATAATCTGTAACATAGAATTATGTTAAAAAAAGAATTGTCATTACAATCAGACATACTGAGAAAAAGAGTTCTTAAACTATGGTAGAAAAGGTCTGTAATACTACTGTAAAACAGAAACTAGTTACCCATATGTATGCTATACCTGGAATGAATCTGTTTAGGTGGAGGTGGAAGGACTCCAGCGAAGTAGAGCCACGGGCACACCTGTAGCAGCACAGCTCCACACCGCCTTTGTTCAGGGTGCCTATGTTGGTGTAGAGCTGGAAGTCCTCTGGGTCCTGGATACAGGCCACGTGTTTCTCCTGCTCCTGCCATATGTGCTGGATTCGCACGTGGTCCAGCAGAGGAACGCCTAGAGTGTCCTTCCCACTCACACCGCCAAACAGACTGATCAAGGACCCAATCAGTCTGGTTGTCTCCTCCACCCCTCTGGTCCTCCTCCTGCAGTGCCGTGCCAACTCCCTCCGCCTAATGCGAGTGGTCACCGCCTCCTCCGAGATGTGGCCTATCCTCTGTGCCGTCAGCTCACCCTCCTTGGCACGGCGAAGAGCAGCAACATCCTCGGGATCCCACTCAAAAATGCATCTAGACAGGCGTGCCATGAAAATGCCATAGAGTGGGTGAGCTTCAGTTGTGACACCTGCAGCAAACCGGCGCATGAAATGCCATATGTCAAGGCGCACTTGAAGCCCGTCCCACTCTGCAAACATGGTCTTCACCCGACAAGGGCCATGCTGAGTGCAGCAGTCTCTGTCTACATACATAATTTTTGGTGGCGGCTCTCCTGCCTCCCTGTAGCGCTTCATAAGGCCAGCTGCCATGGCGTCAAGTGCTTGTCCCTCGCCGGCTGTCATGACGGAGACAAGAACCTGACCGTGCTCGTTCCCCACATTGGTGCACCAAGCAGCTGTACCGGCAGCAGCACCAGACAGTTTCTTGGTCACTTTCTTGGTGGAGTCCATCTTGAGCACGCAGCCAAAGATGGACGTAATTTTTGCCTTCACCAAATGAAGTCTACCAAGAACATCCCTGGCATACACGGCCAACAGCCACTTAGGCTTGGGAAGGTCAGGGAGCTTGGGAGGCTCAGCGAAGGCAGGGGGGCGCACGAGAGAAAGCCTTGTGAAAGGCTCACAAGCCGTCAAGTATTGCAGGACACGCTGCAGCCATGCCTCACTGTGTTGCTCCTGCAGCTTCTTGTACAGCTGTGTCACGCTGTTGCCCATGGTCCTCTCCCTCATCATCCGCAGCACCCGGATGTCACATGAGTATCTAAGGAAAGAAGAGTGTAATGTAGAACGCAAAACAAACAACACAAATAGCACCTAATAATTGATATTCATTATTATGAATTACCTGTACGTTAGCAAAGCTGGAAACTGGCTGCGATGGCCCATGTCCAGCTGCCCTAAGATGTCCTCGGACCAACCAGGATACTTCTTAGAGCAGCCTTTGCACTCCAGATACTCAGTGGCAAGGTCGTACCACCCTTCAATGTCCAACACTGGCGAACTGTCTGGTAGAGTCCAGCTGCAGTTAGCTTGTGCTTGCCACAGGCTGGACGAACGCAGACAAGAGGAAACTTGAACATTTTCCGGGGAATCCACAAGAACAGCGCCGGCCGAAGAAGTGGTCAGGTGAGGCGGGAGGCTGTGTGTGAATAAGTAGGGGCTGAGGAGGATACCACCAGAGTTTGACATGGGACACTAGCTCTCGCTTGCCGGTTTGTGGGTTGGCTTGGAAAAGAGCCTGCCGAATCCAATCCTGCTGGAAACAGGGAAGCTGATCCTTCCAGGCACTGGGAAGGTCAGCTGGTGGCAGATGATCATTGAGATTCCGTACGGCTGCTGGAGGGGGATGAGCACAGGCCTCTACATGCACTGTCGTTGCAAGGGCTAATAAAGGAGAAATCAAGCAAACAGGCCGCAGAACAATATTAGGTATATATCTTAAATGTAGACATTTTCGTTTAAATAACACAAAACAAAATTAAGCAAACAGGCCGCAGAACAATATTAGGTATATATCTTAAATGTAGACATTTTTGTTTAAATAACACAAAACAAAATTAAGCAAACAGGCCGCAGAACAATATTAGGTATATATCTTAAATGTAGACATTTTCGTTTAAATAACACAAAACATTCTCACAATATTTGCATTTGCGTCACATGCCACACCTGCATTGAGCTGTGCTTCATATTGTGATACAGCCGATATCAGCTCCTCATCATCCTCCTCATCCTCAAAAGCAGCGCGAAGCTGCAGTTGGGGCAAACCCTAGTTAATGAGTTTCTGGGCCTCCAAGGTTTTGTCCTCATAAACCTCCTTCATGGATTGGCCCTGAAACTCACCAAACTCCACCATCAACCAGCCCTGGTCTCCAGTTTCACGTGCTTTTGCCTGCAACCTCATCTTCCCCTGGAACTTTTCCAGTTCCTCTTTCACCTCTCTGATCTGAGACGCATACTGCAGGAGCAGCTGTTTGTTCTCAGACAGAGGGTTTGCCTGTGAACTTTCCTTGGAAATGCTCTGCAATAAATACAGAGCATAGCCAAGGCTGTTCTCCATCAACCACCTGAATCTCTGGCCCTGGAACATGCCAAACTGAAGCTGGCAGTGCGCCAGTGTCAGAAAATGGAACACTGGGGTCCCCACCATTGCTGGCGATGAAAGCGCGGGCCTCTGTCATCACCTCCTCTTTGGGTTTGGCCCTTCCGGGCACTTTCCCCACGCCTTTTGCCTGCTCTGACGGCGCCATGAAAAGTCTGGTCGACCTTGCCGATTGGCGACGAAAGACAGGGTATGCATACATTTTCTGAAAGAAAATAAGAAAAAAGAGAAAAAAGTATTTCATGTTATGCCCTTTGCTATTTATATATTGGTAGTTTTAAGTATTTTAGTATTGTGAAATGAAATAACTTGGACTAATATGAAATCTGTTTTCCTTCTCAGGTCCGTTGCCAGTAGTTTTCTATTCCAAATAAATACTCTTTGAATTGAACCCACGTCTCCCGCACTTTCTGAACCCTGTAAAACGTGTCAACACTCAAATGGTCGGTGTTTAGGGCTAAAATAATATATTTTCTGCCGATTTGCCCCCTCTGTAACCTGGGTGGGGGTCCCATAGATTACCGTCATTATTTAGCAGGTGCTATAGAATCGATGTGTTGTTGTGGCAGTCCTTTAAAGAAATTTGTTGCCAAAGTCTGTACGGTGCCTACATACCCTTATTAAACACATCAATATGACGGCACATTACAACAACTTACCGTTTGGAAGCTATCGGGAATGTCAACACCAAGGAATACAGCAGAAACATTTTCAGATGAAATCCGCGAAACCACGTGATCTGGGCTTACTTTGGGCAGCAGAAAATTTCTCCGACGAAATCCGTAGAACAACGTGATTGGTCAAAAGTAAGCCCAAGGGAAGAAACGTGATTGGCTAATTTTGGGCTTACTTTGGGCTTACTTTGGCGGAATTGGGAGAACACAGCAATCACATGCGAGAGGTAGCGGGATCGATGCCTGCATTCTCCATAACACTTTTCTTGCAGTTGAGGAGATAATCACTTCAAAGACGCGATATAATTCGATTATTGGATCAACTCGTATCACTGGCTGAAAAGAAGTAGTACTGATGCAAGATTACGGAGAATTGTGGAAGAATCCACATCCAGCAAGTTCTGCCACAAGCAGCATGTACTCAGTCATTTAAAAAGCCTACCACCCATCCATCCATCCATTGTCCACCGCTTATCCTGTATTCAGGGTTGCGGGGGGGCTGGAGCCGATCCCAGCTGTCATTGGGCGAAGGCAGGGTACACCCTGGACAGGTCGCCAGTCCATCGCAGGGCCAACATGTAGAGACAAACAACCATTCACGCTAAGCCTACCACTCAGATTTTTAAATTGTAATCTCCAATCCTTATGTTTTGTTTAAGGATATTTCTGAAGACACACACATTGACATTCTATGATTTAGACCTAATCCCTAATCCTAATGGAGGAATGGAACATATGGTTCAAAGGAGATTCATGACAGTGCATACAGTGATACTGGTAACATGCAAATAATTCAGTATACTGCAACTGGGGTTCCTTTGTATGGCGTGGTCCATGCTCTGACTGTCCGCCATTTTGTGTCCTTTGCTCCAGTCCTTGTTTAATTGTTTGATGGTTGTATTTGTTTTTGAGTTTGAAGTTTAGTTTGTTCGTTTGTTTCCAGAACAAGGTGTTTGGTGGTTTCTCTGTTTGTTTGTTAGTTTGTTGGTTTTGTTTGAGAATAAGCAGCTTTTTCCCTTTATTTGTTTTTGCCTTTATTGTTTCCTTTGGTTGTTTCACGATTGTTTCCTTGTTTAACTGGGGACAGGAGATGTGAGTCCCATCTGGGGTACCATTTTTTTATGTGACGGTTTTTCTTTTAGTGTGACTGGTTTGGTCAATGCTGGGGTGCCAGTCAGGTGTCTGTGTCCTGACAAATAGTCTGTCACACGATTTTTAACCCCCACAAAGGATATGTACCTAACAATACATTTGTGATAAGTGCATACCCATTATTTAAAACACATTTATCAAACTGTACCCAGCACAAAGAACAAAGAAACGGAATACAACCAAGGCTTTTTCGTTTTCTTTTCAAAAGTGTATTTAAATTGTCCATGAAAAATAAACAATATTCTTTAACTAGAAAATTCCCCCGCCGGGAAATTTTGAAAGGGCCACGGGGGCTACTGCCGGAGTGTATATACATTACGATGAGATTCTTCGAGATTTCAAACGAGACGTAGTTGTTTTAGAGGCAAATACAACTACAAATACTTCGCACTCAACTGTTTGCCAGTACATGTCACCGAACTCAGCTGTCACTCAAGTACTACCGAGTACTACCGAGTACTACTGAGACTCAAGTACTGAGAACTACTAGGTACTATGTATTGTCAAACATTTGCCAGTACATGCCAGAGCTTGAGTGACACTGAGGCTGGCACAACCTTTCTAGGTGAAAGTGTGACTGAGTAGAAGACGTTTGACTAAAAAAACTACATTTCCCACTGACTGCTCCTTCCTGTCCACCAATCAGAGCACACCACTCGTGTCTCCATTTTAAAGTTTAAACGGAGTTTCTAGGTGAAAGTATGCCCGAGCAGACGACGTTTGACAAAAAAAAAACTACATTTCCCACTACTAAATGTAGTTTTTAGTACATTCCTGTCCACCAATTAGAGCACACCACTCGTGTCTCCATTTTAAAGTTTAAATGGAGTTTCTAGGTGAAAGTATGCCCGAGCAGACGACGTTTGACTAAAAAAAACTACATTTCCCACTACTAAATGTAGTTTTTAGTATATTCCTGTCCACCAATCAGAGCACACCACTCGTGTCTCCATTTTAAAGTTTAAATGGAGTTTCTAGGTGAAAGTATGCCCGAGCTGAAGGCGTTTGACTAAAAAAACTACATTTCCCACTACTTAATGTAGATTTTAGTACATTATTGTCCACCAATCAGAGCACACCACTTGTGTCTCCATTTTAAAGTTTAAATGGAGTTTCTAGGTGAAAGTATGGCACTCAACTGTTTCCCAGTACATGTCACTGAACTCAGCTGCCACTCAAGTACTACCGAGTACTAGCGAGTACTACCGAGTACTAGCGAGTAGTACTGAGACTCAAGTACTGGGAACTACTAGGTACAATGTATTGTCAAACAGTTGAGTGCTTTGCACTCAACTGTTTCCCAGTACATGTCACTGAACTCAGCTGTCACTCAAGTACTACCGAGTACTACCGAGTACTACTGAGACTCAAGTACTGAGAACTACTAGGTACAATGTATTGTCAAACAGTTTCCCAGTACATGTCACTGAACTCAGCTGTCACTCAAGTACTACCGAGTACTACCGAGTACTACCAAGTACTACCGAGTACTACCGAATACTACCAAGACTCAAGTACTGACAAGTACTAGGTACTATGTATTGTTTGAAAAACTACAACTCTGCCAATCAGAGTGCACATGCTATCACTTCTGAGTGAGACAGAGACAGATAGTCTCCATTTTAAAGTTTAAATGTAGTTTCTAGGTTAAAGAGTTAAAGAGTTGACGATGGACTACATTTCCCACGGACTGCACCTTCCTGTCCACCAATCAGAGCACACCTGCTGTCAGTTATGAAGATCAGTGCCCCACAGTGCTGTCACCATGGCAACGGCCCTTGCTGCGTGTGTATGACTGCTTTGGAGCCTCTCTCTGCTTCTTTCTATCGCTCCATTCCCCCTCTGCGGAGGGTCCGAACAAAAGCTTGCCATGCTCACACCGAAACTCCTATCGCCAAAATTTTCACACCGTTAGCGCCACAAGACTCGGCTGAAGACACTGATGACTTTTATTTTTTCCTAGTGTCAGAAATGTGGACGCTAGGGCGAGTTAGAAATGCTGTTCATATCAGGTTTCTTTGAAAATCTGCTTCTCAATTAACATTGGAGCGGATGAGGAGAAAAAGAGACTTGGCCGTGCTTAGAGGTTGCTAGTTCACTTTTTGAGCACATTGTGAGAGACAGGACAAGTTTGTCTACAAAATTGGAAAATATCACGTCTGTAGAGTGAAGATTGTGGCCGGGAGGAGTTTGGAAAGGAAAAAGATCTGAGAAGCCCCCACACTCTAAGCGATGATGTCACCCACTCTAGCCCAGAATGTTCCGCGCAATACACACCCATTGTAATCTCATGAATTCTCCCAAAACGATCATGGTCATTGAACAATGATTGATCAAAAACTATATGAGCTATTGAAACGCGAATTGACACACCAGGACACAAGACTTGTTTCTACGTTTTAGAGTTTAAATGGAGTTTCTAGGTGAAAGTATGACTGAGCAGCAGGCGTTTGAAAAGCTACATTTTCTGCTTTTTTTTTTTCGCTCGTCCCATTCAAGTCAATGGGAAAATTTCGTTGGTTTTTCGCAACTTACGTCGCGAAAAATTTGTGTTCGGCTAAGAAAAGGAGCACTGGTCCCCTCAGCTATTTCATAGCTGTAGGGGGCCAGTGCTCGGTGCGATTGCCCCGTGGCCCTAATGAGTCCATATCTCAGTTCTTTTAAACAAAAATCAGATCTTGAGGCAACCAAAAATAAGTAACCAGAAAAATCCCCAAATAGCCAGGAAAAAAAAAAAAGGAAAAACAAAAGTAATCCAACAAAACACCATCGGTCGGTACTCACACACGCCAGGGGGGGAGCCGGTCAAACGTATCAGTCAGTCAACCAGTCGGAGCTTGTAGAAGACTGACGATCACAGGATCTCCGGCGGCCAAACGTGGCGGATGAGCAGGTTCACTGACGATCACAGAATCTCCGGCGGCCAAACGTGGCGGACGAGCAGGTTCACTGACGATCACAGAATCTCCGGCGGCCAAACGTGGCGGACGAACGGGTTTAACTGACGATCACGGAGTCCCCGGCGGCCAAAGGTCGCGGACGAAGGTGAACAGGACAGGATCTCGGCCTGGAGCCCAAGAACCACAAGAAGTGCCAGACATGATGTATGCAGGACCACCACAGGTACGGTCGTCACCTGTTGTTGAATGCTGAACTGCAACTCACACCAACCAATAGGATATCTCTCTGTGCCATCAGCCAGATATAGAGGACCTTGAAGCCAGGGCTGTAATACCTCATCATGTCCTTTCAGTCTCTTCCAGAGTGTCTCATTTATGAGGTTGTATGAGGATCCGGGGTCCAATATGGCTGTTCCTGTCCAGAAACCCACTGCAACTGGGACCACAAGCTGTCGGGGAAGAGGTGGGGCAGGTGAGGTGAAAAGGGGAGCCTGTCCAGGATGAGTGTGTGTATTAACTAGTGATGTCCAAATGAAGCTTCGTGAAGCATTTTCTTTATTTTCTGAGTCCAATAGATGGCGCTCTCTGTTCAACAAAGGGTTGAAAGCAATGGAAATATATCGGCCTGCAACCCTTTGTTGAACAGAGAGCGCCATCTATTGGGCTCAGAAAATAAAGAAAATGCTTCACGAAGCTTCATTTGGACATCACTAGTATTAACTGTAGGGGTAGGATGATTACTTCTTGGTTGGTGATTTGCCTGTAGGGGTATTTGCTTTGGAAACTTGCTTTTTCCAACCTGATATTGCGGGCAAGCTGATGGGGCATGATTGTTTTTACAGCGCCAGCAATAAACAGTAGTAACTTGAGTGGCAGGTGGGTGGGGCTGGGCCAACTGAGCAACTGGTTCAGACCTTGCTGGTTTCTGCATTAATTTTTTCCGCTGTTCATAGTGACGCTGATTTTCTCTGTCCTTCTCCAGCTGTTGACCAAGGCGAACCAGATCTTCCACTGTAGTTATGTGGCTGCCCCTCAGCTGGCTGGCCATTTTCGGGTTGATATTTTTTAGTGTCAACTTTACCACTTCCTGCTCGGTAATGTCTGGGTTCCAACGCTTGCAAAGAGATCTGTACATATATGCAAAATCCCTTATTCTTTCATCCTCTCCTTGTATGCATGTTCTGACTCTCTCCGCCAACTCGTCCTGATAATCCTCTGATGGCCCTTTTCCACCGAGGCATTTTGAGGGCCGGTTCGGAGCCGGTGCCCAATCGCGAACCAGTTCTTCCTGTTTCCACAGACAAAGAGCCGGCTCTCGGCCAGGAAAACTGGTTCGCGATCGGCCCCAACTCCTTGCCGGGCTGGAACCGGCCCCCGAAAGAAGGTCTTGCTTACGTCAGGGGCTGCGGGCGGGGTTATCGTGACCAACTACAGCAACGGAAATGTTGTGAGCGCCATTTTTAAAAAACAGCGCTCGTGAAAGTAACTCGTTGAACATATTTGAACAAAATATGGATTCAAAAGCTAAGCAGTGGTCGGTGGAGGAGACAAACTGTCTCCTCGTAGTATGGTCCTCAGCTGAGGTCCAGAATAAACTGGAGGGAGCCTCGAGAAAAAAGCCTGTTTTTGAGGATATCCAAAAGGAGATGGCTGCAGCAGGGTTCAGCAGAAGTGTGGACCAAATAAACAATAAACTAAAAAAGCTGAAGAGAGACTACAGGGACCAAAAGAATGACCTCGGGCGCAGCGGCAATGGACGGCCACGGAAGAATCCTCACTTTGAGGTTTTAGACTCGGTCCTCGGCGATAGACCATCGTGCCAAGTCACTGGGGCACTGAACTCGGCCACAGCAATGCTGAAGTCCATGGTCGACGATACCCTGCTGCTGCCTCTATCGAACGTTACAAATTCGGGTAAGTTTCACGTTTCAAATGTTTTGCCAAACCAACTATACATTTTGTAGCTGTTCAGTTTACCAAGTTACTGATTACGTTCGTAACAGCAGCCGTTAGTAGCTATTCTAGCTAGGGTAATGTAAGCTAACCAGCTAGCGTGATATTGCTAACAATAAGCCAATGTTAGCATGCTACTTTCAAACACTGCCGTTGGCTTACTAAACGTTACCAACTACAAACTTAACGCGTGGATTCACAAAACACTGCAGTGTGAGAAGTTAGTGATTAAACAACTGTTCTCTTGTTTTTGTTGTTTAGACCTGTCGGCCATGGACGATAGTGTAACCGACCGGGAGCTACCGTTGGAGCTACCTCTGGCCTGCAGCTCGCCCACACCGTCGTCCAGCTCATCAGGCCAAAGCTCCTCATCTCAGGCCAGACCAGGTAACGTTTCATGTGCTGGGTATATACTTGTCACAACAGATGCTATGCAAACATTGAGATATTTACATTCACCAGCCATTTAATTAGATGATATTGTACTAGTCTTATATGCAATACTGTGTTGTGTTGCATTGACTCTTGCTTTGCAAATACACAATAAAGACTTGTGTTAATTATAATTGTTCTTGTGCACAACAGGAAAAAGGAAGCGTGACACAAACATGGACTTGTTTGTGTCACGCTTGTTGGAATGCTAATCGGGAGTTCCTGCAGCAAAACAAAGAGACCAATGCTGAATTGGTGCAGACGGACACAGCCACCATGCTTTCACTGATGGAGTGCATGGTGTCGGTGATGGAGGCCCAATCCCGCCGATGATCATATAAAACACCTGACTGATACTGCACTGGACTGATACGGCACTCCCTTCACTTTAAACAATTCTGTTTTTCCAGAAATTGTGTATTTAACTTTTTTTTTTAATAAATACATTTTCTAAAGAGAGATGTCTGCTTTTGTATGCTTAATCAGCAGAGAAACACAACACAAGACAAGTAATGCAAGTTTTTGAAAAGAAATGTTTATTCACAAATAACAGCATGGCATCCTAACTTAATGTACAATCTGTAGTAATGGCAGTTTAATGAACACAAACGGAACAGGTAAAATTGTAAATTTACTCAAATTAGTTGTCACCTCTGTTAAAGTACTGCATTAATGCAGCTCCCCCTTCTTGATTGGCATGCTCGGGTACTGCCTGAACAGGAGGCTGAATGTTCACGTGCCTGTCGGTGTGCTCCTCTGCAAAATTGTCACCATGCTCCTCACAAATATTGTGAAGCACACAGCACGTCAGCGTCATTTTCTTGCTCAGCACAAGCTTGCAGTCATTTCTTTTTAAGAGGCATCTCCATCGTCCTTTCAGTCTCCCAAAACACATCTCCACAACAGACCTTGCACTGCTCAGCCGGTAATTGTAGTTATGTTGTTCAGGGGTCAGTCTGCCAGTGTCCGAAAAGGGCTTCATGAGCCAATTCTGCATGGGGTAAGCAGGGTCACCAATTACGTAATGTCCGACATCACAGCCAGAGATGGTCATTTTGTCTTAGCCCTCTTGCATCATGCACACTGCCTGGATAGCCAACACATATGTCCCAGAAAATACCTTTTCCATCTACAACTGCTTGCAGAACAATTGAATGCCATCCTTTTCGGTTGAAGTAGTCTCTAGGATACTCCTCTGGTGCTATTATTGGAATGTGGCTTCCATCTATCGCTCCAACACACTGTGGTACTCTCCAACGATTTACGAAGAAAGTGGCCATTTCCACCAACTTGTCAGCATCAGGGCGTGTAATGTGTACAGCAAGCAGAGTTGCAAAAGTCCTGAACACAATTAAACACAGTGCTCAGGCCTACCCCAAAAAGATGGCTGATGGTCCTGTATTCACTGCCAGTCGCCAGTTTCCAGATTGCAATTGCCACTCGCTTTCAGGTGGGGATAAACATGCGGTAATTTGTGTTGCTTCTCCCAATGGTGGGCCTGACTCGACCGCAGATATAATCAAAGGACTCCCGGGACACACGGAAATTTTGCTAATTTTGCTCAATAACTGTTGTGTCCCACCAGTGGTGAGATCGTGGGTGTGCCCAGACAACAGGCGACCTCCGTCTTGCCCACTGCCGCAACATTTCCTGTAAAGATATAAATCGGTGTATGATTATTTTTAACTGTAAGGTGATAGATACCAGGCAGTCTGCGCTAGGTTATGATAGCTAACATTTGAGCTAGCGGGCTAGCGTTAGCTTCCAACAAAGGCTAACATTAGCATCTTACATTCTGTTAATAAGAATCAAAACGTGCAGATAATTACCCTTCTTCTGGAACGTAATCTCTGTCCGAAGGATTGAGGACGATCAGCACAAATATGTTGTGCCCATCTTTTTCGTATGCCAATGTAGGTTTGCAAAGCCAGGAGCAAGATTTGAGAACAGGCGACGTAGTCTTCCATTGTCGTCGTTGTGATTGCTGTTGCCGCTCGCGCTTCTGGGAAAACCTTCTTTTTCTTCTTCTGCTCTTTACTCGCGGTTGGCAACCAGCTTTGAGGTGCATTTATTTTATTTTTTTTGATTAACCTTTATTTTTCCAGGAATATTCTCATTGAGATTCAAAATCTCTTTTTCAAGAGAGTCCTGGCCAAGAAGGCAGCATACAAACATTTAAAGTTTCACATTAAAAACAACAAAAACACAAAATTTCACACTAAAAACAGACACAAACACAATAAAAAGTGACAAAGCATCAATCTAATTGGCAGTAAGTCAGTGTCCAGTTTGTGGTTAAATAGTCCTTGATCCTGCTTTTGTAATTGTTCAGGGTGATTAGGGATTCCAGTTTAAGGTGTTCCTGTAGCTTACACCATGATGACGGGGCAAAAGATTTAAAAGCACTTTCACCAAACGTAGTGCGAGTCCGAGGAACGTTATACATAATCATTACCGCCACCTACCGGCCGGGGAAATCCTCAAACCTATGCAGACGTATACAGTGACGTAATGACACAGCTCTCTGGGCTCTCTCGCCGGTGGAAAAGCAAACCGGTTCTCAGAAGGTTCGCAAGTTGAACCAACTGCGAACCAGCACGGAACCGGCCCGATTCTTGAACTAGGTTCGCGATGACAGGAAAGCAGACGTAAATCTCTTCTCAAACTCCTTCCAGGTAGCAACCTCCAAGCGGGCCACATCCCACCAGTCACGGGCTGTTCCATGGAGCATGTTACGCAGAGTAGCGATGACTTCTGAATCAGTAAGTGGGTGGAGTGCCAAGAAATCCTTACATTTTTCCAGGTAAAGTAGAGGGTCCTGTGTATCATCTATTCTTCCAAGTCAGTAACACTGGGGAACATTGTGGACTGTAGCCTGGGACGGGCTGGTTGGGCAGGTGGTCTAAATAGTGGATGTTCATCCAGGAGGGTCTGTAATTATTCTAAGTCGTTTTGGATTAAAGTGTCTGCTAAATGTCCTAAATGTAAATGTGACTATCACAAACTGCCATGAGATTGCATTCGCTAAGTTAACAATCCGAGGCCAGGAGTCCAGAGTTGGAACTGGAGGATGATCTACCACAACAACATGTTGGGGGTTTAGGTCAGTTCCTCAGGCACACACATCAAGTGGGTCAAGTCCCTCACTCCAGTCTAAATCGATGCTCTTTATTTAGGTTTAGTGGCACAGGCAGAGAGAAGAATGCTTTAGAGAGCTGAAGAGAAAAGACAATTATCCAGTCCTATTTACTTGAGAGTGCAGGGCACAACCACATTTGTAGACTCAAGTATCAGCTTCTCTCCATCAGGGGCCCAAACAAAGGAAACGATGCAGTTCTTCATCAGAATGAGTACGGATTCTATTTCCTCCAGGGAACGTAGCACAATGAAGAGTCAGGAGGGTTAATGACACTTTTGAATAACTCTCGGTTTGGGCTTTAGGGTTTATATTTTCAGAAAGAGAGAGTGTGAAAAAAAGAGATGGAGAAAGAGAGAGAGGAGCATGGTCTGGCATTGTCATGCAAATGCTATGAGACAGAACACATGTAAAATCTAATAGTGAACTATTTTGTTTTTGAAGGGAAGTAAGAACACACACACACACACACACACACACACACACACACACACACACTTGTCTGGTCCAAACTGAAGAATAACCTATCACTGTTTTTCTTTATACTTTAAGTAAATATGATTATTCAGATGAGACCAATTATATTGACAATTTATGAGAATCCAAACATGGTGGTTTCCCTCTTGAGGCGGTAAATACACTGCTGCCTGGTCTGGCTGTGGATAACGATATCCTCTAAGATGCAAGTCCACATCATGAAAGTAACTATGTACATTCACTCAAATACTTAGTACTCAGAGAGTAACTAAACACACATAGCCTAACCTAAAAAAGCACCACATGGACTCCTGGGCTTGGTCTTCATTACTTAAAGGTGCTATTTGAATTTGAATTTATTTATTCAGGATAGCCCCTTGAGATGAATCATCTCATTTTCGAGGGGGTCCTTCCACAAAAAGATACAATGATACAATGTCAGGTAAAGAAATAAAAAGAAAAGCAAATACATTGAAACACAATACAGGACTTACGTACATACACACACACACACACACACACACGCAAGACAAGGCTCTCCTAACCCCAGCTAATCCACAAACGGCCAGATATCGGAATAATAGTCAACTTGTGATATCTTAGCTTACAAATGGGAAAAATACAGAAAGAAATAAAATAATAATAATATTATAATAGTAAAAATTAAGTAAATAAATAATCGGATCAGATAAGAGAATCACACACACAAAGAAAGAAAAAATTTTGCAGTTTGCACGAGAGAGAGGAAAGATAAGTAATAGGAAATAAATAATAATAATAATAAATAAATAAATAAATAAATAGTAAACATCATCAGAAACAAGAACAGGGAGTTTGCAAATGAATTAGAAGTGATGCTTTGAAGCTAGATAGAGAAGTGGAAGCCCTAAGCTGGCATGGGAGACTGTTCCAGTCAGACGGAGCTTTAAACTGAAATGAACGACGACCAGATTCTTTAAATATTCTGGGAATACGGAAAAAGAGATGATCTGTATGTCTAAGACTGTATTGTGTACTATAAGGAATCATAAATTGTTTTAAATATAAAGGAAAATTAAAGTGAATGCATTTAAAAATAAATAATAACCAATGAAGAACTCTTCTGGCTTTTGGGTTAACCAGTTCAAAGATTCATAAAGAGTGCAATGATGAGTTCTGTAGGGACATCTCAGGACGAATCTACAGAGGCTGTTATACAGCACAGTGAGAGGACGGAGATTAGATTCTGTAGTGTTCTGATAAATGATGTCTGCATAATCAAGAATAGGAAATAATAATTGTGATACGATTCTTTTACAAACCTGTACTGTAAAACAATCAATGGACCGATACAGTAATTTCAGACGACAGTAAATTTTCTTTGTAATTAAATCAATGTGTGGTTTAAAGGATAACTGAGAATCAAGCAGGAGGCCCAAGTATTTAAATTGATCTACCTTTTCTAGTGGGGCTCCGTCAAGAAAAAATAAGGACCAGTCTTTGGATAATAAATCAGATCTGGTACTGAAAAGCATACTATGTGATTTTTTCTTGTTCAAAAGAAGTTTGTTGGATGAGAACCATTTCTGAACTAAATTAAAATGATATTGCAAGGAGTGCTGAATTTGTGACGTATCACGTTTGGAGGAGTAAATTACAGTATCGTCGGCAAAAAGGTGAATTTGACAGTCAGAACAGATTTGTGGGAGATCATTAACAAAAATAGAAAATAAAAGAGGGCCCAAAGATGAACCTTGGGGCACACCTTTTGATATAAACTTATAGTCTGACTGGGTGTTCTGAAAAGACACACACTGGCTTCTGTTGTGAAGAAAGGAATTAAAAAAATAAAACTGATTCTGTTGAAAGACCAATAGCATACAACTTATCTAAAAGGAGATAGTGATCAACCATGTCGAACGCTTTTGATAAATCAATGAATATAGCACCAGTGGGCATATTATTGTCAAAAGAGGATAATATGTCATTGGAGAATTTTGTGAGAGCAGTGGTCGTCGAGAAGTTGGGTCGAAAGCCAGATTGGTGTGGGGATAGGATGTTATAATCATTGAGATAATTGGATAATTGATTAAAAATAAGTTTTTCAAATACTTTGGCGATACTGTTGATAATTGAGATGGGTCTATAGTTATTAATATCCTGATGGTCGCCACCTTTATGTCACAGGGTTACTCTGGCGCATTTCCAAGATGAGGGAGTTTCACAGGTGGTCAAAGATAAATTAAACAAATCTGCCAGAGGAAATGATAAAACATAAGAGGCCAATTTAAAGAATTTGATCTCCAGCCCATCAGGACCACAACTGCTCCCAGAACTTAGGCCATCGATGACCCGATGAACCTCGGTTGAGGTGATTGTTCTAAAGGCGAAGGAACTCCTGGACCTTTCATTGATCAAGGTGAGGTCAGAGCAGTGATTACCAGATAAAGAATTGCCGATTAAAGAAAAAATGCTGACTAAAGGCTTCTGCAATTAATAATGAGTCACTAATAATTTCATTATTCAATTTAATATGAGTAGAGGCATTTTTTGAGGATTTATTAGTAACATTATTAATTGTCTTCCAAAATTGTTTGGGGTTCTTAAAATTGGTTGTTAGGGAATCTTTGTAGTAATTGGCTTTAGCATTTCTTGTTTTAGTAGTACATTTATTTCTTAAGTCTTTGTAAGCAATCCAGTCAGAAACATTCTTAGTTGCCCGATATTTTTTCCAGGCCTTGTCTCTTTGTTTGAATAGATTAATAAGTTCTCCTTTAATCCACGGTAAGTGTCTACCCTTAACTCTAATTGTTGACCAGGGTGCGTGTTTGTTAATAACCTTGAGAAACTCAGTATAGAAAAAATGCCACGCATCATCAACATTTGGTATTAGCTGAAACCGCTCCCAGTTTATGTTTAGAATGTCTTGAATAAAGTGATCATGATTAATATTATTAGCTTTCCTTACTTTAATAAATTTAGGGGGAAGATGGGGCATTTTAATCTTCCAAACACAAAAGACAGCAGAGTGGTCACTAAAGGAATCTGATAGTACACCAGATTGAATAATTCTGTCAGGATGGGTGACTAGTATCAAATCAAGCAGGGAGGCTGAGCTAGAGCACACCCTCGTGGTTTCAGTTATGAGTTGTGTGAGATTTATACTGTTGAAAAGATTGCGACCATTAAGAGAAGACCGGTCAAGCCAGTTAAAATCCCCTAAAATGATTTTCTTACTTGAGTGGTCTAGGGAGTTAATGGTAGACAAGATACAGTTTATGGATTCCGTAGGAGATTTAGGGGATCTATAGAAATTTCCAATAATTAATATTTTGTTCTCATGAAAAATTATCCTTACAAAGAGACATTCAAAGTACAAAGGATTCTCTGTAGGTGTGACTAGCTCTGAAGTCAGACTTGAGGAAATGTAGGTCAGAAGTCCTCCTCCTCTGGAACCCCTGTCACTTCTGTATAAGACATAATTGTCAAGTTTAATATCATTGTCAGGAATATTACTGTTCAACCAGGTTTCTGAGAGAGTGATTACATGGGGTTTGTTGTAGGTAAGCCAAACTGTAAGGAGATCCATTTTGGGTAACAGACTTCTTATATTCAGGTGAACAACTTGCAGACCTTTAGTTAAGTTCATTATTCATAATAGACAAATAAATAGACTAAATAAACAGAAATATACATAAGTGCCAAAACTTGTAAGTAGCATCACAGATCATACAATGACAATAACAGGGGCTGGTGGAGAAGGCCAGCAGTTGGAGAGTAACACACAGACACACACAAACACAGGACCACACACACATGCCACATAGGTATACGACCTCACGCACAAACATACACACACAAGAACTGAGCAGAGTCATAATATCAAAAACAGTTCGATTCAGTCTGCAGGTTTGGTGATGGGACTAACTGATTGTAGCTATTATTAGTAAGATTATTCAGAGAAAAGAAAGATAGGTGCCACAAAATCATTTATTTCCCATCATAATGAACTGACCATAAAGAAAAATAGAAAAAATAGAAAAGGTAGGATGGAGAGAGGAGAAGAAAAGAGTGGAAGAAACTGTCGGTTAAGTCCCTGCTGCTAGGGATCCTGCTAGACAGGCAGTTAGGAGTGAGGAGAAGAGAGAAAAGAAAAGGAAGAGAGGGAAAAAGGGAAAATGGGGACAGGGAGTAGGCGAAAAGGGGTTTGGACTAATATACTGTAGGAGAGGTGAGGGTAGGGAATAACAGCATAAAACAGCAATAAACAGCTATAATTATACCAAAGGGAAAAAGAGAGAGAGGGAAAGAAAAAAAAAAAAAAATAGGAGAGAGAAAAAAAGAAAGAGAGAGAGAGAGAAAAAAGGCAACAATAGGTGAGAAATGTATTCCTACATAAAATAATAATTTGAGCAGAAACAGATAGATATATAAAGTGAGACAGTAATTTATAAGTCACCCCCCCCCCCCCAGAAAGTGTCCCTCAATGAAAGTAGTGTCTTTGCGACAGATCGCGGATGTATGCGGATGCCGCTTTACGACAGTACCACAGCAAGTAACGGCAAACAATGCGGCTGCCTGCTGTTCCACAGTGTCATGCACTGTCAGAAAAAAGGGTACGACTGAGGTCCAATTTTGTTCTCTAAGGTACAACTGCTGGTGATGTACCCTCACAGGTCCTGAGTTGTTCCTTAAGGTACTTACATGTACCTTTTTTGGGCTAAAAGGGTACATATAAGTTCCAAAATGATCAGGGGTCCACATCTGTACCATTTTTTCCACAAACAGGGGTACAATGACAATGTGAGACTGTCAGTGCCACTAAGTCAGTGCCACTAATACAGTTTTGGGATGGTTTATGCATCAGAATTTGGAAATTTAGTTATTCACAATCTTATTCTTAAACCTAATGTTCAAGTGAACCCCAGATAACACAGCAGTGAATTAAACAATAAAGTCGGACTAAATAACATTGCACACAACATTATTTATAAATACTTAATTATTGATTAATTAATTATAACTATTTCTGTTATCTTAACATAAGCTTTTGTACAAAATATGGGTATCCTATTGGTATCAGCATTACCACTTTTGGTTTTACTTCTAAATGGATCAGAAAGAAACATCAATAATATTTAAGTTGAAGCCAGCTACAGACTGGTGATATTGACATTTTACAGTAAAAGCCTCAGTGCATCCTGGAGATAAACTGATGATGAACAAGGATCAACGGCTGTATTCGAAACCGCATACTATACTGCTAGTACGTACTGATTTGGCCAAAATGTAGTATGCAGTATGCAGTATGCAAACAAAAGCAAAATCTGCAGTATGCGAAAAGTTCCCGGATGTCGTACTGATTCGGAGGATATTTCCAGTATGCATCCGACCAGTCTTCTCTGCCTACTGTTTCCCACAATGCAATGCGCTGCAGCCTGGATAAATCGAGTAATGACGGAGCAAGAGAGCGTTTCCAGGGGAATACAAACGCTGGAGCTGGGACGAAAAAACAAAAACAAAAAAAAACGCTGGAGCAGTACGCCGTTTATATTTGTTATATTTGTTTACATAAGTACAGTGCATAGGCTACTTGATTATTGTAACGAAAGCTATATAGGTACAATAGAAATCCAGGCTATATGAAATGAAAAAAAGTACTCTGTTAATTCAAACTTTTATTAATATTTGGTGATTTCTGTACATGCAGAGCTCCCGAGACAGCGCTATATACTGTATACTGTCCACTACAAACAGCGGTTAAAATAACTGGCTTGCTGTCTCCCCCGGGACGACGACGCATGTTGGCCGGCAAAACACCTCTTGAGACGGGCTGCTGCCTCTGAGACGACCCGCTCCTTCCGGAGCTTCACTTCTCCGAAAACATCGAGGCAAATTACTAAACAGCCGTCATTTGGGTAAACTAACCGCACATTGGGGATCTAAACGGTTACTTTCTCGCATGAAAAAATATAAAAATTTAATAAAGTGACATAATAACAGCGCTACAGCGGGAAATAAAACAGCTTTGCGCCTGTGTTACAACTACTGCTGCCGGTCGCCACGAAATGCATTCTGGGAAACTTGCATACTGCATACTGCGGTGTGAACGGCGTCTGTCTGCTGAAGTAGCATACTGAATCCCACATTCAGTACGCAGTACTACCGGCAGTCACCGTTTGGAGTTCGGTAACGTAAAGATGGACTTTTCCACAGAGGAGCTCCTTGTAAAGCTGGAGCAGGCTGGGATAACGGTGACAGAGGGAGAGGCCCAGAGATTTAGAGGTAAGTTAATTTTAAATTGAACTGGAAGGTTGAAAATATACGTTAGTGCTTTATTTGGTCTATGAAGCCTTTTGTCAAAATTGAATAAACCAAGTGACTAAACCGTTAACGTTAGCTAGCATCGCTAGCTAGCTAGTCGGACATTAAACTTTAACGTAATCTAAAAAATAACAGGTTAACATGACCAAAAGATGCCGTTTTGAGACGATCTCGTGTGCCTTCTAACCTTACGTTTATTTTATTGGTGTTGTGCTGCTGAATGGAATTAATTTTGTAACCGTTAGGTAAGGTTAGCTAACCCAACGTTAGCTAAAAACTGCTGAGATCATTTCGCGGCTTTTTAACAGAACTTAGCTGTGGCGCGTAAATTGTACCCTCAGGGTCCACATCTGTACCTCTTTACTGTCAATGGAAATGTTCTGGCTGTGAATAATGCTAAGTAGGCTTCGCTGCATAGTTACCGTTGCTATGGACGCGACGTGAAGCTTATCAGTAATTAAGGTAATAGGCCTACGTGTTGTGGCTGAACGCGTTCAGTGAACGATCGTTGATAAACTCGTTCATATTTTGGGCGAACGTGAATTGATCGTACTGTATTCTGCCTGATGAACGTTATTTTGAACGCGTTCATTCTGGAGTTTGTGAATGCTGCTCTCTTACAGTTTAGCTTCGTTCAAGTGAGTGCCAGATTTCTATCGGGCCTTCCAGTCGAAAAACTGGCTAAAACACACCGTAAACAGGCCTTAATATGTAGCGGAAAAACACCCAATCTGGCAACACCAACTACCACAGAGTCGCACCGCCGGTGCGTCATCAATATGCGAAGCATGGCGACAACAACAAATGAAGGCTGCAGCATTACCTCAGACTCTGCCACCACCTTTAATACAGCATCTTTGTATGATTACTTGAATTGAACTTGAATGAATAGGTCAGTGATGATCCAGGTGGGAAAAATCTGACCTTTTTGTGTAAACTTCACTCGCCGGGTTTCAAGAAGCAACTCCGTACATCAACAACGTCAACAGCAAACCTGAAACGGCACCTTGAAATAAAGCACCCGGCTAGTCTTTCAAGGTCTGAGCGAGTGAATAAAAAATCAAAAGACGGCCCAAATCACATTAACGGCGTACAGTAGCGGCTCCGCTGTCTTCATCTCCCTGCCTACAGTAACGTTATGATGTCGGAGACCTGCAGTTTCAGTGTTAAAACTGACAAAGTAATTGCTGTCTGTTGTTCTATATGGGCGGTGGCAATAATTTTGAAAAATAATAGCTTGCAGCAACATATTGGGGAAAAAAAGTAGTACATTTACTAATTTTTTTCTTTAAGAAAAGTGACTATTTTACTCTCTCTCTCTTCTCTCTCAATTATTTCAGACAATGACGTGGATGGAGAAACATTAGACTGTGGCTTGACAGATAACATGATCTCATACCTTTTTCCTGGGTCATTCAAAAAGCAAGCGAAGTTCAACAAATTTGTTCAGGAGCTGAAGCATGTTGTTGTACTAACTTTAGAACCAGTGCCCGAAGAATTCTATGTCCAGCACTTGGCTGAAGAAAGGTAAGTTATGCAATATAAAGAATTTAAAATGTGTGTTGAAATGTATTTCAAGGTGTTAATGAGTTGAATGTTGTATGTTGTTGAATGCTGAAATATACTGTTGTCATAGGTGCCAATAATAATCTGTGATGTTCAGATCCTTTACCTCAGTAAATGTACAATCACATAATTAAAATTCTTCACCACAAGTAACTTTCAAACTAACTTAAGTTTTAGCAGCAAAATGGTCCTAGAGTACCACAAATGATACATACAAATTATCTAGTAAAATGCTCCCAGTCAGTGTTGTATTTATCTGATGGTATTTGATTCCTTTTATTGCTACACTTATCTGTATTTTTGTTTTTACTCCCGTAGATGGTTTTAAGGTAATACTAGTTTTAAATTATATAGACACAGCTGGGTAGTTTGAGCCACAGTTCACTTTCAGACAGATGACTTCGAGTTTAACATTTGCCTCTTAGATATAGTGGAGTAGAAGTAGGCTATAAAGTAGCATAACATGGAAACCTCAAATTTGTATTTATGAAAATCACTTGATTAAATGTATTTAGCCATATTCCACCACTAATATGTTCCTTTTGTGTTGCCATGTCTACTGGTAACACAACTTTCTCTCCCTTTCCCACCCTGTCAGAAACGAGGCAAATAGGAGACTTCCTGCTGTATTCATTATTCCTCCTTTACCAAGAGATCTTCAGACCAAGCTTGATAATAAGGAAGCATGTCAGAAGTCATCCAGAGATCGACACAGGATAATTCGTTTTCTCCACGAAGCAATGTTAGAATACACAATGTGAGTCAAAAATGTCCACAATTTAGAGGTAGCCCTTGATTTTGCCACAGTGTCACTCTGTTATCACTTTAGTAATATACTTCAAGCTGTTAAGTTGCACAGCCAAATTTGCTCCTTCCTGAAAGTTTAAGGCCTATTCCATGATGAATATTAACAGTTATGATGACGTTTAAAGAGCAGTTATATGGTAAAGTATTTATAGTGTTTTTCCTTCTCACAGGTATCCTACTAATGCAGAATATGTGCAAGTAGTTAAAACACTTATTGCGAAGTACCCTTTTCTCAAGGATCTTGAGGGAAATGGCTATGTAAGTTACAAAGTTTGGTTTATTATGGTACTGTATATTGTCTGATGTAATGCAAAACAACAATGACTGAATACAGTAATGCATGTGTGTTAAACTTTTCTTGGATGTGTTTATTATTTTATTAGTTATCATTTCCTTATTGTTTTTATTAGCATACCTGGCATCAGTCCCTCAAACGCAAATTCAAAGCGGAGCGTGCACCTTTGATAGATGACGATGAGGTGAAAAGAAGTAAGGAAAAGTTTGGGCACAGGAGATCGAGAGAGTCTACTGAAGCTGCAGGAACCTGTCGCAGATCTGTGTCAGGGGTGAGTGGACTCATGTAGCTGCGTGCATTTTTACAAAAGTTATTGCCCACAATAGTATTTTACCGTAGGTGTCTGTAAAAAGGTTAGGTTCACTAATGGCTATTGTTGTTATTTTCTCATTAGTTAATTAATCCTTTGGTTAACTTGCATATTAATGTTGGTATGGTGGCAATATTCTAGTTCAAATGCACTTATGCAGTTGCACTGTTTTAGTTTTCTGTTTTTAATTCCAGCAGGTGCCTGCTGTAATTGGTGAGGATGCAACCTCTATTGAGAGGCATGTGCATGATCTTCATATCCAGTATGAAAAGGTCCAACCAGACAGCTCTGTGGTCAAAGACCGCATGCAGCGAACATTTGCATGGCGTCGAAAAGAGATCGCGGATGGCATGATAGTTGAGGATGTACTGAGGAAATACCCGTTCCTGAGAACACCGTCAGGCGTAAGTGATATGATTTACTTAAAGTCAATTTTCAGCTGTTAAAAGCTTATAGTTAATGTCTGTGTAAACAAATCGTACCACTTGGAGTACTAAAAATGTAATGTATATGCAAGGAATGCAAGAAAAATACTTTGGTACTGGTCTTGTGTTTGAATGTTAAGATTACTTGGCTAAATGAGCGATGAATTTCCCCTCTCTATTAACTCTTTCAGCTGTGGGAAGAGGTTGACAGGATCCATCCATCTCCGGTGTGCATGTGCAATCGCTGGAAAGAGGGCTTCACCCACATTGTGCCAAAGATAATCAAGCTGGTGGAAGGAAAATCCCCATTGGCAAAACTATATTCAGAAACTAGGGAGGAACTGCTGGCTGAAGATCTACCAGGTACACTACAGTTTTATTTTGGTGTTCATAAGCACAATGATAATATTGTCAGTACTTTGCTTGAAACACTTTTGTCATTTTATGAGTTTCAGTTGTTCTCTTACCACCACCTTCAGGTTAATTGATAGTACAAAGTACCCCTTTTGTGGTGTCACAGACCTATTTCATCATCTCTTACAGAAGTTGACTTTCGTGCGGCGCTCATCTTTCTGCCCCTCATCTTCAGAGAGAAAGTGGACCACTTGATTACAGTTGGACAGGTATGGATTCAGTTCTTATTTCCAACTGGAAAAAAGTTTAGGGACAATCCTTGGTTGTATCTCTCACTGGAAACATTACATTATTATTTTCATTATTCTTATTATTATTATTATTATTATTATTATTGTTGTTATTATATTTGTAAGAATATATGCAGGGTTCCCGTGGATCCTTAAAAAGTCTTAAAAAGCACTGAATTAATCAATCTAAAAATAAGGCCTTAATTGACCTATGGCTAAGCCCCGCCCCCTCGGACAAACTGTCAACATTCGGTGACAAGCGCGATGACAGCTGTCACAGACATTTCACAGGAGGCAGTTAATGATTTTTGGAGACAGAAAGATTATATATCATCTCGAAGTCACTTAAAGGGCCTTAATTAAATATGTAAAGGTCCAAGTTGCAAACGTTTCCAGGACAAGTCTTTTTATCATCTTCACCAAGAGTACCTCTCCGTTAGTTTGGTGCTACAGTATTTACATAAATCATTCAGCACAACATTGCTAACATTTGTTAACGTTAGTACAACTAGAGCCCTTTGGACAACAGCAACAATGATGTATGATTGCCAAAGTAGAAAAACTAGCACATAACAGGCCAATGAACTCCCGGCAAACAAAGTGACATGATGTTCAACGCAACTGGAAGCTAACGCTAGGCTAACGTTAGAGATGTTAAAGATAACTTTAACATCTCTAGCAGAGTGACAATATGTTGCCTCAAATAAGTTGCTGACTGACCTTAGAACAGATGTCGACATCCTTGTTAATTTTATCCACGTTTAGTTGGTGTTGTGGTCTAAGTTACCTCATAACTTTATCCAGAGCAGCCACTTATCTCGGTTGAGATGCGGCTTGGGAAAGGGTGAAAAATACACCCCGTCGCCTCTCAGGATACCTGGTGTCAGAGCTGCATGTACCCCATGCACACCGTTTGACCATTTTAAACTTAAAATTTTCAAGAAAAAACATAGAAAAACGAGTGAAAACTGACTAACTGCAATGCATTTCAATGAACGTGGAAGCAGAGAGTGTCCGAGTGTATTGGGTTAGCTATGTGCACTGTGATTGGCTCATCGCGTTTGGGAGCGGGGCTTACCATAGGTCAATTGGCATTAAAATGTCTTAAATCAATCTTTCAAAAGTTTTAAAAACATGGATTGCAGTTCTCCGTCATTCAAACTTCACAGAGGCGATTTATGAGAACAATTTAGATTGGAGGAGTGCTACATGTGCGAAATAACAATTATAGTCTGGACTTTGTCTGGAGTGTATCTGTGTAAACGGCTTCATTCAGCGTCTCTACCTCCCCTCTGGCACCGTGAGTAACCATGGTTACAGGAACGCCCTGAAACGTTAGCTCAATGCCGAAAGCTTGTATTATAACATATTGAACAAATGTAAAGCCTCAGAGCTTCTTTGATTATTAACAGCATGTTAGTGATGACAGAAAGGTGATAACTCGCCATCTGACTGACAAGGCTGGAAAGTTGCTGTTTGTAGGATGTATTTTTCTGTTAAACAATAAGAGGCTTACTTTAAACAATATTATTAATAATAATTACTCAATTTAATCAAAGAAAAAATGGCAGAATTGCAACAGGTGGAGGAGGAACTAAAGAAAGCCTGCAGCTCCATGGAATGTGTTATGTTTTTCAAAATGAAACTTTTTTCACTGGGTCAAAAAGTCATGTTTTTATGTTCAAATATTTTTTTGCCATTTGTGTTGATTGTGTCGTTAGTCTTAAATTTCATTTCAAGTGGCATTATAAAAGTCTTAAAACATCTTAAATTTAACTTGCATTAAGCTGTAGGATCCCTGTTATATAGCACACTTAAAAAAACAGGTTTACAAAGTGCTTGTCAAACTGTTGCAACTACTGTTTGAAACACTTTTCACGTTTTTGATTTAGCTTTATCTGTTTCAGTTGTTTGCTTCACCATCGTTTTGACATTTTTTTGCAGTGTGACGGTCAGAGTCCCTATCCAACTGTACGGTTGGTAGACAGTGACTGGAAGATGGCCTTCACCAGGAATGCTCCGGTTTCAGTCGTGGTGGACGGTGTGGAGCTGTGCCAAGGAAGAGGAGTTGAGCATGGGGTAATTGCAGCCTTCTGTGCCTACTTTGTTTTCAATCTGGCCTACCCACCCCACATTAAGAAGACACTGATCTTCCTCCAGCGTGTTATACTGAACATTACTGAAGTAGGTGACAAGGATCTTCCAGTCACTGTCACCAGAATTATCAATCTACTCTTTTAGATATGCCTCGACCATATAGATGTACCAGGTGTAGAAGAACTACCTTCACCCTAATGAAGTTGATTCAGCATGTTGGTCTCATCCATGCACACAAATCCAACTTTAATATAACCTGTGGTCTAAATGACTGTAAGTCATCTTTTTCATTATATGAGTCCTACAGACGTCACGTGTATCGCAAGCACAGGAAACATGTGCTACCTACCAACAGCGATGACGATGATCTGAACAACGGAAATGACACTGATGTAAACAACGGAAATGACACTGATGTAAACAACGGAAATGACACTGATGTAAACAACGGAAATGACACTGATTTAAGTGATGGCGATAACTCAGAAAATGATGTACCACCTACAATGGATGCATTGTTTACAAACTTTAAAGAAAATCTTTGTAGCTTTATTCTAAAGTGTAGAGAGAAGAATAACATTCCACAGGCTGTCCAGCAGGAAATCTTAAATGACATAAATTTTCTGTTTTGTTATTTTAAGGAAAATTACGATGCTTTTATTACATACCATCTTCAAGAAAATGGGTTCAGTATTTTGGAGTGTCCTGAACTTAGAGAGGTGATACAATCTAATGACTTTTTTGAAAAAGCTTCAGCAGCCGTCAGATCGCCATACATGTTGAAAGAACATTGTAAGTCTAAGTTGAATTTGGTTGAACCTTTGCATCACATTTTGAGGTCAGAAAGTGGACACAAAATAGGTACATACTCTTACGTGCCCATCACAGAGGTGTTGGCACGCTACTGTTCACACGAGGACATAGCAGATGAAATTCAGGCTAACAGGCATATGGACAGAGATCCTGATTACTTAAGCAACTTCTCTGATGGTATTTACTTCATGGAACATCCCTTCTTCAAAGTTAATCCAAATGCATTACGTCTTCATTTTTATGAAGATGAATTTGAAGTGACCAATCCCATAGGCTCAAAGCGAACCAAGCATAAGCTATGTGCTTTCTACTATACTATTGGCAAACTTGATATCAAACATCAATCTAAGCTCAAGCACATCCATCTTGCTCTTTTAGTTCGTCAAACATTTGTGAAACGTTGTGGTTTACAAACTATTTTAAAAGCCATGTTAGATGATCTTAAAAAACTTGAAAGAGATGGCATCACGATCACAATTAATGGGATTGAGCAGACTTTGTATGCTGCAATAGCAACATTTTCAGCAGATAATCTTTCGGCCCACATGTTGGGTGGTTTTTCTATGTCCTTTAACTCGCACAGAGTTTGTCGCTTTTGCATGGCAACTTACACAGACATTAAAGAAAAATTCAACGAGCATGATTTTGTCTTGAGAAGCCCAGAGGCACACGAATATCATCTGAAATCGTGTACTGAAAACCCTGAGCATAAAGTGACATATGGAGTAAATGGTCCCTCTCCTTTGAGTGAGTTAAGTTATTTTGATGTGACAAAGGCATTTCCACCTGATATAATGCATGATTTGCTAGAAGGAGTCATTCCGCTTATATTGAAACTAGTTGTGTGCCAAGCACACAAAGAGAAACACATAACCATTCAAGAAATTAACGAAGAACTACAACATCTAGCAATTGGTCAAAATGACAAAAAAAACAGACCAGTACAACTTTCAGAGCGACTAATGCAGGGCTCCGGAATTTCAGGGTCTGCTGCTCAGAAATGGTGTCTTTTTAGGCTGTTGCCTTTTTTAATAGCACACCGCATTCCACCCAGTTGTGGTTACTGGGAAGTGTTCCTTTTGTGTCGGGACATAGTTGATATTGTGATGTCCCCTAAAATCAAAAGGGAAAGTTTGTCTGTTTTGAATCTGCTTGTTTGTGAATTCCTTACAAAACTTAAGAATGTTTTTGGAAATGTCATCACTCCAAAATGTCATTACATGATACATTATGCAAGACTTATCACCATGTATGGCCCCCTAGGGTTAGGGTTAGGGTATGGTGTATGCGCTTTGAGGCAAAGCATCAATATTTTAAGACTGTTGCGAGTACTTGCAGAAATTATATCAATGTATCAAAAACTTTGAGTGACAGGCACCAGATGCGACAATGCTGGGAGTTTTCCCAAACCAACTTTCTTGGTGAATTTGAGATTGTGAAAGGGACAAGTACACATACCCTTCTTTCATCTCTTCCACTTGAGCTACAGAGATGTCTTGCTGATGTACAGGGGAGTGAAGATGCATTTAAGAACATGCAACGTGTGTCAGAGGTCATTATTGACAGTGTGAAATATGCATGTAAAGATGTTTTCATTGTTGATTACTTACATGCAGAGGATATTCCTCTTTTTTTCCTGATCAAATATGTTTTAAATATCAACACAATGTGGCTTCTCTGTGGTAAGCTTCTTGTCCCAACGTTTTATGATTCACACCTGCATGCATTTAGAGTCCAAATTGATGCAGACTGGAGTGTCATCAAACCAGGACAAGAAATGGACCATCAGTCCCTTGACTTGTACCATATTGATGAGAAGTTATATGTTACCCTGAGAAGTGTTTGAAGCTGAGGGGATTTAAAAGTGTGTTTTATTGTATTTGGTTTCTAATTTTAGAGTGTAACACATGCAGTGTTAAATGCAGTGTTAAAGGAGAACTTCAGTCGATTTCAACATGCAGCTTTATCGTTATAGCTACCCTTGACTTACCAGCACCGAAAACGCGAACACTTTTGGTCCGCTCCTTACAGACTCCTTGAATGGAGAGTTAGCATTGACAGCTAACAGCACGGAGGAAGAACTTTACACTGTGTTGTAAGGAGCAGAAGTGTTCGCGTTTTCGGTGCTGGCAAGTCAAGAGTAGCTTGAGCAATAAAGATGCATGTTGAAATCGACCGAAGTTCTCCTTTAACTGCAGTGTTACTGTGTTTTATAAAAAATTGTATCATTTTGTAATTGAATGTGTTTTAGATGCAATGATTTTATATTTCAATATATGTGTAATATTTTTTCCTGATAAATAAATGGGATGAAACATTTTTTGACTATTTTGTGTTGTATTGGGTACAAATTTGCCAGCATAAGGTACAAATGGTTCGTCACTGGGGCAGTACCCTCTAGAAGAACAAATTTGTACCATTTCAAAGGGTACATTTTAGTACCCAGAGCATTTAAGTCCATTTTTGTACCCCAGGGTGCATAAATGTCCCCATGGGGTACTAATAGGAAGGGTACTAAAATGTCCCCCTGTTAAGGGGTACAATCGGTGTACCTTTGAGGGTACTGCCCCAGTGACGAGCTGTTGGACCCTCAAAGGTACAAATTTAACACATTATTTCTGAGAGTGTGGGGAAGTGAATATGTCCGCAAAAAACAAGTCCAAACTAATCAAAAATAATATTTAACTGCATGTGGTGAGGGGAAGTTGGTGAAAATGGAAATCAAAAGAGAAAACAAACAAACAAAAGAAGAAAAAACGGCACCAACGTTACCCGCACCTGTCAGTTAGTGCTCGCGCTAGGGGAGAGGCATCAGGCTGGGGAAGAAGTTGCGGAGCTCATGGTGGTATCACAGACTTTGCTGAGGAAAGCCTCGACCTCCGTGGGAGTGCGATACCGGGTGGACGTTCCCTCATGGGTGACTCTCAGCAAGGCAGGATATTGTAAAGAGTATTTTATATCCAACTCGCGGAGCTTTTTCTTGACGGGGACAAACTGCCGGCGCTTCTCAAGTACTCCAGCACTGAAGTCCGGGTAGATGTACACCCTCGAGCCTTGGAATAGGAGATCCCCTTTCCCTCGAGCAAGACGGAGAATCTTCAGTTTATCCTGAAAGTTTTGAAACTTTGCCAATATTGGCCGTGATCCGGAAGCACGGGCGCCCTCCCTGTGTATGGTGCCAGTGCGATGAGCCCGTTCAATGACGGGTGGCGATGGGAAATTCATCTTACCCAGGAGTTGAGGGATGAGTTGCTGGATGAAGCCAAGCATGTCACGGCCCTCGACCCGCTCAGGAACATTTAGGAACGGCAGATTTGAGGAACGACTGCGGTTCTCAAGATCCTCGACTTTGTCTGTCAGGTAATTGTTCCGTTTCTCCAGGTTTTTGACTCGCTTTTCCAAATCGCTTATCATATCCTCGTTTCCACTGACTCTTTGTTCAATCAGAGACATATGATCACCGAGGGTGGTCAGCGATGATTGTAGTGAATTAACACTCGTTTGTAGCCGATCCATTTTCAGATCAATATGAGAGCACAGTTCTGATTTCATGTGCTGCATGGCATCAAAGAGAGCTTGATTGGCAGCCATTGTGAAAGGAAAACGTGAACCCGTCGTCCTTAAAAGTCCCTTAGTTGACGAGGGATAAGTCCAAAAAGAGGCTGATTCAGGTGTTTAACGAGTGCGAGTAAAGTGAGTCAAAATAAAAGTTTCATAGGTCAGGAGAATTAGCTCATAATGCAGACTGAAAACTCAGGAGACGCTCACGGAGTTTCACGTGCGGCCATTTTCTGACACACTATATGACAACATTAATAACATCCAGCTACTAGATGTTGCACTCGCACTCCCCCCTTCCATTGCATTAACGTCACAACACAGCTGTTGCTCAAAGCGAATGCGCCCTCAATGGGTTGCGAGTGTTCATATTAGCTAAAAGCTAGCTTTAACAATATCCTACCGGTCAAGAAGAAAAGTAGCCACATCGGCGTGGCTTTTCAGTCCTTGAAACTCCTTCAGCTGACTCCGACAATCACATGCTGAACCAATGTTCACTCTGGTCTTGCTACTCCTTTTGTCACTTTGGACTGGTACCGAAATGTTGCCAGTTTACCTTCAAACTCAGCCAATTTTCCATTAGTTTTTTTCCCTACACTAACTGGCAACCCCAAAGACTTTCGTTATTATATTAGCTCACAAGCCTTGCTAGAAGCAGCACACGTCACACATCTACACAAAGGTAAACAAAACATTAGTTATGGACAGATAACTTTTAATTTTTTTTAATTATTAATTCACAATATAAAAACTTAACTGAATAATTTTGATTCTGCACCTTTCTAAAAGCTCTGTGGAAGTATTTTTTTTCTATTATTTGTGTACATAAAAAGTTATCAATATGACCTTTAAACATATAGCTGGATTTCACTGTTTTTAACTTTCCATTCATGATGGCCCTTTCAATTAGCTTCTGCTAATCACATGGCTACTGCTAATCGCTTACATGCTGGCTATTGTTATCATTACTGTTAGGTAAGCACTAGGGGTGGTAATTGATACGTTTTTATCAATATCAATGCCATTGTCTATTTTTTTTTATTAACAAAAGCACTGCAAACCATTATAATGACAGAAAAGCTCAACATACACTCAACAAAAATATAAACGCAACACTTTTGTTTTTGCTCCCATTTTTCATGAGATGGACTTAAAGATCTAAAATTCATTTCAGATACACAATATTACCATTTCTCTCAAACATTGTTCACAAATCAGTCTAAATGTGTGATAGTGAGCACTTCTGCTTGGCTGAGATAATCCATCCCACCTCACAGGTGTGCCACATCAAGATGCTGATCTGACATCATGATTAGTGCACAGGTGTACCTTATACTGCCCACAATAAAATGCCACTCTGAAATGTGCAGTTTTGTCTCACAGCAAAATGCCACAGATGCCACAAGCATTGAGGGAGCGTGCAATTGGCATGCTGACAGCAGGAATGTCAACCAGATCTGTTGCTCATGCATTGAATGTTAATTTCTCCACCATAAGCCGTCTCCAAAGGCGTTTCAGAGAATATGGCAGTACATCCAACCGGCCTCACAACCGCAGACCACGTGTAACCACACCAGCCCAGGACCTCCACATCCAGCAGGTTCACCTCCAAGATCGTCTGAGACCAGCCACTCAGACAGCTGCTGAAACAATTGGTTTGCATAACCAAACAATTTCTGCACAAACTGTCAGAAACCGTCTCAGGGAAGCTCAACTGCATGCTCGTCGTCCTCATCGGGGTCTTGACCTGACTCCAGCTCGTCGCCGTAACAGACTTGAGTGGGCAAATGCTCACATTCGATGGTGTCTGGCACGTTGGAGAGGTGTTCTCTTCACGGATGAATCTTGGTTTACATTGTTCAGGGCAGATGGCAGACAGCGTGTGTGGCGTCGTGTGGGTGAGCGCTTTGCTGATGTCAATGTTGTGGATCGAGTGGCCCATGGTGGTGGTGGTGGGGTTATGGTATGGGCAGGCATCTGTTATGGACGAAGAACACAGGTGCATTTTATTGATGGCATTTTGAATGCACAGAGATACCGTGATGAGATCCTGAGGCCCATTGTTGTGCCATACATCCATGAACATCACCTCATGTTTCAGCAAGATAATGCACGGCCCCATGTTGCAAGGATCTGTACACAATTCTTGGAAGCTGAAAATGTCCCAGTTCTTGCATGGCCAGCATACTCACCGGACATGTCACCCATTGAGCATGTTTGGGATGTGCTTGACCGGCGTATACGACAGCGTGTACCAGTTCCCACTAATATCCAGCAACTTCGCACAGCCATTGAAGAGGAGTGGACCAACATTCCACAGGCCACAATTGACAATCTGATAAACTCTATGTGAAGAAGATGTGTTGCACTGCATGAGGCAAATGGTGGTCACACCAGATACTGACTGGTTCTGAGTCCCCAGACCCCCAATAAAGCAAAAAAATGCACATTTCAGGGTGGCCTTTTATTGTGGACAGTCTAAGGCACACCTGTACACTAATCATGATGTCAGATCAGCATCTTGATGTGGCACACCTGTGAGGTGGGATGGATTATCTCAGCCAAGCAGAAGTGCTCACTATCACACATTTAGACTGATTTGTGAACAATGTTTGAGAGAAATGGTAATATTGTGTATCTGGAATGAATTTTAGATCTTTAAGTCCATCTCATGAAAAATGGGAGCAAAAACAAAAGTGTTGCGTTTATATTTTTGTTGAGTGTAGAAAGTTGCACACACAGTTTGGATTGTTCTAGAAGTTATTTGAAGCTTCTAGCTGCTTTTGTCTATGAAATATGGATATTCTGCTGGTTTTTTGTTGTTGCCAGGAATGGTCCTTTCCTCTCCCTGCCCTAAATATGTGTGTATATAGTGAATTTCTTCTGTGCCATTCATGTATTTAACTTTCTCTATCACTACAGTAACGTTTTGACCGTCATTTTCTCTGATTTGAACTCCTCCTCCCGTTTGGGCAAACATGGCCAAGCGTAAATCAGGCTTTCCGATTGGCTGTAAAAGCCGATACGGGAGCCAATACGAGCGTCCGATGTATAAACGTAACTCTATACGTCACTACCAAGATGGCGGATGAGAAGTTGATCGATATACATAAACAAAAGGTAGAAATGCGCCACGGAGACGAGGAGACATCTAGTCACATCTTTACAACTTTACGCATTCGTTTTGTTGTCAGAAATAAATCGCTCACATGGACAAGCAGGGTACCGTTGTTTAGCCCCGTTTCTTGCATGTTTCTAGCGCAAACCATTACGGAGTTATGACGCTCTAAAGACAACATGATCTTTTGTTGCGTATACGCTACAATGGGTCTATGCCTCTACTGATTACACACGGCAGCATTTTCATCGCGTTTGGTGTAATGTAGCCAGACTTTCGATCGCTTCCTCCTCTCCATGATGCTGCCTCGTTGTTTATAGGTTGTCGGCGCGCGCAGGGTCGTCGCAGAGAGAGTGATGCAATGTACCGCGACGCAAAATTTCGAGTAGCCAGAAAACGTGGTGCGGAATTGTTAAGACGAATCGATAACGTTAGAGGTGTAGGATTCCGATGGAATTGGTTAGTTGGAGCCGGTTCTGAGTAGGAACCGGTTCTCGATTCCCACCCCTAGTAAGCACTGTAATGGTCTGTATTGTGACAAAATACAGTTTAACATCTGAATTGAATTGAACTGAATTTAGGGCCACATCAAATCAATTTCAGCATTCCAATATGATTATATACAAAAAAGAGACACAAACAACATGTAACTACTTTGCATTATTTTATTTTAACAGGAAATATATCAGTTAATACATAATCTGTGTAATTTAATAACAATATGTATAATGTATCTAGATGTAATAGAACATGTTTAACTCACACATTAAACAAACTATAAGGACAGTCTTCCTCCGCCTGCGTAACACTACTAAAATCAGGCCCATGCTGTCTCTAAGATGCACAAAAACTAGTCCTTGCATTTTTTTTTACTTTGATGCTGGATTATTGCAATGCCTTATTATCAGGCTGTTCCAATAAATCCCTTAAATCTCTCCAGCTGGTCCGGAATGCTGCAACACGTGTTTTGACTCAAACTAAAAAAAAAAGGATCACATTTCTCCTGTATTAACTTTTTTGCACTGACTCCTTGTAAAATACAGAATTCCATTTAAAATCCTTCCTCTCACCTTAAAGGCACCACCATAGGCAGGCACCATCATATCTTAAGGAGCTCATTAAACCCTGCCAGAGCACTATGCTCTCAGAATGCAGGGTTACTTGTCATTCCTAAAATCTCCAAAAATAGAGCGGGTGCCAGACATTTCAGCCATCAAGCTCCTCTTCTGTGGAACCATCTTCCAGTTTTGGTTCGGGAGGCCTCTTTGACAACGTTTATCGCAAGCTGTAACGCTTGCTCCTGGTGATGTTGGGACTTTGAAAATGTATTGACTGATCATGAGCGTTTTCTCGTCCTGCTGTATGTGTATGTGAGATAACTTTTGTGGTGATATGACATTATAAATAAAATATAATTGTTTAAGAAAAGATTGGTGTAGACAAACATGAAGTGCTATTAGGAATAAAAGTTGTCAAGCCCTTTTCAGAAACATCAATGGACATAAGCATGGGAGTCAAGTGCTCTGAGGTTTAGAGATAGTAAACTCTCACAAAATTCTGCTTTCTTAAAACTCAAAAGGAACAATCTCAACAAATCCACAGGCATTAATACTCCACTAAATAACATATGGAATGGTTTTGATCCTCTTCAAACTAGGGACAAAATTGTTTTGTAGAGACTTCGCCCTCTCAGAGGTGTCACGATTGGGTTCATCCCAAAGGGCATGTGCAGTGAAGATTGTTTCCATGGGTCTCTCTTAAATCCACACTTGTGACATTTAAGCGCTGTGTGACATTTCTGCTACCAATTCGTTTCGGCATCAAGCATTCAACAAGTGAAGATGGAAAAAAAGACGGAGACATCCAGCTGTGTCTGTCTGTGTACCAGCTGCCGGAGTTTGCTACATCCTCCCTACAGACCTTCATCCCAGGTGGGAGAGCTGTCTCAGCACTGTCAATGCCGGACTACCTCCCACCCCACAGGCTGCTTGCCAGTTCTGTGCTCGCTTGCATACGGAGGAGCTTTGTATTGAAGGTGGTGGATTTGGCAGTTGGGCAGACCACCAGCATACCTGATGGTGGAAGACATGGACATCTTAGCCTACACTTTCCTGGACATCCCGTGCAAAGGCCGCTGTGACAAGTCAGCCATCATCAAAAAGGTGATTTAAGAGACATGATGCGGGCAGAACATCCTGTACCTTCTCATAACCTCCACAGGGAAAATCAGGTTTCTAAACTTCTCCATGGATTTTTCGGAATGGAGTTCAGAGGTATGCTCATATGGCAGCGACCACAGACATCTCATCTCCATCAAATTGTGTCTAATCATGTGGTTGATGAATAAAAATTAAGAAATTTACTGAAGAAACTAGTTGTTCTAGTACCTTGTAGTGATGTCCAAATAAAGCTTCGTGAAGCATTTTCTTTATTATCTGAGCCCAATAGATGGCGCTCTCTGTTCAACAAAGGGTTGAAAGCAATGGAAATATATCGGCCTTCAATCCTTTGTTGAACAGAGAGCGCCATCTATTGGGCTCAGAAAATAAAGAAAATGCTTCACGAAGCTTCATTTGGACATCACTAGTGCATACCATAAATCCTCTAATATTGGCCTGTATTCAGTTACCGGCCGGTCTCTAACATTGGCTGGTCTCGCTGTCGGCGGAGGTAAACAAAGGCTGGTCTCTAATTGAGGCCGGGGCACGTGTCCACAGGCAGCGTTATTTCCACGCTTCCCACTCATTGTCAGCCGTGCAATGCCTTCGCATTGCAGAGATTTTGGCTGAAGGTATGTGTCCACAGGCAGCGTTATTTCCACACTTCCCATTGTCTATATTAGAGGATTTATGGTATGTAAGAAGCCAGGTTTCTCTAAGGGAAGGGGATGCATTGACCAGATATTTGCACTGCAGAATATTATAGAGCAATGCACAGAATGGCAGAGGCAATTATACATCAATTTTGTCGACTTTGAAAAGGCATTCGACAACATACACCATGAAGGCCTCTGGAACATCTAAAGAATGTATGGAATCCCACAGCACATAGTCGACCTCATCAAGACGTTCCATAACAACTTCCAATGCCGGTTGGGAAACAGTAGCCTAGCTTTCCAAGTAAAGACAGGAGTCAAACAAGGATGTGTGATGTCAGCACTGCTCTTTAACATCGTTATAGACTGGGTGATGCACCGCACAACAGAAGGAAAAGGAAGAGGTATAAGATGGACCCTCTTCTCAACATTAGAAGACCACAATTCAAACAAGACAAAAAAAAATATTTGTTGAGCAGAGGGACTGCAAAAAGCTCATTGTCTGTCTTGAGGAAATACGTCACCTATGACAACTCTTAAGTTGCCGCTTGAGTGAACCATGAAGAAAATTGCCTATTTTACAGATGTTGCAGATATACAACAACTTTGTTGCACAAGAGGAATTACCAGAAAACAATGAGGTAAAGTGACCTTTGCAAATATCATGTTTACTCCGACTGTAATTTTAAAAGCAAATCATATTGGAAATAAACTCCACCATTGAGAAATGGAAGAATCACATCAGCAGTACCAAAGTCTAAAAAAGTATTTTTCTGTTGATAAATAAATGAAAGGTTGCCAAATAAACTCATCCTTAACTCCCCCATTGCTCCTTTCTCTCCCTTCATGGAAGCTTTGCACACAAGCAGCATAAACATCAAAGTGAATTCGGCCCATGTGATTGGTGCTGAGACATCAACCACTTGTCAGACACTCTCTTAGAATCCTCTTTACCAAAGATAGTGTAACTATTGCTTACTCAAGCCCGTAATGAATGCCTTGTCAGCAGACAGACCTGTATCTCTTCTTCAGTTTCTCTCCAAAACACCATTGCATGCTGTCTTTAACCAACTCTCTTCTTATCTTCACCTGAACAACCTTATTCATCCACCAGTCTGGTTTCAAGGCAGGCCACTCAACCGAAACTGCCATTCTTGCCGTCACTTAGCACCTGAGCACCTTCACTCTGCTAGGGCAGGTTAACCACCAGTTCCTTATTTTCAATTGGTCTCTGGCTCTGCACTCTCCCTACTCACATCATACCTGAAAAAACGCACATACCGGGTAACTTGAATAGGATCTCTGTCAGAACCTTGTCCAGTTATTACTGGGGTACCTCAAGGTTCTATCCTAGGTCCCCTCCTTTTGTCTCTGTACACCAACTCTCTCGGTTCTGTTGTTCACTCACATGGTTTTTCCTACCACAGCTACGCAGATGACACCCAATCCACCCAGCACAAATGGCTTCCGCTGCTCATCAGACTTTTTGTTTTGTTTTAATTAGATCTAGTGGAAATTTTGGAAATAGGTGGAAGGTCAAGATGCTGCTTTGGATTATCCTGCTTGTCACTGTTTTACTCAGCAGCGGAAACCTATCGCCTTCGATCCCAACAAAAGCCCTTTAATCTCAGACTTCATCTCAGATTCAAAACATGACTTTCTGTGTCTTACTGACACTTGGCAACAGCCCGATGGTTACCTCCACCTCAACCATGCACTACCTAATGCAAACATCTGCAAACCCCACTCTTCTGGGAGAGGAGGAGGTCTCACACTGATCTATTGCAAGAACCTCAAAATCTTGTCGGTTTCAGTCACAGAGCCGTCCTCCTCTGAAATCATAACTGTCATACTGAATGGTCATAACCGGACCCTCATTGTGTAAAAGAGATACAACTTTGACCGGAACACAACATGAACAATAATCATTTTATTCATTTTAATAATAATAATAATAATAATAATAATAATAATAATAATAATACAAATACATTTCACTTGTAAACCAAGATTAATGATGTCAACGTGAGGGTTAACTTACATTACAATACAGCTCAGCTTTGTATGTAGACAGATGTCCAGGATGACCTCGTCATTGAAAATCAAATGCCAAAACGTAGTTTATCTTATCAGGCAACTCAAGACGAGAGGCTATTTTTAAATAAAATAGCCTCATGTTTTCCAATATGAAGCTCAGCATGAGTTATTGGTCAACAATTCTCAAATACAGATATTAGAGGCTAGACACTTTCTTTGTATTTTATCAGGAAACAAATGAACACGTACATTACCATAACATGTGCCGTGTGTACTTTCCACCTGGATTGTGCCACTTGCCAGGTGCAAATCAGACAAACAAAAGGGGTTGGAGATCCCAGCCAAAAGAACAAAAGATGGGGAAGATACTCGGCCAACCTCGCAATGGGCTGTACCAACCCAATTGATGCCTCTTAGATGACAATAAAGCTCTGTTCAATAAAAAATATCTAATCATGTCTGTTACTTTACAGTCCAGATTTTGAGGAGTGAGTTTGGGGCAGTCACATCAGCTGTTAGACCTCTGCCTGACCCGAGCCTGCTGTTTGTGCAATACAAGATCGCCACGCAGTATTTTTGACAATTTATTTTATTACAATAAGGAGCACTGGGACAGGAGTTTTGCTACCCAATTGCTGTGTCTGGAAGTATGTGATCGCTACCCAGATCCACATGGACAATATACAAGTTTCATCCCAATAGTGTATTGAGTCACAATACCATGGGATCATATGTTTCCATATGTATATTTAAGTGTATGTGTTAACCCTCCCTGCCAGAGGGAGCTGCTGCTTCTGAGCCCTCTCTCTGCCTTCTTGCTGACTTCAAGCCAGACAGTGCTGTGCCTTATTCATGTTATATTTGAATTGTTGTTTCTAGTGAGAGTCCATTGTTGTTGTAATTAATTTGTTTGTAAGGTCAGATAGTTTTCAAATAAAGAGTTTTGTTTGTTGTGTTGGCTGTAGTCACCATGAAATTAAGTACTGTGATTTAAAATAAAATAGTGTTTGGACTGCATCCTGTTCTGGTTGTCAACGTGGGAGTTAGGGAAAAATGGAGAATGCAAGCTTTATGTTTCCCAGGTTTCCACTACGCCATGCATAACAAGTATAGTATTTTGTGCAATACCAATGTTTATTTCTTAACTATGGATGTTCTAACCTGTTCTTTGACAGTTAATTGTTTCTATCACTCCCTCCGGGACATGAACGACACCATGGTTCTGAATACTGATGGATTTATTGGTCATTGTGGTCATCTTAATTGCCGTCATCACAATCCACCGTCGAACTACAGTTTGACAATGTAAAACATAAACGCATTAACATACACAGTACAAAGTAAATACAAATATATTCGGGAAATACAAACGTTACACATACCTCGCTGGCTGCACATAACCAAGAGGGAATGAGAAAAACACCCGGTTCAAAGTAAAAATGAAAAACATTTCCTTCTTTAACTCCACATGTAACCGATGGGTTCTTTTCATTTCATTTCACCAAAAATCACTTTATATTACAACTGTTAGTTTTAATACATGTTTTTCATTAATATTCGGTTTTGGGGGCTTTTATTTTGTTAGTTTTATTTTGGTAACGTAATCCTTCCTTTCCGTCAACATCCTGTGCACGTCGCGCCGTTTCTCTCAGTCCGAAAAATGGCTGATGAGAAGAGGTAGGGGTAAAACGTGCTAGTGCTTGAAATATTTGTTAAGAGTGTGAAATGTATGTTTTCTTTGTGTCTTAACCAGGCGGGTTTAATACCATGGTTTTTTTCAGCTAATTGAGTGAATGGTTATGTTATGTGTGCAGTTGTGAGTGTATTTTGCACGGCACTCCGAGTGACGGTCGTGAGTCTAAGTTAAGCTAGTCTCTCATGCAGTTGTTATTCCTCCCCTCCTCTAGAGGTATGTGAGACTGAGAAGAAGAGTGCTGTGCTGTACTAACTATAATATTGCTGTACGCAGGTGAGCTCCCATTTGCTTTTGTGTATTTTTGTAATTGCATTTGTAATGGTTTCACATTTCTTATTCACCCTTTTGGTGTTGATGTTCATATGTGTTCTTATTTACTTACTAAAATGTTGCCAGTGGGTCATGGGGGGGGTTGTTTGGTGATTGTATTATGACTATGAGAATGAGATTAGGAGTTACACATGCAGTCCGAAAAATGGCTGATGAGAAGAGAGGTATGTGAGACTGAGAAGAAGAGTGCTGTGCTGTACTAACTATAATATTGCTGTACGCAGAATAAATCTCCCCCTGCTGGCCGAAAACGAAAAAAAAAAAAGAAAGAAAATAGAAAAGTGATTTTGTTCAGCTATTTTGTATTTCCTGTTCTGAGGATAAATTTGATATTTTCTGTATTTTATTGTGTACAGTTAGGTGCTGTTTAAGAACTTTAAAATGGCATTCTTTTGGGAAAAAGCTGGGAAAGTTGATGATGACAAAATTTCAGCTGACATTTTTAATCTTTCTGTTGGGAGGGGAAGATTTCTCAGTGAGTTAGCCAGTACTCCAGTCAGAGGTGCAGCAAATGTTGGTTCACCAGCTCACTGTTCCACACGTGCACCTGGTAATGTCGCACCTAGTTCCAGTCAGGGTGCCACACCTTCAGGTCTTCCAGACACGACAGACCCAGTGTTAAATGGCTTAATAACACATATTGCGCAGCAAGTAGGACAGACTATAAGAGATCAATTGAGGGTTGATCGTGACGGGAGGGATGTTAAAGGCACACAAGCTCAGAGTAGTGTTAGCCAGATACCCAGTGACCCTACTTACCTCAACTTGACTGGTACCAAGTTAGTCCTACAGTCAGACGTCAGAGAGCCTCCAGTCTTCAGAGGAGATGGCTCCGACAAGAACACAGTCTGTGAGTGGGAAGAGTTGATGGAAGTTTATCTCAAGAAACGAGCCACGCCTCCACACGAACAGTACTTTGAAATAATGTCCAAGCTCATGGGAAAAGCTAAAGACACAGTAAGAATAACTCTGAGGAGCAGTCCAGCCATGAGACCTCAAGAAGATCCAAAAATCATCTATGACATTCTCAGGCGACATTTTAGTGATGTAACTTTTTCGTGCATGCCTATGGCTGATTTTTATAGCACCGTCCCAGTGCCAGGTGAGACCCCTGTAGATTATTGGCTCCGCCTGAACAAGGCCGTTGATGCAGCAGAGGAAGGTTTGAGAAGGTTAGGCAGACACATGGAAGATCCTTGTCAGGAGGCAACCATGATGTTTGTTAAATACTGCCCTGATCCCGCTCTCACTGCTATTTTCAAGCTTAAAGCACCAGATAAATGGACAGCCAGTGAGGTTCAAGAGCACATTGATCGCTACCAACTTGAAATGAAAGAACATGTCCTTTCCAAGTCAAAACGCCTTAGGTCGGTGACAGCTCAGGTTCAAACTCCTGCACTTGATGATTTAAGGAAAAGCTGTCACTCAGGAGAGTCGCCAGTGCAGAATGAGAGTCTTGCATCATCCAATCCCCCCTGTAATGAGAAATGCCTTCAAGTATTAGTTAGCCTTTTTGAAAATGCACTATCACAGAAGAGTAATGCTGCTCACAAACCAGTCTCCCCAGGACAATTTCAGCATAGCCCCTGCAGGGTCTGTAAGTCCACGGAGCACTCCACGCTTGCGCATTGCAGGGAGAAGCGCCTGTGCCTGGCATGTTTCGAGCCGAACCACATAAGAAGGAACTGTCCTAACCGTAAGTCTGACCAGACTCGGAGTGCCTCTCCACCACAAAACCCTCAGCCTTTAAACTAACGGGCCTGCATCTGGCGAGGGGATGTGCGGGTGAAGAAAAAGAAACCCTCAACAGTGTTGACGAGCAGCACTACATAAAAGCATGTGCGGCAGCACCAGTTGGTGCTAAAGTAATAGTCCAAAGTACACAAAGACTGGGTCCTTATGATGAACTGTTTTACACCCCAGTTACAATAAACAACACATTTCAGGTGCAGGGGATGATAGATTCAGGTTCCATGGCCTGTACGCTAAGTGAGCAAGCAGAGCAGAAGATGTTGAGTGAAAATGTGCTTTCAGAACCTTCTCCCTTGACTCAAGAAGTTGTGTTAGTGGGGTGTGGAGGAACATTAAAAAAACCTAAGTGTATGTATGAAGTTGAAATGAAGCTGTATGGAGAGACCTGTGTTGTGCCTGTCCTCGTAGTGCCTGGCCAACGTGATGATTTGATCATCGGCACAAATGTCATCAAGTTTCTTATGCATCACCTGAAAGTAACCAATGACTATTGGCGTCTTGTCTCTAGTGGCAGTCTTCTTCCTGAGTGTGAGCAGTTCCTGGACCTCATGGCGAATTCTTCCCGGTGGAGAGGTGAAGAGCTTCCGGACAGGATAGGAACTGTCAAGCTCCAGCAGTCAGTCACCCTGCTGGCGAGACAAGAACATCTAGTCTGGGGTAAACTGCCAAATAATGTTCCCATGTCACCAGGCAGCACAGTAATTGTCGAGCCCACCTCATCCAAGTCCCTCCCCCGTAACATCATGATTGGTCGTGTAATCACACCTTTGTGGGGTGATAGGTGGATTCCCATGAAAGTTACCAACCTGTCAGACAAACCTGTTACATTGAAGAGAAACAGTAAACTGGCAGATGTGTCTCCCTGTTTAGCTGTAGAAGATTTTGAGGTTTTCCAGGGCACCAGTCAACCTGAAACAGTCAAACAGGAGAGAACACATGATGAGGGCAGACCAGTGGACCTAAAGCAGCGACTACAACAAGCTGGGCTCACTGACATCGACATTGATCAATGCCATGCTGGTCCGATGGGAAAAGAAAAATTAGTTGAGCTGCTTATCAAGTACAATGACATCTTTTCAAAACATGCACTGGACTGTGGTGAGGCTAAAGGGTTTGTGCATCGCATTAGGCTCACCGACGAAAGACCATTCCACCTCCCTTATCGGCGAGTACCACCAGCCCACTACCAGAAGCTGCGACAGGTTCTGTCTGAAATGGAAGAACAAGAGATAATAAAGAAATCAGAGAGTGAGTATGCATCCCCACTTGTTTTAGTGTGGAAAAAGGATGGGAATTTGAGACTTTGCACTGACTTTAGGTGGCTCAACACGAGAACCCTCAAAGATGCCCACCCACTGCCACACCAATCAGACTGTCTGGCTGCGCTGGGTGGAAACACCTACTTCAGCACAATGGACCTGACATCAGGTTTCTATAATATCCCGATGGCAGAGGAAGACAAAAAATACACTGCATTCACGACCCCCATGGGACTATATGAATATAATAGGATGCCCCAGGGTCTCTGCAATAGTCCTGCCTCATTCATGAGGATGATGATGAGCATATTTGGGGATCTGAACTTCAGTAGTTTGTTGTGTTACCTTGATGATTTACTTGTTTTTGCTTCAACAGAAGAGGCAGTTTTGGAGAGGTTAGAGACTGTGTTCCAGCGGCTCAGGCTTCACAACCTCAAACTGAGCCCCAAAAAATGCCACTTTATGCGGTCATCAGTCAAGTTCTTGGGCCACATCATAGATGGCAGTGGTGTTGCGGTGGATCCGGCAAAAATTGAGGTCATCTCCAAGATGTCAAAAGCGGATCTCATGGAGGAAGACGGCTGCACACCATCGGTCAGGAGGATAAAATCTTTTGTAGGGATGGTTTTTTATTACCAACATTTTATCCCCAATTGCTCCTCTATGGCCAAGCCCCTTTTTGCACTCACTGCTGGGCAGAAGAAACGTGGTAAAGTCCGAGCCAACTCCAACGCTGGCTCTTACAGAAAGCTCAAACCCTCTGATTGGACAAATGAATGTGATGTAGCCCTGTGTGACTTGAAAGAGAGCCTTTTAAACTGTGTTGTCCTCTCACACCCAGATTTCTCTCGTCCTCTCATCCTATCCATCGATGCCTCACTGGACGGACTGGGGGCTGTATTGTCACAAATTCCAGCTGGTGAAAAGAAAGCCCGCCCTATTGCTTTCGCCAGTAAGACTTTGAGCAGCTCTCAGAAGAAATATCCAGCTCATAGGCTGGAATTCTTAGCCTTGAAATGGAGTGTGTGTGAGAAGTTTAGCCACTGGCTGAGAGGGCTTCCTTTCACAGTATGGACTGACAACAATCCTCTCACCTACATCATGACCAAACCAAAGTTGGATGCGTGTGAACAGCGCTGGGTGTCCAAGCTCGCCCCTTACACCTTCGACTTGAAACACATACCTGGCACTAAGAACACAGTGGCTGATGCTCTCAGTAGAGATCCCTTTGCAAGAACAGTCAGTCATAGGCTCATCACTGAACATTACAGCCACCTTCTCGCTGAAGCTGTCAGTCAAGATGGCATCCAGGATGCCTTCCGATTAAAGGTCCAGTCTCATCAGGTGAAAAGAACAGCTTGTGGTGTTGCTAGGTCCCAGCATGATCTTTTCAAGCGTAACTATGATACTGTAGCTGTTAAAGCTTTGTTAGACACCCATGATCAGTGGGAGGCTGCTAGTGAAACCAGAGCTGTGGAGCTGATTCAGTCAGTTCAGAACCTGCTGCCGCCTGGGCAGGATGCCCTTCCTGTGTTTACATTGGAGGAACTACAGCGCAGTCAGGAGCTAGATCCCACTATTTCAAGCATCATGTCATTTGTCATCCGCAAGAGGCGTCCCTCTAGGCGTGAGAGAGCAAAACTAGACGGGAAAGCTATGGTGTTTATTAAGCAGTGGGAGAGACTCCGGGTTCAAAATGGTATTCTTTACAGAGTCATTAAAGATCACATCAGTAAACAAAGGAGACACCAGTATGTTTTGCCTGATAGTCTCAAAGAGAAAGCACTACATGGCATCCATGATGTTGCGGGGCACCAGGGGCAGGCAAGGACCCTGCATTTAGCAAGACAGCGTTTTTTTTGGCCCAAGATGGAGTTTGATGTGAAGGAGTATGTCAAGTGCTGTGGTAGATGCATTCTAGCCAAAACACCAGAACCCTCGGCCCGAGCCCCACTTGAAAGTATCAGGACCTCTGCTCCTATGGAGTTAGTGTGTCTGGATTTTTGGAGTGCAGAAGACAGTAAGCAGCGCTCAGTGGATGTTCTCGTTTTAACAGACCACTTCACAAAGTTAGCCCATGCTTTCCCGTGCACAAATCAGACTGCAAAACAAGTAGCTAAAAAGCTGTGGGATCACATCTTTTGTGTGTATGGTTTTCCTGATCGCATACACTCTGATCAGGGGGCAAACTTTGAGAGCGAGCTTATAGCCGAACTGTTGTCACTTGCTGGAGTCTCAAAATCACACACTACAGCCTACCACCCCATGGGAAATGGAGGAACTGAGAGGTTCAACCGAACACTTGGAAACATGTTATAGTCTCTCCCTCTCAAGGAGAAACACAAGTGGCCTCAGCAAATACAAACCTTGACATTTGCATATAATGCAACAGTACATGAGACCACAGGATACGCGCCGTTCCAGCTCATGTTTGGTCGTATCCCAAGGCTTCCGGTAGATGTGATGTTCAAGCAAGTGCTTCAGGATCCAGTGGTTGTTGATCACACAAGCTATGTAAACACGCTGATGTCACATCTCCATGAGGCAGCCAGAGTTGCACAAATACATGCAGTGAGAGAACAAGACAAGCAGGCGAGGAGCTACAACAGAAAAGTAAAAGGCACTCACCTGAACATAGGAGACAAAGTACTGATTGCAAACAAGACTGAGAGGGGGAAGAGAAAACTAGCTGACAAGTGGAGTGCAACAGTGTACACAGTTAAGGACAGAAACCTGCAAACTCACACATACAAGCTGGAAGACAGTAGAGGTGACACAAAGATAGTACACCGCAACCTGGTTTTGGACATCAGCTTTCTGCCTGTGGTGACAAGTGAAGAAGGGCTGTGTGACACTGAATCTGAGGACCTGGATTGTGAGGAGGAAGAGGATACAGGAGACAGAACAAGTGATTGGATAATGAGTGGAGCAGAGGACGTTCAGAGTCAGGAGACTAGGAGTGAAGGATGGGCTGACACAGGTCAGTCAAGTCAATATACTCCAGAGCTGGACTATGACGAGCCAGTTGAAGATGACCAAAGCAACCACTCAACCAGAGACAATGACATGGACAGTTTGATAGTAGAACCTGACTCAGACTCCCCAATTCTGTCAGATGTGTCTTCAGGACACCCAGACACTCAGTTATATCCAGAAGACTCACACGCTGACGCAGAGACTAAGTCACATTCAACCAACCTGAGACATGACGCTGACACACAGTTGCATTATTTAACAGACACAGACAATGTTGTCAGGACACGGGTGGGTCGGGTTAGTAAGAAAGTCAACCGGCTCATTGAGTCCATGGTTCAGAAACCTTTTTATTTTAGAGACTTGGCAGGTTCAGTCAGCAGAAAGTCTCAGTCACTCCTCACATTGTTTTAAGGGGGCAGTCATGTTTTTTTATTTTCTTAAGCTGTGAAGATGTATTTAAGGCACACTGAGACAAATTGTAATGTGTTTGATGGAGGCAGGAAGTTGTATGGTGTAAAAGGCATCATATTAATCGAAGAGATGCTAAGGCTTGATCACCCTTATGTTTCTCTGAACCTATATTAGTAGGTGGCTCGTATGGCCGATGTTAAAGCTGAGATGCTTTCAGTGAGTCCTGGCCGGGTTTAAGCATTATGGTTCAGGTGTCCCAGTGCTTTACTTTGATTTATTCAGAGGTATGGTCGAGATTTTGGTGAAATTTAGGAGGGGAGGATGTAACCGATGGGTTCTTTTCATTTCATTTCACCAAAAATCACTTTATATTACAACTGTTAGTTTTAATACATGTTTTTCATTATTATTCGGTTTTGGGGGCTTTTATTTTGTTAGTTTTATTTTGGTAACGTAATCCTTCCTTTCCGTCAACATCCTGTGCACGTCGCGCCGTTTCTCTCAGTCCGAAAAATGGCTGATGAGAAGAGGTAGGGGTAAAACGTGCTAGTGCTTAAAATATTTGTTAAGAGTGTGAAATGTATGTTTTCTTTGTGTCTTAACCAGGCGGGTTTAATACCATTGGTTTTTTTCAGCTAATTGAGTGAATGGTTATGTTATGTGTGCAGTTGTGAGTGTATTTTGCACGGCACTCCGAGTGACGGTCGTGAGTCTAAGTTAAGCTAGTCTCTCATGCAGTTGTTATTCCTCCCCTCCTCTGGAGGTATGTGAGACTGAGAAGAAGAGTGCTGTGCTGTACTAACTATAATATTGCTGTACGCAGGTGAGCTCCCATTTGCTTTTGTGTATTTTTGTAATTGCATTTGTAATGGTTTCACATTTCTTATTCACCCTTTTGGTGTTGATGTTCATATGTGTTCTTATTTACTTACTAAAATGTTGCCAGTGGGTCATGGGGGGGGGTTGTTTGGTGATTGTATTATGACTATGAGAATGAGATTAGGAGTTACACATGCAGTCCGAAAAATGGCTGATGAGAAGAGAGGTATGTGAGACTGAGAAGAAGAGTGCTGTGCTGTACTAACTATAATATTGCTGTACGCAGAATAAATCTCCCCCTGCTGGCCGAAAACGAGAACTGTGGTCTTTCTTTCCTCAACGACACAACACAACGCAGACCGGTTACACACACAGTAACTTCTTTGTCTAAAACAGCCGAAGAGAAAAAACGTCTTGCCTCGTGTATGGTTTACCCGTCGCACCTTACAGTGTCCGAGTGCAACGCAAACGAACTTTAGTTCCTAATTAACTCAATATTCATAAAAATAGATTAAATAAATATAAATTATTTAAATAAATAAACAAACATATCAATAATGACAGAAATAATATTTATGGCAGTTAAACTCCCACCAAATGACAATTTGTCATTTCACTTTACAATTAAACATTTCCACCATACAGTATACTATGAGCCTTACAGTTACCCAAATACTGTTTTTATGAAATTGCAACGATAACCTTTATTCTGCTTCAAGCAGTAGAATAGTCTTTTGCACCGGCCTATCAAGGTAAAGTGGCTTGGAAGTGCGTCTTCCCTGGCTGTCTAAGGTCGAGTCACTAATTAACAGTTTCACCTTCCGAACCCTCCCATCAGCGCTCGGATACACCTCTGTCACTCTTGCCAATCTCCATTGGTTACGTGGAGAACTGTCCTCCTGCAGGATGACAATGTCTTTAACCTTTGTATTTCTCTTGTCCTTTTGCCATATTTGTCTTTGTTGAAGATTAAGGAGATACTCCTTCTTCCACCTTGTCCAGAATTCATTTGCCAAAAACTGCACCTGACGCCATCTCTTGCGCAGGTATAGATCCTGACTCACAAACTCACCAGGAGGTGGGAATATTATGTTGGA